>NC_072432.2:32060000-32685000 GCF_028878055.3 Symphalangus syndactylus
CAAATTAGTTAACTTCCAGGATACATTGGGGGTACAGGCATTGGGTAAATACACCATTCCAAATGGGAGAAATTGGACCAAAACAAAGGACCTACAGGCCCCATGCAAGTCTGGAATCCAACAGGGTAGTCATTAAACCTCAAAGTTCCAAAATGATCTCCTTTGACTCCATGTCTCACATGCAGGTCATGCTGATGCAACAGGTGGGCTCCCATAGCCTTGGGCAGCTCTACCCCTGTAGCTCTGTAGGGCACAGCCACCATCCCAGCTGCTTTTACAGGCTGGAGTTGAGTGTCTGCAGCTTTTCCAGGCACACTGCGGAAGCTGTCAGTGGATCTATGATTCTAGGGTCTGGAGGACAGTGGCCTTTGTCTCACAGCTCCACTAGGCAGTGCCCCAGTGGGGATTCTGTGTGTGGGGGAGTCCCATCCCACAGTTCCCTTCCACACTGTCTTAGTAGAGGTTCATGACGGCCCTGCCCCTGCAGCAAATTTCTGCCAGGACATCCACGGGCTTCCGGGACTTCTGAAATCTAGGCGGAGGTTCCCGAACCTCAATTCTTGATTTCTTGTGCCTCTGCAGGCTCAACACCATGTGGAAGCTGCCAAGGCTTAGGGCTTGCACTCTCTGAAGCAAGGGCCTGAGCTGTACTTAGCCCTTTTTAGCCATGGCTGCAGCAGCTGGGAAGCAGGGCACCAAGTCCCTAAGCTGCACACAGCACGGGGGCCCTGGGCCCAGCCCAGGAAACCATTTTTTCTTCCTAGGCCTCAGGTCCTGTGATAGGAGGAGCTGCTGTGAAGGTCTTTGAAATGCCCTGGAGACATTTTCCCCATTGTCTTGGCAATTAACATTTGGCTCCTCATTGCTTATGCAAATTTCTGCAGCTGGCAGAAATGGGTTTTTCTTTTCTACTGCATCTTCAGTCTGAACATTTTTCAAACTTTTATGCTCTGCTTCCCTTTTAAACATGTTCCAATTCCAAACCATGTCTTTGTGAATGAATACAACTGAATGCTTAAGAGCACCCAAGTCACCTATTAAATGCTTTGCTGCTTAGAAATTTATTCTGCCAGATACCCTAAATCATCTTTCTCAAGTTCAAAGTTCCACAGATCTCTAGGGAAAGGGCAAAATGCCACCAGTCTCTTTGCTAAAGCATAGCAAAAGTCACTTTTGCTTCAGTTCCCAACAAGTTCCTCATCTCTGTCTGAGACCACCTCAGCCTGGACTTTATTGTCCATATCACTATCACCATTTTGGTCAAAGCCATTCAACAAGTCTCTAGAAAGTTCTAAACATTCCCACATTTTCCTATCTGCTGAGCCCTGCAAGTATCCAGGAAGTCCCAAACTGTTCCACATTTTCCTATCTTTTTCTGAACCCTCCAAACTGTTCCAATCTCTGCCTGTTACCCAGTTCCAAAGTCACTTCCACACTTTCGGGCATCTTTACAGCAGTGTCCCACTACCCGGTATCAATTTACTGTATTAGTCTATTCTCATGCTGCTAATAAAGATATACTCGAGGCTGGGTAATTTATAAAAGAAAGAGGTTTAACTGACCCACAGTTCCACATGGCTGCAGAGGCCTCACAATCACGGCAGAAGACAAAGGAGGAGCAAAGGCATGTCTTATATAGAGCATGTGTAGGGGAACTGCCCTTTTATAAAACCATGAGATCTCATGAGACTGATTCACTATCATGAGAACAGCACAGGTAAAACCTGCCCCCAGGATTCAGTTACCTCCCACCGGGTCCCTCCCATGACATGTGGAGATTATGGGAGCTACAATTCAAGATGAGATTTTGGTGGGGACATGGTCAAATCATATCAGGTGTTTTATACAACATGTACATTCATGGGGAGGAGAATGGTTACAAGGTTTACTCAATGTGTCATCTTGAGCCAATCTTGAAAAACTCAATAATAGTTAATAATGGTCATTTAATGTAAGACTTATGATTCTTACACAGGACTGATTTTAACCTTTAAGCATTACAAACATCACTTTGAGAACTGATTCCAAAACTATGAGTAATTACTAATAAATACCTACCTGGGAAAGCATCAAAAGTAATTCTGTCTCCAGGAACAGACCCATTTGGAGGAGCCAAGATTTCAATTTTCTCTGGTGAACTAGCACACATGACCATTGCTTGAGATAATACTCCCCTCATCTTTGCAGGTTTCAGGTTACAAAGTAAAATCACCATCCGATTTTGCATCTGTGTGAAATATAAACTGGTAAGTAAAGATGTACACAGATTAAGCCTAATCATATCCAAACTACATTAAGCTACACCTAATATGCTAAGTATCAAATGTTCTACTTTTGTGGATGTACTTTTGTCTTTGTGTGCCCAAAGTCTCTTACTGTTGTTATGAAGCTTTGCATAAACATGAAAAAAAAAATTCGTCCAAATTGATAATGCATTATGGTTGAAAGAGCAGAGTAATTTCAGTTAAAAATTTACTGAATGAATAAATAAATGAGTGAAACAGATTTGGTTTTGAATTTCAGCTGCCATTTACTAGCAATAAGAATGCATAAAGTTGACATTCCTGTTTCCTCAGAAAATCAGAGAAATAATATTGAAGAGTTGTCATAAGGACTAAATCATAACATGCATATAAAGCATTTAGCCTAGCATTAGAATTAAAATAAATGGACACATTTACACATGTGCATTTTCTTCCCTACACATTTGATCATTTCCAGAGCTATGTTAGATTTATTTTTTAATTAAAAAAAAATTGGCTGGGTGTGGTGGCTCACGCCTATAATCCCAGCTCCTTGGGAAGCTGAGGCAGGCAGACTGCTTGAGCCCAGGGTTTTTTTTTTTTTCGAGACCAGCCTGGGCAAAATGGCAAAACTCAGTTTCTACAAAAAATAAAAAAATTCGCTGGGCATGGTGGCATGCAGCTATAGTCCCAGCTACTTGGGAGGCTGAGGTAGAAGGATCACTTGAGCCTGGAGGCTGCAATGAGCCTTGATTATGCCACTGAACTCCAGCTTGGGCAAGAGTGAGAGCCTGTCTCAAAAACAAAAACAAAACAAAACAAAACAAAACAAAACAAAACAAAACAAGATCATTTAACAATTCCAGCATCATGCATCATGCAACTAACATGTAGGTCTATTTCTATAATTTTTTTATGGAAGCAAATAGAAATTTCTTTAATCTTCAAATTTGAAGTGTCTTAATTTTTTTCTCCAACTAGCAAAAGTAAGAAATATAGTTATTTAAATTCTTTCAACAGGTTTAAAATGAATCATACAAGAGGACTATTGCTCAAAGGAGAAAAAAAGATGCATTCTAGACAAAAGATGGTTTTATAAATAAATGTTATATGTGAATTTACTCTGAAATACTATGATTTAAAAAAATGAGCCTAAGAGTCAAATTCAAAATGAATTAGGCAGTCTTCATAAATATTGCTCTTCGAATGCTTCAAATAACTTGACAATGTCACAAATATGAGAACTTAAAAGTTACAGCAAAAATGTTTAAGAGTAGCAACAGGATTAGTTAGATGCAATCCTTTAAGGATCTGATGATAGCTATGAAACTTTTTGCTAGAAAAATATACAACCTACAAAATAGAGTATGTAATTTTGAGGTCTAAGTGTCCCTGCTTTATACAATGTTTACTAGTACTATCTTTTTTTTTTTTTTAACTTTTATTTTAGGTTGTATCTTGATGGGTTAGATACAGATGTTTATAAAAATAGCTTTGCTTATGGTTGTGAATGATGGCTGCTGGAAGAGAAAAAATAGTCTACAACTTATAAGAACAGAAAAGATGAAGGCCAAATGAGGAGTTTTTCCAATTTAAGCTGGCTCAAGATCAGTTGGTTCTTTTCTCCAGGGCTCCTAACTTCATAAGGAGTTATGAATCAGTCCTGGTCCTATATAACATAAATATTAAAAAGTAAAAAAAGCACATGCATATGCCAAGTCTATTTCTTTTTTCCTGGATAAGAGAAACTTCACTGATCTCCTTAATTCCATCTTCCTCCCATCAACAGAGCAGCCAGAATGATCCTATTAAAATGTCAGGCTGACCAATGTTATTCTTTTGCTCTAAAATCCTACAATGGCTTTCATCTTACTCAGAAAAAATGCCAAACTCTTTACAATGATCTATAAGGCATTTGGCACCCTTATCTCTGATTTCATCTCCCATGACTTTCTCAGTTATTAACCCTGCTCTACTCATATCAGACTCATGCTGTTCCTTGAACATCCCAGGCATCCATCTCTCCCAGGGCTGCCTGAAATGCTCTTCAGCCAGATAAACACATGACTTGCTTTCATTTTCTTAGACCTTTACTCAAATGTCACTTTCTTTATGAGGTCTTCCCTGGGCACTTTATATAAAATGTCAATATCATCCTGGCCTCAATACTTACTAGATTCTTTCCCTATTTTTCTCTTGGCACTTATCACTATTTAACATACTAAATATTTACTTACACCTTGGTAATATTTCTGACTCCCTTATACAAATGTGAGCTTCATAAAGGCAGGGTTATTTTTAAAAATATGTTGCTTGGGTGTGGTGGCTCACACCTGTAATATCAGCATTTTGGGAGGCGAAGGCAGGCGGATCATCTGAAGTCAGGAGTTCGAGACCAGCCTGGCCAACATAGTGAAACCCTGTCTCTAATAAAAATTCAGAAAATTAGCTGGGCATGGTGGTGGTGCCTGTAATCCTGGCTACTTGGCAGGCTGAGGCAGGAGAATTGCTTGAATCCGGGAGGCAGGCAGTGGTTGCAGTGAGCCAAGATTGCCCCACTGCACTCCAGCCTGACTGACAGAGTAAGACTCTGTCTCCAAAAAAAAAAAAAAAAAACAAAACAATTTATCTATCTCTGTATTTTTATTTTTAATTTGTTACTGTATCCTTTACTTAGGTGCTTAATAAATACTTGCAGCTATAAATATAACTGAATGAACACAGGGATTTGTTCAAGTTCACAAAACCAAGAAGCAGCAGAGTAGCAATAAACAAAGGCAGAACTATCGTAATGTTGAAGTCCATATTCTTTGCAATATCTCTGAAGTACCATGGGACAGAGGAAATAGTTAGATGATTCAAACCACCACAGAAGACATCTAGAAAGAGGACATTTAAAACTGTTACTGTCTTTGATTCTTTCCACTGTTACTAGATTTTTTAAAAACCATTTATTTCTTCAAGAAAGTAAATATGGTATTCAAAAGTAAAGAAAAAGGAAGTAAACTTTTGTTGAGAAGGAGGTTTGAAGGCTTATAAGAAAAAAAGAGCAACAGTTAGAAACCACTGCTCTGAAGGGTATCATCATGGAGTATCAATTTGCTTTTAAAATGGTTATCATGTACGGTTATCCTTCATAAAATATACCATCAATACTTTTCACATATTCCAAATACCCAGCTCTAATTTCACTACAGAAAGAATTAAATTTTAAATAGGGAATAATATTATATAAACTGTAACCATGGTTTGTTTTCTGAAGCTACACAAAGCACAGTCCCTGGTGCTAAACTAACCAGAAGAAAGGAAAAGTGGAGATACTCTAACCTCCTATCAATTTCTTTTATGAAACACTTAAAACCCAGACTTCACTGGCTCAGATAATTAATCATTGGAGACCTAAAAGAAATGAGCTTGTTAAGTAGGGAGTAGAAGAAATCACTTCCTTGTACTCTTGATGATAGGTCAATATTGATCCATTACCCGTACTGTGTTCCAGCAATGCTGAAATTAGAGAGCCAAACCAAAGCCCAGGCCAGGGATGAAAAGTGCAATTTTGATGCAATTATGATACAACTGTCTACCAAATAAGTAAAGGAAATGAGTAAGGAATCCTAGACAGAAAAAACAAGTAACACTCTTGTTTTTTTGAGACATGGTAAAAAAAAGACACTCCAGTCTCTCCTTAACCTTCCATAAGTATAACACTAGCAGAAAAGTAAAGATAAGTACCAAACAATCACAACTGACCTTCCACCTCAACTATGGAATGGTTGAAACTGTGTTAAAGAGTCTAACTTCCACCTAAAGGGGCTATCCATTACTAAGTGTTAACCAATTTCTGCCTTAAGAAAACAGCAGGGGGTTGGGAAGGGTGGGGGTGGGGCTTAGTCCTGAATTTTTAAGAAACATCAGGATTTTCATGTAAAATTCCATATGTAAGTATTTTATGAAATACTATGAAAGATAAATTGAAACTTTTTGGGACTGCATTCTTTCCGTGGCCCAGCAGTTTGTAATTTATGACCTTGGTCATATGTATGGCTCTAAAAACTACATAGCACCTGTAGTTAGAAGCTTCATGACTAACTCCACCTTGAATGGTAAACAGTAAAGCTGAACAGTATAGGGATTAAAGATAATCAGCCTTAGAGTGAGATGAATGAGTATATATATATATATATATACAGATAGATGTATAATGAGTATATATCTATATCTATAGATATATAAAAAAGTGAACCAAGTTTTATATATTTTATATATCTCTCTCTATATATATAGCATAAGTTGGTTCAGTTTCCTAAACGTCATCTGTAAATGAGGGTGATACTACTTAACTGACAGTTGTATATAGTAAGAAATAAAATAGCATGTGAAAAAAATTTATCTATTAAGTACTTCTAACACAATAGTCATCATAATCATTATTTTTATCACTGTTTCATCATGGAATTTTATCATTCCACCCAGAAAGCACCAATCTAAAAGTATGAGAACAAGTTTTTTCTCTAAAACCCCCAAAATATTTTCATACTTGAGGAAAAATGAGGAGAGGGGATCATGGAGATTGAACTTGTAATTTTTAATAGTATTTCTTTATTTGTTAAAAATGGGATGTTTTGTATTTTGTTGTTACTTAGATTTTACATATATTTTATATATGTAAAATATATATACACCTGTAGTTTTTTAATGCAAAATACAAAAGTAAAAAGACTTTAAAAATAGAGAAAAGAATACATCTTTTCTTCTTTCTATCCTTATGCATTATATCTTAATTTACAGATGTTTTACAGGTTTTTGGTGGTTTTATGCTTTTTTTGTGGAATTAACCACATTCAAACTAATCGACTGAACTAATTAACAATGGCACATGTTGTACGGTATACAAAATTATCATGGAAAGATATCGAGAAAGAGGGAATGAAAATGTTGTATGTACACAACAGGAATTTCAGTTGTACAGATTACCTGTTCAAGAGGAACATGATTCACCAAGCCACTGACAACTGTCCTTGGGGCTATTTCTCCAACATCTACTTCTTCTACATACAAAGAATCTGCATCAGGGTGTTTTCTAGCAGTTATGATGCAACCAATTCGAAGATCCAGACGGGAAACATCTATTGGCTTAGAGTCAGCACTTTCAGCTATTGATTGCTGTTTTTTCTCCCTCTTCTCTCCTAAAAAGTATTTATGAATGGGTAAACATCAGAAATAAAACCAAACAAAAAAACACTATGAAAACTCCATGGTATCAATACTGATGAGCTTAGAAGGAAAAAAAAAAGAATGTTTATCTCCTACCTTCACTTAAATAATAACAAAGAAAAAAATTATCCAAGTCATAAAATCTTGAATCTTATTTTAGCTATTTCTCTGTTGTATTTCTATTTGAAGACATTGTGTGAGGTTGGCAAACTATGGCTCATGGGACAAATCCAGCCTGTTGCCTGTTTTCATAAATAAAGTTTTACTGGAAGACAACCATATTCATTCATTTACATATCATCTATGGATACTTTTGCACCAGGGCAGAGTTGAGTAGTTGTGACAAAGCCTTTAGGCAGAAAAAGTTTGCCTTTCCCCAAAACAGGACAATAGAGAATCCCCTAAAAACTTTTACTATGGCTCTTTGGAAGGTGATAAATACTTTATTTAGAAAGAACACCACAACCAGTACCCCTAATGAACTAGAGCAGAATACAATTTCTTTTTTTTTTTTGAGATGGAGTCTCGCTCTGTTGCCCAGGCTGGAGTGCAGTGGCGCAATCTCCGCTCACTGCAAGCTCCGCCTCTCAGGCTCACGCCATTCTCCTGCCTCAGCCTCTGGAGTAGCTGAGACTACAGGTGCCCGCCACCACGCTCAGAGAATTTTTTTTTTTTGCACTTTTAGTGGAGATGGGGTTTCACAGTGTTAGCCAGGATAGTCTCGAAATCCTGACCTCATGATCCACCCACCTCGGCCTCCCAAAGTGCTGGGATTACAGGCATGAGCCACCGCGCCCAGCCCAGAATACAATTTCACTCATAAAATATCCTCCTCCTCACTTATATACACTAATAAGTATATACTTAATTTCTCCATTTCTTAGATTTCCCTGAAGATATATTAGGATTTTAGGGTTATCCACAGTAACTATTTAAGCAGATAAGAATATTTTATTCTGATTATGTTTTAATAATTATATTTTTATTTATTTGCTGATAATGTGACTCTTATTAACACATGATTATTTTAGCTACTGAGTTAATTGTAACCTGCAAAGAGGATTCATATTCTTTAAGTTTACAATTAGCTTTTCTGGCCCCAAAAAAGTAAAATCAAAATAAAACCTTATTTACCTTTGAATCCAAAGAACAGAGATAAGCTGTTGTAGCTTGGAAGCATTCTTAACTATACATTTATTTAATCTTTCAACATACTGAGTGCTGTGACACTGGAAATGGTAAGATGGGCAGTCCATGTTGTCAAGGCACTCAAAATCTCTTTTAAAGAAGACAGACATGTATATGTATAATGAATATGTGATAAACATGACATACACAAAGAAATATAGAAACTCAGTGATGAATAATTCTGCATGAAGCAGGAAAGGAGGATTCTGTGTAAAGGTATTCATAATTCATACAACAATAAGTTTACCAAAGAGGGGATGGAATTAACTTAAAATAATGGCCAATTTTTAATCTCATTAGCAAGCTTTAAAAAAATTCCATTTTCCATAAACAAATTAGCAAAAATTTTTTAAAAGGTAAAAATCCAAATTATACAGAAAAATATGTACAACAAAATTACCAGAATATACCAAAAATCTTAACATTTTTGTGTGATAAAGTATATGTATTTACTTTAAAAATACTGTAGTATAACAATATATCTATATTTGTATATATTTTAAAACTCTAATCTACTTCCTAGCAATTTGAAATACTTTTATCAGGAATCCCCATTCTAGAAATGATTGCAAATACTAAAATCTATACCAAGATCTTTGTTAATTATCACAAGGAATTTCAGAAATATTTCACTGACAAATGAGTGATGCTCAATTAAGATATGTGGCAGTCTAGCTGGGCATGGTGGCTCATGCCTATAATCCCCGCACTTTGGGAGGCTGAGGCAGGTGGATCACCTGAGATCAGGAGTTCGAGACCAGCCTAACCAATATGGTGAACCCCTATCTCTACTAAAAATACAAAAATTAGCCAGGCATGGTGGCATGCGCCTGTAGTCCCAGCTACTCGGGAGGCTAAGAGAGAATTGCTTGAACCCAGGAGGCGGAGGTTACAGCGAGCTGAGATTATGCCACTGTACCCCAGCCTGGGTGACAGAGCAAGACTCCGTCTCAAAACAAAAAAAAAAAGAAAAAGAAAAAAAGATATGTAGCAGTCTAGAAAGATTATATGGGCACCACAGCCCTTGCATGAGCAGAATCTGGCAGTCCTAGGTAGCAGCTAAACACCTATGGAACAGCCCTCTATAACCAGCACTGTCTAATATGGTAGCTGCCAGTCACATAGGTTATTTAAATTTAAATTTAAAATTATTTAAATTAGAAATTCAGTTTAGTCATATTATCCACATTTCAAATCTTTAATAACCACATGTGGCCATTGGCTACCATGTTGGATAATGCAGATATAGAGTATTTCCATTATCATAGAAAGTTCCATTGGACAGAAGTGTTCTAATCTTATAACTCCATTTGGTCTTCTGGTCCTGCATGCTCCCTCTTCCATCAAAGGAGAGCCTTGTTGCCTTCTCTAACTAGAAGACTGATTAATCCTGAGCAGAACAGTGCATCCTCCTTAGAGAATAGAATATGGATTCCACCAAATTTGCAAGAACAGGTTATGTAGTTGTTTTGTGTCTACTCCTTAACATACTTTATAAACTAGAAGAATTAGTCTGACTTGCTTTCATTATAATCATACCACCTAGTAGTGAAGTTGTATAGCAGAGGCTGTACAGCCCCTACCTACTTGTAACTAACAGAGGTTACTGATGTTTGCCAAAGGAACTGTCAAGTGCTTTAGAGGCTAAATTGGCTTGGGTTAGTTCATAAATCCCTCTGCATGTTATATTTTCCAAAAAAAAAAAAAAAAGTAAATAAGTTTAAGTATAATGAGAAATATTCATAATTATTTATAAAGGCACCTTTTTAGACATATCTGGGGAAAGGAAGTCAGATTTACGATTAGAATAAATAGCTTTAGTAGCAAGGCTAAAAATAAACTAGAAAAGATGAGGCTTTAATATTCAGATGAAAGATCGTGAAAACCTGAAGTGAGGTAGGACCTAATGAAAGGAAAGAGCAGAGCTGGGGTCTATGTATGTTTTGGAGACAGGAATAACAGAATTTGTTGGTTAATTAGATATGAAGAACAGGGAATAGGGACAGGTTAAGGTTGATGACTAGATTTCAAGGGTTGTTGCCTAAGTGGATGGTGACATTTCTATCTACTTTAGTTCTCATGGATACTTGAAATCTTAATTCAGACAGTCTGCTTTGACTGGTGGAATGTTCTTTTCCTATCTTCACAACTAACTGGTCCTAAGCTAGTTTCCTATCTGTGACTTCTCTCAAACTATGCCACAAATAGATACCAAAATTCAGCCACATCAAACTACATATGGGTTTCTACACTTAATCTTTACTGTCTATGTTTTAACTTGTGCCAGCCCCTCTGCCTAAAATGCCACATTTTTACCCCGTTAATCTGGTCAATATTCACACACCATTTCAGACCCAGCTTGTATGTTCCAATATCATATTGTTCCTAATTTTATCCTAGCTCATGAAAGTTGAACTTTATTTTTGATACTATTATTATTATCATTATCAAAACTTGACATTTTCTGATAATCCAGTCAAGAGCTAAATAGGCTTAAAGGTCAAAAATACCTTTCTTTTCAATTTTCTCTTTTGCTTTCTTTTCGTCTTCTGTTCCTCCTTTTATCTGTTCTTTAGTACCAGAAGATACGGTTGTTACTGGTGTAGACTGTACCACGTTTTCAGAAACCATAGAATTAGCTTGCAGTGGAGTACCAGACGGAAATGGTATTTGCTTCACTGAGACAGAAAATGAAATAATGTCATTCATATTAAACCAATAAATATGATAAAAATATGAAATTGCGAACCATAAATGGGAACTCTTTTTAAATGAAAAATTCACTGTATATGGCTATCAAATATCCACTGTCTGAGACTATACAATGGCTGCCAAAAAATAAGCATATTTTAGCCATTATTGAGGTATCAAAGAATAAAGGTGTGATTCCCATTTAATCAATTACTAAACTGAGAAACCTGCAAATAAGAACAGCTAACATTTATTATGAACTTACTATGCCCCAAACACTTTTCAAAATGCTTTATACGAATTAACTCATGTAATTCTCATACTCTAAGAAGTAGGTTCTATTCATGCCCCCATTTTATTGATAAATCTGAGTCATTTAGAAGTTATGAAGTTGTCCAAGTTGCCTAGATACAGATTCTTACTTCTTTCCTCACTGTTAGTGTAACTGGCCAACTTCTTAACTTCTGGATTACTCAAATTTTCTATATTTAATTACCTCCATTTTGAATTTCTGCCTGAATTAGCTCTTGTTTCAGTTCTTCAATTTCTTTCTTCAGTTTAGCATTTTCAACTCGAAGTTTCTTCTCTTCCCTCAAAGTTGCCTGCAAAACTAGGATCAAGAACATCCAGTTAAAATATGTGTTTTTAAAAAAGGTTTTGTATGAATACTATTTGAAAAGAAGACAGCCAGTATAAGTACAGCTAGGATAATACTAGCTCTAGTGTAACCAAATGTTTGGCCAGTGCCTTTATGCCAGTTTAGTATTATTAAAACAAACATGATATTTAAGAGAGAGAAAGGGAGAAAATACATGAAATAAGAGTAAAACAGAAAGACTTTGTTTATGAATCATTTTCCTCACTCCTATTAAGATGCTAACTAAGATCAAATTACCACCTTTTCAGCATTGCAGCTATAATAAAGGGCAATGGTAAATAACTTAAGAAGCTGGCACAAAAGTGTCAATATGTGGCCAGGTGCAGTGGCTCATGCCTATAATCCCATAATCCCAGCACTTTCAGAGGCTGAGGCAAGAGGATCACTTGAGCCCAGGAGTTTGAGACCAGCCTGGGCAACATGGCAAAACCCCATCTCTACAATAAATACAAAAAGTAGCTGGGGGTTGTGGTACATTCATGTGGTCCAGCTACTCAGGGGGCTGAGGTGGGAGGACTGATTGAGCCTTGGAGGTTGAGCCTGCAGTGTGAGCTGAGATAGTGCCACTGTACACCAGCCTGGGTAACAGAGCAAGACCCTGTCTCAAAAAAATTTTTGAAAATAAAAAATAAAATGTCAGTAACAGATACTGAAAAAAAGAGAAGCATTATATTAAATTATACATATACTTTTAAAAAATTTCTGAGACGTTACCACCCAAGCAAAAACTATTCTCATGTCTTTCTTTTTAGTCATTACCTTTTAAAAGCTGAATATTGCTAAAGTCTGAGTTAAGCTAATCAAACATTCAATGAGTGAAATAACTCAAGGATTTGCTCAAAATATAATGTATGTGTTAAAGGTGTGCAATGGGGTAACAAAAATATAAGAGAAAAATAATGGTTCTCAGTGGGGTTGGTACTGCTTTGTAGGTAGGATTTTGAAAATCTGTAGGATTATTTTTGATTGTTAGTACTGGCATTTATTGGGCAGAGGCCAAGAATGCCAGATGTCCTGCAGTATGCTGGATACTCCTGCAAAATGAAGAACTGTTTCACATCCTGCAGAACTTTATAGTGGCCTATTATAAATTTATATAGGTAAAAATCCTATTAATAATTATTTGAGCCTAGATTTTAACTATTCTTTACATATAAACACAAAGTGTTTTTAAGCATGTTTATTATACCCTAAATTTTCTATGAATCAAGTACCACATAAATCAAGAGTAGACTGTACCTTGTTTTATTCAAAGTATTATCTAATTAATCACTCATCATTTTCAATAAATCATCTATACCACTATCTGCTTCTGGTATCTGAGATACCTAACAAACGCAGTCTGACTATATACCTATACTAGTCGGCATTGTACCTATTGCATTCTTGATGATTCCATGTATGTGAATCATGTGGCATGTGAGCCTCTTACACTGCCTTTAGTGGTATAATCCTGCTGAAGTATTACTTACTGAAATACATATTATTGTTACTACTACTTATACCTTTCTTTTTATTTCTCTTCTCTATTTTATATATAAGATTAAGATATGTTTTAAAATTATATATAGGTAGGTTATTTTTCTAGGAAATATTTTCCTTACAGGATATTAACAGAGATTTTATAAAACATTCATTCTAAATTGGGAGAAATTTGACTAAAAACTGCCAGTGTAGGCTACCAAAGAATAACATAAAGGTGAAGAGTAAGTAGAAAGATTTTCAAACTGGCAAAACTAAAATGCTCATCAAGAGGCTACGAAATGGCCACCTATAGAAGACAAAATTCGGTTTACAACATATATTATATCATACGAGCAATGACCATGTCCAATCTCTTCATCTTTTTAATAAAAAGAGAGTAAGAATTTTAAGAAAAATAATTTTAAAATCTCAAGAAACATTATAAAAAAAGAAACAAAGTGGTATGTTAAAATTAGAAAAAAAATTGATAAAGTTTCTGGAGAGTAAATACAGGTTTTGATAAGCCATTAGCTTATAAAATGTAGGAAAGCATTTATTTCTACTAGTGACAGCAAAAGATTTTAAAATTTCTATTCTGACATTAACATTGACTACTGAAAATAAAATACATTTAAACAAACAAAACCAACTGAAGTCCTGAAGGTAGAAATTCAGGTTTGATATTTTTCTACATATAACAGAAACTTCTAAGTAAAACTTAAATAACTTATACGGTAAACATTATTTTTTCTCCGTCAGTGTATGAATTCATTCTAAGTATCTCCTTAAAATATTTTAAATTTTCTTACTTGCTTTCTCCTTAAGTAGAGAAACTTGCTGCTTAAGATATTCAATGATTTGATCTGCCTCTGCACCCTTCTGCTCCAGTCTCTTCAGAACAGTATCATTATTTGCCATTTTTGCCAAGAGACGGCAGAAAATCCTAGATGAAAAATAAAAGTGATAAATTACACTGTGAAAGGAATAAATTTATACTATAGGACACTATGAAAAAGCAGTCTGAAAGGAAAAACATTTTCTACTGTAATACATAAATATGTTAGAAAAGTATTTTTCCTATGGAGAGCAACAAGCCAAACAAATAGCAGAAATGTTAAGTAGACTAATTCCTGAATCTACTTAGAAGAGGAAATATAGTTTGTTCTTAAATGCAGAAAACGGGCTATTTAGCCACATTTAAGGTTGAAAGATTTTAAAGAAAGCTTCAGGTACACTAAGAGATAACAATAACAATAACCTTAATTATGCTAATGAGTATTACATCTGTGTTCCAAAGTAAAGAGTTGCTGACTTCATTTCTTTGACATTTCTGTATACTGGATCTTTCTACTGTATATTCACTTAGGCACAATTTTCAAGAAGAAAACGTCAATTAGGAAAGATAAATATTAAAAGAAAAAATCAACAATTAAGAAAATATTAATCATATGCTTGTTCAGATATAATGTCAATATATACTGTTGTCTTTTTTAAAAATTAGAATTTTAGTTTTATAATAAATTCAGAGAAATTTAAAAAAATACTATCAAGGTACAGAAAAATGTATGCAAGCAAACATTCTGAGATTAATTCACCATGTTAAAGTTTAAACTGCCACATACTAAGAAAAATAATCACATTGACAATGGAGAGGGTTAATCGTTAGTAATACTATGAACTGTTCTACCTGATTTAACAAGAATTTATAATTCAAGGTATAACAATGATACAAGCATTGCTGAAATAATTCTAACTTTAAATAAATGAAGCAGCACTCAATATTAATGGTGAAATTTTGAATAAAACCTAGATAATAGACACATAACAGATTGTTTGAAAATTTCAAATTATTATATAATACCAATCCTATATAAAAAATATTCTGAAAAGCCACAATACACTGGCTGGTATTTATTTTTGATGTGACTGTCTAGATCTGTTGGCTCATTTTTGAGCATTAGTCTATACTTAAATCTACTTGTTTCATATCAACTAAGATACTAGTTTTCTAGTTTTTTTCTTAATTTTCATATTTGAAGAAGATTATTTGAACCATATCTTTTCAAAATGTATTTTTCTAAAATGCACCACTAATTCACATTCATTTTAGTATTATTCATCAAATATGTCTTTGCTAGAGATGTAGAAGTTGCCAGTTCTGCCTAATCAGACACTCATTGTTTGTGATAGCTACATTTCACCTGTTGAGTATATTTCATCATTACTTATGTTAGACTAAAATAAAAAAAAAATCAAAAACTAAAGAAATGCTGTAACTCAGGATACCAAAATTCAGAAGAGCATAGTTGTTTTTTTTCACTTTAACTTTCTTCATATATCCATTTCTGTTAAGATATTTTCTCTACAATTCTGGCTTTGCAAATGTTTAAGTAACAACATGGTATTCTGTGTTCATTTTGGTAAAAATGGCAGAGTTTAAAAGGTGGTATCTTCATTTGAATTTTTGTACTCTTTTGGTCTGTATTTTTCTAAACTGTTAAAATAATAGTCCATATAGAATAATGCTCATAAACAAGCCAACAGTTCTAGACAGTCGCTTCAAAAATAAATACCCACCAAGTTGCTGAAAAATCAAAAAAAGAAACTCATGTTCTGACTCATACAAAAACATTTAAAAAATCTTCTAACAGTAATTTGGAAAATAGAGATAATAAATCCTAGCCTAAGAGAAAAAAATACAATTTTACTGAGCTGATAAATCTGTTAACTATTTGCAAAATACAATTGGAAGAGTGAGTTACATAAAATATGACTTTTATAATACATATTGAAGAACAAGCATAAGTTTAGGAAAGAGAATGTCATGTTTCAAAATACAGAAATACAAATGAACTAAACACTAAATACACATATGTAACTACTAAAAGGAAACAATGTGATAAAAAGAAGTGATAAAACTTTTTTTTTTTTTTTTGAGACGGAGTCTCGCTCTGTCGCCCAAGCCGGAGTGCAGTGGCGCAATCTCGGCTCACTGCAAGCTCCGCCTCCTGGGTTCACGCCATTCTCCTGCCTCAGCCTCTCCGAGTAGCTGGGACCACAGGCGCCCGCCACCACGCCCGGCTAATTTTTTGTATTTTTAGTAGAGACGGGGTTTCACCGTGGTCTCGATCTCCTTACCTCGTGATCCGCCCGCCTCGGCCTCCCAAAGTGCTGGGATTACAAGCGTGAGCCACCGCGCTCGGCCTTTTTTTTTTTTTTTTTTTTTTGAGACAGAGTCTTGCCTTCTCGCCCAGGTTGGAGTGCAGTGGCACAATCTTGGCTCAGTGCAACCTCCGTCTCCTGGGTTCAAGCGATTCTCCTGCCTTAGCCTCCCAAATAGCCAGGATTACAGGTGCCTGTCACCTGACTAACTTTTGAATTTTTAGTAGAGATGAGGTTTCACCACATTGGCCAGGCTGGTCTCAAAATCCTGACCTCCCTCAGCTGATCTGCCCGCCTCGGCTTCCCGAGGTGCTGGGATTACAGGTGTGAGCCACTGCACTGGCGCCCAGACTCCACTTCTTCTCCAGTCCTAGATAACTGGTTATCTGGAAATATTATTCATGTTGCCAATATTAAGAAGTCTCATCTTGTGAAATCTAAAAATATTTCACTTCTAGTTATGTCTGTGTGTTAACAGAACTTTTCTCAAGTGCTAAAAGCCCTTTGCTGTCTTTAGAACAGAAGCTCTGGAAACAGGTTTTCTAATACTTGTTGATTAATTATCATTTAAATTTTTTAAAAATATACGTTGGATGCATAAGTTTATGTTAATGTTTTCTAGTAACGTGCAGATAATGATCACTAGCACTGGCAGAGGAAAATGGGTATATATACCCTTGGGCTTGCTTATATATACTTAGGCTGTGTGACCTTGGATCTAAATTTTCTATACTTAATTTTCTTAATTTAAAAAATTACTTGCACCTGATTTCACCTCTTACTTCCTTGTCACCTCCTTTCAGGGCTCCTTTTTCTTTATCTATCCCATTTATGATGCTGTTCTTCAGGGTTTGGTCTTAATCACTAATCTTTTCTAGGGATCACAAACTAGCCTGACAAAGTTCAGGGATATCTTTCTTTTCCAGGGCTAACAGTGTTGGAAATAACTGATGTGAATGTCTTTAAGTAAGACAGACAGACACTTTACTACTCCCTGTTGTCTGCCATTTATATTACCTACCAGGTTCCTAAAATAAGTTCATGACCCCAACTTTATACTCCCTGATTTTGTGTCATGTGCTGGGTTTATAGTAGAGAACAAAAATAAACATGTTCTTTGAACTAACTAAGCTTTCAGACAAATGGGGGAAACACAGTTGAAGACATTTTTAAAAATAATGTTACGCTTAGGGCACAGCGACAGTTTAACAACAATACTGCTTAAAGCTCAAATAAATGTTTTACCATTCAACCCAGTACTCATTTCATTAATCTCTATGCTAATTACTCCCCTGTGATTTTTCAATTTTACATTGAGTATAAGTCAACCTTCAAAATTTTAAATCCTCAGAGTTTCTAATATGCATAAGGTTTCTCATAGATGATAATAACAACTACATATATTTGTAGAACATGCACTATGGCTGGCTAAATGCTTTACACAAGTCAGTTTCGAATACTGTAATAATCTCCATTATACAGAGAAGAAAACTTGAATTAAAATTAATTTGCCTCATGTAATACATAGTAAATGAGGATTGAAACTCAGGTCTGTCTGATGCTGCAGTTAGCTCTTTTAATGCTCTAGCTATAATTTCTCTAAAGGATATAATTACGAAGCATTTTCCAATATATTTAATGACAGAATCCTAACACAGGAACAACTATTAACATTTATTTGAACTAGTATTCTCTAAAACAGTTTAGGAAGTGCTGGTTTAAGTCTCTAGACTAAAATTTAAAAAAAATTAGACTGTGAGATTAAAATAGATATAACAATTACATGCACAGTAATTGAAAATATAAAACATTTATGAAGAGAAAAGCACAGAAAACTGTAGACCAAGTATGTTAATTGTGTTTGGTGAGAATCAAGACCTTTCCTTTTTCCTTTATTAAATTAAAATGGTAATAATGCATTTTTTATGACAAAAGCTATTGAAACATATTATCTAAATCATTCTGTCCCTTCACATTAATTTTGTCCTTCTCAATGTTAATTATCATATTTCATCAAACCTAAAAAGCCATTGATACGATGCCTCTAATGCAGAATCCCAAATACTGTACATGAATTTATAGTACATCTTAATCATTAAAATACACACACAAAAGATGATTTTTGAGATTCTGAGATCTTCACTATCATTTTTGTTTACTGAGCAATGTCCTCAGTAGTCCTCCCCACACCATCTAAATTGCCTGCAATCTTTTTTAAAAAGCAAAATCTCTGCCCCATGATGACAACATTGGGAATCAAACATAAGTAACTACTTTGAAATCAAAGTTTTACAGGCAGACTTTTAATTTTAGAATTCTTATGCTATATAGGAACGCTACACAAATTTGAAAGTGTCTCTACTCAAAACCTCTAATTTCACTATTTCAGAATTACAGGAGGTAAAAATTTACATTTTTGTTGGAAGCTTTAAATACTATACAAGAAATCTAAAATGCCATCAATTGTAAAATGGCTTCAATCCCAAGAAGCTCTATTATTTTATGTACATTATGAAAAAAACCACTATTGAATCAACTGACCCAATGGTTTCTTATCACTTAGACACATCCTACATTATTTATTGACAGACTTCTTTTAAATTTAACTCTGGATTTTTATCTTGTATCACCCTTTTGTTTCCCCACATACACAGTAACTTTTCATTCTAATGCTAATCATAATCTTCTAAATGATCTTTAAAAGGGAAATTACACTCAACAACTATATGCCAATACTGCATATGTAACTCAACTGAAATAATGACAAGATTAAGTTATGACTAAGTGTGTGTAAGTGTGGGCAATGACAAATACCTCACAACTGCCAATTCATCTACAGTGATTTAAAGATGTCAACAACTTAAAAATACATCCCTATTTCAGAGATGTAAATATGAGAAAAATGTGTATATCAGAATTGATGGAATATAGTAATTTTAATCATTTTCTTCCTTTCTTCTCCTCCCTTCATTCCTATTCTTGCCTTGCAACTTCTTTCCCTGATTTGCTACACAATCTAATTACTGGATATGTAAGAATATTATAGTGTACATAAAATATCCCACACTGAAAGACCGTCCTTATTATAGTGCAAAGCAATGTGGTACCTTTTAGGACTAGGTGAAAATTCCTGCTAGGATTTAAATCATATGTATCAAAAGTCAGAATTTAAAGAAGATAAGAAAATTAAATACGCTGAGAACAATGCATCTGAAGACACTCAAAGTATGTAAGCGCAGCAACCAGCAGTAATTCCATAGGTCTTTTATCAATCTTTGCCAAAACCTATAAAAAGAGTATCTAAAATTGCTTTTTTTTTTTTTTTTTTTGAGACAGAGTCTCGCTCTGTCGCCCGGGCTGGAGTGCAGTGGCGCAATCTCGGCTCACTGCAAGCTCCGCCTCCCGGGTTCACGCCATTCTCCTGCCTCAGCCTCCGAGTAGCTGGGACTACAGGCGCCCGCCACCGCGCCCGGCTAATTTTTTGTATTTTTTAGTAGAGACGGGGTTTCACCGTGGTCTCGATCTCCTGACCTCGTGATCCGCTCGCCTCGGCCTCCCAAAGTGCTGGGATTACAAGCGTGAGCCACCGTGCCCGGCCTAAAATTGCTTTTTTATGAAAGTTCCTATTTATTCTTGTTTCCCTTACCAGAGAGCCTGCTTTCCCTTTACTGATGAGGACATACGGGGTCCTGGAGGGTTTAAAGGATGGCTATAAGGAAAGACTATAGAGTGGACAGCTATGAGATGCCAGTCCATGCATTTCTAAATACCATCGTCATTAACACAAAAAATTTCCTCCCCAGTAAAGAGTCCATACAATTTAAAAAGGACTATGCCTTGGCCTCCCATGACCCTCTTACCTCACAATAAGGCCATCTTTTACCTGGTTTAGATTTGCAGACTAGGCCCATTACATACCTTGTCATTAAATACCTATAATACACCCTAATCTTTGCAATCTTGACAGATATGATTTCCACTTTATAGAGAGATCCAGGAAAATTACATGACTTATCTGAATCCCTTCAAGTACCACATAGCAAAGCCATGATTTTAACTTGTGTTTGCCACTCTGAAACTCACACTGGAATTCATTTTTCAAGTGTCCTCCAAAGCCTAATTAAATAAAATTAACCCTGTCATCTATAATACTCTTACATATCCAAATTAAGTGCATCAAGAATATAACTGGCCATTTCTTACCACCCATAGTCAAACCACCACTATACTTCCTCTGGATTATTGCAAAACTCTTCTTATTGGTCTCCTTTCTCCTACCATGTCCTCCTCTGTGTATTTTCCTTAAAGAGTGATCCTCTTAAAAGGAAGTCAGAGCCCATCACTCTACTGCTCAAAACCCTCCAAAGTCCTATTTCATTTAGAATAAAAGTTAGATGTCCTCAAGATCTTCATGACCTGCTCGCCTTGATTTAATCTCCAGTAAAGGACTAAACCCTTCACTCAACTCTGCGCTACAGGCCTCCTTGCTATTCTAGCAGGTTTCTGCTTCATGACCTTTGCAATGGCTGGTCCCTCTGTCTGACTGCACTTTCCCAAGATATTCGCATGGTTAAATCTCCCACTTCTGTCAGCTCTTTACTTAAAAGTCATCTTTTCAGCAAGACCTTCCTGTGTCACTTTATATCCTTCTTTCCTGCTTTACATTTCTCTTCAGGACTATCATGACCTAAAATACAGTATGTTTCTAATTACTTTGCTTAGTATGTGCCTTCCTCTCTAAAATGTGAGCACAAGTAGACACAGATTTCTGTCTGTTTTGTTCACTGCTGTTCACCTAATGCTTAGAACGGGGCCTGGAATACAGTGGACGCTTTATAACTATTCGCTCAATGAATAAATTCCTGTCTTCACCCTCCTCTCCCCTAAATCACCCAAGTCCTTTGACACACACATTCACATAACAGTAAATACGCTTAGGGATCGATATTTTTCTGTAGCATTCTTAACTTAGGCCTGCATCCCATTTCTCAAACGTGGCTCCTTTAAAAGGCCTCAAGCTCTTTCCCGTTTCCTCAGGCCAGGGCTGGTCCTGCTGCGAACGGACTACCCATTAGCACCCGCAGGCCAGGTCCTCTCTCCTGGAAGCAAGTTAGAGAAGGAAGACCCCTACGATCGCAATCCGCGATCCCCGAGTGAGTGACCCTCCACGACGTCACTCACATGAAGCGGAGGACACGGGTTCCGAGACAGCCACAGCAGGAAGCATGTAGGGACAACCACCCGCGTACTATAGCGGTGAGAAAGGACCCAATGAGGTGTCCTTGCTGAAAGCCTGAGTGTTCTACAGATTCAACCCTCAATTCTTTCTTCCTCTTCCTGGGCTCAGTCCCATTAACCTGCCACACCACGCTCCTCGTCTTCCATTCCCTCACCCAGTATTTTCAATCGACCCCCCCAGGCCCTCCGCACCTCTTTCTCTCTCGCTATATGTCCTTTTGTGGCCAGTTTGGGCAAGGGGAAGGACGCCACAAGTCGGGGTCTTTCCTCAGCGTTGGGTCGCGGTGGCTGTGAGGGCAGAAGAAAAGGCCAGGCTGAGGGGAGGGTGGAGGGTGAAAAGCTCGGGTCTGTGTTGGGGAAGGCCAGGCTCGCGCTCCTGGCCGGGTTCCGCGAAGGGAACCTTGGCTGACTGACTTGGCAGGCGGGCGAAGGGCAACGTCTGAGCTCCCGGCGTTCCAGGAGCGGCCTCTTTTGGAGGAGAACCTGAAATGCAGCGTCTGGTGCACTAAGCCGTAGCGGCAGCACCAGCCACAGCGACAGCGCTGGGGCCCTGTGTAGAAGCTCCATCCCTCTTGTCTTTGTGCTTGCCTGCGTCCCCAGACTCAGAGGCAGGTATTTGGGTAATCCAGTTTTCCGTGTCGTAGTGGGTGGGGTCTGTGGGAGGTAGAGGACTATCAGGAGCATGTCTTCAGAATTGATAGAGAACCGAGCTGTGGAGCCGCTTGCTGATAGGTACTGTCTCCATCCCTAGCTACAGCCCGCCTTTCCTGTGAATCAGGTTCACCTGAGTCCTTTGGGAACCGTAGGCTTAGCAGTCGCTCTGTCACTGCCTCAAAGGAAGGCTAAAGGAGGAGGTTAGAGAATCTAGAGTCCGCCCCTCCGTTACTCACCATGGAGGCAGAATTTTGCTTTGGTTTGTTTCTGGCCCTCGAGGTTTAAATCAGTTGTCGAAGTGTAACACCCCCTTGAGCAGTAGGATAAAGTGAAGCAGAGGAAGGAAGTTACTTGAGGATTGTCAGTGGCTGCTTTTCAAGGACCCCTGTCCTGGTTTCTATCTATTTGAGACAAAAATAACCTCTTGAGAGAATGTATATATAAAATAAATGAATTAGTATCATTTTGCTGTTGAAGAAATGTGAAACTTATTCATGATAAAATCAGCATCTTTTGCCCTATTTTTTTTACTTTCTTTACCCATTCGAGTCGTTTAAAACTCTTAAGTTCTTTGAGGGCAGAGATTCTGACTTGTTCATTATCCTTTGCCCACCAGCTAAATAGGGGCTTCAAAATATTTGTTGAATGAATGAATTTTCAAGCCCAACTGCTTGCACTGTTGTTTCCCCCATCTAATCTCTCACCTCTGCGTTTTTTTCCCCCAGTAGTTTTTCACCAGGTGTAAGCAAATGTATGTGTGTGTAATTTTGTGTGTGAGCCTTTTTATGTACAACCATCTAAGAGGTAGTGGAAAAAGAACACTGATTATGCTAATTAGTGTTTTATCTTTTTCGATCATTGTGCTTTATTTGGTTATTTTATTTTCAGCTGTGTAAATGATAAAGACATCTGATTGAGAATCAAATGGTCGGGCGCGGTGGCCCACGCCTGTAGTCCCAGCACTTTGGGAGGTCGAGGCGGGTGGATCACCTGAGGTCAGGAGTTCAAGACTAGCCTGGCCAGGATGGTGAAACCTCATCTCTACTAAAAATACAAAAATTAGCCGGACGTGATGGCAGGCGCCTGTAATCCCAGCTACTCTGGAGGCAGAGGCAGAGAATCGCTTGAACCCGGGAGGTGGAAGGATGCAGTGAGCCGAGATCGTGCCACTGCATTCCAGCCTGGATGACAGAGTGAGACTCTGTCTCAAAAAAAAAAAAAAAAAAAAAAAAAATCAGGTAGTATAGCATAGTAGGATTGAATAATAAAGTGCAACTGTCTCACCTGTCCTACTCTCAGTACTGTTCTTCAAAGATAACCACTTTTGACCTTTTCTAATTTTAGGTCTGTAGGTTAAATAATAAGTTAAACTGTTAATTCTTTTTGTTGACTTCTTGAGATAGCCCTAAGTTAAACTGCTAATTCTTTTTCTGTTGACTTCTTGAAATAGCCCACAGCATTCACAGTCTCTCTTCTCTGAATTTTGGAATAGTCATAATCATCGTTTTTAGTTTTTGTATTGGTTACTTTATAATTCAAAATAATATATGAAAACTACTTTTTTCACATCAACTTTTGAAAATATATTTGACTCCTTGTTTGGTAAAACGGGAAAAGTAGTGATTCTACCTTTTTCTTTATCACTTCAGAAACTACATTTATTCCCACTTTCTCTTAGCTGGACATTTACTTGTACATTGTCAAAGTTAATAATATATTTCTTAACTATAATATTTGCGCTTTGTTCACGTGCCAAAAACCAATAAAAAAACAATAAAATGTTTACAGTATTATGGCTTTATAGTTGTTACTTAGAGCAAGTCCAAGCTGTATGCTCCGATGTGTTTTTTTTCCCCAGAGTTTTAACTTCATGATCCCTGTGCCATACTAAGGAGATTATTTATGATATCAAGGTCAAATGGGTTTTTATTTCTTTCCTGCCAAGGGCAAAATATTATGCCGTAGCTGAGCATGCTTTATATTTTGGACTGTGTAATTACATAGTTTTTAACTGTCCCCACTTTCTTTTTTTTTTTTTTTTTTTGAGACGGAGTCTCGCTCTGTCGCCCAGGCTGGAGTGCAGTGGCGCAATCTCGGCTCACTGCAAGCTCCGCCTCCCAGGTTCACGCCATTCTCCTGCCTCAGCCTCTCCGAGTAGCTGGGACTACAGGCGCCCGCCACCACGCCCGGCTAATTTTTTGTATTTTTAGTAGAGACGGGGTTTCACCGTGATCTTGATCTCCTGACCTCGTGATCCGCCCGCCTCGGCCTCCCAAAGTGCTGGGATTACAAGCGTGAGCCACCGCGCCCGGCCTAACTGTCCCCACTTTCTTAATTGCCTTTCTGCTTTCTCCTGGGGAATAGGTAGGTGAATGTGCTTTCTTCACTGAGTCTTCTCATTCTTTGTATGATGCACATAGACGCTCCCATTCCTCTGTTTGAAGATTTTCCCCTTGAAGCCCAGTGGCTTTCTGTTTAATTTGAACAGATTGCATTCTAGTCCTTTTGTATTGCTCCTATCCTGGGTTTATATTCATTCTTGGGTAAATAACATTGTTTCTTAGTCCCTCATCTTCTGTTATTGGGCTTCCCCCTATTTCCCTGGAATATATCCTAGGGAAACTTGCTCACAAAAGGCATGTGAAAGGTAATTTTATTTTTTAATGTTTGTATGGCTATAAATTATAATTTGCTCTTATGACTGATAATTTGGCTGTATATAGAATCAAAAGTATTTTCCTTCAACTCTCAATCCTTCCATGTCTTCTTTTTTTTTTCCTTTTTTTTTGAGCTGGAGTCTCACTGTGTTGCTCAGTCTGGTCTGAAACTCCTGACCTCACGTGATCCTTCCACCTCAGCCTCCCAAGTATCTGGCATCACAGGCACACACCACTGCACCAGGCTCTGACTTTCATTATTGCTGATGAGAATGCCAGTCTCACTTTAACTTGTTGATAGTGGAATCGTTTTTTTCTCTCTGAAATGTTTAAAATTTTCTAGTTACGTTTGATGCTTTGAAAATGTATGGCAGTGTTTATCTTCTCATAAGCTCTTTTATTTTGTATGAGATAAAATTGATACATATTAAATCACACTGATTTTAAGTGGCCCATTTAATGAGTTTTGATGCATGTATTCATCCATAGAACCACTACCACCACAATCAAGATAGAGAATATTTCTACCACTACAGAAAGTTCCTCTGTTTCTCTGTTCATTCAACCCCCTTCCCCATCTACAGTACTATCTTCTGATTTTTTTTTATTAATATTATAGTTAAGAACTATAGTTCTGGAATTACATTTAAATGGAGTCATACAGTATGCACTCTTTTGTGTCTGCTTCTTCCATAAACTTTGTTTTTGAGGTACATCCATCTTTTGACATGTTTGTTCCATTTTTGTTGTTAAATAGAATTTCATGGTACAAATATGTTAATCGATTCACTTGTGGGACATTTGCGTTGCTTCTGGTTTTTAGCTATTAAGAGTACAGTTCCTATGAACATATTCATACAATTTTTTTTTTATGGACAAATGTTTTCATTTTTCTTGGTTAAAGAGTGGAATTTCTGAGTCACAAGTTAGGGATATTTTTAACTTTAGAAAAGTTTTCCAAATATTTTCCAAAATTCTTTTGCCATTTTACATTCCCACTAGCAATATAGCAAAGCTCCACTTCCACATTCTCCTCAACACTTGTTATTGCCAGTCATTTTAATTTTAGCCATTGTAAAGGTTTATCATTGGGATTTTCATTTTCATTTCCCCCAATTAATGATATTAAGCACTTTTTCATGTGCTTATTGAGTATTTTCATGCCTTCTGTGAAAATATGTTTGTGACTTTTACCTATTTATGTGTTGGCTTGTTTTATTATTGAATTGTGGTATTTCTTTATAGACTCCGAATACAGGTCAATTATATACAGACACACATATGTTTGATTTTAAAAGGTCATATATATATACAATGTCATATGTAGATACATAATGTCATATGTATATATAGACAGATGTAAATAATATTTCTCTTTAACTCAAATTTTTATTTTCTCAGGGGTGCCTTTGGATATGCAGATGTTTTTAATTTTGATGAAGTCTACTTTGTCAAAATTGTCTTTTGTGGCTAGTGCTTTGTTATATCATTTCTAAGAAATCTTTGCCTAGCCTAAGATTGTAAAGATATTCTCTTATGTTTTCAATTAGAAGACTAACAGTTTTACCTTTTACACTTAAGCCTATGATCCATCTTAGATTTTTGTGGATGTATCAGTAGAAGTTGAGGTTATTATTTTTTTGTATGAATATCTTTTTCCAACACCATTTGTAAAAAAGATTTTCCTTTTCCTATTTAACTCTTTTGTCTTTGTTGAGAATCATTTTATTTAAATTTTTTAAATTATGAAATATGTGGTATTAACACACGCATATGTAGATAAATATAGATACAGAGCATGGAAATTACCAAGCATAATGATAACATGAACACCCATTAATTCACCAGCTAAAAACTAGGCTATTACTCAAGATTTTTGAAGCTTCTTGTGAATTTTTCCCTAACCTTACCCCTGCTTTAATTTGGTAGTAACCCATATTCTGAGTATTTTTTAAAAATTCCCTTACTTATTGAATATATTCTTACAATAGATGTAAATATTCCAGAATTATTTTATTTTTTGTTTTTGAGTTTTATGAAAATTGGCATATTTTGTGTTACTTTTTTCACTCAATATTATATTTCTAAGATTCGTCTATGCTATTAAATATGGCTACAGTTTGCTTATTTTTCATTATGTATACAGGTGAATATACCACAATTTATTTAACCATTTACCTACCATTGGAGATTTAAATTATCTCCAGTTTGGGGTTATTGGGAGCAATACTGCCCTGATCTTTCTTGCACAGGTCCACTGTGTGTGTGTGTGTGTGTGTGTGTGTGTGTGTGTGTGTAGGAGTTTCTGTAGGAATATAATAGCAAGATAGTGTAAAACATTTCTGGTGATTTTACTGATTTACACTCCCACTTACAGCAAATTAGAGATCCTATTTTTCCACATCCTTCTAACATTATGTGTTATCAGATTTCTTAATTTTTAACTGTCCAGTAGATAAAAATTTTTTGTGGTTTTAATGTGCAATTCCTTGATTATTCATGAGGTTGTTTATCTTCTCATGTATCTATTGGCCATTTCTGTTTATTCTTTTGTATAATGTGTTTTTCTATAACTTGTTTTATGTAATGGATGCAATACCTTCTCAAATCTCTCTGTATTTATTAGAGTTGGTTTTTGCGGTATTTTTTCATAAATTATTTCAGTTGCTTCCAAAGCCAAATTTTTGGAGGCTTATTTCATTGTTTGCCCTTGATACTGTAGTCTTTCCTCAACCATCTGATGATTCCCAGACATTATTTAAGAGCTAAGGCTTCCTGGGAGCTTTGCGTATATGGACAGGCTTATTGACTGATACATTTTGTTTTAGGATGGCTGGGTGCACAGCCAAATCTTAGCTGGGGTCTACAAATTCCAGAATTGTGAGCAGTTTGCTCTTCTCACCAGTGTCCATAGCAACTAGTGTAGTTCTCAGTTTGTTCAGCTTCTTTAGGGAAGAACCTTGTCTGTTTCTTTTTCTATATAGAAATAACTATATTTCTATATAGAAACTGCCTATGTTGTGGGGCTGGTGGCAGAATTGACGCTTCTAATTATTCAACACTTCACCCTTCTGATTTCAAACCCTCTTTGACTGCTGTTCACCATTGTTCCCGCCTTCTCTGAGTCTGAAGCCTCTGAATCTGAAGGGACCAAACAAACCTCTTGACTATTACAGGTTGTAGCTTATTTCTTTCTTCTTCACTCTTCCATATATATTTTGTTTTGTACAAGTTTCTAGAAATCTTTCATCACCTCATGGCCTGTTTCTCTTTTCTTCCTTGTTAAGGGTTTATACATTTTATAATATTTTATTTTTAATGATTTCAGTAAGGTTTCTTGTCAAAGTGATTTTATTCAATTGGAATTCCAGCATATTTATAATGAAAGCTGAGAAGGGAAAAATGCAGGGCTTTACCAGTAGAATGTCTTTTTGGTGAAGTCCATGGGTAAAAGATTTTTGTGTCAGAAGACCCTTTTTGTTGTTGTTGTTATGGTTGCCTTAGTGTGATTCAGATTGATATGAAGCAAGTTTCCTACTCTCCAGGCAACTACTTTACACAATTTTGGGGGCATCATTTATTTTGGAGTAAGTGCAAATAGGATGCCTCATGCTACACACATGGAATAACTATCTCTAAACTGGAGCCAATAGCTCTATCAGGATTATTAAAAGGATTAAAGCAGATCATACATTATGTAAAATATCTAGCATAAAAATGAAAATTGATTATTTAATATTCTAGAGCCTTCTTTTAATCTAGTTTAAGCTTTACTACTATTAATAAGGTCGTTGATTAGTTACTAGTTGGTACCTATATTCCCTCTTCCCTGACCTACCTCACTGTATGAGAAGGAAGGTTGTCGATGGTGTGTGGGTTATTCAATCTTTAGTAAAGAAAGGAGACTTATTGGCTGGGCGTGGTGGCTCACGCCTGTAATCCCAGCACTTTGGAGGCCGAGGCGGGTGGATCACGAGGTCAGGAGTTCAAGACCAGCCTGGCCAACATAGTGAAACCCCATCTCTACTAAAAATACAAAAAGTTAGCTGGGTGTGGTCGTGGGTGCCTCTACTCGGGAGGCTGAGGCAGGAGAATTGCTTGAACCCGGGAGGCGGAGGTTACAGTGAGCGGAGATCATGCCACTGCAGTCCAGCCTGGGTGACAGTGTGAGACTGTCTCAAAAAAAAAAAAAAAAAAGAGAAGAGCCTTATAATAATATGAAGATGCAGTAACAAACTTCCTCTACTCTTTAAACTGTCAGATGTCATTGAGAATGGAATAATCTTTTCTTTTTTTTGCATTGAAAATCTTAGAGTTTGATTTAGAGCTGCAATATAAATTTATGCTGAGTTGTTTTGTCCTCTGACATTTTAGAATTTTCTTACTTTGATATTTTTACTGTGAAGTGTTCAGGTTGACATTTTCCTCCAAGTTGTGTGTTAATTGTGCTTAAGGTTTGGTCTGTCTGGCTTAATGTTTGGTCTGTCCTAAAATTCTCTCCTTTTCCAGATTATCTTAGAAGACCTAGGACTCCAAAAATGTTTCCCCTGAAGGACGCTGAAATGGGAGCCTTTACCTTCTTTGCCTCGGCTCTGCCACATGATGTTTGTGGAAGCAATGGGCTTCCTCTCACACCAAATTCCATCAAAATTTTAGGGCGCTTTCAAATCCTTAAAACCATCACCCATCCCAGACTCTGCCAGTATGTGGATATTTCTAGGGGAAAGCATGGTAAGCTATTTTCTTTTTTTTCCTATTTATGTTCTCTACTTTGTTACCCTAAGTTATAAATACTGTATCCACTAAATATATAAAGCTGTCATCAGTACCAGTGCACACATGTCCTTCTTTCTCTCATCCTTTTCCCCCACCCTCCCTCTCCCTCATACACTTGCCCATTTATTTGCAAATCTACCAGGTAAAATTCAAACTCTTTACTAGGCTATTGCATGCAAAATCCTTTGTCTAGTCCTTGATCTAGTCTGTGCTGTCCTCTTTCGATGTATTGCTTGTTGTTTCCACTAATTTAACCCTGCACGCCAGCCAAGCTGAGTTGCTTTGAGGTTTTTTGATTCACATATCCTTGATTTTGTACTTTGCAATTTTCTCTCATGGATTATGCTATGCTCCATTCCCTGCAATCTGAGCTAAGTCGCTTTCCTAAATTCTTTTATAGCTTTTATCACGTTTTATTATTTTCTATTTAGTTTTTCTCCTCTGAGAATTCTTAGTTCTTGAGGATAAGGACCTTTACTTGTGACCTCAGAGCACTCAATAAATGTTTGTTAGCTGAATGAATGAATGAACAACTGTATTTGAATTATTAATGTTTTTCAGATCTGAGAATCAGGATTTTTAATTTTCTTTTTCAGGGAAACTGTGTATTCTTAAACATATTTCTTTATCTATATGAAGGAAATGAAGTTCTAATGTTAGAAACTTTAGAAGAATTATCTAACAATATATTTTATGATTGAAAGTAATGATTTTGGCAACTGTCTTCAAATGAAAAGGGAGTCAGTAGATTTTTTTTTTTTAATTCTGTTAGTCTTTTTATATAGGAGCCCATTTTAGAGAACTGAATTAGAAAAGTTGAACCCTATTGGTTAAAAAGTCAGTGTTTGAGGAAGATGTTTACTGCATTTTTAGTAGTGTAATCAGATTCTTTCATTCTCCACTTAAAGATTCTTATGGTGGCAATATTTTTAATTATTTCAAAATTATTCTTGGAAGCTTAATTGCAGGGTAAGGTTGCATTTCTTAAAAATATTTTAAATGCATTTCAGTGAAATGTATTTAATTTTTCTAACATAAAATAATTTGTAGGCATAAAAAAATCTGAAAGTGAACCCTTTGTAGTTGGTGATATTCAACTTTTTTCCCTATAAAAGTGTCAATTTTATGTGTTTCAACCTAATATTAAAAACCCGATAAATGCAAACTATGTTTTCTTTACTGTTTTGCTAAAAATAGACTAAACTATACTTTCAAGTTCCCTGGTTTATTTCTCTTAAAGTATTTACTCTGAGAATATTTGTGTTTTATAGACTGAGTAGAATTTTTTTTTGTAATGATAATTATTAATCGTTAAAATTTATTGAGTGTTTATATATATCAGGCAATATTCTAAGTGTTTTACATATTTTAATTACATATTTTAATTAACTTAATCCTTGTAACATTACTGTGTGAAAGGAACTAGTCCTGTCATTTTACAGATAAGGAAATTAAACCACAGAGGAATTAAGTCAAGGTTCACAATTAATTCATCCAAGGTCACACAAAGGAAATTCAGGAAAAATGGACTGCTAATACATTTTATTATTTTTTGAAAGATTGTACATGTTGCCGTAAGTGTGTAATAATGCAAATATTGACAGAATTCTAAGCAGAGCTATTCAGTACCATAAATACTGTTGAGCTCTACCACATACCTAGAGCTTTAAATAGTTAGATGTTGTCAGGATGCTTCATGAGAGATTTGGGAAAGAGAGTGGTAAAAAAAGTTAATTGTCTAGCAGATGATAAAAAAAACTTGTTTTTTCATGTTGACATATAGGTATATATACACACAGACATGTTAAAGTATACGTTATTTTATTGAGACTTCTTTTACTGTTCAAGGTTGCCTTTGATTGATTGATTCTGCAAATATTAGTAAATGCCTGTCATGTTTGGCTTAATCTCTCAAGCAAGAGCATGGATGGTGCCATGTTGAGGCCTTAAGGGTCTCTCTCTGTAGGGAACAAATTTGGAGGTCAGAGCTGATAGAAAGCTAGCTTTGAAGCAAAAGTAATAAAGATGCTGATGAGTTGAAGATTTTTTAGGAACCTGTCTTTCTTGTCCACTGCTTTGACAAACATGTACACTGGGGTTATAATACCTTGATAGACACTTGCGGGATACTATGGCCCTCCTTGTGCTAGGTGCCAAATATACAAAAATGAGTAACTCATTACCCTAGGTCCCAAGTCAGCTTCAGAAATAGTAGAGAAAAATACAACCATGATTATATTAAATAATACAGTAATAGTTGTTATAATAGGTGATGTACAATGTGCTATGCTATGGGAGTACAAAGAAGAGAATGTTAATTTTGTGTTGAAGAATATCAAGGCCAAGCATGTTGGCTCATGCCTATAATCCTAGCACTTTGGCATGCTGAGGCAGGAAGATTGCTTGAGGCCAGGAGTTTGAGACCAGCTTGGGCAACGTAATAAAATCCTGTCTCTACCAAAAAAAAAAAAAAAAAAAATTAGCCAGGCATGGTGTCTTGTTCCTGTAGTCCTAGCTATTCAGGAGGCTGAGGCAGGAGGATCATTTGTGACAAGGAGTTTGGGGCTGCAGTGAGTTATGATCATGTTACAGGAAAGGGGTCCCAATCCAGACCCCCAACATTAGGTTCTTGGATCTTGTGCAGGAAAGAATTCAGGGCAAGTCCATAGAGTAAAGTGAAAGCAAGTTTGTTAGGAAAGTGAAGGAATAAAAGAAAGGCTACTCCATAGCCAGAGCCGCCCCAAGGGCTGCTGGTTGTCCATTTTTATGGTTATTTTTTGATTATATGCTAAACAAGGGGTGGATTTTTCATGCATCCCCTTTTTAGACCGTATAAGGTCACTTCCTGATGTTGCCTTGGAATTTGTAAACTGGTAGGAGTGTAGCAGTGAAGACAACCAGAGGTCACTCTAGTGGCCATTTTGGTTTTGGTAGGTTTTAGCTAGCTTCTTTACTGCATCCTGTTTTATCAGCAAGGTCTTTATGACCTGTATCTTGAGCTGACCGCCTATCTCATCCTGTGACTAAGAATGCCTTAACCTCTTAGGAATGCAGCCCAGTAGGTCTCTGCCTCATTTTACCCAGCCTGTATTCAAGATGGAGTTGCTCTGGTTCACAGGCCTCTGACAGTCATGCCACTGCGCTGCAGCCTGGGTGACAGAGCTAGACCCTGTCTCTAAAGATAAGAAATAATAAAATATACGTAGCTATTAATCAAACTCATATATAAAAGGTTTTGGTGGGATAAAGGACTTTAGAACACAGAGCAATGGCTCTTCTGTCTGTTATGTTTTATTTGCTTACATTCATTCATTTTGATGATGCTGGTGGCCTCAAAGAATTAATGGATTTTCAAAAGATGTTGGCCTTTTATTGTTGACATATTTCTAGGAAACAAAGTCTTAATATCATTATTAATTATTCTTAATTTAAAAAGTCATTTATGTCTCTTGATTAATTATAAGCTTACTTTTTTCAAAAATAATTTGAGACAAGATGCAGACATTCTTACAGTATTTTATATATAGTACATGAAAGAAAAATAATCAAGATGAAGATGTAAAAAAGGAAAAAAAACTTTCTCTACTCTCTTATGCTTAATGGTAGGTCCCAGGAATCAAACTGATAAAAGGCTGGTTAACAGGAGAAGACAAACAAACAAACCCAGATTTAATCTGTAGGCACAGATTTCACAAAGAAATGCAACTCAAGGAGGTAGTTAGAATTGAGGCTTATATACCATCTTCACAAAGGGAAATAAAGTATAGAGAAGAAGGTAGACAAAGAGCGGTTTGGGATTTGAGAAGGTGACTCAGAAATGCATGGTAAATAAGAATTATTTAGTAAGTTTGTTATGTAGACAAGAGTCATTTTCCTCTTCCTAGTGTAGGAGAGGATAATTTCCAAATGGAATTTATCAAATGGAAATTCCTTTCATCTTTACAGAGGGAGATTTATGTTCTGCTTAGACAGAAATGGAGAGAGAAGAGAGCTAATTGCCTTCAACTCAAAATCCTTATGTCAAAGTGGGATGTTTTGAGGTGGCATATTCTGATTTTCCTCAGGGAGAAAGGATACAGAATAAGATGTGAGGTTAGTAATATTAATATTTTTTTAGTTGGACTATTGTATACTTCTTATAGGCCAGGGCAAAGAAGTAAATCTAACTGCTTCAAATTATTTTTATAATGAGGCAGCTTATTAAGAAATTAATTTCTAGATACTTAAATGTGGAAAAAATATTAATTTAAAGCTTTATAATGTTTATACAATCTGTTGTCTAGATGAACTATGGAGACTATGGTATAGAAATTTATTTGATAGGAGGATCTGAGATCTCTGATCTGATCTGATGTCTATTGTTATGGGTTTGCTTTATTGTTCTTTTTGGTGTTAATCTCTGAACTGGGAAGTCTCTGTAGCTTTTTGTCCCCCACCTTTTTTTGTGTGAGTGAGGTACACTGAAGAATGAAGAGGTTCATAAACTTAGAAAGGAGAGCTTTATTTATCATAAGGGTTATAGCCTGCAGAGTGACCATTGTGACAGGCTGGGAAGCATAGCCTTTTGCGAGTAGCTTGAAACAGACCTTTGAGGGAGGGGCAAAGGGAACAGAAATTTATACTCAGCAGAGTGGCCAAATATACTTATTCAGTAAGCTATGGGAAGAGTCATGAATATTTATGAAAGGAGAACCATGTGTATGTGCATTTAAACTTCATTCCCCTTCAAGCCCCTTCATGGGTCCCACATATAAAAAATGGCAATGTTAGCATCATCTGAGGGTCATGATCCGAGGGTGGAGTTTTTGGCCCTCTGATGTCAAAGGTGGAGCAGAGGACAGGAAAACCCTTACTGCTCATTCTTGGTAGACTGGCCAGAACCACTCCATGGTTGATTATCAGGCAAATGGTCTCTTATCAGGCAAAAAAGAACGGGTAGTGTCAGGCAGTTGGTAGATATCAGTTGTGGAATCTTTTGAAAGGGCTGGTTTTTGTTAAGTCCCTAGGGAAGAAAGCCTAATCATGGTTAAGGGGGTGGGATATAATGAGGTTGTTTGACCCTAAGTCCTATCATGGCTGAGATCTTAGTTTTCAAGGTTACTCTGGGGTCCCCTTGGCCAAGAGATGGTCTCTTCAGTCAGTTGAAGGGCTTTGAAGATTATTTTTAGTTTACAGTAAATGTCTAAGGAAATGAAATTTTAAGTTTAAAATTATATAAATTATATATAATTATATAAGTTATATGAATATATAAAAAAGAATTGCTGGGAATTGGTTTGCATGACTGTGGGGCACTGCTAGGCAAGTTTGAAACCCATGAGGCAGGTCATCAAGAAAGACAAGCTGAACTCTTGGGCAGATGCTCAGGCTGTCATCCACAGGTGGAATTTATTCTTCTTCATGGAAGCTTCAATTCTGCTCATATTTATTTATTATTTATTTATTTATTTTTCAGAGACAGGAGTCTCACTATATTGCCCAAGCTGGTCTTGAACTCCTGGCTTGAAGTGATCCTCCCATCTCAGCCTCTCATGTAGCTGGGATTATAGGTGTGAGCCAGTGTACTTGGCTTTCAATTCTGCTCTTAAAGGCTATTAAACTGATTGAATCAGGATTACCCAGATTATCTAGGATAATTTCCCTTCAAGTAAACTGATTATAGACTTTATTCATTTACAAAATAATTTCACAGCAACATCTAGATTAGTATTTGATTGAATGACTGGATCCTATATTCTAGCCAAGTTGACTCATAAAACTGACCATCACAGTGTTCTGGTACCAATACTATTCTTTAAGCATAATATTTTTCTTTGTTGGTTTTGAACTGTATGAATACTTATTGAAATATCATATTTTAAAGGTGATGAGCTAGTCTCAATTTTTACTGTTAATAACAAAAGTGATGCAGTAAATGTGTTGTAATAACCCTTTATATTATTTTAAGGCATTCATGATTCACCTCTTTCTCTAAATTTAAACAAAAAAAAACACTACTTTAAAAAACTTTATTTTACTTCCCCCTACCGCACACGGCCACGTCTTCTTTTTGGCACATATTAATTGCTGGTGAGAGATTTCATTGTGCTACTCAGAATGGCAGGCAATTTAAAACTTAGGAATTGTTTATTTCTAGAATATTCCATTTAAAATGTTTGGAAACTGCAGAAAGTAAAACCATGGATAAGGTGGAGTTACTGATGATGGTGGCTGGACCAAAATAAAAATGCATACGAATTATTAGAGTTGAAACAAGTGCTACAAAAGAAAACTAAAATGTAGAATAGAGTATGTTATAGGAGAGCAAATCGATGTTGGGGGGACAAGAAAAGTGCCCCTTGAGGAAGTCACATTTAACTGAGCCCTGAATAATGAGTGATAATAAAAGCTAACAATTAGCTAGTGCTTGTTATGTGCCACACACTATTCTAGGCCTTTATTATATATTAACTCGTTTCAACCTCACAACAACCCTGTGAGGTAGGTGGCTATTCTTCTCTCCATCTTACAGAAAAAAACTGGCATAGAGAGGTTAGAAAATTTCCCTGAGGTCACATAGTTAATTAGTAGTAAAACTGGGATTTGGATCCCAGACAAAATAGTCTCTACTCTTAACCACTGTGTGGGAAAGATCATTTCAGGCAATAAGAACCCATCTGTAAGTGCCCTATGGCAGGAGGCCAGAAGGAAGATCAGTGTGATGGAAGTTGGTAAACTAAGATGAAATAACATAGATGAAGCTAGAGAGGGAGTTCCATATTCAGACTTCTTATGATTTTATCACTTGGGCTTTACTGTGAAAGTATGTTGGAAAGAAATAGGAATTAATGTGAGAAGATCAGTTAAAAGATTGTTGCAGTTACCTAATGAGATGATGCTGGCTGGGCCCAGATTGTGGCAGATGGAGCAAACTATATAGATTCTAGAAATGTTTGAGAGGTAAAAATAGCAGGACTCTGTTTATTTGGATTTGAGAAGGGGAGATTACTGTTTAGTTGCTAGCTAGAGCAGTTGACTGGATAGTGATATCATTTACTGAAATAGTATCAAAGGCGACAGACTTTAACAGTAAATTATAAGTTGAGGTTTGGTTCTCTTGAGTTTCAGGTGACTTTTATATTAAAGCCTATAATATAGGCTATAAAAGCCTGCAGTTCAGAAGAGAGTTATGGACTTGCAATAAAATCTCAGAGTTTTTCAGCCTTGGGAATAGATGAGAAAACAGTAAAAAGACCCAGAATCAAAGGTGGAGGAACTGGTAGCATTTCAATTTGGTTAGAAGAGGTAAAGATTTACAAAGGATACTGAGGGGAGGGAGCCAGATAAATGTAAGGCAAATGGACAAAACGTAAAATGAAAAGCAAAGGAATGCATCTTCTTGTTTTGGTTTTCTGATAATGTTGCCTGCTTTTTTCTTCTGGAATTTCACTGTTGTACTAAATTGCTTGGAGCTTACCTTTGCATACTCTTTTCTTTGTTAAGTAAATAACTTGACCTTTTATTGCATGGTTTCCTTTTCTTTTTCTTTTCCTTTTTTTCTCATTAAGTGTTCTTTTAAATTTAATTTTCTTTAAATTCCTGTTAAATATTCCTGCTCACCTCTCTCTCTAGCTTCATCATTTGCTATTTCATTTTATTCCTGTTCCTCCACAATTGGAATCTTTTATCTGAAAATGATAATATTCACTTATAGCATTTTTAATTTTTGTATTTCAGATCATTCTGTATAATCCCATTTCGCTAGACAGAGTAAACTTAGATAAGATCCAAGATAATATTTTGCTCCCGCACTTGACATGTCTGCCTCAACACAATTGTCCATCTCTACTTCCCCATTCAAGGCCATGCCTTAATCCAATGATTACTGAACTATTTTATATACTAGATTTCTTACTCTGAACTTCCTCTTTCCTATCTTCTTCTGTCTCTTTTTTCTACCTTGGCTACTTTTTCATTTTCACCAAACCTTCATTTTACAGTTATCATTATTCGTAGTTTCTTTGCACCTTTACTTTATCTAATCTCAGTCTTTGTGTTTTGTGTTAAACTTCTTCCTTATTTTACTTAGAATCTGTTTTGCATAGATACTGACAACACTCCAACTTCTTTTGAACCAAACTCCTCAATAACCTTGTCAAATCCCCAAAAGCTTGGAAACCCAGTTGTACTTTTTTTTTCCTCTCAGATTCATTATCAAACATCATGTTAGTGACTTGGAATAATGGATGAGGCAAAAAAAAGTATAGGCTGACCCTTAGAACTGTGCCATCTTGATCAGTTGATCTGTTGGAAAATAAAAATGACATCATAATGTTGATCATGTCTACTACTGTTTTATATTATTTAATCTCAACTGTTGTTTAGTTGACTCTTGAACAACATGGGTTTGGACTGCACACATCCACTTAAATATGCATTTTTTTCAATGAATTTATATTGGAAAATTCTTTGGACATTTTTGACAATTTGAAAAAACTCATAGATGAACCATGTAGCCTAGAAATACAGAAAAAAAAATAAGAAAAAAAGGTATGTCATGAATGCATAAAATAAGTGTAGATACTATTCTGTTTATGTGTTGTCAATAAGGCTTCCGGTCAAGAGTAGGCAATTAGTAGTTAAGTTTTGGGAGAGTCAAAAAGTTATAGGTGATTTTTGACCATTTAAGGGGCTGGCACCTTTAAGAACTCCCTGTATTGTTCAAGGGTTAACAATAATTTTAGGTTGAATTTCTTTCTCTATAGTTACGATTCAGATCATTTCTACTTTTTTTCAAGTTTCTGAATGCAATTTCAAAGATCTGTGTTTAAAACCAGAGTGTCAAGCAACCTGTACCTAGCTCCTTTTCCCTTCTTTTCAAAATTCTTTATATATTCATCTAATCTTTTACTTCTTTCTTTCAATGTGTGTCAGAAGAAGGGTGAGTTATTTTTTCCCCAAGGACAGTCTTTCCACCTATTTTTCCTGATGTATGTAAGAAAAACTCTAGAGGAAGAAAAATACAAGAAAAAAAATAGTTATTGTTTTATTAGATGTTTATTATCCTATATACTTGGTAATAATGTAGTTAATATAGAGTTTGAAAGGCTCTTTTAAAATATTGTTATGGGTTTTATATATTAATATCAGCGGAGAGTATTATTTTGTTTTTAACATGTTGTATTGATAAAATATAACATGAGTTTGCTTTGTTTTTCTCAGAACGACTAGTGGTCGTGGCTGAACATTGTGAACGTAGTCTGGAAGACTTGCTTCGAGAAAGGAAACCTGTGAGGTACTGTATAGTATCAGAACAATTAAATGAAAAGCAGAACTTGGCCAATAAAAAGCCATTTTGTTTAAACTGCAGGGGTTTGGTTTCTTTTGTTACTTGTTTAATGATAAAGGTAGGTGCAAATTTTCATTTGAGAAAATTTAATTTACAGATTACATATGAATTCAACATTAACATAGTCCACTGTTCATCTTTTGTGAGGTAGGCATTCTCTGAAATATTTCACAAAAAATTCTTCAAAAGGGGATATATGAAAATTTGAAACCTTCTTAGTAATAACCATTTCACTAGCTGAGATTAAGATTATTTTCCTGGCCAGGCGCGGTGGCTCATGCCTGTAATGCCAGCACTTTGGGAGGCCGAGGCGGGCAGATCACAAGGTCAGGAGATCGAGACCATCCTGGCTAACACGGTGAAACCCTGTCTCTACTAAAAATACAAAAAATTAGCTGGGCATAGTGGCGGGCGCCTGTAGTCCCAGCTACTCGGGAGGCTGAGAAAGGAGAATGGCGTGAACCCGGGAGGCGGAGCTTGCAGTGAGGTGAGATTGCACCACTGCACTCCAGCCTGGGTGACAGAGCGAGACTCCGTGTCAAAAGAAAAAAAAAAAAAGATTATTTTCCTGTATTTTTAGTGTAAGAGAGGGGCTTCGCTATGTTGGCCAGGCTGGTCTCAAACTCCTGACCTTGTGATGCACCCGCCTCGGCCTCCCAAAGTGGTGGGATTACAGGCATGAGCCACCGCAGTGGGCATGGTGGTGCCTGCCTGTAATCCCAGCTACCCAGGATGCTGAGGCAGGAGAATTGCTTGAACCTGGGGGGCGGAGGTTGTGGTGAGCCAAGAGGCGCCAATGCCCTCCAGCCTGGGCAACAGAGCGAGACTCCATCTCAAAAAAAAAGATTATTTTCCTGAAAGGATCACATGGTAACTTCAAATAGGATACTTGTATTCCTAGGGACACAGGGAACTGTGTTAAATAAAGGTCACATTGAAGAGTAGGGAGAAATATTAATCATAGCTTGGATAGAATTTAATGATACAGTTTAAATGCAATTATTTCAAAGACTGAATAAATTTACTGTCTTGGCAAGGAAAGTGTGTGGTCTAAACTTTTATTACAAATATACTATTAAATGAACTTCTTCACAGATTTCCTGAAGTGACCTTAAAATTATCAAAAATCTTTCTTAATGTATAAATCAAGATGTATTAAACCAATAAAACATCTTGCCATGAGTGTTTATAGAATTATAATTATCCATCCTAGTTTTGAAAAATATTGTTACTCTGATTGGTTAATAGTTTTCCATTACTACAATATTCTAGATGAACAATCTTTTTCAAGGGAAGAAAAACATTTATCTTAATAAATGGTAGTAATTTGATAGAAGCAAAACAAATAAATTGAATAAAAGTGCTATTATTGCTCCTTTAAATGATTTGGTTTTGGGTAGCCTCTAGAATGAAAAATGCAGATATCATGTATATACCAGCAGTCCCCAACCTTTTTGGCACCAGGGACCAGTTTTGTGGAAAACAGGTTTTCCATGGATGGAGGGTGGAGTGATGATTTTGGGATGATTCAAGTGCATTACATTTATTGTGCACTTTATTTCTATTTTTATTATATTGTAATATATAATGAAGTAATTATACAACTCACCATAATGTAGAAGTCAGTGGGAGCCCTGAGCTTGCTTTCCTGCAACTAGAAGATTCTATCTGGGGATGATGGGAGACAGTGACACCCAAAGTCTGTTGCTTATGTTCAGTCTGCTCTGTAATCTCGTTTTGGTTGCTGTCACTGCAGAAAACCCTGCTTCACAAAGATAGGATGTTGGAAATGGAAGCAGGCTGAAAAGGAGTGCTTTTATGCCAGTCTTGGGATATTCTGTCTTGACTTTAATCTAGAATGTATGGAGATTTGATATTGTCTAGTTGATCCTCTTCCAGCACAGATGAAGTCAGTTCACCTGGTTTATTCACAAATGGGTTGCGGATCTATTCCTTCCCAGTTCAGGGGTCCTTTGTGGTTGGGAAGTAATGCTTAAACTCTTTTGAAAGCTGAGATAGGTGATCCTGCACCAGTTGGGAGAAAGAAGCCCCTGGCTCAGCCTCTTTCAAAATCTCTGCTAATGTTTGAAACATGTCAGAAATCCCAGTGTTCACTCGCCACCCCCATAATTCCAGTTTGGCTTTGAATGCAGCCACTTTATCTGCGAACTTGAACAGAGTTGTTCTCTCCTGAAGTGACAGATTGAGTTTGTTGAGCAGGTTTAATATGTCACACAAGGAAGCAAGCTTTGTGACCCATTCTGTGTCACTGAAATGTGCTGCCAGTGGTGACTGTTTTTCTAAAAGAAATCTCTGGAACAGCTCTCATAACTCAAAACTCTGGCCAGTGATCCACCTTTAGAAAGCCACCTACTTCTGTGTTTAAGAGAAGACGTGTATGCTCTGTGTCCATCTCCTCACAGAGCTGCGTGAACAGATATGAGTTAAGTGCATGTAATTTTTTTTTTTTTTCAGACCGAGTCTTGCTCTGTCGCCCAGGCTGGAGTGCAGTGGTGCGATCTCGGCTCACTGCAAGCTCCGCCTCTCGGGTTCATGCCATTCTCCTGCCTCAGCCTTTCGAGTAGCTGGGACTACAGGCACCCGCCACCACACCTTGCTAATTTTTTGTATTTTTAGTAGAGACAGGGTTTCACCGTGTTAGCCAGGATGATCTCGATCTCCTGACCTCATGATCCACCCACCTCGGCCTCCCAAAGTGCTGGGATTACAGGTGTGAGCCACCGTGCCCGGCCAAGGGCATGTACTTTAATGAGGTTGATAGTTTTAATCATATCCTGCAAAACGTTGTTAAGTTCAGGTGACATTTTTCAGGTAGCCGGCACTTCTGTATGGATGACACAGTGCATAGACTCACATTTAGAAGCAACCTTTTTGACCTGAGAAGTGAAACCAGAAAGCCGTCCAGTCATGGCGGCCACTGTGTCTGCATATACCCACGTAAAGTGACCAATTCAGTTTCTCTGATATTTAATCATTCAAAGACTTGAATAGTTCTGCAGCTGTGGTGTTTGTTAGCAACAAAAGTGCACATAAATATCCTCATACATGTCCTCCTGAAAAATATATTGCACAAAAGCAAGCATTGTTGCATTGTTGTCAACATCAGTCGACTCATCAATCTGAATTGTGTACCATGGTGACTCATTAATTCTAGCAATTGTGCCTCAATATCCTCTGTTATTTCATCAGTTTGTCTAGTTATGGTGCTAGCCAAAAGAGGAACACGTGCTACCTTTTGATCGGCATCCTCTCCTAAAAGTTCATGACAGATGTCCTTAGCAGCAGGCAGAATCAAATCTTCACCGATTGTAAAGGGCTTCTTAGCTTTAGCTATGTAGTTAGTCGCTAAGAATGATGCTCTTAGTGTCAACACATTTGATGAAGTGGTGGCTTTCGATAATTGCTTCAGTTCTTCGTGTTCATGTTTTTTTCTTTTGAAAAACTGCAAAGACTTGTCTTTTAATCACGCTGATTGGTCTCCATGTGGCAAAGCAGTTTTGAAGGTTTTATGGCTTCATTGGATAGCTGGTCGCCACATAGCATACAAAGCAGACTTGGAGAATGTGAATAACCTGTTGCAATGAACCTATAATTTAAGTAGGACTGTTGGTATTTTCTTTTAAATGAAGCTTTCTTTTTGTTGGCAGTCTTAGAGTCTTCTGCTCTCTCATCATGGGATCTTTCCCCCTTTTTAAAGAAGGTCTCCAGTGATGTTTGGTTTTTACTCATTGTGACTAGGGGTTAGCTTGTAGGCTTATCAAAACTGACCAAGACAAATGTGCAGTGTGGGAAGGAGGTGCAGATGGAAGAGGTAAATAAAATAATAGGCAGGCCGTGTGCAGACTAAAATAAATGTTGCATTTTGACTTAAAGCCTGCCACCAGATGCAGCTGTACACTTGAAGTACATCAACTCACTTGCCACTCTAAAGCCTACCACCAGATACAGCTTGTCACTTGCCTCTCACTGATAGGGTTTTGATGAGTCTGCAAGTAATTGATTTATTACGGTCTCTGTGCAGTCAAACCTCTCTGTTAATGTTAATCTGTATATGCAGCCACTCCCCAGCGCTAGCATCACTGCCTCAGCTCCACCTCAGATGATCAGGTGTTAGATCCTTATAAGGAGCCCACAACCCTGATCACTTGCATGCCTGGTTCACAGTAGGGTTCGTGCTCCTATGAGAATCAGTGCTGCTGCTGATCTGACAGGAGGCAAAGAGCTCAGGTGGTAATGTAGCCATGGGGAGCAACTGTAAATACAGATGGAGCTTTGCTGGCTTGCCTGCTGATCACATCTTGCTGTGCAGTCCTAGGTACAGGGCCCAGGACTAGTCTGTGGCCGGGGGGTTGGGAACCCCTGATGTACACTATAGCCTTACATCCTTCCTTAGAAAAGTCTAATCTGATTATAGGTAAGAAAAGTAACTTTTATATGTATTTAGAAATAGTTTAACCTTATTTAGTAAATGTGTTTTTATAGTTACAATTTTTGTTTTTGATTTTTATTTAAAAGAATCTTTGATTTTTATTTAAAAGAATATATTATTCCGGCTGGGTGTGGTGGCTCATGCCTGTAATCTCAGCACTTTTGGAGGCTGAGGTGGGCAGATCACGAGGTCAGGAGATCGAGACCATCTAGCTAACATGGTGAAACCCTGTCTCTACTAAAAATACAAAAAATTAGCCAGGCGTGGTGGCAGGCACCTGTAGTCCCAGCTACCCGGGAGGCTAAGGCAGGAGAACGGCGTGAACCCGGGAGGCAGAGCTTGCAGTGAGCTCAGATTGCACCACTGCACTCCAGCCTGGGCAACAGAGTGAAACTCCACCTCTAAATAAATAAATAAAAGAATATATTATTCCTTGCTCACTAGTTCAAATTTACAGGCTCCTGCTGCTAAAAAGCAATTTTCTTTAAAAGCTAGTTGACATTAAAATTGAAAACCAATTATGCCCACAACTTTAGGTAAGAAAAAAATATTTTAGTTGAGCCTGGGTTAAATTTGTGTAAACATTTACAATGCAATATGTATGATGAAAATATGCGTTTACAATGCAATATGTATGATGCAATATGCCCTAACTAGTTAGGCAGCCTTGGACAAGTCTCTTAATCATTTTCCTTATCTGTAAAACAAGGAGTTTTACTGATCAAGAGATCATTGTAGCACAAGTTATTCTCAACTTAATGTTTTATTTAATATGCATCATATCTGATAATACATCAATTGTCTTTTTTTTAATCTTTTTTTTTTTTTTTTGAGACAGAGTCTCGCTCTGTCACCCAGGCTGGAGTGCAGTGGCATGATCTCGGCTAACTGCAACCTCCGCCTCCCGGGTTCAAGTGATTCTTCTGTCTCAGCCTCCTGAGCAGCTGGGACTACAGGCGTGCCCCACCATGCCCGGGTAATTTTTGTATTTTTAGTAGAGATGGGGTTTCACCATATTGGCCAGGCCGGTCTCGAACTCCTGACCTCATGATCCGCCCACCTAAGCCTCCCAAAGTGCTGGGATTACAGGCGTGAGCCACCGCGCCTGGCTGATCAATTGTCTTTAGAAATATAATTTGTTATATTTTTATAGACTAATATGTTAACCTACTATTGCTCTTTATTTAAATGGTAGATTTCTTGACAGAAGAACCTATTGCAAGTCTACATTTAAAATTTCAGTGCTATAAAGAAGGCTAAATTATTATAGAAACATCTATTTTATGATCCAGCAATTCCAGTCCTAGGTATAAGGCCTCCTTAAATTTTGTGCTGTAGTACTTCATTTGCTTCACTCTAGTCCCAGCTCTGTCTAGGTATTTATCCAAGAGAACAGAAAAATACATGTCCACCTATGCAAAAAGATTTGCACAAGAATGTTCCCAGAAACATTCTTCATTATAGCTCTAAACTGGGTAGAACTCAAATGTCCATTGACGGGAGAATGCATAAACATGGTACAGATTGATAATTCTTTATCCGTAATGTTTGGGACCAGAAGTGTTTCAGATTTGGGATTTGTTTTTCCCGGATTTTGGAGTATTTGCATTTACATAGTGAGCTATGTTGTAGATGGGACTTAAGTGTGAACACGAACTTCATTTATGTTTGAGTGATAGTTTATACACATAGCCTGGGTGTAATTTTATGTAGTACTTTAAATAATTTTGTGCATGAAGCAAAGTTTACACTAAATACTTATGTGTGGAATTTTCCACTTGTGGTGTCACATTGTTGCTTAAAAAATTTTGGATTTTGGAACATTTTGGATTGCAGATTTTCAGATTAGGGATGCTCAACCCGTATGTTAATCAACAATGGAAAAGAAAGAGCTACTGGTACACACAACATGTAGATTAACCTTATAAATATTATGCTGAGCAAAAGAAGCCAGACATAGAAGGTTATCAGTATTTATCTTCAGTGGTAGAAAAACAGTGCTTTATTCTGTTAGAGAGTAAGGGGTAATTCAAGAACTGATTCACAATGGCCTTGAGGGAACTTTTTAAGGGGATGAACATTTTTATATCTTGATCAGATATTACTTATATAGTGTATGTGTGTCATAACTAAATGAAATATGTATTGAAAATGTATAATGTATGCATTTTACCTATGTAAATTATACCTTAATTTAATTTTTTTTCTTTTTGAGACGGGGTCTCGCTTGGTTGTCCCGGCTGGAGTGCGGTGGTATGATCTCAGCTCACTGCAAGCTCCGCCTCCCAGGTTCAAGCGATTCTCCTGCCTCAGCCTCCTGAGTAGCTGGGACTATAGGCATACACCGCCATGCCTGGCTAATTTTTTTTATTTTAGTACAGACGGGGTTTCACTGTGTTGCCCAGGCTGGTCGCGAACTCCTGAGCTCAGGCAGTCCACCCGCCTTGGCCTCCCAAAGTTCTGGGATTGCATACCTTAATTTTTTTTTTTTTTTTTTTTTTTATAAAGGGTTGTTGAGTTACTCACTTGGCTTGAGTTCTCAATCCCTCATAGAGAAACAGTACTGTGTTGTTAATGAAGATGTTTGAGCCACTGACTTTTTTGTATTTTTTGGTTTTTAGAAGAAATAGTATGAATTAGTTATTGCTTAACAAGTTACCTCAACACTTTGTGGCTTAAAACAACAATAAAAATTTATTAACTCATATAATTCCTTTGGATCCGAACATAGGAATAGCATAACTAGATGGTTCTAGCTCAAGGTCTCACAAGGTTTCAGTCAAGATAACAGCTAGACGTACAGTCATCTGTTATAAAAGCTTTTCTGGAGTTGGGTGATCTGTTTCTAAGATGGTTTACTTATAAAGAAGGTACTAGTTGTTGACAAGAGACTTAATTCTTTTCTGCATTGAGGGCCTTTCTACAGGCCTCTTGACATGCTCAAAGCTTGCTGGTTGGCTGCTCTCAGAGTGAGCAATCTAAGGAAAGAAAACAAGGTGGAAGCTACAGTGGCTTTGGTGACCTAGTGTCAACAAGCACACACTGTTATTCCTGCAATGCAATATCCTATTAGTTTACACAGGTCAGCCATTAACTGTATTCTGTGTTGGAGAGGATTGCTCAAGAATGCACATGTGAATTTCATGAGTCATGGCTCATTGGGAGCCATCTTGGAAGCTGACTACCACAAATGTCTTAGAGACCATACAAGTACTTTTGAAAAAACACTCCTACAAAACAGGAGTGACATGCTAAATCAATATTAATGCTAACTGAAAAATATCTGGAATTCTTAAAATTATTCATATTTGTTTAAAGTATTTGGGGTAGAAAAAAGGAAGGAGTATACACTAAGAATAGGGAGTAGAGTATTAAGTATTAAGGGAATATCCAGAAGTCCCACAGGTGAAATAGGGTCTTTATGGACATAGCTATGATCAGAATACATCCTGAAAATTGATGTTATCCATGGTCTTGTGCTCCCAAAAGTTCCAGAACACCCGGAAGTTCCAGAGGACCCCATAAGCCACAAAGAGAGCAGTGCTCTGGTCATCAGGATGGTAGTCTCTTATCTCCACATTTCCCCCTCTGCCTGTATATGGTCCTTCTTTTACTTGGTAAAGGAACTGAGACGAAAGAAGTTGGTGATTCAAAAGATAAATTTCCATTTTCATTGTTTTACCTCAACTCTGTTCCACCCCCACCCCCCCGCCTTTTTGTTTTTTTGAGACAGGTTCTCGCTTTGTCACCCAGGCTGCTGGAGTGCAGTAGTGCGATCATTGCTTACTGTGATCGCTGCTTACTGTAGCCTTGACCTCCTGGCCTCAAGCGATCCTTCCACCTCAACCACCCTAGTAGCTGGGATCACAGGTGTGCATCACCATACCTGGCTATTTTTTTATTTTTTGTATATACAGAGGTCTCATTATGTTGCCTAGGCTGGTGTTGAACTCCTAGGCCCAAATGATCTTCTTGCCTTAGCCTCCCAGGTGTTGGGATTACAGGCACAGACATGAGCCACCATCCCCCAACCTTTTTTAAAAATGTTTTTGAACTTTGAATTGTATTATATAAGGATACAATCAATATTGCTTTGCCAGTATGATTAAATCATTATTAGCTCATGAGAAGTTTTGCATTTCTGTGCTTACCATTTTTTATCTGTTTGAAAGACGACAAATCTTGTAGCAATGAACATCAGTAGTTTCTTCAATGCTTTTGCATTTGTCTTCATGAGAATAAAATACTGTAGATGGAAGCACATTCTTTGAGGATGTATATTAACATGAGTAGGATTAAAGGCAAAATTTACATGATCTTTTATGCCATTTACATTTTCTTTTTTCTTTTAAATAGAACATATAGTAGCCTTAATAGGTCTTTCCATTTTTTCCATTGAGACATATTTAAGCATTTGTGTAAATAAAGTACTATTTTTAAATTATTCTGATAATAGACTAAAAGTCAGTGTTTTCTTTGTACATTTTGGAATATAACATTCAATACTTACTGCCTTTTAGTAGGAATGATTCTTTTAGGTTCAGTTCCAAGTTATTATCTGATCCATCCATCTAAATTAATTTTGCTGAGAACTATTTGACTTTCCCACATATTTGGATTACATTAGTCTCCAGTAACAGAGCAGGTATATATGTAGAGTTTATGTGCTGCAATTTTAATTAATTTTATGATCTGTTTATAGAAAGTGAGAAGATGTTCTTAAGGTTTATAAATTAGTTCTTTCCTTTACTACCAAAAGTAAGCACCTGCACCTGCAAGAAGGGCTGATGTAAACAGGAAACCTATTTAGATGGGATTGCAACTTGACATTTGTGATTTTTACTTGTTCCTTTGTCTATAACTGTTGCAAAACCATAAGCTGCCGGTTGTCTGGTTGTACTTTGCAGTTAATTTTCTAAACATAAGCGTCATTCAAGGCATATATCTTACTTGATATATATTTTGAAGAAAATTTTAAATATTTGGTAAAAAATTTAAATTTTAATTTTAAATTTTAAATCTTTGGTGGGACAGGGATTAGGGGAATGAAAACCAGGAATTTAGAGAAGAGTCTGTGTCAATTTGCTGACATTTTTCATGACTGATTTAATATTGAACGAAACAATATTGTACTGAAATGTCATAGTAGTAATTTGCCACTACTATGGGAATAATTACAATTTAAGCCTATCTTGAAGCTCCAGATCTCACTAGAAAATCAATCATTCTCTTTTAGTATTAATGGCCGTAAAACCCTTTTGAGAATTTATATTATAAAAGGAGAACATAAGTTTGTGTTATGAGGTGTTATCAAGTTAGTATTTTATAGACTAAGGTTATTTGTGTGGATAGTTGGCTAACCTGGTTTAAAGGAAAAAAAAATTCAACATTTTCTTTAGAGTCCATTCAGGCTTTAATATAAGGAATTAATTTTGAGACAGCTGCTGTCTTTCCAGTGGCTTTTATGTCATCTGTGCCATAGTTCAGTCTTGCCAGCATTTCTCTTCAGTTTAAGTTAAATGATCAAAATTATTTTTTGAAAACATAAAATTGTAAAATTAAACTATAGTGATTAGGTTTCAAGAAAAAAGTACAGCATTTAGATTTGTTTGAAGTCATCTCACATTTAATGCCTATTAATCTACCTAATGCTACCCTAAAGCACAATTCAAGAGACTGAGAAGTGGAGAAATTTAGATCTCAACTCCTCTTTGAAATGCTTTCCAGAGAGTATTTAAAAAACAGATATACCTTTATCACTGCTATCAAAGCAGGCGTGAGAAAATTGTTTTTCTTTTAAGTCTAGGTGCTGTATGGGAAGTATTTCCCTTTTGTGTTAGAATTATTCAGAGCATGTACTTTTGCTTAACCTATGAAAGTATCAGCAAATGTAGCTCATGGACAGATATTCAGCAGAGTTTTGGCACTTGTAATAGAGTTTCCACATTGTGTTAAATTTGCAAGTGAATGCAGGGTGGGCAGTAGACAAACAAAATGTAGTTTGTCACGTTTTTAGGGTTATGGTTTTGAAAATTTACCAGAATACCATTAGTATTGCAGAGGTTATACATGAAGACTTTGATGGGAAGCAGACTATGTCTGCAGCTGTTTACTAGCCTGATGGAAAACATGATCTGACTTACTCAAATTAGTAAGTTTTATTTTCCCCTGTTAAAACATTGCCTACTCACTGAATGAGATACTCGAAAAAATTTGGACACATTCTGGAATGTGGTCCAGAGTTGAATAATGAGCTACAGGTTGTAGTAATCAGAAATAGATGTTAGATATTCTTATTTTATAATATAAACTGATGATGGATGTTGAGGCTTTCATATCTTTTTTACTTTTAAGGACCCTAGTTTCAAAATGCATTTGAAATTATGGTAGTGAAGTCATGTGAATTAGAGATTTATATAACTGATCTATATTCCTCTTCCTGTTTTACATGTTTTGTTTAAAGAAGGAAAATAATACTGAAAGATGCTCTACATTTAGACTTTTTATCTTGCAACAACTTTTGCTTTCTGCCTCTCTTGTACCTTATATCTTACTAATTGCCAAGTGTTGTTGATACAACCTTGGCAATAGTTCTCACATATCTCTGTCTTATACATTCTTTAGTTTAAATCTTCACTAACAAACAGCTTGGCTATTGCATTGTAACGTTCTAACTGGTCTTCCTGGCTTTAGCCATACTTCAGTCCTACCACTTTTTCTGCTATATTAATATGTTTGAAGATCAGTCCATTCTCTGTTCAAAAACACTTGGAGGTTCTCCATTTCTTTTTTTTTCCCCCAGAGGAAAAGGAATCTTATAGCATAGGATCTGACTTCAATCTAATTCTCTAATTAAATAACTCCAATTACTACTACTGCTTCTCTAAATATTACTCTCTAACTCTCTTATTATTTCCAATGTGCCTAAATTGTGCAATTAGTTTTAATTATTCCTAATACACATTGAGGAGAGCGAATGCCAAAATTTTGAAATATACCATAAAAACTGAAATGTCTTTTTGTTTAACACTGTTGTCTCCAATCTTTAGCGCAATGTACAGCACTTCTTCAAGTAATACATCTTACTGTTTCCCTTCGTACTCTTCTTCTCAACCAAAGCAAAAATTACATTTTCCTCCTCCAAATGCCTATATTACACTGTAACCCTCTAGTAGTAAGATATCTTTCCTCCTTCAGGCTTATAATTGTTTGCCTACAATTATAGAATTAAGGAAGGAATTGTTTATCTTGTCTAGTTAACGTTTTTGACATACATACTGTAATTTATTTATTCTGTCTCCTGAAGTTGTAAGTATAAAAATTTCCATTTAGTAAATGTGTGGCAAATGGACTATTGAATGAATTAATTATGTTTTTAGGTTAGTCATGGAGTTTGAATATTTCCCTATTATCTTTTTTTTAATCATGTCCTACAATCTCAAACAAATGAATTTTGGTGAAAGTATGATGCAAATATGAATTTCTTTATGATATTCCTAGAAATGCTTTTTAAAAATAAAATGATATGGTTAGAGGAAATGAACTCTCAATTTCTTTTCTTGTGGCTCTGGGGAAGAATTCTTGCCTAAGCTGATAAAGTTGTTGGCAGAATTTAGTTCCTTGCAACTAATTTTAGTACTGAGGTATCTATTTTCTTGATTACTGTGACTGAGTACTGCTGTCAGCTCCTAGAGGCCATCTACATTTCTTGTCATGTGTTTCTCTCTCCTGCTGCCCTGTGAAGAGGTTCCCTCTGCCAAGATTGTATGTTTCCTGAGGCCTTTCCAGCCATGCAGAATTGTGAATCAATCTAACTTCTTTTCTTTATAAATTACCTAGTCTTGGTATTTGTAGCAATGTGAGAACAGACTAATAAAGGGGGTCAATAAAGAAATGAAGAAGGAAATTGAAAAATTTCTTGAAACAATAATGGAATGGATAATGGAAACACAATATACCAAAACCTGTGGAATACAGCCAAAGCAGTATTAAAAGGGAAGTTAACAGCTATAATCATCTACATCAAAACGTTAAAAAAAAATCAAAGAATATAATGATGCTTATTCAAAAACTAGAAAAGCAAGAGCAAACCAATCCCAAAATTAGTAGAAGAAAAAAATAATAATAAAGATCACAGCAGAAATAAATGAATTGAAACAAATGAAATAATACAAAAGATCAGTGAAATCAAAAAAAATGTTTTGTTAAAAAAGATAAACAAAATTTACCAACCTTTAGATAGACTAAGAAAAAAAAGAGAAGACCCAACCAATAAAATCAGAGATGAGAAAGGAGGCATCACAACTGAAACCGTAGAAACTCAAAGGATCATTAGAGACTTCTGTGAACAACTCTATGCCAATAAATTGGAAAATCTAGAAGAAATGGATAAATTGCTAGACACATGCGACCTACCAAGATTGAACCATGAAAAAAATCCAAAACCTGAACAGACCTATAACAAATAATGAGATGGAAGCTGTAATAAAAAGTCTCCCAGCAAAGAAATGCCCGGGGCTAGAGGACTTTACAGCTGAATTCCGCCAAACTTTTCCAGAAAAGTTAGTGCCAATCATACTCAAACTGTTCTGAAAAATAAAGGAGGAAGGAATACTTCCAAACTTATTCTACAAGGTCAGTATTACCCTGATACCCAAACCAGAAAAAGACATATCAAATAAAGAAAACTACAGGCCAATATCCCTGAAAATCATTGATGCAAAACTCCCCCACAGAATACTAGCAAACAATACATTAGAAAGATCATTCATCATGATCAAGTGAGCTTTATCCCAGGGATGAAAGGATGGTTCAACGTGTGCCAATCAATTAACATGATGCATAATATCAACAGAATGAAGGACAAAAACCATATGATCATTTCAATTCATGCTGAAAAAGCCTTTGATAAAATTCTACATCCCTTCCTGGTGAAAAACCCTTAACAAACTAGGGATAGAAGCAACGTAATAAAAGCCATATATGACAGACCCACAGCTATTAATAGCATTATACTGAATGGGGAAAAACTGAAAGCCTTTTTACTAAGATCTGGAACATGGCAAGGATACCCACTTTCACTACTGTTATTCAACATAGTACTAGAAGTCCTAGCTAGAACAATTAGATAAGAGAAAGAAATTAAGGGCATGCAAATTGGAAAGGAAAAAGTTGAATTATCCTTGTTAACAGATAATATGATCTTATATTTGGAGACAACTAAAGACTACACCAAAAAAATGATTAGAACTGATAAATGAATTCAGTAAAGTTGCATAATACAAAATCAAAAGATAAAAATCAGTAACATTTCTATATGCCAACAGCAAACAAGCTGAAAAAGAAATCAAGAAAATAATTCCATTTATAATAGCTACAAATAAAATAAAATACCTAGGAATTAATCATGAAGTGAAAGATCTCTACAATGAAAACTATAAAACACTGATGAAATAAAGAGGATACAAAAATGGAAGTATATTTCATATTTATGGATTGGAATAATCAATATTGTTAAAATGTTCATACTACCCAAAGCAATCTACAGATTCAATGCATTCTCTATGAAAATACCAATGACATTCTTTACAGAAATAGAAAAAACAATACTAAAACTTATATGGAACCACCAAAGATCCAGAATAGCAACAGCTGTCATGAGCAAAAGAATAAAACTGGAGGATTCAAATTTCCTGACTTCAAATTATACTACAGAGCAATGAAAACAGCTTGATATTTGCATAAAAATAGACACATATGCTGATGGAACACAATATAGAAACCAGAAACAAATCCTTATATTTACAATGAACTCATTTTTACCAAAGGCGTCAAGAGCATAAATTGAGGACAGGAAAGTCTTTTCAGTAAATGGTGCTGTGAAAACTGGATTTCTATATGCAGAAGAATGAAACTAGACCTCTATCTCTCAACATAAACAAAAATTCATATCAAAATGGATTAAAGATTTAAATCTGACCTCAAGCTATGAAACTACTACAAGGAGACATTGGTGAAAACTCTCTACTAGGACGTTGGTCTGGGCAAAGATTTCTTGTGTAATACCCCACAAGCATAGGCAACCAAAACAGAACTGGACAAATGGCATCACATCAAGTTTAAAAGCTTCTGCACAGCAAAGGAAACAATTTAAAAAGTGTAGAGACACTCACAGATTGGGAATAAATATTTGTAAACTGTCTGACAAGGGGCTAATAACTAGATTATATAAGGAGCTCAAATAACTTTATAGGGAAAAATCTAATAATTCCAATAAAAATGGGCAAAAGATTTGAGTAGACACTTCTCACAAGAAGACATACACATGGCACACAGGCTTATGAAAAGGGGCTGAACATCATTTATCATCAGAGAAATGCAAATCCAAACTACATTGAGATATCATCTCACTCCAGTTAAAATGGCTTTAATCCATAAGACAGACAAGAATAAATGTTGGCGAGGGTGTGGAGAAAAGGAAACCCTTTTACACTATTGGTGGAATGTAAATTCGTATAACTACGATGGAGAACAGTTTGGAGGTTCCTCAACAAAACGAAAAACAAGGCTACCATATGATCCAGCAGTCCCACTGCTGGGTATATACCCAAAAGAAAGAAAATCAGTATATCAAAAAGATATCTTCACTCCCATATTTGTTGCAGCACTGTTCACAACATTTATTCTTGTCTGTCTTATGGATTAAAGCCATTTTAACTGGAGTGAGATGATATCTCAATGTAGTTTGGATTTGCATTTCTCTGATGATAAATGATGTTCAGCCCCTTTTCATAAGCCTGTGTGCCATGTGTATGTCTTCTTGTGAGAAGTGTCTACTCAAATCTTTTGCCCATTTTTATTGGAATTATTAGATTTTTCCCTATAAAGTTATTAGCCAAGATTTGGAAGCAACCTAACTGTCCATTAACAGATGAATGGGTAAAGAAAATATGGTACATATACACAATGGAGTACTATTCAGCCGTAAGAAAGAATTAGAGCCTGTCATTTGCAACCACATAGAATAAACTGAAGGTCATTTTGTTAAATGATATAAGCCAGGGACAGAAAGACAAACTTTACATGTTCTCACCTATTTATTGGAACTCATGGAGATAGAGAGGATGGTTACCAGAGGCTGGAAAGGGTAGTGGGGCTATGGGAATGAAATAGGGATAGTCAATCAGTACAAAAACATAATTAGAATGAATAAGATCTAGTATTTAGTAGCACAGCATTGTGACTATAGTCAACAATAATTTATTGTACATCTTAAAATTACTGAAATAGTATAATTGGATTGTTTCTAATACCAATAAAGGATAAATGCTTGAGGTGATGGATAACCCATTCATCCTGATATGATTATAACACATTGTATGCCTTTATCAGAATATATCATGTACCACATAAATATTTGTATCTGTTGTATATGCACAAAAATTAAAATTAAAAAAATTTTAAAAAATCATCTGTGTGTAACCTCAGTGATGAATTGTTACAAGGTTCATTTACTCACTATATTTTCTGTATTCAATCAGTTCCTTCAGTTAGCAAGGAAACTTCAGTAAATTGACTCAGGTAGGAGATTAGTAATTAGGAGTTGCCCTGACTTCAAAGGAACATTTTGAATTTTATTTTGTGATATTGTCTATATCCATAAAAGGTATAGAAAAGGTCTATATCCATTAAATTAACTAGTCTAATTTCCTATTGGGAATTCTCTGAAGAGCAGAAACTACTGAGTTAATAAATAATAAAGTGTGAGGGTAGAAGGATTACAACTAAATAAGCACTTGGAATTAGGCTACAAGAGTCTCAGAGGTTTTTTTTTGTTGTTTCATTTTATTTTGTCTTTGCTTCTTAGCTATATTTTGTTTTTTGGGTTATTGCAATAGAGTTTACATTGTGCATCCTTAAAATTTATAGTGTTTTATGAGTTAATTATACCCATTCACATATAAGATAGGAATCTTATAATGACATACTTCTATTTACTCCTCCCATCTTTTGGGTAGTTTTGTTATACATTTTATATTTACTTTTACATATATTATAAATTTCACCATATATCTGTACTATTTTTGGCATTAAAGTTTCCTTAAAGAACTTGAGAAATGAAGAAAAAATTATTTTGCATTTAATTATGTATTTGCCATTTCATGAATTCTTGTTTTTGTTTGTTTGTTTGTTTTTTGTTTTTTTGAAACAGAGTCTCACTCTGTTGCCCAGGATGGAGTGCAGTGGCACGATCTCGGCTCACTGCAACCTCCGCCTCCTGGGTTCAAGCAATTCTTGTGCCTCAGCCTCCCGAGTAGCTGGGATTACAGGCATGCACCACCAGGCCTGGCTAATTTTTTGTATTTTTAGTAGAGTTGGGGTTTTGCCATGTTGCTGGGGCTGGTCTCTAACTCCTGAGTTCAGGCAATCCACTTGTCTCGGCCTCCCAAAGTGCTAGGATTACAGGCGTGAGGCGCCGCGCCCAGCCCATGAACTCTTTATTTCTTTGTTTTGTTTAAAGTTTGATATCCTGTCCTTTCTGCCTGAAAAACTTCATTTAGTTTTGTATTTTTTTAGATCAAGTCAGATACTTACAAATTCTCACAGATTTTGGTCATCTGAAAATGCCTTCATATTACCTTATTTACTTTTTCGTGGCTATTATTTTATGAAAAAATGCAAATATAGTAAAATTGAAATAATTATGCAATATACCTAGATTTTCTAATTAACATTTTAATTATAACTATTTTAACATTTAATTGTAGCTAAATTTAACCCATCTTTATTATTTTGATGTATTTCAAAGTAATTGCTGATGAGGACACTTCATTCCTAAATAGTTCAGCATATATACAGCTAACTACAATTCAATATGTGTTTATGTTTTAGTTTCAGGTTAAATTTACATTTGGTGAAGTACACAAACTTTTTAAGTTTACATTTGATGCGTTTTTACAAATGTATACACTTTTATAAACTAAATGCATTAAGACTAGATTACCACCATTATCCGAGAAATTTTCCTCATGTCCCTTCCCAGTAAATCTCTGCACCTCCCCTCCTGCAGTTTCCAAGCAACTACTTTTCTGATTTTTTAATCTTGGGTTAGTTTTGCTTATTCTAGCACTTTATATTATTGGAGTCATTCAGTATATACTGTTTTGTGTAAGACTTCCTTCATTCAGCATAATTTCTGAGGGTCATCCATGTGGTTTCATGTATCATAGTTCATTCCTTTTTGTTGCTGAGTTGTATTGTGTTTTATAAATATATTTGTATTGGGTTTTATAAATATATTTGTTTTTCAATTTTCTCTTGTTGAACTTCTTGGCTATTTTCAGGGTTTTGGCTATTACGACTAAAGCTGATATAAATGCCCTGTTAAGTCTTTTTTTGTGGCCTTCTGTTTTCATTTTTCATGAGTAAATACTTTGAGCAGAATTGTTGTGTTATAGGGTATTAATCATATGTATGACTAATATTTTATAGAAACATCATCAGACCTTTTTCCAAAATGTTGTACCTTTTACATATTTTCACCAACAATATATAATTTCTCCACATCCTTTCCAGGAGTTGGTGCTTTTAGTCTTTTAGCCATTTGTACAAGGTATAAAGTAGTATTTTGTTATGATTGCATTCCCATGATATTCTAAGGATATTGAGTATTTTTCATGTGCTTATTAGGTATTCATATCATCACATATGTATTTGTTCAATTTTTTGTCATTTTAAGTGGATTGTCATTATTGATTTGTAGACATTCTTTGTGTATTCTCTATATTCTACATACATATTGTTAGATTTTTTTGCAAATATTTTCTGCCTCTTTGGCTTGCCATTTTATTTATTTATTTTATAATGGAGTCTCACTCTTGCCCAGGCTGGAGTGCCTGGAACTGCACCGCCTCCTGGGTTCAAGTGATTCTTCTACCTCAGCCTCCTGAGTAGCTGGGATTACAGGAGCCCTCCACCACGGCTGGCCAATTTTTGTGTTTTTAGTAGAGATGTGGTTTCATCATGTTGGTTGGCCAGGTTGTTCTCGAACTCCTGACATCAGGTGATCCACCCACCTCAGCCTCCCAGAGTGTTGGGATTATAGGCGTGAGCCACTCTGCACCTGGCCAGGCTTGCCTATTTTTTAAAGGTATATTTTGATGAGCAGAAGTTATTATTATTACTGTGTTTAGAGATACGATCTCACTGTGTTACCCAGGCTGGTCTCAAACTTCTGGGTTCAGGCAGTCCTCCTGCCTCAGCCTCCCAAATAGCTGGGACTGCAAGTGTGTGCTACTGCACCCAGCTTAAAAGTTACTGTTTGTGATCAAGTCTAATGTGTCAAATTTTTCTTTTGTGGTTACTGCTTTTTATATCCTGTTTGAGAAACCTTTGCCTACTCCGAAGTCATGAAGATATTCCCATATTTTATATTTTATTCTAGAATCATTATAGTTTTAGATTTTATGTTGGCTCTATGATTCATCTCAATTTAATATTTGTATATAGTGTTGAGGTTACTTTTTGCCATATTGATATCCAGTTTCTTTACCTCTGATTGTTTAAAAGAATTTTCATTTTTGATTGCATTCCTTTGGTGCCATTATTGAAAATTAAAAGGCCATATAAGTGTAGATCTGTGTCTGAGCTTTTTGTAGTATTTCATTGCTCTATTTTTCTGTTCCTATGCCAGCATCATAACATCTTGATGATTATAGCTTTATAGTAAATCTTCAAGTCAGTAAATATGGATTTTCCAATTTTGTTCTTCTGTTTCAAGATTTCTTTAGCTATTGTTGGTTCTTTGTATTTTTATATAAATTTTATAGTAAGTTTCTCAATTTCTAAAATTTCTGTTGGCATCTTGATTGAGGTTGTGTTGCCTGTATGGATCAATTTGGAAAGAACTGATATCCTAACAATATTGAGTCTTCCACGAGATTAACATGTTATTTCTCTCCAAATTTTTAAGTCTTCCTTAATTTCTCTCAACAGTGTTTTATAGTTTATGATGTAGAGTTCTTGGTTTCTTTTTTAAAATTTTTTCTTAAGTAGCTTATGTTTTTGATATGATTGTAGGTAAAATTTAGTTTTATTTTCCAGTTGTTTGCTGCTAATATATAGAAATATGTGAATTTTTTATATTGGCATTTTCTCTGTAACTTTGCTAAATTATATTTACTTATTAGTTAAAATAGTTTTTTGGTGGATTCCTTAGGATTTTCTACATAAACAACCATATCATCGTTGACTAGAAATGTTTACAACTTCTTTTTTAACCTTTATGCCTTATATTTCTTGTTCTTGACCTATTTCACGATATAGGACCTCCACTATAATGTTGCATACAAATATTGAATGGTCAATATTTCCTAGTTTTTTATCTCAGGGAAAAATGTTAAGTATTTCACCATTATATACTGTCTTAGCTGTAAGGTTTTTATATATGCCTTTTATCAGATTGAGTTAGGTACTCTTATATTTCTAATTGGCTAAGGGTTTTTAAAATCAGAAGTATTTAATTTTGTTAAATGCGTTTTTGAATCTCTATTGAGACTATGATATGATTTTTCTCCTTTAATGAATATGTAAATTGCTTTGATTTTGAATTCTTTTTTTGTGTGTATCTGTGACAAGATCCTGCTCTGTCATCCAGGTATGATCATAGCTCACTGCAACCTCTAACTCCTGGGCTCAAGCAATCCTGCCTCACCCTCCCAAGTAGCTGGGACTACAGGCACACACCACCACACCTACATACTTTAAAGCTTTTTGGTATAGATGGGCTCTTGCTGTGTTGCCAAGTCTTGTCTTGAATTCCTGGGCTCAAGTGATCCTCTCACCTTGGCCTCCCAAAGCACGAGATTACAGGCCTGTGCTACCATGCTCAGCTGATTTTGAATTCTTAAAATTGAGATGTAATTCACTTGTTAAAAAATCCATGGTTATGAAATGGAAAATTCAATGGCTCTTAAAGAGCCACTTCACAAGATTGTAGAGCCATCACCATTGTCTAATTCCAGAACATTTTCATCACTCCAAAAAAGAATGAGCAGTCCCTCCCCTTCTCTCTCCCCACCCCTGGAAACCACTAATCCATTTTCTTCCTCTATGAATTTACCTACCCTGACCTTTTCATATATATGGAATTATACAATATGTGACTTTTTGTGCTTAGCTTCTTTTACTTAGCATAATGTTTTTAAGGTTCACCCATGTTATAGCATGTACTAGTACTTCATTTGTTTTTATTGCTAATTTTCTACTGTATGTCTGTTCCGTAGTTTGTTTATTCATTTATGGGTTGATGGACATTTGGATTGTTTCTACCTTTTGGCTGTTATGACTAATTTTGCCATGAACATTCATATATATTTGATTGAATACCTGCTTTTAGTTCATATTGGAATGGAATTTCTAGGTCAAATGGTAATTCTATGTTTACCTTTTTGACAAGCTGTTTCCAAAAATAGCCCTACCACTTACTATCCCACTAGCAATGCACGAAGTTTCCATTTACCTCACATCCTTACCAACATTTATTATTTTTCATCTTTTGATTGTAGACATCCTAGTGGGTATGAAGTAGTATCTCACTGTAGTTTTCGTTTGCATTTCCCTAATATAATCAATAATGTATTGTTCTTTTTCCCAAGTTCCTGGCCCAGAGCTTCAAAAACCCTTGGAATTTCCTGAGTAATAGGATTGTTATTGTTATTCATGATGGCTCCTTTAAGCCATAACTGAGTATTCTGATGAGGTGACACTTGAAAGCCTCTAGCTTCAGGATGGGGGCTATTTCAAAAGACCAAACATGTGATAGAAAGTTGGAACATTTTATTAGTTTTCTATGGCTACTGCAACAAATTAGGTAGCTTAAAATAACAGTTTATTCTCTCTCAGCTCTGGATGCCAGAATTCAGAAAACTTACTGTGTTGTCAGGGCCACACCCCCTTTGGAGGCTTTCAATAAAAATCCTTCTGTTCCTTTTCCAGTTTCTGGTGCCCATTGGCATTCCTTGGCTTCTTTGGCTTGTGGCCACATCACTTCAATCTTTGCCCCTGTCTTCATATCACCTTCTCTGTGTGTCTTCTCGTCTATGTGTCTCCCTTTTATAAGAATGCTCAACATTGAATTTTGAGCCTACCTGGATAATCCAGGATGATTTTCTCAAATGAAAACACTCTTTTTCCAAATAAGGTAACATTCAGAGGTGCCAGGGGTGAGGATGTGCACAAATCTTTTTGGGGGCCTCCTTTCAGACAAGCTAACCAGCAAATAAAACACACGTACTCTAAAAATATTATTTCAAATGCAGAAAAGATTTTCTATTAGATTTCAATTCTACTTGTTGCCCCTATAAACAAAGTTCATTTTCTTTCGAAAAAAGGTCAGGAAAAAAAGTTTTATTTTGTTGTTTCAAATCATTGCTGTGAGGCATATATCTCATATGATTTGTATAAAAATTTATTATGTCTAAAATATAGATATCCCAGTTAATATCAGATCTTTTCAAGAGGAACTTCATGTTACGTTGTATTCCTTTTACATTTTGTTGTTATAGTTATAATTGTAAAGCCAAGGGTTGAATTTTCATCCATTTATCCAGATTCAGTCTTTAATTTAGTCACAAAGTTTGTGACTTAAAAATCTGTATATTACAAAAGGTTGATAGATCTATTAAAGGGCTATACTTAGAGTAGTAGTTGTGATATGGTTATCTTTATCATTGCTATTATTTTAACTGTTACTGTAGGTAGAGGTAGAAATACCAGGTTATTCAATGGGACCTGCTAGACCATTCAGTGAAGTGAACCCATAATTGGGATTTAAATTTTAAACTTTTACCCTGTACTTATCCACGCGATTGGTTTGCTTTGCTTATATTCTATTACATCTTTGCTATATGCAAAATACCCTTAACTGTCGTTAAAAGTTAAATAGGCCAGGCGAGGTGGCTCATGCTTGTAATCCCAGCACTGTGGGAGGCAGAGGTGGGCAGATCACGAGGTCAGGAGATTCAGACCATCCTAGCTAACACGGTGAAACCCCATCTCTACTAAAAATACAAAAAAAAATTAGCCGGGCATAGGGGCGCGCGCCTGTAGTCCCAGCCACTGGAGAGGCTGAGGCAGGAGAATGGCATGAACCTGGGAGGTGGAGCTTGCAGTGAGCCGAGATCGCACCACTGCACTCCAGCCTGGGCGACAGAGTGAGACTCTGTCTCAAAAATAAAATAAAATAAAATTAAATTAAATTAAATTAAATAAACAATGATTTTGGAGCTGAGTAAGCCTAGATATTTTCTTAGTTGAAAAAAAAATTGTCATCAGCATCAAGAGAAATTAAGTTAATGACTTCTTTCTATGAACTTATTCTTGGAAGAGAAAGGATGATGAGGGCTATACACACATTAAGAAACGTATGTAGCATGGAAAGAAACCAATATTTGAGTACCTACTTTATACCAGGCTCTATAAGCATGTTATATTTAAACTTTACCACATAGCTGTACTAGTGGTTATTATTACCTCATTTTAAAGATTAAGAAAGATACTTAGAGGTTAGATGACAATTAGAAACAGATAGCCCAGAGGTTTAAACTTTGTTCTATTTAAATCTAAAACCTGTTATCTTTGTTCTATACTATACCTTCCTGTATACCTGAAAGTGAAACAGGTTCATTTATATTCGCCTTCTAGGACAGTGGTTCTCAAAGTGTGGTTCATCATCATTATCACCTGGGAACTTATTAGAAATATAAATTCTTGGGACTCATCTTAGATACTATATCCAAATTGCAGGGAGTAGAACCCATCAATTATCTATATTAATGAGCCCTTAAGGTGATTCTTTACCATTGCTTTTGGTGAAAGGTTCTTAAAATTCTTCCATTGGTGGGAAACCTAGAAATCAATGTGCTCTTTGTAGAACAATATGAAATACTGACTTATACAACTTAAGAACAGTTTTTTTGTTTTTTTTTGGGGGGGGCAACAAAGTCTTGCTCTATTACCCAGATTGGAGTGCAGTGGCGCGATCTCAGCTCACTGCAACCTCCGCCTCCTGGGTTCAAGCAATTCTCCTGCCTCAGCCTCCCAAGTAGCTGGGATTACAGGCTCCCACCACCACACATGGCTAATTTTTGTATTTTTAGTAGAGATGGGTTTTTGCCATGTTGGTCAGGCTGGTCTGGAACTCCTGACCTCAGGTGATCCGCCTGCCTTGGCCTCCCAAAATGCTGGGATTACAGGTGTGAGCCACCACTCTTAAGAACAGTTTTAAAGTATTTGAGCTAAATTAGCTACCATCTTATAGATTCTGGTCGAAATAAGTGATTGCAGATATTGCACAAGAAAACAACACACATAGGAGAACCTAAAATTAAGAATCCATATTTATTAATATTATATTTTTGTGAATTGGTAAAAGATAACTGTTCTTCAATTTTTACACAGTATTCCTGGGTCATTATGGGATTATATGGATAAGAACTTTTTCTTACTCTTTTTTGTGAAGCTTGCTGTAATTGGTAAGATCTTCCTTATATCATAGTATTGAGAACTGAAAGTCTAGTTCAAGGTTAGGTGAAATAGACAGAACTAACTAATTCCAGGTGATCTCGTTTAGGAAAAAATATTTATTTATATAGGTAAGCAGACCTCAGAGTTCTACATTAAAATTTGGAGATAAAGCTTTGGCTATTAAAGTATTATTTTGCTTTGTCTGCCTTCCTATTTATGAATCATAGGAAGCTTATGGAGTCTAGTAGAAGTAGTTAAGAACAAAATTTGCACTTTGGGAGGCCGAGGCGGGCGGATCACGAGGTCAGGAGATCGAGACCACGGTGAAACCCCGTCTCTACTAAAAATACAAAAAAAAAAAATTAGCCGGGCGTGGTGGCGGGCGCCTGTAGTCCCAGCTACTCGGAGAGGCTGAGGCAGGAGAATGGCGTGAACCCGGGAGGCAGAGCTTGCAGTGAGCCGAGATTGCGCCACTGCACTCCAGCCTGGGCGACAGAGCGAGACTCCGTCTCAAAAAAAAAAAAATAAGCTGGGCGCGGTGGCGGGCGCCTGTAGTCCCAGCTACTTGGAGAGGCTGAGGCAGGAGAATGGCGTGAACCCGGGAGGTGGAGCTTGCAGTGAGCCGAGACTGCGCCACTGCACTCCAGCCTGGGCGACAGAGCAAGACTCCGTCTCAAAAAAAAAAAAAAAAAAAAAGAACAAAATTTGGCTATTTTTGGATTTTCTGATCTAAATATAATCACTGTATCACCCCAACTGCTGACAAATACAAGGGACGTGGTAAATAGGGTTTTTTCAGCAATCATACTGATCATAAGTTACTTAAGACAGACCAATACTTATTTAACTAAACATTTCAGTTTGACAAACTTGTTTACAATATGCTGTCTTGCAGACACTGTAATAAAAAATCCATATTATTCAGGCCCTCTCCCATTCATTATTTGAGATGGGTAGGGTGATAAATTAGTCATCTAAAATATTAGTCCACTTAAAAATGTGAATTGGTCTCAAATCAAAATTCTGAACAGTAATAGAAATTTGTTTCTCTTTTTTTCACATGGCAATATATACATTAATTTTAATTTAAAAAACAACTTTGGAATGACACAGGGTACAGATTTAACCCACTATATGCCATGATAAGTTCTGTGTTAGAGAAAAGTTACAGTCTTCCAACATCCCAAATGCTGCCAGGGTATGGGGAGTTGGACTTATTACCTAGTGTGTTTGCACAGCCACAATTAGTGACTATGATGATAAAAGAGGTTTTGAAGTTTCTGTGCAAGGATAGGAAAAAATGCTTAGGAGAAGAAAACATTGATGGGGCAGAAATATGCAGCCAATCTTGAGATCCTCCAGACCTGTATATCAAATGGTGATTTTATTATCACAGAGAAGTTAGAAAATGGTTCTTCTGATTCAGTTATGTCAGGAGAATAGTTGGAGAACTCAATTTGCAATTTTTGTTAATTTATAGGATATATACATATAACAAAATATATTGTATAGTTTTAGAAAAACCCTGGGACTTTTGAGAGAGACTTTTTGTTTATTTTGTTTTGCTTTTAAGATGATTAAGATTCTGTGCAGGGCCGATAGCTCATTGATCTCCATTTAGCTTCTGTTTGGTGTTACATTTTTTACTTTATAAATTTGCAAATGGAGGCAGGGTGAAGTTGGAACACTGTCTAAGCATAACAAATCAGTGACAGAGCCTCCTGGCTTTATGTCTGAACCTCAAACCGCTAGACTATGTTTTCCATATGTATTTGATTTTACCAAGTTAATTTTCTGCTGAGAAGAAAAGTTATCTAGTATTCAAGTTGGAAAGTTAATTTCTCAATTTATTGTATCCTATTGAGAATTAGATACATTCCAGACTTACAGCGTTCTATTTTGATTATTTTGGAGTTAAAGCTAAATTGTAAAATATGCCTAGTCTCGCAACTGAAAGTCAGATGGATTGATTACTTTTTTTAGACTTACTATAAAACAATCTTTAGGTAGCAGTTTATCAACACAATTTCCATTTCAAAACATCTGAATCTGAGGCAAATACATTCTTAAATTTAGCATGGATAGGTGTCCTTTCAGGCTAAAACATGTGTGCCCAGTACTGAAATGTGTTATTTCCTTTTTCAATTCCAGAAACTGTTGTATTTTTCATCCTTTTTGCTCTGTTAAATATTGTGGTATTTTTTTACAAAACATCAAAATTTAGTAAGTGATAAGTGTCAAATTAAAAGCCTCAAAGACACCAGCTCATCATTGGAAACACCCTCCCCAAATTCTGGAATTATAAACTAGTGAGTCTTTAAAAGTTATATACTAGCTGAGCTCTTTTGTCTTCAAGTTATAAAGGAAAGCTTCTTTGAAGATAACACAGAATTATACACTTGTAATATTATCTGAACATTAATCATTAGTGAGCATTTTATTTTTCCTCTCTATTTCTTAAATTACACAGTAGCTAACCATTAATATATTTCATCTGTATTTCCTCTCTCTTAACATTTTACTTCAGGCTGATACCAAGTAAGGAATGTTTTAGACCAAAAGGAAAATTTCTGTGGGAGTGATCAGGTTTTATAAGGTGAAAGAACATCTTGAACTCATAGAATGCAGAAATGTGTTTCCTCCCTTGGTTAGCTGACAATATGGGTGTTTTGGCTTGTGGAGTGGCCCTTAGAAACATCATGGATCATGGATCTGAGGAAATAGCATGTGTGGTTTTAGTTATCACTTATACATGAATGACTTCCAAATCTATCTCAGCAACTTCACCTCTCATCCTCTTTCCTGGCCTCTATTTCTTGCAATTCGAGTAACATCTCTTCTTGGAAATGTTGCAAATACCTAAAAGAGCTGATGGTTTGAGGCCAGTAGTAATCTCTCTCAACAATTTAGCCTAATTTACAGTTTTAGACAGATATTAACAAGATTATCCTGTTACCCAGTATATCCTGATTTATTCCTGTTTCTTTCAGTAAATAAAAGACTAGAAGAGTTGTATTTTCAGCAAATGAATATTTTTTTGTGGATAGCCATTGGGTGAACTAGAGCAATTTGTGTTTTCTTGACTAACTAAACGATTGTACATTCTCTCTTGAGGTGTTATTCTATTAGTGGTAAAGAATTTAATTATCTTTCCCCCTTGTACCATTGTGTGATACTATTTTATGTATGTATTTTAACACCTATTTTTAATACATACTTACTGAACATGAACATTACGGACACTGATAGATACAGGGAGTCATAGTTGAATAAGCTAGTCCATACTCAAGATACAGTGGGAAAGACAAGCTTATATAGAAATAATTACCATAAAATCAAGAAACTCTCAACTGTGTACTGTCAGAAATCAAGAAAGGGAGTTCAATTCTACCACAAGGGAGAGCCATTGAATGAGAAGCCATTAAGGATCTTTACAAAAAATTATTGAAATGACAAACCATATCTGTCAGAATAAAGAATGATGTCAAAAAGGGGCTGCTTGGCTGGGGTAATAGAGGAGGCTTAGAGAACAAGGACCCCAAGGTCTTGATGAGCTTAAAGAGTGGGTCCTCAGGAATGAGGAACAGAGAAGTATAGGAGATAGTAGTTAAAAATCTGGATGTTTTAAGTAAATATTGGTTGTGCAGTGTCTCATTGTGACAGACTATCTGTATTTGGGAGTACTGGCTGGGGTTAGATGAAAACCTGTGGCTGTGAACAGATGAAGTCTTCTATTCTGCATAAGAATTAAATCCATGATCTTGGCCTCAGTATATTTTAACCAACAACTACAGATGATTTATGGATGATTTAATCATAAAGACAGTAAATTGCTTTTGAAATATATTTGGAAAGGGATACAAAAATATACCTGGGATTATACCAGCCTAATAGATTTTAAAATTTATTGAGCCATGTTGAAAATCCAAATACAACCAAGTTGACTCATACCTAGAAACTATCAACATCTTTTTTGGTGATGGTGGTGGTGATAGTGTTTTTCTCTTTTAGGTTTTAAGCTTACTTTCCCAAGATTTATGACTTTTGTAGATCTCTTTTGGTCTCACCAATGTTATAAATAAATTTTTATGTTTTATTTTTCTTTGAAGACAAAGGAAAATGATGAATAATTCTTATCTGCTTAGTTAATTGCTTATATTATAATTATCAGTTTGTAAATCTGTCCTTCTAAGTATACTGTAGGCTTGTTTGTAGTGCAGATCAATTCTTCTTCTTGGTAATTGTGGGCCCAAAAATTCAGTAACAAACAAATAGCCACTCAATTGATATGTTTTAATATAAATAAAAATGTCCTGAAATGTCATCTTGCTTTATTGGGAGTTATCAAATATATTATTTTGAAAGCTACCTTTTGGTCTTATCTGTATTTATAATCACTAGGGATTCTTATGTTCAGTTGTTCAGGACAATGATGACAAGGTAAACGCTAGCCACCCAGGCCCTGAAGTAACAATAATTACTGAAAAATGTCAAAAGGAGTAGAATATTTTTTGATTTGAAGTATAATTTTACATTTTCTTGGTTACTGATGGGTTTGTCTATTTAACAAGGTTCTCACTTGGGAATTGTGTAGCATAAAGTCCTATTGTCCCCTGTCAGTATCTTTTTTATTTAACTGTGAATCTAATTCTCTTAATCCTAAATCTTCTTTTAGTATCCATGTTCAATTAAACTGTAACATGTTAACTACTACTAGACATGATAGTTTTACTTTGCTGTTGCATTAGCTACTTAAAAAATTTCATGACCCAAGTTATTGGTAGTATTAAAGAATATAACTTAAAAAGCTAGTAAGTACATAAAACTCTGCAAATACTGATTTGTTCTTCTCATGGTATAAAATAGCATTTTTTGTTCTTCTTTATACCTTACATTTTAAAACAAATTAAAAAATCAAATTCTGAGAATATAAAAGGGCAGAAAAGCAAATCAGATTGTAACTGACATGTACTCTCAAGTAATAGCTAAGAAAGGGTATGTCATTTATATGTTTGAATCTTTAAAAATTATTTTGCTATGCACGTTCATCAGCTCATTTTTAACATGAATGTGCTTTTCGACATGCAAGTCTAATGTCTAATATCTCACAATTAGCAAAAGCACAGTATAGAGAGTAGAAAATGCAGTCTATGTGTTCAGTAGTTTCAGAACTTGTTCAATGGGAAAATCACTTTAAAGGTTTGGCTTTAATTTCATGAGGAAGACATCTATATTGAAGTAGTATGCAGCTGAGGTCCTCTAGTGTCACAGCTGAATATGGCATCAGTTTTTTTGTGAGTTGTGTGAGAAACAGACAAGAACAAGAGAAGCTACTCTAAAATTGACTTGCAGAGCCAAATGAGTTCATAAAACTAGGTTTACATTTTGCTAATCTCAGGGAATGTTTCTCTTTTTTTTTTAAGGGGAAGACTTTGTTTTCTTTCGTGTGCACATGTTTATCAATGTAATTGTGCTTTTGCATAAAATCTTTGCCTCTATAACTATTGATAAGTTACAAATAATTTTTTTTAAGTTTGGAATATTGCCATTTATACAGTTTATTTTTTGAAGATGTTTATGAAAACTCTGTTTATCCTGAATTATGCTTGTTTCACACATTCCCTATTTGTTTAAGACTCAGTGATATGGTACTTTAATATGGGAGAAATTATTTGATAAAAAGGAATATTTTACAGTCAATTTAAATAGCATTCTTTATAAATAGTAACCCTCATTGCTTCTTTTTTACACACATTATGGGGAATATCAGCTTATTCCTTTACTTCAAAATATGACTGACAACCAGGGATCGGATTACCAGAGGTAGTATTTGAGGTAAAAAAAATAGTTCGAGGAAAAACAGAGCCTGGAGATGGGGTGGAGAGGGAGTACTTACTACAGAGGAAATGAAGATAATACTCTTTTCCCAGAATTAAAAGAGTTCTAACTATTCTCAGAGAGACTCAAAGGAATGATGTATCCATAACCAAAGAACAGTATCTATCGACAAGGAGCAACTAGAGGACATAATAGAAATCCTGGCAATTAATGATTTGGATCTCTCTCTCTCTCTCTTTCTGTCTCTCTCTCTCTTGCTCTGTCTCTCTCTCTTTGGGTCTCTGGATCTCTCTCTCTCTCCTGGAATTAAGTTATGTAACAGATAGGACTAAAGCTTATGCTCTTAAAACAGAAAGTTAATACAACAGGATGACTGTGGTCAATAATAATTGTACATCTTAACTGAAAGTACAATTGAATTTTTTATAACACAAAGGATAAATACTTTAGGGGGGACACCGCATTTTACATGGTGTGATTATTACTCATTTCATGCCCGTATCAAAACTCATGTACCTCATAGATATATATACCTACTATGTACTCAAAAAAATTAAATTAAAAAAATAGTTCCAGTTATCATCTGCCCACTAAGAGTTCCAACTTAGAGAAAAAAAGAGAGAAAACAGTGAAAGATGTAACAAATCAAATTTTCCTTGTGAATATTTCTGTGTTAATGGAACATGTGAGTCTTCAGATTGAAAGGACATGCTTAATGCTGACTGGCACAAATATGCCCACATTAGACATATTGGGCTGAAATTTTATAACTCTAGGGATAAAGTAAAAATAATCCTCAAAACTTCCCAGGAAAGAGTGACAGGATGTCTACAACAAAGTTGGAATCAGACTGATACTAGCCTTCTCTCCGTTAATAAAGAATGCTATAAGACAATGGAGTAATTCTTTCCAAGTTTAAAGGCAAGAATAAGATATTTTCAGATGTGCCATGCATGAAAATATCCTACTCATGCTCTCTGTATGAAACAATTTCTCAAGATGCCTTATAGCTAAACAAAAAAGAAATTTAAAAATAGTATGAGATATAGAAATTACAGTAGCTGATGATAATCTTCATAAATAGAGTTATAAAATTCTGGTATCCATTAAATCTTGATGACTGAGACATTTTCTCTTGACAGCTAGGGTTTAAGTGGCCTAGGTTTGTATTTCTTTCTGTGCTTAGTTCTACAGTAAATATTTGTTAATCATTATTATCATATGGCAATGTACCGATCACTTCCCATCTTTCTCAGAGTAAGAGCCCAAAGGTCTTAAAGTGGCCTAAAGGGCCTTACGTCATCTGACTCATAGCTATCTCTCTGAGCTTATCTCCTGTCACTTTAATCTTTGCTCATTCTACTGCATGCACTGAATACACTTTTGTGAGCTGCTGACTTTATACCAGTTCAGGACTTGCTTGCTGTGGCCTCTGCCCAAATCATACATTTTCCAGAGACCTACCTGTCTTTTTCACTTCTTTTAGACTTCTACATAAGTGTCACCTTCTCAGTGAGGACTTGCCTGAACACATTATCTGTCTTCCTTACTTTATTTTTTTTCTTCATTTAATCACTACACGTCACGTTATCTATTTACTTATTTGTTTCACCTTCCAGAAAGAAGTGTAGGTTGCCTTTATCCCACTTATAATTTGATAATGTAAAAACAATATAATGAATACAGATAAGAAGTTGGGGAAGAAAAATGGGGAAGTTGTGAAAATATGTCAACTGTATCCTCTTGCTGAATGAAGAGTTAGTTATATTAAGTAAAAGTCTACCACCAGAAGAATTGAAAACTAACTGCTGATGATTATTTGATAATGTAAAATAAAATTTGATAATGTAAAACAATGTAATAAAAAGGACTTGAAGAAAAATAGGAAAGTTGTGAAAATAACGTCAGTTATATCCTCTTGCATAGTGAAGAGTTAGTAAGTAAAAATCTAACCACCAGAAGAATTGAAAACAAAACCTGCTGATTCCCTCTGGAAAGTCAAACTAGGATCATAGAGGCAAATTTTAGCTTTTATCTCTGGTTATTTCTTTTGGTTTTAATTTAGGAGAGAGAATCAGGTTGCAACAATTATTTCTGTAAAAATTTTATTCAATCTAGTATTTTTTAAAGTCAGGTTTATTAAGGTTTATTTACCCTGTTTAATGTAAAATTTAATAAGTTTGATAAACAAAGTTATGTAACCGTCATCAAAATCAAGGATAGAACAGTTCCCTCATGCCACAAAATTTTCTCATACTCTTTTGTAGTCCACCTACCCCCCACCCAAGCCCGTGGCAATCTGTTAGTCCATTTTTTAACTTTTAACCTATGTCTTTTATTTAGTGGGTTTCTCATAGACTGAGTATAGCTGAGTTTAAATTCTTATCAAATCTGACAATCCTTATGTTTTAATTGGTGAATTGAGACCATTTGTACTTAATCTATTAGTCAGTTTCTATTTGTTCTGTTCTTTTTTCCTTTTATTCTGCCTGTTTGTGGATTGAATATTTTTTATGATTCCATTTTATCTCTACTATTGGTTTTAAAAATTATGTTTAGTGGCTATCTGCAAACACTAATTTAATTTTAGAAAAAATTTTAAAAAATGAATAGAAAGGAAAATCTATACCAAAAGGTTAATATTGTAGGTATGGGGAAATTTCCTATGTGAACAATTTTTTATTAAAACATTAGAAGATAATTAATAAAGCTAGGTTAATCGTGAGTATTACATTTGTCTTATACTCTGAGATTTGAACTTTTCAAAAAGAAAAGAAATGCTGACAGGAAAATATTTTCATGCAGACACCAATGTCTGCAAATGAACAATCCATACTTTATAAAGTGTAATAATAAAAATTAAAACATGTTCCAAATCCTACTTACTACTGCTAAGTAGCAGTATTTACCCAAATACAGTACCTGTTTCCTGGTAATTTACATGAGTAGACTTGCAAATTGGAAAAAAAATTAGGGAGATGAATGGTGAGAGAGAGAAGGAGGGAAAAGGAGAAGGAAACTGGAGGATATCTGTGTGAAGGATGGCTTGTAGAGGATAGGATAAGAATTAAAGAGAAAAGTTTGCTAAATCATAAATGACCAGAGGTTGCTTTATAGATTGAATATGGAAAATAAGCTAGTGTTTGTATACTATAAAATATATTGTTACTACTTTTTTCGGGGGCTTAGGTATTTTGTATTCAGCAAAATAGTTTTTAGTGACTTAGTTCTGCCATATACCTGAAACTTAACCTGATAATTTGGCAAAGCCAAACCTGCTATAGGTTAGTTGTACTCACCACCAAAATTAAAGCCCTTTCCTGGAAGAACCAAATACTGCTATTACAGTAGCCTTTAGGAAACTATAGGATCTTTGTCAGATCAATTCTGTTATAATCAGAAAACCTAAAATATGTAGAGGTAGATATTTTAGAAAATATATAGATTCTATTTTCTCAGAATAAAAGAGAAGCAATAAAAATATAACTTTTTGAATATTTTCACTAGGTCACGTTTCACTTGTTAAAACAAGTCATTTATTTGCTTTGTAATTGATCTTTGACTTTTTGTTTTCTTTGTAGCTGTTCAACGGTTTTGTGTATAGCATTTGAGGTTCTTCAGGGCTTGCAGTATATGAACAAACATGGTATAGTACACAGGGCATTGTCTCCTCATAATATCCTGTTGGACCGAAAGGTAATTGTTAAATCATGTAGTAAATATTTATATATCGTTTGAAATTGGAAGCAACTGGAATCAGGGCTACTCAATCAGAGGAACAATAGAATCAGTATATGTTTTAAGAATATTCATAATGAAAAGACTATATGAAAGTGATATAATTGTGGTTTTTGAATTTAAGGATTAAATAATCCTTAAATTATTTAATCTGTATATCTTTCACATGGATTATTTTTCCCACAAGACCCATTTTCTAACTTTATGGTTTTTTTATTTTACTCTTATTTTTAAAGCCTTGTGGCTTCCCAATATACTCCTCCTCTTAATTTATTTTCATTTTTAAGAAAATGGCTCTTTTTGCTAGAATGTTATTCATATAAACCAACTGCATTGTGTTTTCTCTATTTTTCTTCTGCCTTCTTTCCTCTTCTATTTATCTCCTTATTTACCAGCTGTTCATACCTACCTCCTTTTACTATTGAAGTGCTGTTTCTCTACTGGAAATCTTACGGGGCATTAAGAAGAAGCTTGTAAACCCTTCAAAGAGAATTATGGATAGCAAGGTTATATATTTTCAGGAAGAATTGTATTCCTTTTCATAAAATATGTAAAAACAACTTGGAGGAAATTTTTTCATGGGCATTATTTGCTGTATTAGTAGGATTATCCTTGTTCTCTGGTTCTTTTCCCAACTCAATACTTGGGAGGCTGAGATGAGAACATTGCTTGAGCCCAGGAGTTTGAGGCTTCAGTGAGCTGTGATCACACCACTGCACTCCAGCCTGGATGACAGTGTGAGACCCTGTCTCTAAAAAACAAACACACAAACACAAAAATAGAAAATTGTACTCATTAATTTCAGATTTATGGCAGTAAAGAATCATTACCTTATCAATTTAAGCTGTTTTTAAATGTAAATATTTTATAATGCTTGGAAATAATGTTCTTGAGAAGACAAACCAATTTTAAGATGAACTTAATATTTTAAAGCCTTATAGATTAAAAGGGAAAAACTTAAAAGATATAAAATTATATTTATCATTTATTAAGAGCCTTATACTTACGATAGTTATTTTTGTTTTCAAACAATGTAAAAAGTTATTGGAAATCTAGCAGATTCACCAAAATCTTGATGATTTTTGAACTGATCTTTTCAAGTTAAGTTTTCCTATTTCACAGTTAAATTATAACTATAAATGGACTTGCAACTCCATGGAAAAAAATTTGCTCTGTGAAAATTACCACAAAACATTCTAACCAAGGTTTCAAGACAGATGAGAACATTTTTGCCTTTTTGTTTTGTGAAATAACTAGACAATGTAACAGCAAAAATATTAAAGAAAAATGTCATTTGTCATTTTGAGATATGTATGTGTACATACGAATATATACATATTTAATGAGTATAAAGCAGACTATTGGCAGATAGTTTTTTATAAAATTATGATTGTTTAAAATCTACAGTGGCATTTTGATAAAATATTGTTATATAATGGTTTCTTTAGTTATAAAATGTATAATGATAATTTTATAATATAAATTATATATTGCCAATTATAATAAATTATTTGATAGTTTTTTTTCTTTATTATTGTAGGGACATATTAAATTGGCTAAATTTGGACTTTATCACATGACCGCTCATGGTGATGATGTTGATTTCCCAATAGGGTAAGGATATGTTTTCCTCTATTTTGAGTTTCTTTTTAAATTTTGTAATCTTTGATAACATGTATATTTTGTTAATTATATTTGATATTCCTTTTTGACATGCAAACAGCTTTTTTAAAATTAATGCTTCTCAATTTTCCATACACTTTTAAAATGAGTAGACAGTGAGTTTTTCCCAGCATTCTGTAGATCATTGATGTTCATCATTCATTGAATTGGCAGAGAGGCTAACAGTATTGACATTCTTTACATTATAATATTTCTGAATTATCTGTATTTCATTCAGAATCGAATCAACTTAAGGCAAGAAGGATGACTAGATTCTCAGTTGATGATAATGTGTGTGCATCAAGAGACTGAAAAACATCACTCCCACATTATTTTCAGTTTAATGTTTTATGTTCAATTCCCTTTTCTCTAAGATATAATTATATATTAAGACTCAAGTTGAGTCATTGTGGATATTAGAGATAGAGATAAATTCCATACCTGAAAGTCTATCTTTAAGTTCAGAAAGATTTATTTAATCACTTCTGTTATGGAATTGCAGATGTATGTTGCCCTCCACAAAAGAAATGGAAGGTTGTTTCATGCATATTCAAGTAGATGTTTCTGATACAGATCTTTGTGTTATATTTGTGTGGTTGCTTTTAGACATTTTCATAATTATTTTCTTTTTTGAAGATTTAAGTTGAGATTGTTTTAGATAAAATAGTTACAAAAATAGTATAAAGAATTCATCTATACCCTTCATCAGTTTATCCAAATGTTAACATTTCACTACATTTGCTCTTTCTCTGTTTTTTCTCCAAGCATATATGTGTGTATGTGTATAATGACTGTTTTTTATAATCACTTAAGAGTAATTAATTACGTAATAGCACTTTAACCTCTAAGTACTTCAGTTTTTATTTTCTAAAAGAAGGACTTTGTTTTTTTACATGACCTCAGAACAGTTGTCAAAATAAGGAAACTAAACTTGATGCAGTATTATTATCTAACCTAGAGACCTTAATCATATTTTTTCAATTGTAATGTGGCTGTTTTTGATAGTAACCATTGTGTTTTCCTCTTTGGGCTTCCTAAAATCAGTTCTATCACACCATTACTGAGAATTGTGATACGGTGTCATGGAGTGTGTTTTTCCAACAGAATGTTACTTAAAAACTTAATTTGATTTTTCTTTTTTAAAGCCAGCCTCATGTATAACTTGCCTTTTTTATAACTCAAATTACAGGTTTCTTAACTAAACTTTTTAAGTTTATGACTGTGTCTTATTATTAAGACATAGATAATAATCTTAAACTTTATTCAGTGAGGAAACATTTATTGAGCAATTTCTCTTATACCTGTTGGTTTTACAAAAAAATACGATAGCTTTCTGTCCTCAAGAAGGTCATTGTTTAGTGGGAGAATCTTCTGTTTTGATGGACTGCTTATTAAGGTACATAAATTTGTAGTCTTACAGTTTTGTGTATTGAAAACTTACAGGCAAAAACCAATTCTTGTTTCATAAGCATGAAAATGGTATTTTGCAAAGACAGTCTACAATTTCGTATTTGTTCAAAAAAGCCCTTTCGAATATGAAAGGAGTTTTTTATTCAACTTATAGTTGAATATAAGTTTTTAGTGAGGCTCTAGCTCCTTTGTCATGTATGATAAATGCCTTTTGAGGTGACTTTTAAGTAGCTGTAGTACAAGTGATTGCTACTGCTTCTTTTGTCTAAATCAATTTGTGTAAGAAAGAAATCCAAAAACCTAAAAATTACTTTAAGTTTTTTATTTTTATTTAAAGATACTTTAGGTATCAGTGATGAATTGAAGAAAGAAGGTGATTTTTCTTAAAGCATATCAAGTAAGAGCTACACTTGAATTTAAAATGCTTGGATAGAATTGGTCTTGTGTTACCATTTGGTCTGGCTTGCTTTGAAGTCTTAGACCCAAAGGGTCTTACCAGAAAATATCAAAGAGCAAAATGTGAAACATTAGCCAGGAAAAATAAAGTGATCAAACAGCTAAGGCATGAAAGAAAATATTTACACCAGAAGAAGCTTGCAGTTGATTCAAAAGACAAATATTAAGGAACAACAAAGTAAAATGTTACCATCTGTTTCAAAATACTGTAAAGAGTTGGAAATTGGGCATTCATTTCAGTTGGCCAGTAGCTTAATACCTTGTTAAAACATCAAACAGATGATGAAAGCCACTTTATTTACCTCATCAGTCACACTCACAGCAAAGTTCTGGTAATTGTCTTTGAGTGTTAAAATGCTACGCTGCAGAAGAGAAGGCTGTTGAAAAAAGATGAACTACATTAAATAACAATTCTAGAGCTTATTATTTTTTAATAATTTTCCTATGGTTAAAAGGGAAACTAAAATATTTGAAACAAAGTTTATCTCTGTCCTGTCAGAAGTTTTTGATATGACAATTTACCTATAGTTTTGTTTGATTTTTTATTATTATCATTTTTGGGTTAGATGTGCTGGAAATCAGGAAAAAAGATGAACACTGACTTCTGGATGTATTGTGGTGATTTGTATTAAATTTTTTATTTTTATTAAATGTCTTTATATATTCACTAATATTTATAACAGCTTTGTGAGGTAGGCAGTAATATTCCACTTTTACAGATGAAGAAACCCAAATCACATACAGAATATGTGGTAGAACTGAAATTAGAACACAGGTATTATAACATCTAGTCTAGTGCTGCTTCCACTAGACTTCAGCTGTTTCTAGAGATATCACACATTCATTTGGTTGGAAGAGCAATATCATCTTAGGGTGAAATAACACAATACGAATTTGTATATGAGAGAAATACATGAGCAAATCATAAGAAGATACTGGTATCACCATCATCATCCTATTAAAATGAAAAAGGAGTTAAAAACCAAATTTACCCATTTGAATTTAAGTCACATTCCCTGACTTAATTGACTTGTATTTTGAATGTAAATAAGTACTAGCAACGATAGTGTGAGGAGGTGGCTGTAGAAAAGGTAGGAAGAAAAATAGAAATAATATTCGAATGCCTACTTAATATATATTACACAGATTATACATATATTTAAATACATTTTGATTATACTCATCATTGTAAGAGGACATAATTTAATATAACTGGTTTTAAAATCTAGATTGTGGTGCTCGTGACTAAATCTGACAATAAATGACGAAAGGGCATGCACATATGTAATAAGTATGGCAAAATTTCACTCCATCTCTCTTCTAAAACTGTTCTTATTCCTTTTATTTCTAGGCACTGGGATTCAAATTTAGCAATTGTTCCTATGTCTAATTCTTATTTACTACCTGCTTCTTAAATTGTTGTTTGTAAGGCCATCCTAATGGGTATTTTTGATAGGATTTTTTTTTTTAAGCAAAACTATACTGAGTATATCCTCTATTTAAGTCTCATTGGTAGTTGTAGAGGGTTTATAAAAAGATACGCAAGTGCCCTCAGGTATGTAGTTCTTTTTTTTCTAATTGAGATGGGAGGTTAAATTTTTGTATGTGAAATATGTAGTATATAAAACAAACATGTATAGCATCATACCATGTGTAGCTTTTATAAGATATAGAACAGGCAAAATGAGTACTTTATAGAATCAAATCAGGTATTGATGGCGGTGGCGGCCTGTCTGGGATGGCCACTACCATGATGCTGGCTGCAGTGGGGGGAGGTGCTGCTGGGGCTGTCACTTCATTGAGCCTATGGGGGCCAGGAGCAGGCAGGAGCCCCACCTTCCCGGGCACAGCTGCAGCTGCCCAAGTTGGTGCTGCAGACCCAGGCCTCCCTGTGCTCTTGGGGGCCGGAAGCAGGCAGGAGCCCTGCTCTCCCAGGTGCAGCTGTAGGTTCAGAAATGTCTACTCCCACTGCTTGGCCTCTCTCTGCTCCTGTACCCACTCTGATCTTGGAGCAATGTTGGGGCCAAGCCCAGGTGCTGTTGGACCCCGGCTGGGTTTGTGCACACTCGAGGCAGCGCTGACATTCCAGCCCCCTGCTGCCTTGACCCCCTGTGGACTTCGGACACCAACAAGCAAGGGAGGGGGTCTGAAGGGGGGCTGAGGGCAGCTCAGTGCTGGTGGGCAGGCACTCCATGGCATGAATAGTCTGGGCACCATGAAGAGTGACAGGAGTCAGACAGGTTCCTGGGTAGAAGGGGGCAGGTCCCTGGTGAAGCCCTGCCTTCAAACCCAGGAGGGCCTGAAGCATGGGAGATGGGCTGCAGGTCCTGTGGACCTGAGTGGGATCTTGTGGTGCTTTTTCTGGGCCCACCCATGGCCGCCCATGGACCAATGGACGTGCACTTCTTCCCTCTGAGGACCATAAAAACCCTGGACTCAGCCAGACTTGAGCAGATGATGGATGGCCAGCTGTAGAGAGGAGCTACCCACCCCAGGGTCTTCTCTCTGCTGAAGGCTGAACACTCATAGGGACACCCCACCTGAGGGGAGAAGCTATCCACCCTAGGGTCTCCTCTCAGCTGAGTGCTGAACACTCATTGGCCACACCCTGCCTGTGGAGAGGAACTACCCACTGTGGGTCTCTAGGTGTTCTATAGCTCAATAAATCTCTTTACCTTGCTCACGCTCCACTTGTCCACATACCTTATTCTTCTTGGAGGCGGGACAAGAATTTGGGACCTGCCAAATGGCACAGCTAAAACAGCTATAACAAACAGGGCTGAAACAACCCCTTGCTTGCCACATTGTGGGTGGCAAGGAAAGAAGACAGAAGGAGAGAGGAGCTGCAGCCCTTTGGGGAGCCCAGACCTAGGAGCTTTCTGAGCCAGGGCTGTGACACTCTCTTTGGGGCTCTGCAGTTCCTGGCATCTCCAAGTCTCCATGCATAACCATGTTCCCTGGTGCCAGCCATGGAAGCTGCTTGCAACGAACCTGGTCCAACCACAGCCTTGCAGGGAGCCAGTGCCTATGCCAGCACCTGGACCTGCCCACCATGCCACAGCCAGTGTACCTGGCTGTGCACAGTGGCCAGACCCCACACCCACTCATACACCCCTTGCCACTCCATGCCTGGCTCTCCCTTGGCCAGCGTGGCATCCAGGCCAGTAGCACGAGCTGAGCACAGCCTGCCAGTCCAAGTGGATGGAACAAGCCCAGTGGGTCCCAGCAAAACTTAGGCAAAGGCACCACTGGCCACAGAGGTTTCCACCTGACAAAGTGACACCACAAAATCCCGTGATATGTTCCTTTATGGAAAAAATATAAATCTTTTTGAGAGACATTATAGAAGACCTAAATAAATATAGAGATATCATGTTTATAGATTGTTAGGATCAGTATTGTAAAGATGTTAGTTGTCTACAGCCTGTCTTTATATCTTATCTATTTTCAATAAAAATTCAATTGTATGTGAAAGAGAAAATACTCGTCAAGATAGTTTTAAAATGTATATAGAGAAGAACAAACACCTACAAAGAGCCTGCATTTTCCCAAAGAGAAACTAAAAGGTATGTATGTTTTGAGAGGTCTTAACAATGATCAGTAATTATTTAATAAAATATATTTTATATAAAAATATTTTATTTAAAATAGTGTAATAGTATACTCTTAGGCAAATTGACCAAATGAACAGTTGAGGGAGCCAAGAAACAAACCTATGTATGTGTGGAGATTTGATTTAGTATACGGCTGGCACTGCAGACTACTTGGGGAGAAAGAGGTTTCAATAAAGGGAACAGGGCTCAATTGCTTATTTATGTAGGAAAATAAGTTGTACCTTGTCTGACATCATACGAAAAATGAATTCTAGATGAATGAAGAAACTTAAATATAAAAGGCTAAACTGAAATTTTGAGAAAATTAACAGATTATTTTGACAAAATCATTAAGTATAAGGAAAAAAGTTTAATTCAACTGAAAGATAAGAACTTCTCATTCATAAACAGATACCATAAAGAGAAAGAAACGACAAAACCACAAAGTGGTAGAAAATATTTCAAGTCATAATTACGGAAGAAGACATTAGTATCTGGAATTAAAGAACAACTTTTCAGTAAAAGATTATCATAGGAAGCCTAAGACTGCTATCCTTAGAAACTAAGTCCTGCTAGCAATATTTGCCCTTGGCTGTTGCCTTGAAACTTGGATTGCAGAAATGTCCCCATGGATCCCTAACTGCTGAGGCTAGTTTACTGTGCTTATAAACAACCAAAGTGGTTTATGCTGAATACTTGCTTTCCTTCTTGAGTTCTTGAATTTTTGTACATGCCAGGCAGAGAGTGCCTGTGTGACAAGTCCCAAATAAAATCCTTGGATTTTCAATGAGCTTCTCTGGCCAGAAACATCACATAACATTTGTTCTTCAAGATTGGAAAGAAGTTAAAAAAAAAGAAAAGAAAATGGAAGATACATCACATACATGGCGCTATATTTTTGTTGCTGGAAGAAGAATGGATTCTGTGTGATCCCTGATAGGAGGGAGAGAGCGTAAGGAAGCCTGTATATAGGTTCCTGGAGACTCCCTGTCTGTCTTTGTCCCTTGTGATCCAGCTATACCCTTACTATGTCACTGTAATAAACCTTAGCTGTGAGTACACTTATTTGCTAAGTCTTATAAGTCCTCCTAGTGAATTTCTAAACATGAGAGTGGTCTTGGGGACCCCAAAACAACTAGAGAAATAGGCAAAAGACTTGAATGGGCATATCACACAATAATAAACCCAAATGACTATAAACATATGGACATATGCCTCAATGTCATTAATTTTCAAGGAAATGCAAAGTAAAACCACAATAGATTTTGTATACCAGATTGTTAAGCATTAAAAAGTCGTCAAATATCAAGTGTTGGTGAAGACATAAAACAATAGGAACAGTCATTCACTGCTGGCAAGTGTATAGATTGGTGTAACTCCTTTTGAAAAACATTTGGCATTGTGTAATGAAGTAGAAAGTGCACATATCCTATGGCTTAGAAATTTGGTTCTAGGTTGTTAACCTTGGGAACCTTTTGCAGATGTATACCATACATGGCATTCTGTGCAATGTTGTTCATAATGTTAATAATAAAAAGCAGGAAACAGCTTAAATGCCATTGCCATTTGAATGTATAAATAAATTATGTAATATTCATATAATAGAAATAAGAATTTAATGGATACAGCTTCATGCAACAATATAGATAGTCTTGATTGAAAAAGCAAAAGAATACAGTCATCCTAATTCCAGTGTTATAAAGCTCAGAAATATGCTTGAGTAAACAGTACATTTTTTAGGGATACAAACATGGTAAAACCATCAGGAAATGGAAGAGAATGACAAACACAAAAATTCCAGGTATCTTCTCCTCTGGAGAAACAGGGATGGAGATACAATCAGGGAGAAACACAAAGGGACTTTTGGTGATAATTTTATGTTCTTCACTTAAACTGCTTCTTGGTACATGGGTGTTCATTGAAGCTTTCTTCTTTATACCTTATTCATATTTAATAGGCAGTGTTTTGCATTTATTCAGTATTTGCTAAACCAGTTTTCAAAAAACTTCTTATGTCAGTGAAGTTGTGAGGAAATAGGCACCCCCATGTATTACTTATGACAATATAAATTGATACAACCTCTCCAAAGGGCAACTTGGTGTGATAAATCAAAATTTAAAATGCACATAACCTTACGATCTTGGAATGCCACTTCTAAGAATATATCTGTCATTTATATGCATATACTTGTGGGCTATGTAATAGTCATAATATATTCATCTCATTATCGGTAATAGCAAAAGAATGGAAGTTCCAAAATGTTTTTGTTTCATGAAATTAAGTGCATCAATGAAATTATTGGCAGTTTTCAGAAAGAATGAGGAAACTCTATACTTGTGTTTTTAAAGAACTATCTCTAAAATACACTTTAAGTGGAAAAAAGGTACATAGCAATATGTATAGTATTCCACCATGTGGGGCAGAGGTGATGGGTGGACAAAGTTATATATACGTAAATAGGTATGGGTGACGGGTGTAGAGATAGGAGTTTTACTTTTCAATTTATATCTTTTTTATAGCATTAACATTCTTACTACTAAAAATAAATACTTTTTTAAAAGATAAAATGCACTTTAAATATTAATTCAGCATTAAGGGAAGATAGGTAATAAGAAGGAAGGAAAAACACTTGGAAGCCTAGCGAACTGTGTTAAAAACACAGAGAGAAGCAAATAAAGGAGTTAATGCTTGAGGGAGACATGAAGGTTTTAAAACTATTTCAGACTTGTGTATATTTACTCTTGATTCCTTGACATTAAAGGTCTGTATTATGGTTAGTTTAGAATGCTTTCTAGCAACAGTTGTTAACTTAATTGCATGAGACTTTTACATAGATCTTACCACATTGATTGTAAAAATGTACTATCGCTTCTTTCCCTGTTGTAATTATTCATTATTTTAATGTATCATTACAGGTATCCCTCGTACTTGGCCCCTGAGGTAATTGCACAGGGAATTTTCAAAACCACTGATCACATGCCAAGTAAAAAACCATTGCCTTCTGGCCCCAAATCAGATGTATGGTCTCTTGGAATCATTTTATTTGAGCTTTGTGTGGTATGTATAAAGAAATATTAATATAATAAATGGAAATTGTGCATTTATTGGAATAATCTTTTGGAGAGGAAAGTTAATAGTATGTTTTTGCTGTACAAATTAATTACATATGAGGAGAAAAGGCTTAATTTGACTTAATCATGTTTGATAATTTCACATATTTTTTGGCATCTCTAGAAACATACTTTTACTAAGTATGAATGTAAATGTTACCAGATGTATATTATTTTGATATCTCTATAATGTGTATATTTTTACAAAGTTAGGATGTTTATATTAAGTTATATAAGATATATGGAGTACCATTAAAAGTTTAACAAGATATTGAAATCAAAACTACGTTTTTAGAAGATTGATATGACAGTAATGTAAGATTGAGAAGAACAACAGCTTTTTTTCAATGATCTCTACCTATAGTTCTGATTTGATAAGTGTTTAAGAACATTTTTTCTTCTCTATTAAAAAAAATCAAAGCATCTCTTTTATATAAACACCAGGTAATTTTAAGCCTTTTCCTTCTAAGTTTATTTAAATGATCATATAAGCTTAATTTGTTTATGATAAGAGAAATATAATGATAGCCAACATTAATGAAGCATATTTTGCATTACGTAACCCTCACCATAACCTGTGGTATATGTACAGTTAATATTTTAATTTTACAGATGAGAAAATTGAGACTTCAGGTGGTTAAGTAGTTTGCCAAATTTATATAACTATTTGGTGGTAGAAGAGTCCAATTTGGTACACAATCATTGCCCAACTCATAAATGCTGAAGGTATAAGTGTTTGACTCCAGACCTTATACCAAGGAGCCTCCTGAGGCAGACTAATAAGGAAATGATTAAAATATAATGTGTGCATCTTAAAATATACCAGGTGCTGTAGCAGCATGAAGGATGGCTGTCTGAAGTTATTGTGGTAAGAGGAAGGAGTGTTATGAAGTTTTTTTAATGGAGAAACAGACTACCTGAATCATGATATTTAAGTAAGAATTAGCTCAGTAGACGAAAGGGTATAATCAGTCTTACCCAGGAGGCATCTTGGTCTCAATAAAGTAAGACTCCACGTGGCCTGGAATACATCTAGATATCCAGCTATGTGTGGATCTCAAAAGTGAACAATGCTTACATCAAACTAGAACGTAATGACCCTTAGATGTATGAAATGTTTAAATGATGCATATTATGCAACACTTTCTAAAATGTTATTTCACCAGTAATTTTTCTTTAGTGGAGCTGACTTTAAAAATCCAGTAAAACTTTTGGAGATAAATAGAGATGCCTGATAAAATCAGTTTCAGCTATAAGGGAAGAAAAATGCCTTCCTAGAAAAAAACGTGTAAATATTAATACAAATTTCTTTTCTCATTTTATTTAGGGAAGAAAATTATTTCAGAGCTTGGATATATCTGAAAGACTAAAATTTTTGCTTACTTTGGGTAAGTGTCATACAATTGCTTATCTTTCAAATATAAATATAACTTAGTAACTATTAGTAATCATGCACACTGAGGATGTGTTCTTTTGAAATAGTGAGTACACTGAAATATCCCCCCTTTACTCAAGTTGCTAATGATCAGTGGTAATGATCAGCAGAACAGCATATGAGGTCCCTTCTAAAATATTACAGCAGAAATTTCTTTATTCTCTTAGGAATTTTAACCTAGATGGAAATAATCTCAGCTTTATGATCTAGCCAAGTAAATTAACTTGTGAAATCAAAATATGAGAATATAAAATTGTATTTCTGTAGTAGTTTACCTTCAGACAATGTATCTTAACTTTTGGGCTATCTTTCTATTTGATGAATCATGTACAAGTAACAACTCAAGAAGAATATTGATTTTTCCTTATAAAAGGCTCATCTGAATTTTCATGTATGTGGATCCAAACATGTATAATTCAAGTTAATAAACATTTATGTAATCTACTTCAGAGTGTAATTAATTAAGCATGTTTGGTAATTAAGGAGAGAAAAACAGTGATAGAACACTTTATGCAAAAGAGTGACAGATTAGTATCCAAGTTAAAAACATTTACAAGTAAGAATATGTACAGGAAAGTGTTAGTAAACATTAAATAATAATGAATTATAAATAAATTTGCAAAAGTTTTACCAGATTTACCACATTTAATTACAAAGATTGATACTACAGCTATTAAGAAGCCTTGGAGATTCTTAAATGTGGTCTGTAACCTAAACTTATACTTTAAATTCCCAAATAAATGTAAGTACATTTTCCAAATTATGTATAATAAAAATCAATTGGTCTTGTAGTCATGAAAAAAAAAACTACAAAGCCTTCTTAAAAAGCGCTGTTTATATACAGTCATTTCTTGAAGAGGATTGGTTCTAGCACCCTCACATGTACCAAAATCCATGTGTACTCAAGTTCCATGGTCAGCCCCACAGAACCCATGTGTATGAAAAGTCGGTCCTACATACATGCAGATTTCGCATCCACAAATACTGTATTTTCAACCCATGTTTGGTTGGAAACAGTCCACATACAAGTGAACCTGTGCAGTTTAAACCCATGTTGTTCAATGGTCAGCTATGTGTGTCTGCATGTATATATTTAGAGACAGAGAGAGCTAGACTATCTTTACCTTCCTTGTAAAGGAATTGCTCCTTTATCAAACTATTTAAACTGATATCTTTCAGTGTCAGTTATTCAATTAGTATTTATCTGAAGCTTTTCATTTTTATCAAAACGTGTAAAGAAATTTAACAAAATGATAAAGTTTTCAGTATTTTAAGTTCCAAAATTGCATTACTCCATTAAAACATTTTTGATCAGTTTGTTTTCTGATTTGTTGGACAGATTAGAAAAGTAGCATTTATTCATATAGTTTTTCTGTTTTATAGACTGTGTAGATGACACTTTAATAGTTCTGGCTGAAGAGCATGGTTGTTTGGACATTATAAAGGTTTGTCATTAATCTGGGTCTTAGTCCATTTGTGCTGCTATAACAAAATACCTGATAATTGGGTAACTTACAAAGACAAAAAATTATTTTTCCACAGTTATTGAAACTAGGAAGTCCAAGTTAAAAGCACCAGTACGTTTGGTTGTCTGGTGAGGGCTGCAGTCTTCTGAGAGAGAAACACTGTCCTTACAAGGCGGAAGGGCAAGCTAGGCAATTGCTATGTGAAGTCTCACCTTTATAAGCCTCTTAATGCCATTCACCAGGGGAAGAGCCCTTATGACCTAATCACTTCTTAAAGGCCTCACCTCTTAATACCATCACATTGGCCATTAAGTTTCAAAGTTCATGAAGCCTAAACTTTAGAGGGAACATATTCAAACCACAGCAATCTGTTAATGAAAACTTATTTTACACACTTGGGATCCAGTTGGAAGCTATTTTAAAGCAATGCTTATTTCTCTTTAAGTATTTGCCTTTTCACAGTGACTAAATTTGTATAAAGTACAAATAAAAACTTTAAAAACAGCAAAACCTTCTAGATTAGCAAACATTTGAATAAAGTATATTTCTAAAATTGATCATTTTAATTATATTATTTTCTCTCTTTATTTACCAGGAGCTTCCTGAAACTGTGGTAGATCTTTTGAAGAAGTGCCTCACCTTCCATCCTTCTAAGAGGTTGATATTATTTAGAGATTGGGATTACATTGAGATCCTTTACACATAAGCAGTTGATTTTTTTCTTATTTGTTTTAATATAATGGATTAAATAAAGATAATGTACATATGTAGTAGTATATAATTGACGTCAATATCATCACTGTGAATGATGTAAGCTTTCATTTTTTGTGAATAAATGAAAAAGTAATTAAAGTTAAACCACAGTCAGAAAACTGACATATACTAAAGAAGTTACTAGTTCATTTCCAAGCTTTTAAATAGAATATTAACTAAACTGTGGAATGTAGATATTCCTAGACCCAATAATAACATCAGTGAAATGAGAATAAAAGTTTGTTGTCAATATGTATTATAGCAGTGAACTTGGATAAGTGGTGTGATAAACTAACAATTGTTGATAATAAAAAAGGATTTCTTAGAAGTTTCATTAATTGACCTTGACTTGATGATGTCACTACTAGTCATACAGCTATCCCTAAATTCCTTTAGTATATAGTGTTTGAAAATAATGTATACAAATTTGCTTTTAGAAAAACAACTTTATCAAGACATGTTAGAGAGAAATATTTTTGTGAATGTACCACATTAAAGGACAGGAAGAAAAGCCAAATGGTATTATTGTAATAGTTTGCATAAATATTATTTAATTATTTAAGATATTCAGTAAAGCAGATGAATGCTAGTCAGGCTAAAAGTAAACAATGCAGAAGCTTTTATGGAATGATATTTTTGATGCATCATGAGGTAAAGTACAACATAAGTAAAAAAAAATTGAGTATTTACTCACAGTTATTTGATTATAATATAAAAGTATGCATCTAGACTCTGCAAAGGAGAACTGTATTATTTTCTGTGCTAATGAAGTATTTAAGACTTTTATCCATTCTCTTGAATGTATGCCATTATTGTAGGAAATTTTCTATGACTTTCATTCATGCTCTGTATTTTAAATGTTCTCAAGGCCAACTCCAGATGAATTAATGAAGGACAAAGTGTTCAGTGAGGTATCACCTTTATATACCCCCTTTACCAAACCTGCCGGTCTGTTTTCATCTTCTCTGAGATGTGCTGATTTAACTCTGCCTGAGGATATCAGTCAGTTGTGTAAAGGTAATGATAAATTAAAGCATAGAAAATAATATGAGCCTTGTTTTTAAAGGAAGTTTCCTTGTCCTACTTTCAGTTTTGAATTTATCAACAATATATATTAGTAGGATCATGGGAATTAAGAGACAATTCTGGAAGTGATTAAAATATAACTGACTGGCTGGGTGCAGTGGCTCATGCCTGTAATCCCAGCACTTTGGGAGGTCAAAGAGGGAGGATCACTTGAGGCCAGGCATTTGAGACCAGCCTGGCCAACGTAGAGATATCCTGTCTCTACAAAGAACGACAACAACAAAACAAAACAAAGTATATATACACACACACACACACACATATATATATATATATATATATATAGTCAGAGCCTAACTTGCTTGGATAATATCAGAGCCTAACCAAACTGGTGAGGGGAAATAGCAAATTGCAGCCAGCTCTAGCCTTCTGTGTGGTGGTTAAAGTTAACAGAAGCATTCTGTAGTCAATCCTGTGATTAGTTCTGAATCTTTAAGTGAGCCTGTGCCTCTAGCCTTTAGACAAGTGCTTCCTTGCCCTTAAGGATTGGCTAGAATACACATAAACACACACACATTTGAGCTAACAGTTTATCCTTTATATTTAAGTTACTGATATTCTATATAATTTATTTATAAATGATCTCTAAAAATAATATTATTGATAAGAATTACATACCATTATATTCTGGATGTTAAAGAGAATATCAGCTTTTAGACTTCCAATTCTTGTGTGAAGATTATAACTCTTGGAATGTAAGGCTTAGTGACACCAGTAAGTTACCTTTATTCTGAAAAGTTGTTATGACTTAAGTCATGGCAGAAAATGTTTACTAAACATTCATTCAATTAAACATTTATTGAGTTCCTGGTATGTGTCACATACTGTATCTTTAAGTAACATTCATGCCAAATGGGAAGGCAGACAGACATTTAGTTATACAATCACTGTTATAAACGAAGGTCAATATGAATATAGCACAATGGCAGCATAGCAGGAGCACCTAATTCTGTATTTCTGTCAGTGACATCAAGGAAGACTCCAGAAAAGGCAGCCAGCCATTGCCTTGAGATATGAGGGAAGGAACAATTTGTGTTCGTTGCCTCCCTATGTGCTATTTTCTCCCCTTATTCTTTTCCCAATGTAAAGTTTCCAATACTATGTATTCATTATGAAGGGTGAAAATTCCAGATGTTTTTTCCTAATTTCTCTTGCTATGGTCAGTAAGCTTGTGAACTAGAGTTGGCTAATGGGATCTAAATGAAAGTGCTGGACATAAGGGCTACTTATAGGGAAAAAACAAATTTTCTTGTCAAGAAAGGTACTGCAGCATAGGTTCACCACTTCTCTTCTGAATGCAGGAAATGGTCTAGAATTTTGATAAGCATAGGCCCCTCCTGTACCTATGATTTTATTAAGAGAGATGAATAAATGTCTTTATTATATAAGCCACTTTTAGTAGTATATTATTTTCAGCCGGGAGCATTCAAATTATTACAAAAATTGAATCAGAATCTGTCAGTCATGGCAAACCTCCAGTAAGAGAGGGGAAATATCAAGCTCCAACTCGTTCTAGCCACTCCTTAAGGGCAAGGAAACACTTTGTCTAGAGTCACTGGCTCACTTAAAGATTGAGACCTAATCGTAGGACTTACTACAGAATGCTTCTGTTCCCCGTACCTTAACCACCACATGGAAGGCTAGAGCTGGCTACAGTTTGATATTTCCCCTCCCCAGGTCAGTTAGGCTCTGATATTATCCAAGTGAGTTAGGCTCTGACTAACCGGTTTATCCTGAAGACCGACCTTGTTGAGAACAGTACTCATCGTATTTCAGAACGGTTCCATTTCCTCTGCCACTGCTGGAAACATAAGGGCATTTTCCTCCAATATTTACTGTGAGAACCTTGTCAGTCTCCAGACTCACAAAAGTGTGGGCGTATCCCTTATGACTGGTTCCCTCTGGAGTTTTTAACTCTCAGACACTTGTCCACACTGAGCCTCCAGTAGTTTATCAATTACAGTTTAGGTTTTCCAAACTTGGCACTGGTTCCTGAGGCACTGCTCATGAATGTCTGTTCCAGAATGCCGCAATTCCCTGTATTCTCCTGTCTGTCTCCAGTCCTGGGGACAAAAGTTTGCCCTATGTCCTCACCTCTCTTCCAGATCCAAGAATTGTTGATTTTTCAATCTGTTCAACTTTTTATTTGTTGTTAGGATGGAGTAGCAAATTTCAGGCTCCTTACAATCAGAACTAGAAACTGGAAGTCTGTTCTTCAGTGTTTATTTTTTTTAGAATGGCAGCTATTACTGCCTGTTGACTTTTAATAAAAGTAGAAAATGTAATACAATGATTCCTTAAATTTTCTTTTAATAGATATAAATAATGATTACCTGGCAGAAAGATCTATTGAAGAAGTTTATTACCTTTGGTGTTTGGCTGGAGGTGACTTGGAGAAAGAGCTTGTCAACAAGGAAATCATTCGATCCAAACCACCTATCTGCACACTCCCCAAGTAAGGAAAGAAACTTCTCTTGGGAATTTAAATAAATAAATAAATGGTAATAATTATATGGTAATAATAAAAAAATTGTTTTTTTTTTGAAAATTTGTTGTTTTTAAAAATTTTTTTGGTAGGCCTCCCAACTAAGTGATTATTGGAAGCAACTGGACTCAACACCTTGTTTGATTTGCCAAAGTTTCTAATTGCAGAGTTCCCATCAGTTGTCTTTGATCAGTAATTTGCTTTGTGACCTATTTGAAGTGAAGTTAATATTATGGAATATCTTGCAAAAATTGATATTAATGAAAAATACACAAGTCACAATAGAATATTTAAGAGAGTTAACTAAAAACTAGCTTAGTGTTCCTACTATGAAGAACTATGTTCTTTTTCCAAATATACTTGTAAATGTAAATGAACTCTGTGGTCTCACTGCGTGTCCTAGAGGTCATTACTGTGCTAGTGTGTTGCAAAAAAATCTGCAAAACTGTATAAGAAGATATCATGCTAGAAATTAGACTGGAAGTTAAATACCTCTACAGCCTTGGGGCTAAGATTGTTATTAACATTGCTATTTATGTTTATTCATAAAAATATGAACCTAAATTTCTTGAGCTTCTACTAATACTTTAAATTTTTAATTTTAGGCTGGGCATGGTGGATCATGCCTGTGATCCCAGCACTTTGGGAGGCAAGGCAGGTGGATTGCTTGAGCCTAGGAGTTTGAGATCAGCCTGGGCAACATGGCAAAACCCTGTCTCTACAAAGAAAAAAAATTAACCTAGCGTGGTCTCGTGTGCCTGTGGTCCTAGCTACTCAGGCAGCTGCAGGTGGGAGAATCACCTGAGTCCAGGGAAGTTGAGGCTGCAGTGAGCCAAGATCATGCTACTGCACTTCAGCCTGAGTGAATGAGAGACCATGTCTCAAAATAAAATAAAATAAAATTTTAATTTTTAGATTTCTAGACTTAGTTTTGATCATTGTAGGCAACTGTAGAAGTCATCTGCTCATCATTTTTTTCTTTACTTTTTAAACTTTTGTATTGTTTGGATTGATTAGTTTCTATTTTTTCTCTCTTAATCTGATTTTTAAATGTTTACTTTGATTATACCATTCATACTTTGAATTAAGTAGAAAGTTAGAGGTAAGATTATGGAAATTCCAAGAAGAAATGGTTTAAAGGATATATAGATTCTTAAAAGTAATTTATTGAAATTGTAAACAAATTTTATTCATTTATTATTTAATATCCTTTCTCCTATGAGGTTACTATCCAATATGCTTTTTCTTTCATCTTCCCTTTATCTTTTTCTACTCGTATAAAGTTTCTCGGGAACACATTGGGTTAATGTCAGGAGAGTACTGTTAGCATTGAAACTACATGAACAAAAGGTTGTAAATGACACTTTTGTTTTTCTGAAATTCTCTATACTTATATTCATACCAACTCAAGAGATATTTAAAAATGAGACTTCTTTGAAGAAATCTCAATACATCGTTTTATTAAACATCCAGTCTAAAGTTTAATTCTTTTTTGATGAAGGGATTGATGACTTAGAATAAACTTTACTTTCTAGAAGAAACAATAAACTGGATTTTGTGTACATATTATTTTTAAAAATTTCTTTTCAGTTTTCTCTTTGAGGATGGTGAAAGCTTTGGACAAGGTCGAGATAGAAGCTCGCTTTTAGATGATACCACTGTGACATTGTCGTTATGCCAGCTAAGAAATGTAAGAATGATATTTTGACAGTTCTGCTTTAGTTTTTTTCTTTAATTAAAACCTTACAGATACACAAGAAATCTTGTATGCCTCCTTGATTTCACAAAATATGGGAGAGCTTCTGTAAAATATGTGCCCCAGAGTAGAATCGCATCTGTACAACTTCAGCTTTATTACCTGATTGTTCACAAAAATGATTTTATCAGTTTATCTTTTCGCCATCATTGGGTAATTGTTCTCATTTCTTTATTTACCTGGTAACACTTTCTTTTATCAAATTTTAAAAAATTGTTAATCTAATGGTATGGAAAGGTATTTTGCTATAACACTAATTTTTAATTTCCTGATTATAGTGCAGTTGTAAGTCTTTTCACATATTCTAGCGGTTCACCTACCTCTTCTGTGTATTACTAGTTCATGTCTCTTGTCAGTTTTTCTGTTGAGTGATTTCTTATTGATTTGAGGACTTATTGATATCGTATCTTGGTGAGCTGTATGTCATGGAAATATATTCTAATCTGTGGCTTTTCCTTCAACTTTTTGATTCTTTTATTGAATAGAATTCTAAATTTTTATCAGTATTTTCTTTTATAGTCAAATATATTTTGATATATTTTTTCTTGTAACTTATTTAAAGTAATAGCCAGGTTACAAGTATATTTTATAATGTTTTTATATATTTCCTTATAAAAGATTTAAATAATTGTTTCACATTTAGTTCTTTAATCCACCTAGAATTTATTTTAGATTAAGTTGTAAGGAAGGTATCCAATATCATATTTCATTGGTTAAAAAAATACCCCTTGTCTCAGTACCATATATTGAATAGTTTTCTCTTCACTTTTTTGATCTATAATACCAACTTTTTCTATGTGCATGGATATGTTTCTGGGCCTTGGTATTCTGATTTGTTGGCCTGTGTTTCTAATTTTAGCAAATACCACATTGTCTTAATCTATAGTTTTATGTGAACTGTTGATACCTAGCAAGGGAAGACCTTCAGTTTTTTTGTCCTCAAAAATGAAGTAGGAGGTCTTTAACATCTTCCTCTACTAGCTGATTTTTATAATCATCATAAAGAACTTCATAAAAAATTATAGGGTTTTGATTGACATTGCATTGAATTTTTAAGTTAATTTGTAGAGAATTGATGTATTTAAAATGTAGGGTTTTATTTCTTGAACATGCTTAAATAAATATGTCATTTATTTGTCTTATTTTATATAACAATTTTCTTTTTAATGTCTATATCAGTTATCAGTTTTATTCCTAAGGTAATTTATTGTTGCTCTTGTAAATAGAATATACATATATATGTAAGTATGAGTATGATTTTTTCCAACATTTTATTATAAAAATTTTTAAACAGAAAAATTGAAAAGCATTTACAGTGAACAACTTACCACCTAGATCAAGCATTGATATGATCTATTAGCAAAATCAAGTCACACCTATTCATTGACCTATTATGTATAGCTGTTTTGTTCTACATTGGCAGAATTGAGTAGTTGGTGATAGAGACTGCATGGCCCACAAAGCTAAAAATATTTGTTATATGGCCCTGCATAGAAACAGTTTGCTAATCCCTGACCTAGATTCTATAATTAACATTTTACATGCTTTATCACATGTCTGTCTATCTTTCTAGCTATTCATCAATCCATCATATTTTTTGTTCTTGCATTTCAAAGTAAAATGAAGACATTAACACAGTTCAGCTTACACATTAGAGTTTAAGATTTGTTGATGGTTCTTTTCTAGGCAAAATTTTCATATAGTAAAATGTATAGATCTTAAGTATACCAGTAGATGAGTTTAAAATATACATCAATAATATTTTTTCATAGAGTAAAATGTACCAAATCTTAAGTATACCAGTAGATGATTTTAAAAAATAAATCAATAATATTTTTTAAAATACCATTTCAGCTACTGTTTTGTGCATGATTAGTAACACAATTGATTTTTTTATGTGGATTTTGTGTCAGGCAACATTGCTGAACCTATTCTTTTTTAAATAATATGTCTATAGATGCTCTGTGGTTTTCTTTGTGAATTAAGGTAGTGTTTTTTCCTTCATTTCCAATTCTTATCTACTCACTTCATCTTTTCTCATTATTTTTGTTGAGCCTCTATAACACTATTGAATAGAAACAAATAGTGGGCATTCCTGTCTAATTTCTGGTTTTAAAAGGTTGCTTTTTATATTTCATAATTAAGTATGATATTTGTTGCATTGAGTTATAGAGGTCTTCTATTCTTAGTTATAAGTTTTGTTATGAATGGGTGTTGAATTTCACTGAGTGTTTTTACTGTATCTATTGGGATGATCATATGCTTTTTTATGTATTATGTTAATGGATTTAATTATATTGATGGGGTTTTTCAATGTTGAGCCATGTTTATATTTCTGGGATAAACCCAAACAGATTTCATTTTTCCTTTTTTATACATTTGTGTTTTGATTTTCTAATATTTTGTTTAGAATTTTTGCATTTCTGTTTCTATTTGAGATAGGCCTGTGAGTTTCTTTTCTTTTACTGCACCATGCTAGTTTGGTATCAGGGGTGTACTAGTCTCATAAAATAAATAGGAGAGTGTTGCCTTTTTTTTTTCTATTTTCTGAAAGACTTTATATGATTACATAGATCTCTTTCTTGAATGTTTCATGGGAGTTAGCTTTAAAACCGTATTGTAAGGGCTCCTTATCCCTATCTGGGTGTAATCACTACTTCAGTCTGCTTAATGGTTATAAGTTTACTCAGGTTGTTTATTTTGTTTTTAAATCATTTTCTAAAGTTATATGTTTCAAGGCCTTTAAACTTGCTCTTCCCACTGCCTGTAACACTCTTCCGCTGCTTCCATTTCTTTTCTTTACATTCTCTGCTAAAATGTCACCTATTGGTGTGCTTTTGTTGGCTATCCTTTATAAAATAGCAATGCCACACCTATCCCTTGTATTCTTTATCCTGTTTTGTTTTTTTCCTCCATTATACTTCTCTTCATTTGATGTGTTGTATGTTTTTTTCCTATATAATAATTGAATGAAGGAATAAATCCTGTTATTATATAGAAGCCCTATTAATATCGTAGTAAAGTATAGGGGAGAAGTATTTTATAATCTTATCGTTAAGTCCCAGTGTTTTAGTGAGCCTGTGTTCCTGGGCTGTGACCTTCACAAGGCTTCTCAGCTTCTCCCACTCCTCCCCGACATGAGACAGGAAAGCTAGAGGGGCTGGAGTTGGGTATTTCTTTTCCCCTACATCGAAGACTAGAGTGGACTGGAGTTGAATATTTCCTTCCCAAGTTGGTTAGATTTCTGCAAAACCCAAGTTAGTTAAGACCTGACAGAAGAGTTTCCCTTTGAGGCAGGCCTCTCTTAAGGAAAACAGAGTACTCCTGCTGTATTTCAGATTGGTCACTTTCCACCTCCCCCTGCAGGAAGTCAAGGGTATTTTTCTCAGATCTTCACCCTGAGAACCTGGTGGGTCCTGTGGAGGTTAATCTCATGGAAGCAAGGAAGGCCTCCCTAAGGCTGGGCCTCCAGAAGTTTTTCTCTCTCATATTAGTCTGTGCTCAGCCTGCAAGTATTAGATAATTACCTTTTAATTGATCTTAACAGGCTCCAGCAGTGGCTCTGTTCCTGGTGAGCTGTGATTCCCTGTATTCGAGGGTCCCTCCAGTTTTTAGGACATCACGATGCTCTGATTCTGATAGATGTGAGACGAGTTCTTGATTTTCAGTTTGTTCAGCATTTTTCTTGTTAGAGGAAGAATGATGCCTTCTAAGCTGTTTATATTTTGTATAAGAAAGTGGAAGTCCTAGCCTTTTTATTTTTAACCATTCATAGCCAAAGCTAAAATAGGTACCTATCCTTGTTTTCTGTCTAAGCTAGCAATTCCCCTAGTTTTTTCTTTACATGGCTTTAGAAGGGTCTTCTCCATTCTGAAGGTCTGTTATGTAGGTTCCCAAACCTTTATCCCATTATGGTCTAAATCTCCAGACCACAGTTATTAACTCCTTTCTCTCTAGGCCTGGTTTTATATCTGTTACACTGCATTTTCCTTATGTTTTAAAGCTTATCTAACCATTTAATATTTTACATGTTATGTAGTAGGAGAGTATTAGAATCTCTTGTCTGCCATAATGCCAGCAACAGAAAATTAAAATATATAATTATTCCTACTCAATACTCTGAATTTATAATCTCTTTGAAAGAAAGGATGTGGAAAGTAAGTAACAATACCTGCAGCAAACAATAAATTACATCCAAAATATATTATTTCAGCTGATTTCGTTTTGCTCTTAATTTGTTTCTTTAATTTAAATATAATTCAAGTTAAATGAATGTAGGCTTCAAATCTAAATGTCTCAATTCCTTTACAGTTCTACTTGTGAAATTTAAAATACTCTTCTGTAGTTATTAAGAAATATTAATTTGCTGAATCTTAAAATGATATGGAAACCATATAATAATTTTTATCTTTAGTGTTTTCATTCACCTTTTAAAAATCCTAATGTGCTAAATTTTTATTTAGAAAAGACAGACAAGATACTTATTAGATAAAATCTATGACATACGGTATACTGAAAACTAATCTTTAAAAAGATTTATGTGTATTAATAATGCAGTAAAACTTGGGAAAATTTTATTTCTTTACTTAAAATTTTAATATATGAAAGATATACCTAAAGGTTTTTTAAAATAGGATAAGTACATAGCACATTGATTTTTAGAGGAGAACCAGGCATAAATTCAGTGTTTGCTGAATTCTTAGTTTGAGTAAAAGATTTTTCTTAAGCTTTAAAAATTCTGGGAATAACTCACATGGGTGCACAAAGACTAATCAACAGAATATCAGTGCTTGCTGCACACACAGCTTGAACTTCTATGTCAATCCCCATAGGAGCAGACATTCTGCCTTCAAGTTGGAAGTTGAACAGCAGAGCAGCAGGCAAGATGGCATTAACTTTAATCACCTTGCTTAGGATGTGGTTAACATTTTACTTTACTACGCCTTCCTGCTTATGATTTTGAATAATACCTGTAATCCTGTCAGGGTTGTTATTTGGAACAACATTTATTAAAATGATTTTGTCATTAAGTGAACTCTGTCCATTGATTCATTAGCTATTTGAATCATACATGTTCAAAGTATGATGTGAGAAATGTTTTGGAATCCTTTTTCTAGCACCTTTCTTTTTGACTTAGCCTGTATTATGCCAAAGCAAAAATAAATCTAAGTTGTTCTTTTAGTATATACATGGCTGTATAGTCCCTCTTTTTAATCATCTTTCTTCATATAACTTAAAATTTTTTTCCCATTCATTAAGTTTTATACTAGTGCTAGTAATTCTGAGTTGTTTGGAAAATATATCATGATAAGTGTCTAACATTTATGAGTGATACCTCTAGATAAGAAAAAAAAAAACGTCGTTTTTCACAGCTAAACCTTAATCAGTAGAGGCATTGTATGCTTGCATGTTTATGGTAAGAACTGATTTTTAGATTCTATTTTATACTTTTCTAGGTCCCTTTATAAATTTATAGTTGTTATATTACTTGTCTTTTTAAACACAGATCAGGGTTTCTGCCCAATATGTTTATACATAAATATTTTGTCTTTAAATACACAGAGATTGAAAGATGTTGGTGGAGAAGCATTTTACCCGTTACTTGAAGATGAGTGAGTATATGTAGTCTCATTTTAGATTTATTTTTCTTTCTATTTATATTAGATTTATAAGAATTTTATACATTTTCTTTGAAATATGTTTCCTAAATAGAAAATAATAACCTGATGTTTTGGTTTATTAAAATTTGGGGCTTTTTCTGAAATCACTGTTGGTAGAGTTAGGAAAAAAAAAGAAAATTTTGTACATTTTGTCCATTTTTTCTTATTATTGCTTTTGTTCTCTTTTACAGCCAGTCTAATTTACCTCATTCAAACAGCAATAATGAGTTGTCTGCAGCTGCCACTCTCCCTTTAATCATCAGAGAGAAGGACACAGAGTACCAACTAAATAGAATTATTCTCTTTGACAGGCTGCTAAAGGTATGGATTCTAAAGTATAAAGTGTTAACAATAGCCCATATGGAATTTTTTTTAAATTTTTTCGATAATTCTTAGGGAATCTTGAGTAATAAGATTAATTTTTATGACCTGTCTTGTTCAGTTAGCTTTCTTTAATTTTAAAAATTATACATGTTCTTAGTAAGTAAAATTAAAAAGTAAAAACAAGGTATGGTAATATATGCAAAATCATGTTGAAAAAGGAATAATATCTTTATTTTTTAAAAGAAGACTTAAAAGTCAACAGGAAAAACATCAATATTGAAACAGAGAAATGGATAGAGTACATAATATAAATACAACTTGTAAATCTATTCAAATTGTTCATCTTCACTAGGAATGAAAAAAATACAAATTAAAATAGGAGTGATTTTCCATACCGCATTAGCAAAGTGAGCACAGATGCAATGATATTGGAACTCTCATTCTGTTGGAATAAATGTGAATGTACTGAAACATTTTGTAAAACAATTTGTATGCATATATCAAGAACCTTAACAACATCTGTGTCCTTTGTCCTATTAATACTCTTCTAGAAATTTCTCCTAAGACACAAATTTATAAAAGTACAAATTTATATGCAAAGTGCAGAAGTACTCATAATATTAGCTTATAGTTATTGAACACTTCTCTATCACCACGTTTTTAACAGAGTGCTCTACCTGCATTATCTTATTTAACCCGTGTGAGGCTGGTACTATTATCCTCCATCTGACTCATTTAAAATCCCCCCAGAGCATCAAATAGAGAGGAAGGATTAAAAAACAGGTAGAATCAGCTGCTCTTCTTAATTATATAATACAAGTTTCTCAAGGTGTTAGGGATTCATTCCACTGCTTATTTATATGTATTAATAACACTAGACACAATAATTGCACATACTTTGAAATTTATTGCAAGTCACTTAAGTTTTATCACGAGTATATTCAGAACTGTCTAGACTAAAAGATGGCACTAGGTAATTTGGGACGTTTTCATTTCTTTTTTGATATCATAGGCTTATCCATATAAAAAAAACCAAATCTGGAAAGAAGCAAGAGTTGACATTCCTCCTCTTATGAGAGGTTTAACCTGGGCTGCTCTTCTGGGAGTTGAGGTAAGGAAAAAAGAGAAGGTTAGAAGCTGATTAATTATGCAAAGAAAGGATGGAGAGGGAGAGTGCTTTCCAAATATATATTTTTCTATTTATTAGAAAATTATATAGTAAAATATAAGCATTAGAATATTTGGCATTTTAAGTGGGAAGAATATAGGAAAACAATAGAAAAATATAATTGAGGGTTTATTAGATTATGCTATTTAATATTTCATTCATTAGTGGTCACAGAAAATGTTTTGATTATTACCAGAGAATATTTTAAGAATATGTGTCAGTTATAAGTGGGTAGTCCTGCTTATAAAGTATGCTTATTATAGAATATGATTATCTGTTTATAAATGGTTCTGTCTAAATTTGGAGAAATCTTTCCATCTAATCTGACTTGTCAAAATCACTAACATAATTTAGTGGCTTTTGGCACACCTGTTCCACCTGGACTATGCTACCAAGAGAAATAGCACTTTCTCTGTGGTTGTGAGGAAAGGAGAGGTGTCACAAATTATGGTGGCCTACAATACTAACAGAGAACTCTGATGACATGAATCATAATAATGGGCCAAGTTCTTGCCAGATTTTTTTCATTTCTTGTCAATTTCTTTGTCATCTTGTCTTCTTATATTCTCTTATAGATAATTATCCTTCCTTTTTAAAGAATTCCAATCAGGAATGGTGGCACATGCCTGTGGTCCCAGCTTCTTGGAAAGCTGAAGCAGGAGGATTACTTGAGCCCAGGAGTTTGAGGCTGCGACGAACCTTGGTTGTGCTACTGCACTCTAGCCTGGGTGATAGAACTAGACCCTGACTCTAAAAAAAAAGTTTTTTAAATCCTCAACTATTTTTAATCCTTTTCAGTCCTCTGTTTGAAGAATTTCCTTACTTCATTCCTGATTCCCTTGATAAGAGTCTACAAATGCCTTTGAGTTTGGTTGGTTACTTTACAAGAATGCCAATTGTTCAATATCATACATTAATCATTAGACTTGTAGAACAATATAATGCTAAAGTCCAAGAGGACTTCAGGTATCAGGTTGTCCAACTCTCATTAAATGAATGTCTCAAAGAAGCTGATATAGCAGGTATTGGAGTTTGAACCCTACTTCCTGGCTCTTTCTCTACCATGATAATAAGCCAGAATAATAATATTTTTTTCATGCTTGGTCCTATAGAACATGACCAAAATTTGTAGTTGTTTATTCAGTTATTTCTAATTTTTAAGAGTCTAACTGAAAAATGTAAATGACCTCTTTAGGCCCTAATGATTCTATCATGTAATTATAGACGTAACATAACAAGGTTGTGTTATGTCGTAGGGTCTGGGAGGTTGGCCAAACATACTTACTAGCTAAGTAATTAATCCCTGACATTTATGTTCTGGTATGTATAATTCAAGAGTTTGCCTCAACAAAATGGCAAATTGTCACTTAACAGAGAACTTCATCACAGATTGTCAAAGACGCAGAGAATTTCTCTTAAAATGAGTTCTACCCAGGGTTTGAATGTGCTTATCTGTAGTTGGGTAGGTTTCTAAAGATAGATATTTGTAAAAAATAGATTTCTCTGTATTACTATTTGTATTAAGGATATTATAAATTAATATATATTCTTTTATTTTTTGCAGGGAGCTATTCATGCCAAGTACGATGCAATTGATAAAGACACTCCAATTCCTACAGATAGACAAGTATGATTTAGGTTTTCTTAAGCAACCTAAGATAATTCTGCCAAATATTTAAATTTTAGGAAGGAGCATGAAGAAAGCCTCTTTCTCTCATGAATACAGAGACACTGCTGCATATTGTTAGAGAAACCATAACTCTTATGCTTATAAATGAGTAAGAACAATACCTTAAAGGACTTTAGGTGAAGTTACCTTTTTATTTTTTTATTTTTATTTATTTTTATTTTTTATTTATTTTTATTTTTTTATTTTTTTATTTTATTATTATACTTTAAGGTTTAGGGTACATGTGCACAATGTGCAGGTTTGTTACATATGTATACATGTGCCATGTTGGTGTGCTGCACCCATTAACTCGTCATTTAGCATTAGGTTTATCTCCTAATGCTATCCCTCCCCCCTCCCCCCACCCCACAACAGTCCCCGGAGTGTGATGTTCCCCTTCCTGTGTCCATGTGTTCTCATTGTTCAATTCCCACCTATGAGTGAGAACATGTGGTGTTTGGTTTTTTGTCCTTGCAACAGTTTACTGAGAATGATGATTTCCAGTTTCATCCATGTCCCTACAAAGGACATGAACTCATCATTTTTTATGGCTGCATAGTATTCCATGGTGTATATGTGCCACATTTTCTTAATCCAGTCTGTTGTTGTTGGACATTTGGGTTGGTTCCAAGTCTTTGCTATTGTGAATAGTGCCACAATAAACATACGTGTGCATGTGTCTTTATAGCAGCATGATTTATAGTCCTTTGGGTATATACCCAGTAATGGGATGGCTGGGTCAAATGGTATTTCTAGTTCTAGATCCCTGAGGAATCTCCACACTGACTTCCACAATGGTTGAACTAGTTTACAGTCCCACCAACAGTGTAAAAGTGTTCCTATTTCTCCACATCCTCTCCAGCACCTGTTGTTTCCTGACTTTTGAATGATGGCCATTCTAACTGGTGTGAGATGGTATCTCATTGTGGTTTTGATTTGCATTTCTCTGATGGCCAGTGATGATGAGCATTTTTTCATGTGTTTTTTGGCTGCATAAATGTCTTCTTTTGAGAAGTGTCTGTTCATGTCCTTCACCCACTTTTTGATGGGGTTGTTTGTTTTTTTCTTGTAAATTTGTTTGAGTTCATTGTAGATTCTGGATATTAGCCCTTTGTCAGATAAGTAGGTTGTGAAAATTTTCTCTCATTTTGTAGGTTGCCTGTTCACTCTGATGGTAGTTTCTTTTGCTGTGCAGAAGCTCCTTAGTTTAATTAGATCCCATTCATCAATTTTGGCTTTTGTTGGCATTGCTTTTGGTGTTTTAGACATGAAGTCCTTGCCCATGCCTATGTCCTGAATGGTAATGCTTAGGTTTTCTTCTAGAGTTTTTAGGGTTTTAGGTCTAACATGTAAGTCTTTAATCCATCTTGAATTAATTTTTGTATAAGGTGTAAGGAAGGGATCCAGTTTCAGCTTTCTACATGTGGCTAGCCAGTTTTCCCAGCACCATTTATTAAATAGGGAATCCTTTCCTCATTGCTTGTTTTTGTCAGGTTTGTCAAAGATCAGAGAGTTGTAGATATGCAGCATTATTTCTGAGGGCTCTGTTCTGTTCCATTGATCTATATCTCTGTTTTGGTACCAGTACCATGCTGTTTTGGTTACTGTAGCCTTGTAGTATAGTTTGAAGTCAGGTAGCGTGATGCCTCCAGCTTTGTTCTTTTGGCTTAGGATTGACTTGGCGATGCGGGCTCCTTTTTGGTTCCATATGAACTTGAAAGTAGTTTTTTCCAATTCTGTGAAGAAAGTCATTGGTAGCTTGATGGGGATGGCATTGAATCTATTTTTAAAAAATACTGTAGTTCTTCCTCTGAAAAATTTGCCCTTCATTTGGACCAGATTATGAAGGAAAATATTTTTGAAAAGTATATTAACACATACCTTTCAAAAGCATGGCACATGGATACATATGTAACAAACCTGCACATTGTGCACATGTACCCTAAAACTTAAAGTATAATAAAAAACAAAAAAAGAAATGGTCTGATTCTCCTGTTTAGGTATGCATACGGCTTCTTTAGTGTTTCCATAAGATCAATTAAAAAATTCAAAAAATTAGGTACTTAAGAAGTTGGTCTGTTTTGAAATTCATATTATAGCTTCTCCTTTTCCTTATTTAGTGAATAAGAATTAAGGGTTTATTGCGGATTACACAATTACTGTTTCACCTTATTATTTTGCTATTTGAACAGATTGAAGTGGATATTCCTCGCTGTCATCAGTACGATGAACTGTTATCATCACCAGAAGGTCATGCAAAATTTAGGCGTGTATTAAAAGCCTGGGTAGTGTCTCATCCTGATCTTGTGTATTGGCAAGGTAACTTTTGTAGTCATTAAAACTCCTCTGGAGTATTAGAAAATTGTTGCATAACTGACATGTAAAAAAATTAAAATATCTAAACATCCTTGTCTTTGGGAAAAGTCAATACTGACGCTCTGATTAATTTTTTTTTTTTTGAGACGGAGTCTCGCTCTGTTACCCAGGCTGGAGTGCAGTGGCGCCATCTCGGCTCACTGCAAGCTCTGTCTCCCAGGTTCACGCCATTCTCCAGCCTCAGCCTCTCCGAGTAGCTGGGACTACAGGCGCCCGCCACCACGCCTGGCTAATTTTTTGTATTTTTAGTAGAGACGGGGTTTCACCATAGTCTCGATCTCCTGACCTCGTGATCCGCCCACCTCGGCCTCCCAAAGTGCTGGGATTACAAGCGTGAGCCACCGCACCCGGAGCTCTGATTAATTTTTTGAGAGGTTTACATCCAAACATTTTTAAGAATCTTTGTCTAAATCCTAGTAGATATCATTTAAAAACATAATATTAATATGCAAGTTGATTAGCAAAGCAGAAAGAATATTTGGAGCTGTTGTGATCTTTGTGGATACATTTTTAAACGCCTATGCAAATTGTTAAATCAGTTGGGGCTAGTTGAGATTCTTATAGTTAATGATTTCTAATTTATACTTACCATGGCTATTAGCACTTAAGAATAGGCTATCATCCTAAAGTCCTCATTTTATTTATTGTCTTTTTTTCCCTTGTATCTTTAATGGTTCATGTCTTTTATTTTTAGCTTTGCCATTATTATTTTTGTGTTTGATAAAGAATGAGAAACCCATTCCAACACTATTTTTGAATGTGTTGTTATAAGTGGCTATTTTTATATTTCAGTTCTCTATTTCTTACTGGCCATAGTTTAAATAAAGCTATTATTTTTCTTAGCTCTGTGTATTTCAGAGCTATTCTATATCCTCCTAACAGTTGTAGGTAGATTTATGTACATTCTTTCAACATGACAATACATGCATATCATTATTGTCAATACAAGAAATGTCATATATTTGGAATTCACTTCATAATTTTTAAAGAATTTTTTTCATAATCCCAAAGAAAAAGAACATAGGCAAAACTCCATGTCCTAGATGAGAAAGTATGCCAAAAGATGTTAAGTAATTGCCAAGATTGTACATTTAGAGTCAGAGATGGGACAATATCCAAAGCATTGTAATATTCTTACATTTTTCTATTATTGTATTTCTCTTTTCGACTCATAATAATATAGATAATAATAACTGATTCATGTTGGACACATACCGTGTGCTACACTATCACTTACTCCCCATAGTAACTCATGAAGTAACATATTTCTGGATGGATAATGCTTCTAATGTTTAATCTACTTGGAGGTAATGCAAAGAACTGAATAAGGTATATATCTTCAATTCTACTAGATTATATTTATTTGACTTCTTTCTCCCAACCTCTCTCTATGTTAGGTCTTGACTCACTCTGTGCTCCATTCCTATATCTAAACTTCAATAATGAAGGTAAGCCTCTTTAATATTTAAATAATCATTGTGCATAATATTCTAAAATATTTGATTCAGACATGAAAGGTTTTTGTTTTTGTTTTAAGGTTCTTATTCTCTCCCTGGTAGATTTCTGTGAAACAATCTATTATAGACTCATTTTAGAGATGTGAAGGATTAACTTATTACTGGAGAGTTTCAGTTATGCTAAAGCTATTACTAGAAATTTAGTGGAATTTGATTATTCTAAATTCTTTAGAGATTAATTTTTGTCTAAGTATACTTTCTAAAGAATTTGTAAAGAAATCAATTATGGTGGCACTTTTCCATAAGCTTGCATCTCCAAAGCCCATAATCATTTTGGATACCTCTTCCTTAATGAAGACTTTTCTCATTCTCCTTCTTCAGCCCATAAAGCACTTTGTATTTATAAAAATTTATCTTGTGTCTATCTTGTATTCTAATACTTATATACTAATGTTGTAATATTTTTTGACAGCCCTTTTTCAACGGCAGGTTTTTTTTTCCTGCGCTTCTGCAATAACTTTATTATTGTAGGCTTTTCAATAAATACTAAATTCGAATAACTCCAATCCCTGAAATCACATATAGAGTGTGTTACTTGAATGTCTAGATGCCTTATCTGACGATCTCCTTATTTTCAGATTCTATTTCGTGACCGAATTTGCATTGATTTCTGGAATTAAGTAGAAATAGCATAATCTCAGAGAAATGAAACTTTACTCTTTGAATTATTTTTAAAATACTCTGTTCTCTGATATTCTCACTCATTAATCTAGACTAGAGTTTTTTACTATGTTTAGTTAGGCATAGCCAATTATCACTCATACTGACCCAAGCATAGTCAGGCGTCTTTGTTTGAAAATGTGAATTATAACACTATTCCTAAATCCAAAGTTCATAGACTCTGTTTGCATCAGCAGCACTTAAGGATCGTGAAGTCTGTATAACTTACTAATAATGATCATGCTTAGAAATTTTAAGAAACAACGTTTAGGTAATAAAAGTTTTGATTATTGTGTGATAATGATTGCCACACTAGTTTGAAATTGAAGTTATAGAATTATTATTTTTTGTTGTCTAAAATAAAAATATTTTCTATTTTAAAGATAGAGGCTTTTATCTCTTAATTTTGTTTTTCTAGCACTTGCTATCATAACTGTTATTTAATAGTACTATCAAGGAGTATGTGCTAAGTGAATGCGTCACTGCTGGTCATCTACCCTGTTAACTAATTTTTTACATGCCTTTGCCTTATTCTCTTTTAGCCTTGGCTTACGCATGTATGTCTGCTTTTATTCCCAAATACCTGTATAACTTCTTCTTAAAAGACAACTCACATGTAATACAAGGTAAGCAAATGTCTTTCCATGTCTTTCTACAGGGAAACTACTGACGTACTGGTGTGCTGATGTAATATTTGATTAAATTTAAGATTTTGACCCCCAAAATACGATGATAGTCCATCCAATAAAATCCATAAAGAGAAATTAGAAAGTTCAGTCTTTCCTCCAAATCCATAAAGAATTATGGTATTTTTCTAATGGATATTTGATACCTGATCTCATTTCAGTTCAAATGCAGGCATGTGAGTTTGAGAAAATAAGAGACTGCCATTTGTGTCTCTCACAATCAAAATTGCTCACAGAAAGCTTCACCATGGAGCAAGTCCATTGTAAATTAGTAAAAATTTAAATGTTTAATTGTGTAAGCAGAGTATTAAAAATACTTTTCATTTATCTCATTTCCCATGCATGCATACCCAAAATATACTCCCTCTTTTTTCAACTTCCCTAAAATATACCTCCTCCTTAAGAGTTCATGTCATAGCATAACCTGTTTGTGAATTCATTCAGGACAACTTTAGCCACATTCAAACTTCTACTATAATTTCCTGAACTCTTTTTTGGAAGTAATATAATAGAAGTTAAAAATATGCAGATTTAGATAGAAAAAAACAATCCTAAAATTTATGTGGACCCACAAAAGACCCAGAATAGCCAAAGCTGTCCTGAGCAAAAAGAACAAAACTGGAGGAATCACATTATCTGACTTCAAATTATACTACAGAGCTATAGTAACTGAAACAAAATGGTACTGGCATAAAAACAGACACATAGACCAGTAGAACAGAATAGAGAACCCAGAAGCAAATCTATAAACTTACAATGAACACATTTTCGACAGAGGTGTCAAGAACATTCACTATTCTTGAAGTCTCTTCAACAAATAGTTCTGAGAAAATTAGATCTTCATATGCAGAAGAATGAAACTAAACTTCTATCTGTCAACATACACAAAAATCAAATCAAAATGGATTAAAATCTTAAATCTAAGACCTCAAGTTATGAAACTACTATAAGAAAACATTGGGGAAACTCTCCAGGACGTTGGTCCAGGCAAAGATCTTGAGTAATACCCCATAAGCAGAGGCAAACAGCAAAAATGGACAAATGAGATCACATCAAGTTAAAAACCTTCTGAACAGCAAAGGAGACAATCAACAAAGTTAGGAGACAACTCACAGAATGGGAGAAAATATTTGAAAACTACCCACCTGATAAGGGATTAACAGCCAGAATATATAGGAAGCTCAAATAACTCTATAGAAAAAAAATCTAATAATCTGATTTTAAAAAGGGCAAAAGATTTGATTACACATTTCTCAAAAGAAGACATACACATGGCAAACAGGCTTCTGAAAAGGTGCTCAACATCATTGATGATCAGAGAAATTCAAGTCAAAACTACAATGAGATACCGTGTCACTCTAGTTAAAATGGCTTTAACTAGAGGCAATAACAAATGCTGGTGAGGATGTAGAGAAAAAGGAACCCTCATGCACTGTTGGTGGTAATGTAAGTTAGTATAACCACTATGGAGAACAGTTTAGAGGTTCTTCAATAAACTGAAAGTAAACCTACCATATGATCCAGCCATCCTACTGCTAGGTATATACCCAAAAGAAAGGAAATGAGTATCAAAGAGATACCTGCACTCCCATGTTTATTGCAGCACCATTCACGATAGCCAAGATTTGGAAGCAACCTAAGTGTCCATCAACAGACAAGTGGGTAAAGAAAATGTGGCACTTAGTACACAATGGAGTTCTATTCAGCCCTAAGAAAAAATGAGATCCCGTTATTTTCAACAACATGGATGCAACTGGAGGTTATTATGTTAAATGAAATAAGCCAGGCACAAAAAGACAGGCTTCACATGTTCTCACTCATTGGTGGGATCTGAAAATCAAAACATTTGAACTCATGGAGATAGAGAGTAGAATGATGGTTACCACAGGCTGGGGACGGTAGTGGAGGGTAGGAGTTGGAGGATACACATTGTGCATGGTAAAAAAAAAAACAAAAACAAAAAAAACAAAACCAAAAGAATAAATAAGACCTGGTATTTGCTAGCACAACAGGGTGCCTATAGTTAATAATAATTTAATTGTACATTTTTAAATAAGTAAGAGTATATAATTGGATTGTTTTTAACACAAAAATACTTGAGGTGATGGATACCTCATTTTCCCTGAATGAGTTTATTATGCATTGCATGTCTATATCAATGTATCTCATTTACCCCATAAATATATGCACGTACTATGTACCCACAAAAGTTGAAAACAAAATAAAACGAGAAAACCCACACTTTTAAAACAGATAAGCGTTTAAAAATTTAATTTTCACTACTTATTGTATAATCTTGACAAATAATTTAAGTTCTATAGGTAACATTTTTCTCATATCTACAAAAAAAAATTATTGTAGAGGTTAAACATATGTAAATTTCTGGTACATAGAAATATTCAGTAAGTGCTATTATTTATTTCTTAACATTACTATTACTGTACTAGTTTTTGCTAGTGTTATTATTGTGGCATTATATACTGTTTTATATCCTTTCAACAAGATTCTGTGTATTTTAAGGCCAGGGAATTTTCTTATAGTTTTTCTGTTCTTTTAGAGCAGACTACAAAGCTGCTCACTCTCCCATTTACTGTTTTTGTGATGCTTATCAGATATCCTTTTGATCTTGTTTTGAACTATATATAATGCTTCATACATTATTTTAAACAACTTGAATCTGATTATTATATATATCATTATGGTTTTATGTAATTCCCCAGTTTTCATAAATGAAGTAGGAATACTAGATGTTGTATCTGATTTATCAAAAATTCTGAGTAAGTGGGATCTCAATTAGTAATAATTTTACTTGGTTAGAAATGAATATAAAATTAGAGTATCAGAGGTTGATATAATGGGAAAATAATTAGAAAGGAAGCAGAAAGGAAAATGTAAACTCAAAAAAGTAAAGCTAAAAGTAGGAGGAACAGAATATGGATAAATAGCTTAGCACATAAAAACATTTGTTTTTTCAGCATCATGTACCTTGAGGTATAGAGAAAAATAATTAAAACTTTTTAAAAATTTTGTGTTTACAAGCAAATTGAATCATGTGTTCATTCCTATATATCTGTGTCTACAGTGTAGATAGGAGTTAGAAATGGAAATAATGATCCATTATCTCTGTTAATTTTGAAACGCAAAATCCATTGTTGGCTTTTGTATTTTGAAATGGTTTGGTTTGACATAGATGTGCCCAATTCTTTGCACATTTTCTGTAGTGTGGACTTGTATAAAGTTGAGATTAATTCGAGAAAGATTTTTAGAAGGTACAGCTTTTTGCTTTGACTTTTTCTAATTAAGCAGGAGTGCATTTTGTAGTGGAAGTTGTTTTTTGCTTATAGATTACCTTAATAAGGCCATTGACTTCAAGGACCATGTTATACCTTCTTCAAAATTTATGAAGTAATGTTCCATTAGGTTGTGGCCTGTACCTTATTAAGAGGGATGTGCCCCATTCTTACTAATAGCTTCCTTCTTACCCTTATCAGTGATGTTTATTATAAAATTGATAGTGTACTCTTTCAGATTTCAGTTAATAGAAAAATGAGTGGATTTAATAAAACCTTGGGTAATATCACAAGATTTCAGAAACTATGCAATTTAAATAATCTGTCAAATAGTGACCAAAGACAAACTGAGAAGATTAAAAGTAAAAAATAATCAGGTTAGTATTTGTGCCATATAAAAAGAAATTTAATAATCATCAGCTAAATATGTCAGCAATATAATGCTGTTAGTTTCAAAGCTAACATGAAATTGTAGTGTTTACTGAACTTTCCAAATATAAAAGCCCAATTAATATACAGTGTTGGGCTAAATTTCTATACTTTAGAAAGACGAAAATATTGGGGAATCCTCAAATAAGCAATAAAAACAGGACTTATAACATGAGCTGATTAGACTGTTTCTTAGATGGCTGGATGATACCTGGCTAGATGGCCAGCTCTTAAAAGACCATATGAGACATCTTCTGTTACGTTGATTTCTATTTCTATTTCTAGATGCCTGTTACAAAACATAGAAATTGTCTTCCTCCCCAAATTTTATTTTTCTACTGTTTCATATCTCAGATACATACATTGTATATTAATAATGAATTTCCAACATGAAAAAGACAAATTTCCACCCTTTCTAATTGCAGGCTTTTTTAACACACTTTTCTGTTACAAGGTCTGGCTCTATCACCCAGGTTAGAGTGCCATGACACAATCTCAGCTCACTGCAACCTCCACCTCCTATGCCCAAGCCACCCTTCCACCTCAGCCTCCTGAGTAGCTGAGACTACAGGCATGCACCACCACATCTGGCTATTTTTTGTATTTTTTTGTAGAGACAGAGTTTGGCCATGTTGCCCAGGCTGATCTCAAACTCATGAGCTCAAGCCATTCACTCACCTCTGCCTCCCAAAGTGCTGTAATTACAGGAGTGAGCCACTGCGCCCAGCCTTAGCACACTTTTAAAAGGCATACTATACAGATATGCAAGACAATGTCTTGTTTAATTTATTAAATTAGAGACTATAGTGTACACAACATGAATTTGGAGAGACTTATCAGAAAGGCCAAAAAGGCTGGGCGCGGTAGCTCACGCCTGTAATCCCAGCACTTTGGGAGGCCGAGGAGGGCAGATCACGAGGTCAGGAGTTTGAGGCCAGCCTGGCCAACACGGTGAAACCCCATCCCTACTAAAAATACAAAAATAGCTGGGCGTGGTGGCAGGCGCCTGTAATCCCAGCTACTTGGGAGGCTGAGGCAGGAGAATCGCTTGAACCTGGGAGGTGGAGCTTGCAGTGAGCCGAGATTGCGCCACTGCACTCCAGCCTGGGTGACAGAGCAAGACTCCGTCTCAAAAAAAAAAAAAAAAAAGACCAAAAAGACTGTTCTTTAGTTTGATCAGTTTTGTCAGTAATACATTTTAACATCCAATATTATAATTAAAAGACCTCTCAACAATTATTGATTGCTTGTTTCTCTAAGTATTAATAATTTCCTCAGTTATGATTTCTATAAAATTGCATTTGAAATCTTGAATTGGTATTTAATTTTGAACTTCTTTAAAGCCACCATAAATGTTCTTTAATATTATGCTAAAAAATAATCAATAGACAAGGTGTTTTAAATCATTTGTCCAAATTTTATATTGACCATATGTTACATAAGAAAAAAACATAGTTTCAATTAATTTAGTCTTTCAGTGTATAACTGTGCTGACACTGTGCCATGCCAAGTACTGCTTACAGAATTGAGATTCTTTCAATAAATAACATTTATTCCTTTTCCAAAGGACTTCATAGTATGATACGATAAATAAATGTGAAAATGACTATAAGTCTAGGAGACAAGTATACATACTATTATGTTAGCACAGAGCAAGAAGTTTAGAGGGTTTCAATTTTCTTGTGTGTGGTAGCAAAAAGAAGAGATAGCATTCTGGAAAGGTTTCATAAAAGGAAGATACTTGATGAATTTGAAGTTTGAGTAGAATTTCATTGGTGAGAATACGTAAAGACATTCTTAGGACAGGGAACAAAGAAGAGGACTGAAGTAAAAGAGTGCAAAATGGGATGATAAAATATCCACTAATCAAATCTGGTCTGTCGGGTAGAAAAGAGAGATGGAAAGCTAAAGAAGGAGCTGAAACAGTACACTGTATATTGGTTACTAAAGTTTGATAGAACAGTGGTTTATTTTTCTTCAAAGTGTTTATTTTAGGCTTAGAAATATTCAGCTCTCATTTTATTGGGTTACTTCTTTGTTACTGTGTTTCTCTTTATTTTATAGAGTTTTAAGCTTTACACTTCAAAGTAGTAATTGATTTTTGGTTGGCATAAATATCACATGTACACTTTCTTCTCCACAAATTTTGGGAAGAATCCTAAGTCGTAAGAAACTAATCCATTTAAAAGCTAATTGTAGAAATGCATATTTACTGAATCTTTGAATTGCCTTTCCAGAAGTTAAAAGTTTCTATGTTCAATAGCAACTTGAATTGTTCTTTGAAAAAAAAAAGTTTTTATTACTATACACTAATAGAACTTAAAATATTTTCTATTGTAAAGTTTTTTCTAAAATATTATATATACACTCATGAGACTCTAAAATGCTTTACCTCTTATAGATTAGTAAAAAAATGATCAATTTAATCAAGATACCCTGTTTTTTTAACTTAGTTCTATTGACTTGTTACCAGCAGATATATTTAAGATATAATAAATTTAATTACTTTCTGACTTAAATGAGTATTTCTTATTATCGTTTGTACTATCAAATGATCACCAGAAACATTGTTATTGAGTTGAGTTGACAAACTACCAATACATGGGAACATTTCAAAATAACATACTGATTATGCAACTCAGGATTGGCTGTTGAGATTATCTAAGATTATTAAAATTATTCTGAGGTTCAGAATCTTAGAGTATTAATTGTATGGAAAAAATGGAGAAATTGGAAAGAAATCTATTGATTAGCATTTCAGCCATATTGGAAAACAAGTTTATAACTTGCAGGATAGGTGTATCTTAGGCTATTGAAGAGAAAGGCAGCTTCAGGCCAGTGAGGAACCAGGTAGACTATATTTGGCCAATGAAACTTTGGCACATTAAACATACTCTTGTAGTGTTTTATAAAACCAAGGCATATTCCCACTTGGAAGATGTGGTTGCTGCAAGTCAGAAAGGTAAAGATAAGAGGAGATATCATATAAATCTGGGAAATTAGGAGAAAGTTTCCCCAATTTTCTGTTTACCTGTACGTCTTTCTAAATCTTTTGAGGGAAAGAATCGTATCTTCTTCACTGTGATGTCCCCAACATTTAATATAGTACCACATATAGCTAGATTGACTGTACAACTAAATTGGGATGTTTCGGAGAGTTAAAAAGGGCACTGTACCAGATGCTGGGTCTACAGGTGCCAACTGGGACTCTCTCAGGCAAACTAGGAGGTAAGTTCATACTACACATATATATTCAGTAACTCTTGGAAGGAGAAAGAAGACAGACATACAAAGTCTAAAGTCCAATCATCAAAGGTGGGGTATAAAACTCTTCTTTCCCACCAAACAGTAACAATGAGAGTGAGAGAATATGCAATTTCACTCCAAAAGTTATGTATTTAGAAAGGTAGGGCATCGTATTTGGTTGGTGCAAAAGCAGTTGTGTTTTTTTCCATTACTTTTAATATATGTGCAGCTTAGTGCACATCTTTGCATAATGACTTTAATGATAAGATATTTGGAGATTGTAGTATACAGTCTTGTGATTTTTAAAAATACCTTGTATCATGTGACCAAGGAGATTTTTCCTGAAACAGTAAATGTCCTACCTACCCTTACTAGAAATATTATTATGATAACTATTAAGTGGGCTCATTTGTAGATTCTTTTTTTAACTAGAACAAGATATGTGAGAAGGAAAGAAAGTGGTTCACAAATGTAGCTCTAAAGATTACTTTTCTCTTTCCTTTCTCTTCTTTTGAACCCCTTCTTTCCACTTAGTTATAAAAGTTGGTGCTTGTTTTTTGTGCCTTTACTAGATAGGTCAAATTTTACAGCAGAAAACTTTGTAATGAGAAATAATTCGGTCAAATTTTACAGCAGAAAACTTTGTAATGAGAAATAATTCAGGTTCATTTGCATTAAAATAACGCTTCTTTTGAGTGCAGTGAGTCAACATTATCACCAAATGGTTTGGTTTGGGCACATTCTTAGTTGACAACAGATATGTAACTCCCAACCTATCTATATTTATCATCTTCGGGATAGATTAGTAGTCTGATGGAAAACAACAAATCGTTACAGAATTGAGAATACCATTTCTGATATGTGAGCTGAGGAAAACATTTGTTTTAAATCCCACCCATCATCTTTTATCTTCTTATCCTAGCTAAAAGAGTGAAAGCTGAAAAACTTTTCAGAAGGGAAAAATAAGGATACCTATATGTAGGGCTTTCTGAAATTTTGTCTCTGCATATATTTTTTGGAAAACAGATGGCTTATTTATAAACAGTTGCACAAAAATATGATAGTGTCATATAAAATTCTTACAATAAATTCATTGGGGATTGTCATGTTAATGTATATAACAAGCCATTTTAAAGGAGAGGAACAAAAATTTTTAATAAGAGCAACTAGAAGGGAAGACGACAATTTATTTTCATTTTATATTTTGTTGCAAAAATTGAAAGGTATAAGGTTTTACAAATATAAAATGAAGAAAATTTATATTAGAGTTTTTACTGTAATATAATAAACTTCACTTGAAGCTTAAATGGGAAATTTAATAAGAACCTTTATTTTTTTTTAAAATACCGTTTACCTCTATATAGGTCATGTGTAGGTTAGAAAACACTATCTTTGAAGTTAAGACTCTAGATTCATATCCTCATTATATAGTATAAATCACAATTACAGATTTTTTTTAACTTTTAGATTCAGGGTATGTGTACAGATTTGTTACATATGTAAATTGCATGTCATGGGGGTTTGGTGTACAGATTATTTCATCACCCAGGTAGTAAGCATAGCACCAGACAGGTAGGTTTTCAATCATCTCTCTCCTCTCACCTTCCTCCCTCAAGCGGTCCTGGAGTCTGTTATTCCCTTCTTTGTGTCCATGTCAATTACAGAGCTTTAACAATATTTTAATATCTCCTTAAAAAGAGTCAAGATTCTATGATTCCATTGAATCTTTGTTTTATTCTGTTTTTCTTTTTTTTTTTGTAACTACTCTTAAATTCTTTTATTTTGATTTACAAATCAAAAGGCATATATTTATTTTGATATTTTAAAAATTTACACCAAGGGGCTTTTAAATGCTTTTTTGAAATAACTGAGAATATTACATACTGCAGATTTCATCAGTTGTCACATGTGCTCCCTTTAGAGACAGAACTTTGTAAATATAACAGGCCATATTCTTATCTCATTTGAAAGCCTGTCCTGAGCAACCAAAACTTATGCTAGTTTTACAAATTATATTTGCATATATGAATTGATATATAACATATAACTTTTAATAATACATAAAATAAATTTACATATTTTGTCTGTGTGTGTGTGTGTATATATATGTATATGCAGTTATAACATATAAATCCATTCATCAGTGTTGGCCAGGCACAGTGGCTCAAGCCTGCAATCCCAGCACTTTGGGAGGCCAAGCCGGGCAGATCACCTGAGGTCAGGAGTTCGAGACCAGCCTGGGCAACAGGGTGAAACCCCGTCTCTACTAAAAATACAAAAGTTAGCTGGGTGTGGTGGCAGGACAGTGTTTTCATGATGGATTAGATTTCTTCAGCAGATCCTTAATTAGCCATGTAATTTTACATAGTAATTATTTTTATCAGGCTCAAATAAGAATGACATTTAATAAACTGGAGCATAGCTGTGGAAAATTGCCTGAGGTGTGAATTTCTGTTTTAAAATGAAGCATGCTTTTTAGAAGTTAATAACTATATGCTTTCATTGATATACAGTTGAATGCTTATAATTGTTGATGTCACATATCTTTGGCTTCTGAGTAAATTGGAACTATAAACACACCATCACTAATTGGAAGGAGAAATTAAAAAGTTAAAGAAAAGTTAAACCCAGAAGTTCCCTGGGCCCTTCAGATATATTTTGGGTCTTCACTTTGATCTATAATTCTTGAAACTGATGTAAATTGTATCTTTTTTGTGCAGAGAGGAAAAGGTGAGACAATGGACAGATAGAATACATTCTGTTGCAGTAGAATTAACATCAAGTCAAGAAAAAGTAGTACTTGAGTATCTTTTTTTTTAAATCCAGCATGGGTAAAAGTTCACATTCAATGAGGAATTCAGCTTTGTCATGGAATACAGCACCTCATCTTTTTTTTCTTTTTGTCCTGAAGCTCTTCTGTGTAGGATATGTGACATGTAAGATGTTTGCTTATAGGGAAATATGTATTGTATTTATCCATTTTCATGCTGCTGATAAAGACATACCTGATACTGGAAAAAAAAAAAGAGAGAGAGGTTTAATTGGACTTACATTTCCACATGGCTGGGGAAGCCCCAGAACGATGGCGGGAGGCAAAAGGCACTTCTTACATGGCAGCAGCAGGAGAAAATGAGGAAGAAGCAAAAGCAGAAACCCCTGAAGAACCCATCAGATCTTGTGAGACTTATTCACTATTATGAGAATAGCACGGAGAAGACCAGCCCCATGATTCAATTACCATACCCCGATCCCTCCCACAACATGTGGGAATTCTGGGAGATACAATTCAAGTTGAGATTTGGATGGGGACACAGCCAAACCATATTATCTATAAAATTCATGTGATCATTGGAAGCAAAGTATTATTTGAGAAAAGTAAGGGAAGACTACTTGTACTGATAGACTGTTAATAATTTAGTACTATTTCTTCAAATGTTAAAAGCTAAAAACAAAAAATAACAAGACAGACATTATTTTTTGAAGATTATTTTCACCAAATAATTGGTTTTAAAAATAGATGTTACTTTACTGTAGGAGAAAGTTGTGATTATGAAGGGAAAAGTTTTATGATGTTACTGTCATTTCAATTTCAAAAAAATGAGGTTGTCACCTGTAATCTCAGCACTTTGGGTGGCCAATACAGGAGGATTGCCTGAGCCCAGGAGTTTGAGACCGGCCTAGACAACATAGCGAAACCCAGTCTATATTTAAAAAAAAAAAAAGTTGAGCTCATTGAAATATGTATTAATCTTGGTTTTTTAATTAGTAAAAATATAATAGTTACTTGCCCTTGAGTAGATTGTTAGCACTATCTTGTTTAGATTAGTGCATAGTGAGTAAACTGGCAAGAATAGTAACTTTGGAAGAATGAAAAAACATGAACATATTCCTCATATTTCAGCTGAACTCTATGAATTCTAATAGAATTAGAATCAACAAAATATATTTTTAATTGCCTACTGTATCCCTACTTTCTGATTAAACATGGTATTCTTATTTCTAAATATGCCAAATTGCTAAGTTTTAGATGGAAATAAATTAGAACTGGGACAGATGCCTATATAGAGGCATATATTTTATCTGTATATATAAACAAATTTGAGACATAATTATTCCATTTGTGACTGCTTATAAATGTTCTCCTTCATTTAAGGATCTGCTACACTTTCTGAACATTCAACAAATACAAAGCAGATTTAAACAGAGAAAATGTGCTTGTAGAGTTTAACAGGAAAACATCATTTATCATGTGTACAATTTGTAACTCAAGAAATGAACTGATAACTCTGAAGGCAGACAATAGGTTGTGACAGTTTGTTGGTGTGCTTGTTTAATAATTAGCAGTAAGTAATTAAAATAGTAACAAAACAAAATTATCATGTAAAGTATTCTCATGGAGAAATTAAATCTCATTCAATGTATAAATAAAACTATATTTGAATATAATGTTCTTGGAGTACTGTATAAAAATGATGATTGTCTCAAACTTTGTAATTTCAGAGTATCTGACTGTCTTCTCTCAGATGATTGCATTTCATGATCCAGAGCTGAGTAATCATCTCAATGAGATTGGCTTCATTCCAGATGTAAGTACTTGGTGCATTAAAGGAACATGTGGTTAAAAGAAAATAAAGCAGAAATTATTAGCACAAAAGAGTGTATTTTTTTGATTTTTGTTGTCATAGTGCATATCTGAACAAGTTACTGCTACTAATTATAGCCTTATGTTAGAAAGTTTGTAGCTACTTTCCATACTTCCACCTTAAGTAATGAAAATAAGTCATTTTTCTTAGCATAGTTGATAGTATCAAATAGTTTTGAGAAACTCATTAGTGATAGTGTTGTATTAAACTGTGCTGTGAAGGCTTTTCACTCGGATTTTATGATATTCAGGCCTGATTTTGAAGATATAGGAAGTGTATGCTTAAGTGAAAGTAACTTCTGTGTTTTACTTGATACTACTTTGGGAGCTTAGATAGATTTTGGTTTTTCTTTTCTCTGTAGTCCACATCAAGCTAAAAGTCAGAGTTGAAAATCAAAGGTTAGCTGTAGCGTGACTTAGCCTGTTTTTTATTTGTTGTTTGTCACATAGAATCAAGCCCTTTTTAAAGGCTGTTGAATAAACATATATCAAAACATCACATTGTATCCAATAAATATATACAATTATTACTTATCAATTAAAAATAATAAATGACAGCATAGAGGAAAATAAATTAATAACAAAAGCTAGCTGCTTGGTGATGGGGATGCATTTGGTAGCATAGGTGCAAAGGAAATTGTTTTCTTGTTACATTTGACATTAAAAAATTTTTTTAACACTGTGAATGTATTACTCATTCAAAAGTTAAATTGAAGGCACCTGCCCTCAAGCAATTAGAATTTTTTAGGAAGATACTTTATTAAAAATTATTGATAAAAAACCAAAATGTTCACATTACATATCATTAAAGTAGGAAATGCAATTTATAAAATAATATTATGGTATTATCTCATTTTCATAAAATAGAATTTAGTGTATGTGTATATACATAGGAAAAGTTGAAAGGCTATACTCTAGAATATTAATTATGATTATATCATGTTACAGGAGTTATGGGTACTGAGGGGGCTTAAGTGCAATTTTTAATTGTTTTCATTGAAGGTGTTTTTTTTTGTAATGTGAAAAACTTTCTAAAACTGTATTATGTGATCATGTTTAATAGAATACAATAAAGCAGTTTATTAAAAACTGTTTATTCTCACAATGCATGGGAAGAAATATATTTTATATTGAGATCTGGGGCACACAGAATTCGAGTGGTGATGTGTATGTGTGTATACAACTAAAATAAGTTTTACAGAACAATGTTTTCTGCTTTCTACATGTGATGCATTGTGTTATTTTTGAAAAGTCTACATTTAATAAGTTGATTTTATAAACCTAAATTTGAAAAATACTTATATAAGGAATTTTAAAAATCAATAAAAACTGATTTTTAAAATTAAAGAATAAATATAAAAGGCTGTTGGAGTATAATATTATAAATGTGAGGTATAATACAATATAGATCCAATCTTATGGCTTGAGTTGAAGAAGCTGTCAAGGAGCTGACTGCCAAGTTGAAAATGGTGTTAGATTTTTGAGTAAAAAAGAATATTAAGTATTTAAAATATAGACTAAAAAAAGATAATTATTTTCAAAAACTTTTTATGAAGGCACCTAATTAAATTGTGCTCAGCACTGAACAGAAACAGAAAACATTTATGTAGACAAGTATGTGTGGAAACCAGGTATGGTGGCTTGTGCTTGAAAGGCTGAGGCAGGAGGATCACTTGAGGCTAGGAGTTTGAGACCAAAACAACATAGCAACACTTCATCTCTTTAAAAAATAATGTGTAGAATTATAAAGACAATCTGATAAAAATCCTTAGACATATTCAGGAACAGAGATTATATTAAGAAAGGAAACACACAAGGACAAATAACTTTAGTTAATCAGAAAATTGAATTCTGAATGAGTATGATGTAAGAAACAATGTTGAGTTAAAATATTGTTAAAACATAATTAATGTGAATACATATTAAATGTTTACTGTGTACCAAGCACTGTTCCACCCTCTTTAAATATTATCACTCATCAAATACTACAAGTTTATGAATCTGTGTAAAAAGTGACTTAAATATATATAAATCCACTTTGGGAAGGGCTAATAATAATGTGAAAATAAAATTCTAAATAATAACGTGAAAGGTAAAAGTAGGTGGGAATCAGTTAAAATGTGTTCTAATGTTTTAGCATTATTTAGAGGGAATGCTCATTTTATTTAGACATTAAGTCAGGGAACCTTTCAGATCTGAGATTTGATTGTACCCTCCTTGAAAGCTTTTAAGTTAGCCTGTTACTGTTTTCTGGATACTGGCAGAAAATGCAAGATTCCTGGGCCAGAGACCAAGGACATTATCACTAACAGTAGAGCAAGCAGCATAAGCATTAGCGTATTTGTGTTGGTTTCTCTTGCTCTCAAATCCTATGGAAACAACATCAAGGACCCAGATGATACCTGCATATGTAGTGGATTACATTACAAGAGAGAAACCATGAGCTTAAGGAATTGGAATTTTTTTTTCAATGGACAGTAAGCATGCCTTCCCTTTGTTCAAGAGAGAGAGCCTGTCTTTTTCTTCTAAGGCTATTAGCAAATCTGTCTTTTGTCTAGAAGAAGATTCCATTTCTGCTTTCCAAGGCTGTTTTTTATACAAACATATTTGAAAAGATAGTCTAGAACAAAGGACAGTAAATGTCTCTCCTCACAAGAAATTCAGAAGTTCAATAATTCACGTTAAAAATTTAATTTAATGGTAATCCTGAAAAGAATAAAGAGAGAATATGTAACTTCTAAACCAATGGAGGGGGTGCAGGATAGAACAAAGAAAAGACATTTAATCTTATAAAAGCAGAAAGAACATAGAAAGAATGTAAGCTAATTAAATGGCTTATTAAAGGAGATTTTCAGATATTTTTGAAAATCTATCTTGATAGTACTTATAAGAGATACATATAAAAACTTAAAGATATTGGCCAAAGGAGATTAAAAAAAAGTCAGGCAATTATTAACCAAAACAACATTAGTGATATTAATATAAGCTAGTAAAATACAAGAGAGAACACAAAACAGACCCATCCCTGTATAGGATTTGGTGGTATATGACAGAAATGACTGTACAATCAATTAGAAAAGAAAGCATTGTTGATGGTCCTGATTGAATAACTATGTGGATGTGGAGGGCAGTGTAAATGAAAGCCTAACTTCATACCACACATAAAAATAAATTCTAGATCCATTAGAATACTTAAATATGGAATATTATATTTGTATTTTTTTATCTAGGAAATCTTATTAAGGTTACAGAAAGTATAAAACAAATTTAAAAAGAGAGGATTGAAATTCAGGAGTAGTACAAAAGGGGCTTCTGTTGTATTGGTCATATTTTATTTTGGTTTAAAAAATTTTAGAGTAAATGTGGCAAAATGTTAATGCTCGTTAAATCTGAGTGGAGAGTACATTGGTGTTAAGTGTGCTGCTATGCAGGGTGAGTGAATTACTCAATAATTCAATAATTGTGACATAATATATTTATTTATGTTTCCCTGTTATGATCTACACATAAAATTACTCGAGCATTATTGCTTAACTTCTTGTAAAAAAATTCTGCAATAGTAGTATTATTAAGAAAGTAGTAGTGTGATTAGTCTTCAGAGACAGTTGTAAGTCATATGGGATGGGAAGTAATTCTTTGTGGGATAGGAATATCCAGCACATGGCAAATGCTGAGCATCCTGGACCCCCAACCACTCATTGCCACTAGCAATCCTCTAATCGTCATTACAAAAAAAATGCCTCTACACTCATTTCTGAGTAATTAATTCACATATATTTCTGAATGTCCTCTAGCAAATGGTTCTGTCACTTGTTAAGAATTTTAGAGTAAACAGAAAGAAATGAGGGGAAATAATATATCTTAACCTGAAGAAGAGTCCCATCTACAACTGTTTTCTTGTCACAGAGAGTGGGCAAAGTTATTCAACAAAGAAAGCTAAAGTGTTAATAGGAAGACTGTTTTTTGAAATCTTTTTCTTTGTGTTGTTTTTTAATTGAGCTGTTTTTCAAGCCTGTGGATAATATAAAAATGATGAGGTGTTTTTTAAATTCAATTTTGTGAACAGATTTAATGTTTTAATGTAGACATTATTGACAGTGAGTACTTATGGGAGGGGCATGATGAAATGGAGGACTTTTAAAAACATTTTTTAACTCTATTAATAACAGTTTAGCTGTATGTTGTTAGTTTGTGTATATAGCATTTTTTTAAAATTCCGAATGATTGTCTTTAATGTTCTACCTTTAATTATTGAGGTAACTTTCTATGCCTCTAACAATACAAGCCAGATTCATCAAGTAGAAGAGTGGGTACTTTGATAATGATTTACCAAACCGAGTTTCCTACCCAAGAACTAAACCTATCAAAGTAAGCCCTCATTAATCTTTCATCATTGAAATTCAGGCTTCCATTGCAGTAGAGATTGTGATTTCTGGCTTTTTTCCTTTTGCTCTGGGTCACGGAACTCTGAATACTCAGCACTGCTAAAGCTTGAATAGTTAGAAATATTGTACACTGATGTGATGCCTAGATTATACATTTCATGGTAGTTATGTGATTTACATATAAATAGAGTGAATAATGTGTATTTGATAAAATTGGGGACAGGTGATATTTATCATTTTTGTCTTGATATGTGTTTCTGCTTTTAAAAATATAGTAGGCCTCATTTAAAATGAGATTAGGAAAGTATGATTCATTCTTAAGGGAACTGTTTTCCTGAAATTCTGTGAATAGTATTCAGCTTGCAAATTATGAAGAGTTGTCAGGTAACCATTAAGAGAAATGATAAGGAGTGTATCAGTACTACGTGTGCCTTTTCAACCTACTGTCACAGGTAAAGATAAAGCTAACAAATTCCATGATATGCTGGTAAAGCCACTGACATTTAACTGCAATCTGAAAGGATGCTTATACTACTTAAAAGCTTATCACAATCATTTTCAAAATTTATATTCAGCTGAATTTAAACTGCTCAGAAATATTTATGCATTTGTTCCTTCATTTGTTCTTTACCTTCATTATGTTGTTGTTACGTAAATAAATTTTAGATTTTAGTCTAAAGAGAATACTGACAATGAGCTTTTCAGATTTTATCAAGATGTAATTACAGGAAAAAATTGGAATATCCACCTTATTTAGAATATCTCATAATAAGAGTCCTACTAACCTGTTATAGTCTCTCTGAAGAGTCCTGTGATGTGTCCTCTTGTCTGGTAGCTGCTATGTCCCCAACATTAGTACAAACTCTATTCTACTGGCATTGGATACATTAAGACCTTTGAATACAAATAGCTTAGTAAAGTCTCTTTCTCATAGTGAAGCTTGATTACCTTTCAGAAAGTGCCCAGATCTTAGAAATCAAAGTGGCTATTAATAGTATCAGGGATGATAAAATGACATTTTGGTACTTTCTAGCCAAAAAACTATACACACAAGTTAAATATCTAGTAAGTTTTCCAATTTAGTAAATCCTCATTTGCATTACCCCCCACATCTGTTTCTAATCTAATGATTCCTTATGCTGTCCAGAAACAGGTGAAAGGAAGTATGGCATAATGCAGCAGTTCTAAAACATTTGGCTCTCAGAACCCCTTTATATTCTGAAAAATTATTGAGGACCTCAAAGAGTTTTTGTTTACATGGGTTATAGCTATCGATATTTATAGAGATTTAAAATATATTTATGTATTTATAATTCATTTAAAAATAACAATAACAAAACCATTGCATGTTAACCAAAATAACATATTTTCCTGAGAAATAGTTACATTTTTCCCCAAAAATGCAATAGTGGTATTGTTTTACCTTTTTATAATCTTTTACATTTTTATAATCTTTTTACTTGTTTAACTATATGAAGAAAATGTGACCTCACACAGACAGGTTAATAGTTTCTCAGATAGTGGTAGTTTCTTAAACTTCTCAGAGCAGTGTTTTTTTTGTTTGTTTTTGTTTTCTTTTTTGAGACAGAGTCTCACTCCATCACTCAGGCTGGAAGTGCAGTGATTTCGGCTCACTGCAACCTCTGCCTCCCGGGTTCAAGCGATTCTCCTGCCTCAGCCTCCCAAGTAACTGGGATTACAGGTGTTCGCCACCATGCCTGGCTAATTTTTTTTTTTTTTTTTTTTTAGTAGGGAGGGTTTCACCATGTTGGCCAGGCTGGTCTTGTACTCCTGACCTCAAGTGATCCACCTGCCTTGGCCTCCCAAAGTGCTGGGATTACAAGCATGAGCCACCACACCTGGCCTCATTGTTTCTTAAAGTTAGTTGCTACATACAGTCTAAAACCATGTCAATGAACTTCTCATACTCTGTTATACTAAAATCCCTCACTCTATCTTGCAATTTAAATGGCTCTTTTACTCATACATAATTTTGTAGTGTCATGAATTTGTCATTTGAAAAATATTGATGCGCTGAGTTACACAGATCTTCCAACTATGAAGCATTTCATTATAGAATATTTTTAAAATCACATTTATTAATATCACAACAGGTCTCTTCCAAAAACTCATTAAGTATTGGGAAACTACCAATTTCACAGTGGCAGATATTAGCTTTTCAAAATTTTAATCTTCGCCTAAAAGCTCTCATTTTTTCTTAAAGTAACTGTTTCACATTGTACATTTAAAAAAATCATTGTTTGTCTGTCATTCTTTCAAATAAACATAGTATTTCTTGCAAAAACCATCAATATTAGCTCACAGATGATTACCCAAGTGCTTTACCTCTTTGTACTTCAGTAGGTAGCACAAGTGCTTTACACTTACTTCCATTTCATTTCACAAATTTTAAAAGAGATATTTAATAAATTTAATAATTTTTACTCCTTCACATGACCATTATTATACTTCAGTGCCTGTGCCTTAAATTGTGCTAAGATGCCAGCAGTTTTATCCACCAGTGGCTTTGCACCATTAGCACAAATATCAATCCAGTAAAAAGAGCAAATCATCTTAGTATTATTGTAAAAATAGCTTTGAATTGGTGGATCCTGAAGGGTCTTAAGGACTTGTGCCAAATGGCCCTGGGTTCTAAATTCTGGCTATTCCATATACTAATTACATAATCTTTTTTTAGCTTTAGATTTAGTTTTTCACCTGCAACCCTCTTACCACTGATGTAGATTATAATAAATTCTACCTCATAATGGAGATTAAATTAGAGAATGCATATAAACTGTTCAACACAGTTCCAGGCACACTATAATTGTTAAGGGGTATTGTTCTTTAATTAATATTACTAGAGTTTGATCATGTTACATTATTTCTTTATTAACATGATTCATATTTAGAAGAACATTATATTACAAGCTATAATGGATATAATGTTTTGCTACATCAGTTAATGAATACTCTGTCAGAGGAGGTATGGTACTAATAACAATAAAGACTTTCAAGGTTGTCTGAATTGATGAGATTTTCTACCACTTTGAATCTTAATCTTTTTAATTGCTTGATTTTAAAGTACTTCTCTATCTCGACAAAGTGCTACATAACATGTTTTATAGTCTTTCTTTTACTTAAAGTAAATTAGAATGAATTATGTTTGAAAATTTTGAAAAGTTTTTTGTAGTAATCAATGAAATAATTGAAATGTATTCTGGAATAATAGCTCATCTTTCCCAAAAATGGTAATGTAGATCTCAGAACCATTAAATTATCTGAGTGATTTTCTTTATAAGTTTTCAGTGTATAGTTCTTTAGTTCAGTATTGTAAGCCAACTAAGAATAAATAATAAAAGGTATGTTTATACAGTTAGTTATTTTTTATTTGTTTCTTTTTTTATTTAGGGAAATCATGACTTATAAAAGATGTAACTAATATAATTTTTGGTATATAGGGGGAAAAAATTAACCATTTACTTTTTGGGTCTAAGGGATCTTTTACATTATTTTTATACATTTAAGTCATTTTGTGAATACTTTGCAGAAGTGGAATAAAGCACAGTAAAAAGCTGTATTAAAATATTTAGTAAGGGCCGGGCACAGTGGCTCACGCTTGTAATCCCAGCACTTTGGGAGGCCGAGGCGGGCGGATCACGAGGTCAGGAGGTCGAGACCATGGTGAAACCCCGTCTCTACTAAAAATACAAAAAATTAGCCGGACGTGGTGGTGGGCGCCTGTAGTCCCAGCTACTTGGAGAGGCTGAGGCAGGAGAATGGCGTGAACCCAGGAGGCGGAGCTTGCAGTGAGCCGAGATTGCGCCACTGCACTCCAGCCTGGGCGAGAGAGCGAGACTCCGTCTCAAAAAAAAAAAAAAAAATATTTAGTAAGAATTTAAACACAACAAACCCAAAATTTTATGTCATATATTCCTTATTTTGAAAGTATATATATATATGTGAAAATATATATGTGTATATGTCCTTTTAACTTATTGCTCAGCTGTCATACATGAGCCTGAAGGATATCCATCATGTGAATACTGATTCCGTATTTCAAATATGTCTCTCATAGGTTCTAGCGGATTTCTGGTTCTTCTTGCACTTGCATGGTTAAAACACAGTCATCAAAATGAAACATTGACAGAGCTCATAACTTTGTTGAAGAACACCTGTCTTTTATTCCATAACTTGAAAACATTTTCATTTTTAGATTTATGAACACAAATTAGAATAAATTTAATTTATATTTATATCATCTATTTCTTTATAATTACATTGCAAACACATACATGTATAGCATTTATTTGCTTAAACTGTATCAAAAATTTTGGTGCACAAATATCATAAAAAATCAAATATTACTTTTATATATCCTTTTAGCGAAGTAAAATGGTCCAAGTTTCTCATTGCAAAATGTTGTGTGGTGGGGCCTTTCACATTGAATGACTGAATGAGAATTCCAGACTTATTTATTGTTTACTCTGATAGCTGTATTTGAGGAAATTCACCTAAGAGATTGTCATCTGAGCACTCACAATTTGCAATATCACTTATGTGACTAATTTTACCATTTGACTTGAGTTAAACTGTTGCTATCTTTTTGCATTCATCTTCTGATTAGTCCAGTAATTGTAAAACATTTTCCCCTGTTATGAAACAGTTTTCTCTTTTCTTTTTAATAATAAAGGTGGAAAATGGAAAATTCTCAATCTTTAGCTGTGTTCAATGAAAACGTAAAAAAACAACAAAAAATCTTTAATGATGGTTCTCTGTACATCTTTCATATCTTCTTGAAAGATGGTGCAATACTATGGCTAGCACAAAAAGAAAAATGAAGGATGGCATAATAGTGATGATTTACTTTAATACTGCACTATCCTTGTAGATGATTCCATCATTCTTCTGTTTTCTTATTAGTATTTTTAAGCATAGTTGAGAATTAATTGATATTGATGAAATAATTCTTACTGATAAATATTTTATACAGTGCCTAGAAGTCTATTCTTTTTATTTTCTGCTCATACCTCTCCTAATTTAAAAAAAAAAAAAAAGCGTGTATCTTTTGTTATATGACTTAATGAGGTTACCTCAGAACTTTGGCTTGTTAAAATACTTTTCCATTACTGAAGATTCTGGGTGATCATTGTAACTCCTATATTTAAGTTTACTAAATGCCAGGTGTTCTAGATCCATTAACTAATCTTCACAATCATCCTAAAGGTTCAAGGAGATAACTTTATCAGATCGCAAAGTGCAGATTTTCACACATTCTTTTCTGGAATGTCTGTATGTATATTTCCCTAATGTACATACAGAGAATCATTGCAAAAGCATTAAACTAATGGTCAATATGTATTACAGAGAAGGCATATAATAATTTAAATATGAAAATACTTCTGACTTAAGATAGACAATATAGTATGCTTATAAAGGATGTGGATTAAGAAAATCAATAGAAACGGACTCCTCTTTGTAGTAGTAAAACATAATTTTCTGCTTTTCAAAATCAAGAAAATTATCCCCCGCCTTTGTTTTTCCTATTGATGGTTCTACATTTGACATTACCAGACCACATGGAAGGATCTCATGAAATGCTAAATATCCCTACTCTTGCTTGATATTGCTAGGGGGCAGTATTTACTTAGCTGACTGTGTAGAATAGCACTACACCAAATCAATTGTACATAATTTCATGATGTGGAGAAAATACTTAGAGTATGTATGATTTCTTTTCATTGGACTTCATTTTCTATTAAATCAGGAAATAGCTAATAATATCTCTAATATTAAATTGCTTTTCTTTTTAATTAAAACCTGCCTGGTATTCAAAATTATTGTATCTTGATGTCTTTTTTGTGTCAGGCTATATTATGAAGCTGTGCCAATATCCTGAGTAATTATTTAAGATGAAAATATCAAGATTTTAAAAGGGAGAAATATAGAAAGAAAAAATAATAGACATTACCATCTCACAGAGCACATTACTTATTTATTAATCTTAATTATCCTTAATTGGTAAGAGATAACTGGTTCTGGTAAGCAACTAGGAGCTGTTATATGTTATATTAAAGATATTTATTCAACTTGAACTAATTATTTTCAAATATCATTAGAATAAGCTTTGTTTTGCTCATTTTAAATAATTTTTTATAATTATTGACAAAGTATAGGTATATAACAAAATCTCAAGTTTAATTTTTTTAAATACACCCCACTATTTAATATGAAGGATTTTTCCCCAATATTAAGCAAGGAAGGACTAACTCATTTTCTCATTATTTCATATTTGTTGAAAACTTCTTAAGAAAGTATATAATCTCATGACTATTTAGATCTTTTAATTTATCACTTTCATTGATCTTCATTGTGTTTTTCATTCATTCAACAAATATTTGATCCTTTCAACAAATATTTGTGTGCCTATTATGTGCCAGACATTTTTCTATGCCATGGATAATATATCAGCAATAAAATAAGAGATAGACAAAAATCTCTGACATCATATTCTAGAGTAAATAGTCAATAATGAAGATAAATATATTATATGGTAGGTAGTGGTAAGTTCTAATTTAAAAAAAAAAAGCTAAAGCAGAGGTATGGATGTTATGTGCTCAGGTAAAGGAGAGATTGAATTTTCATTATTTATTTATTTCTGAGACAGGGTCTTGCTCTGTCACCTAGGTTGGAGTGCATTGGTGTGATTATGGCTCATTGCAGTCTCAACCTCCTGGGCTCAAGTAATCCTCCCTCCTCAGCCTCCCAAGTAGCTGGGACCGCAGGCATGCACCACCACACCCATCTACTTTTTAAATTTTTTGTAGATATGCGTTCTCCCTATGTTACCCAGGCTGGTCTTGAATTCTTGGCTCAAGCATCCTCCCACTTCGGCCTCCCAAAGTGCTGGGATTGTGGGAGTGAGCCACTGCCCCTGGCCATGAATTTTGAAATAAGGTAGCCAAGAAAACCTCACAGAAAAGTTGACTTATGAGTAAATGCTTTAAGAAAGTAAAGGAAAGAGCAACCCAAGCAAAAGCAGCAGCAGTTGCTACAGCCCTGATGTGAAGGCATATCAGAGATGTGGAGGAGCAGCCAGCAGACCATTGTGACTAGAGCACAGTGAACAAAAAGATAAGGTCGAATAGGTAATAGAGGGCCATATTACATAGTTTTGTTGATCATCATTAGGACTTTGGCTTTTATTGTTAGAGTTGGAAAGCCACCGATGCTTTTGAGCAGAGGAGTGATGTCTCATGTAAACATTTTAACAAGGTCATTCTGGCTGCTATGCTGAGAGAAATCCAAGGATGGACAAGAATGGAATCTAGGAAACTAGTCATGGACTATTGCAATAGTCTAGGCAAGAGATAATGTTGGCTTGAATCTAGATATTAGCAGTGGAAGTAGTGGTAAGTTTTTATATGGTGCATATCTTTTGAAGGTAGAGCCAGCAGGACTACTGGTGACAAATATACAGTGTGTGAGGAAGAGAGGAGTCAAGTACCTGAGCAATTGAAAGGGGGTAGAGTTGCTTCTAACTGAGATTTGGAAATAACTTGGAGGTGTAGATTTTGAAGCAAGTCTCAGGAGCTCGTTTTAGGATATGTATATCTGTTAGACATGCAAGTGGAGATAACAGGCATTTGGATATACAGTTTCAGAATTTGTAGGAGAGGTTTAGGGATGGAGCTGAAATATGAGGGTCCTCAAACTACACAGTTATTTGGAGAAAAATAGAAAAGAAAATATATCTAAGAACTGAACCTGGGACACTCCAGGTTGAGAGTCAGAGAGAGGAAGAGGAACCAACAGAGGAGATGGATAAGGAGCAGTCAGAAAGATAAGAACAAAACTAGGTGAGTGTGGTCTTTTGGAAGCCAAGTGGAGGGAAAAAAGTGTTCTGAAGAAGTGAGAATAGTCAACTATATCAAATCCTGCTGATTGGTAAAGAAAGATTGCAATTGAGAATTGGCCATTAGATTTAATGACATAGAAATTATTGATGACCAAGGTAAGAACAGTTTCAGTGGTGAGGTGGAGGCAAGAACTTGATTGGAGTGGGTTGAGAGACTATTTAATGAATGTCTACTGCTCTTATTGTAAGTTCCCTATAGCCTGGAACTATGCTTTGTTCACTGCTATAGCCTATCACCTAACACAGATCTGGCATGTATTAGGTACTTAGTAAATATTGAATTAATGAATAACTGAGTAAAATAACATTTACTCACAAGAATCCTATCATTCTCCTGCAGAGAATATGTTAGGAAAGGCCATAAGCTCCTGTAACTTTGCTGCCATTATCTTATACCAGAACTTGTATTGTCGCACTTAACAGCAAAGCATTTTAGGTATCTGTTCATATGTCTGACTCTTCTGCTAGAGTAGGACACATGGCATTTAGCACAAAGCATTTCGTATTGAATAAATGAACAAAAGCAAGCATGAGTGAATGAAAGAGTGAATGAATATACCCAGAATTAAGTATAGTACAAGTATGTTGTGATAGGTAATTATAATATAAAAATGATTACCATAATTATATATAACTATATTATATATGATACAAAGCATAGTGGAATAGGTATCAAAAATATACAAAAAAAGTTTTCACAGAACAAGTGGCATTTGAGGCAGGCTTGGAAAAATCTTGTAGAGCTTTGATTGATGGAAATGATCAGGAAAGAGCATTCAAAGAAGAAATGCAAAGTGCATCGTTAGGAAAGTAGTGTGTTCAGATCATAGTAAATCTGCCTTCGCAGGAAGTAGAACATGTGTGGGGAAGTGGTAAGGTGCAAAGAAATTTAGTCTGATACCGTTTCTTATACTGATATTAATAATAATACTACTTTAAATTTGCAGGTTGTTACTGTTTACAAAGCATTTTCACATATATTATTTCCACATCACACCATCTCTATGACATAGTTAAGACAGACACTAGTTTTCCTATTTCAAAAACGAAGATCTGGGGTTCACAGAGGTTAACTGACTTGACCAAGGCATGGTATCCAGTAATTGTCAGAGTCAAAACTCAGTTGTATGTTTTCTGACTCCAAGTCCTTGGCTTTTTCACTAATTCACAGTGGCCTTAAATGCATGAGTACAAAATTGTACTTAATTTGGTATACAGTGGGAACATATTGATGTGGTGGAGCAGGGGAATGATGTCATCACAGTTGCATATTTAGAAAAATCAATTTGGCCAAAAGAAATATTGGACCAGGTAGAAACTGAACAACTATGAAACATTTGCAGTAGTGCATGAAAGAAGAATGAGAACCAAAATAAGATCAGTTCAGTATGAATGGATAGAAACAGAAGACTGAAGAGACCTTGTAAAAATAGTATCTATCAGACTTACTTTTATACCTAAGATTTTTCTACCTAAGTGACTATAATAATGGTGTTGGTAGAAAAAAGAGGCAGTTTGGGGGCGACCATGAGTGTGGTTGGGTGCAGTTAAGTTACACTGAAACAATTTGATCCTTTCAAGGCTTGCTTTTAAGGTTTATTAAATGGGGCCAGAGCAGCTTGGTTTTGGAGCATAATTTTCCTCCATTACTAAAGCAATGCTCTTCTGACTACTCTCCCTAATGCCTTGTTTATAACAGTTGTGGGTGTTTTTTTGTTTTGTTTTGTTTTGTTGTTGTTTTCATTCTGGTTAGTGAAAAAATGAACTATTCTTGGCATTTTATGAGCTTGGTATTTTTTCACTCTGATCATTTGAAGTGCTTTCTGCCCCACTTTGTATTTTATATATATATATATATATATATACACACACACACAATCAGATATATGTTTTTTGTGTATACACACACAAACACACACACACACACACATATATATATACACACTCTCTTCAGTAATTAGCAAAGATTTGAGGGGAACCTTCAGCAGACTTCTGGAGCTTGCTCTATGCATCTCTCTGTCTGGCAGAGATCTTCCAGGACTCTCTCCTGAAGATTATAGCCACCTTGATCTCCCCAGATTTCCTACTTTGCATATTCAGCTCAGGACAACCACCAAGCTCTTTCTGGGTTCTTCCTCCCTGTCAGTGGCCTGGAACTTCTTTGCATGCAGTAAATTGGGCAATTTTAGGGTTCATTTCATTTGTTTCTCCTCTCTCAGGTACCACTCTCTGCTGCCTGATATCTAAGATGTACAAATTGTTGTTTTATATATTTGGTCTGATTTTTAGGTGTTTCAGTTCAGGAGGTAAATCTGGTTCCTGTTAATGCCACCTTGGTCAGAAGCAGAATTCTTCCATAGATCTTGATGAAGCTAATTACAAAGACTAGTTTGGGAGAAAGGCACTGTTAGCTAGTTGCTGAAATAATTTGAAGAAGATTCTTAATGACAATTAGCTTTCATCAAAAGGGGAGAAGGTAATATTGATGTCGTGTATTTAAAAGAGATGTTGAATAATAGCAATGAAACTAATTTTGCTGACTTTATTTTTTAATTTAAATTAAAATGAGCAATTTATATTTTATTGTTTTCTACAATCCTTACTCATTACAGTGAAGTCATATACCTTTGTACTTTTTCCTTTTTCCATTTATATTGCCCCTAGAAAAATGTATCTAAATATCAACCTATAAAAAATGATGATATGGTGGAGATGAGTGGGTTTTATTTCACATGTAGTACTTAGATTTTCATATACTTATAAAGTTCTTGACTGGCATCTTGATAGTATAAATACTCAATTGAGTGAAATGCAAAGACAATATGTACCTTTACTCATAAATTCATAATTGCTAGGTGCTGAAATAATATTTATTTAAACTAACCCTGTAGGTAGTAAAGAAGTCTTTAATAGCAGCCTGTATTAACTCATAAAGTGAAATAAAATTAGTGCTTTTTCAGGTTTTTCTGTAAATTATTGTTGATTTTTGATACTTGCTGTTGACAAAGGAGATTTTTACTCTACTTTTATGAATTAAGAATGATTTGTCACTTTCAAAACCTTCTAAAATTTAAAAATGCTTATGTTTATATATATGTATATAGAACGATATATACTATATATATAGCTATATATGTGTGTATGTATGTATATATTTCTAGGTAGTAAACAGGAGAATAAATTTGTCAAATTATTAATAATGGTAATATTAGATCTTATTACTTTTAGTCTGTTATGAAGCATCCTGTTAATTGAGAAAGTGGTAACAAAAAGCACATGCTTCATAACACCTTTTATTGAGACATTTTGAACATTTAAAAAGTATCTAATTCTTAACAATACAATTAAGAGTACCTCAAAATTTATGAGGACTGTATTAGGGTTCTCTAGAGAAACAGAACCAATAGGAGATATATAAACATAGATAGAGGAGATTTATTATGAGTAATTGGCTCTCACATTTATGGAGGCTGAGATATCCCACAATAGGCTGTTTGCAAGCTGGACACCCAGGAAAGCCAGTGGTATAATTGAGAGTCTAGAGGCCTTTGTAATTCTGATTCCAAAGGTCTGAAAACCAGGAAGCTGGTGATACAAATCCCAGTCTAAAGGCGGGGGAAGATTAGATGAAATGTTCCGGCTCAAGCAGTGAAGTAGAAAAAAAGAGGCACATTCCTCCTTCCTCTACCTTTGTTTTGTTCAGGCTCTCAGTTGATTAGATGATACCTACCCACACTGGAGAGGACAGATTACTGAGTCCACTGATTCAAATGCTGATCTTATCAGGAAACACCATCACACACACACACACACCCACACACACACACACACATACACACACACATACATACACACACACACACAACATTTAACCAGATACCTAGGTATCCCCTGATGCAGTCAATTAACTAACACAAGGATCTTTAAAATCTCAGAAATATTCTGTACGAACCTGAAAAGTAAAATATACCCCTGAAATTAGTATACCAGCATTGCATTTGGATTAGCCATGGTCTTGAGTCTGTCCTTTGGTGAAATAAAGACATTCTGTGAATAATCTTTGGCAAAAGAGTCATCTACATTTGTAATGTGGATAGTATCATTATATAATAGAGTATTTGTAATAACTGTAATTACCTATGTTAAAAGAAAAACCTTTGACAAATTTAACAGAGTTTAATTGAGGAAAGACCAATTCATAAATTGGCAGCCCCCAAGCCAGAAGAGGTTCAGACACTCCAGCATAGCCACATGGTGGAAGATTTGTGGACAGAAAAAGAAAAGTGACATACGGAAAACAAAAGTGAGGTACAGAAACAGCTAGATTGGTTACAGCTCAGCATTTGCTACAATCTGTTTACACATCCAGTTAGATTATGGTTCACTATGTATGGAGAAATCTTTAGGCCGAACTTAAAACATTTAAGGAGGCAGCTTTAGGCTAAACTTAACACTACATTCTCTTTTATTTTAACCAATAAAGTAGACCAAAACATAGAACTTACATTTACCATTTAGTTTATTGGTAATCATTCTAATTATCTCTTTTGTTTCCTTTTTATCCATTCCCTGTACCCCTTTTTCCACTCATAGCTCTATGCCATCCCTTGGTTTCTTACCATGTTTACTCGTAAGTATGACTTCCGCCGGTTTTTTTGATATTGTATTAGCAAAAGGACAGCCCGATGCCTCCCCATATTTTATATTTACAATAACATTGAGCAGATTTAGTAAGTATTTTTATGTGTTTCTAACATAATAGGTAGAAAAGAATTTCGGTTGTTCTAATCCCTGAATATGAAAGTGAGAATTCTATAAAATAAAAACCTATTGTACATTTCATGATATTTGTACAAACTCTGCCCCCCTTTGAAAAAAATTAACTATAATATTTACATAAAGTTTATAAGGGCAACTATTACAACCAAATCAGGCTTAATTTTCAGAGATTCTTCAATAACTTTTATTTTTTAAACTAGGATTCCTCTAGAAATTAAGCAGATTATGTGACTGTGTAATACTTTAATTTGCTACAAATATTAATAAAGTGGACATCGTTACTAATAAAATATGGTTTATATGGTAACTGTAATAATATTTGAAGTAGATATTTATGCACTGGCCTGGAAGATATACACAGTATTGTTAATAAGAAAAAGGAAGTTACAAAAAATAGAAAGTTGCTCATAGGATTTTTGGTGGGAATTTATTAAAACAGCTGTTTAGAGAATGTAATAGATATGTCATTTTACTGTATCTAAAACAACACTAAAGTTCATCTAGATAAATAAATCTGTGAGAATAATATAACTGGAAAGTTCTGGGAAGAAATATTATGAATGGTTAATAGGGTTAAAAATATTATCTGTTTGGCCAGTCTGATTATCAATTTTTTAAGATGCCTTAGAAAGCTATAAATTTGCAAAGCCAAATAAACATTTCATAAAAAGAGTTTGATAGTATTAGCTCTTAAATAATACTTTTGACCATAAGGTAATAATTATAGAACTAGTAAAGTAAGTTGTTATTGTTTTAATTGTTATTATTCTGGTTTTTAAATTTATTTGTATTTTTATCGTTTTACAGATGTATTTCCACTACACAAAATTTTCCACCTTTGGGATACCTTACTACTTGGGAATTCCTCTTTCCCATTCTGTATTGGAGTAGCAATTCTTCAGCAGCTGCGCGACCGGCTATTGGCTAATGGCTTTAATGAGTGTATTCTTCTCTTCTCCGATTTACCAGGTATAGATCTAAATAAATGGAATCATTAAATGAAATTTGACTATGAAATAATGACACATTCTTAAGCCATTGGCAAAAATAACCATCCAGGCCTTCAGCATCTCTTCTGTTTGGGCCTCATCATCCTCTCTGGACTCTTTCTCTCATATACTGCCTCTTCTGCTGACCCAGCATTGTAAATACAAATCTGGGTCATACCAGTTCACTGTGATTTACTTCCATCTTGGTAATGCTACTAAATGGGTAAAATGCCAGGAAGTCGGGGGCAATATCATATTTGCTCTTTTGCTTAGGACAGGGGCTGTTTATCTTCAGTGATGAAAAGTATAGAAAGGCCACTTGGGAAGGTGTTTAAGAATCTATGTTTATACAAAGATACAATTCACGAAACTTTGTTGCCTCCTAGCCAAAGCTGCTTGCTAACAATTTAACGGTTTGACAGAAGGAAATACCACCCTCTTGGGAGGACAAATCATCTATGTCATGCAATGCAGGAGAATATGTTAAGCTATATAGAGTATTCACAAGTATAAGGAGTTTGTAAACCTAGGAGTTGAATGCTTAAATGTAGAAATATGGATAACTATAGTTTAAGCTTTGATGCTATGGTTAAAAAGATGAAATTAATGTCGTTACCTAGGATGTAACTAAATCTGTATTTTTGCAGAAACTTCGGTTTTTTTAGGTGAAAAAAATTCACAGTACTTTACTGACTGCATCCCTTGTGCTGTTCTCCATATTTTCAGGCAGGCCCAAGTTACTGCTGATAATAAACACACTTAAAATTATCCCAGAATCAAATTTGCCTGAAAACCAAATAAAAAACAAAAGGAAGGTCCCTTAAGATTATGTCTTTAGTAATTACTCTCAAGAAAAATAAGAAACCTACTGCCAGCCCTCATTTTTATGTTTAATGGATGATCTGTACTTGGTACTTTACCATCTCTCTGTTGAAATTTATTATCATTTGTGGGAAAATAATAAGAAAAATACCTTGGATTTATTTAAAACTTTTTATTCCCCCTTCCCTCAAAATTGAAACTATTATCATCAGCTTTCTGACTTATCAAATTTTAATTAAAGTGAGTTATTTCTTATACAAATAAATAGTTTAGGTCAAATTTTTTAACAGGAAATTCTTTATGAAAATCAAGTTACCTATTTTTTTGTTTTGAACAGTAATAAATAAGCTAGTTTTGCAAACTAGGAATACTGTTTATATTTTGCAGATGATTTCTTGTCATTTCCAGCTTGCCAAAGTAAACATAAGATGATTGATTAAAATACATTTTCTGGCCAGTTCTAAAAATACATATATTAGGAATGCTGATTGTACATTTTCAAATCAAGCAAATTTATTGCCTTTCCAATTCGATACATAAATGCTTCTGTTATACACTGGTGAAGCATCTGTTTTTTTACTTTATAGGGAGATTAGTGGCAACTCTCCTTGTCTATTAAAAAAACACATGCAACTGTGTATTTTACGGTTGACTGACATATTTCTAAATTCCATAGGAAAAATTATGCTATGTCTTTAAAATTGCCTGCTTTGGGTTTACTTTACAGATGGTACAAGATTAGAATAAAGTTTCTCGATTAATTCAAAACTGAAAGGATTTATACAGTATTCTTACTAATGATCATTCAAGAGATGTTACCTTGCTTGTTTTAGGCCTTAAAAATGAAATTCTGGTAATTTTATCCTTTCTAGTCGCTGTATCATAACATCTGTCAAACCTTATTAAACACTCATGTTGTTCAGAGCATGCTATTCAAATAGGAACGAAATCTATTTAGTTGATGTAGTGTCAGCTGGTACAACTGGGTTTCTTTGTTTAATTGCTCTTACTGCAAATTCATCTTTCCATGAAATAATTAATCTGTTTTGTTTATAAATAGGTTATCCTACATGCAAAGACCCAAGATATTTCATCTTCTATTAATAAGTCTTAAATTCAGTCCCAGCATCCCTGCTCCTAACATCTCAATGCACTGATGATAGGTCGTTTTAAAGCACTTAACTGGATGAACAGGAATGACATTTTCCATATATTTTCAAAGCTGCCTAGCTTATCTATGTCTTCTTCCTTCCCATTTACATTGCTACCTCATTCCTGAACAAAATATTATTTATTAGTAATAGTATAAACTTCAAATAAATAAGTTCAAATGTTCACAGTAGGCACAAATTTGATATTTTTAACTGATGAGCATTCTATCTGTTAAAAGTATATATGAATAATACTATTTTCATTTTATAGCAAGATATACAGTGAAATACAAGTTCAGTCATCCCCCAGTATCGATGGGGGATTGGTTTCAGGACCCTCCGCAGAAACTGTAATCCACAAATCCTCAAGTCCCTTTGCATATAACCTATGCACATCCACCTTTATACTTCAGATCATCTCGCAATAACTTTTAATGCCTAATACAATGGAAATGCTATGTAAATAGTTGTTATACTTTATTGTTTAGGGAATAATGACAAGAAAAAACGTCATGCTCAGTACAGACATAGACATTCATTTTTATTCCCCAAATATGTTCACTGAGCAATTGGTTAAATCCATGGGTGCAGAACCCACAGATATAGAGAGAGCTGACTATGTAAGAAAATTTTGGATGTACTTAAAAGTTCTTCATACCAATCTGGCTAACATGGTGAAACTCTGTCTCTACTAAAAATACAAAAAATTAGCCAGGCGTGATGGCAGGTGCCTGTAGTCCCAGCTACTCGGGAGGCTGAGGCAGGAGAATGGCATGAACCTGGGAGGCGGAGCTTGCAGTGAGCCAACATGGCACCACTGCACTCCAGCCTGGGCGACGAGCGAGACTCTGTCTCAAAAAAAAAAAAAAAAAAAAAAAGTTCTTCATATGTTTAGATTGAATGTGTTCTGCGTGTAGTTGGGTAAGTAGGACAAGAATCTGGTGACCTCTGATTTTATTTTCACACTTATATTTTATGTAGCATAGAATTTGAGAGAATTTATTTGGTCTCTTAAAACAATAAGGCTTCGAGTTTACTTGAAGTAAAACTTATTTTAGTCAGAGATACAGTATAATTGTGAAGTTTTAGCTAGAACAAACGTTCATATTCATCTAAGCAGCAGTTATATTTTCATGAAATGCTTAACCAAAGCAAAGAAAGCAGATATCAGTGTTGTGGTTCGATATCACCATCAGATGAGTGGACAGTTGACTACTATAACTTTTCCATTATTCAGTACTTAATAAAGCAAAAGTGCTGCCAAGTAAATTTAGGTATACTACATTTATATCCAAAGTTTTTAAAGTATTTTAGAGATGTTTAAGTATATAAATGGGAAACAATCTGGGTTTTCAGTCAATAGTTTTTTACTGTCATCTAGGGATAAATATAAATTAAATAGGATTACTGTAATATTTATGTGTAATCTTTCCATTATAAACAGTGGCTTAGATTTTTGAAACTATAAGCCCTAATCAAATAGTTTATTATAGCCAGTAGGCTACTAATTTGGGACCTCTTTGGTAAATAGTTATCATGGTGTTGAACACTGCAGAAAACAATAGGAGTTTAAAACAGGGAGTTAGGCAGTTTTTCTTCAGTAAATGATACTTAAGATAATATTTAAAATTATGTAAGGATATTGCGGAGTGGGGAATGGAAAGAGGAAAATCTTGTAGACAGAGGGAATAAAATGCTCAAAGGCCTCAAACAGCTGAAGGAAGTTGGAGCAAATGGGGAAGTGGAGAGGAGTGGCTAGAAAAGTGAATGGAGAGGTAGACAAAGAAGGATCATGCAGCATCTTGTAGGCCACATTAAAGATTTTTAAAAATATATTTGTTGAGATATTTTTTCAATATTTTTGAAGTAATGAAATAAGTATTTAAAATAACATCAGGTACTAAAACATGAAAGCTATAATTAATACTAATATTTGTAGAGCTTTCTGATCTCTCTACATTTTTTTCAAGGTGATCTATCATGAGTGAAGCAAAGGATTCTTAACATAAGTGCTCCCAGTAGTTATCCATCATTTTTTCTCCCTGGCTTATAGCCAGATATGGGATGGAGAAATGATTTGTGAAACAGTAGAGCAACTGTAATACACAGTTGTTCAGTGAAAGTTTTATATTGTCAAGCCTGTAAGATTGATGCCACTTTACCTGAAGCTCAGAATCAATTATTCCCATTTTCTGCTTGTAGCTACATGATCTTCATGCATGTCTATTTCTTTTTCTTTTTTCTTTTCTTTTTTTTTTTTTTTTGAGATGGAGTCTCACTCTCTTGCCCAGGCTGAAGTGCAGTGGCATGATTTTGGCTCAGTGCATGTCTATTTCTTTTTTTTTTTATTATTATTATACTTTAGGTTTTAGGGTACATGTGCACAATGTGCAGGTTTGTTACATATGTATCCATGTGCCATGTTGGTGTGCTGCACCCATTAACTCATCATTTAGCATTAGGTATATCTCCTAATGCTGTCCCTCCCCCCTCCCTCCACCCCACAACAGTCCCCGGAGTGTGATGTTCCCCTTCCTGTGTCCATGAGTTCTCATTGTTCAGTTCCCACCTATGAGTGAGAACATGCGGTGCTTGGTTTTTTGTCCTTGCGATAGTTTACTGAGAATGATGTTTTCCAGTTTCATCCATGTCCCTACAAAGGACATGAACTCATCATTTTTTATGGCTGCATAGTATTCCATGGTGTATATGTGCCACATTTTCTTAATCCAGTCTATCATTGTTGGACATTTGGGTTGGTTCCAACTCTTTCCTATTGTGAATAGTGCCGCAATAAACATATGTGTGCATGTGTCTTTATAGCAGCATGATTTATAGTCCTTTGGGTATATACCCAGTAATGGGATGGCTGGGTCAAAGGGTATTTCTAATTCTAGATCCCTGAGGAATCGCCATACTGACTTCCACAATGGTTGAACTAGTTTACAGTCCCACCAACAGTGTAAAAGTGTTCCCGTTTCTCCACATCCTCTCCAGCACCTGTTGTTTCCTGACTTTTGAATCATCACCATTCTAACTGGTGTGAGATGGTATCTCACTGTGGTTTTGATTTGCATTTCTCTGATGGCCAGTGATGATGAGCATTTTTTCATGTGTTTTTTGGCTGCATAAATGTCTTCTTTTGAGAAGTGTCTGTTCATGTCCTTTGCCCACATTTTGATGGGGTTGTTTGTTTTTTTCTTGTACATTTGTTTGAGTTCATTGTAGATTGTGGATATTAGCCCTTTGTCAGATGAGTAGGTTGCAAAAATTTTCTCCCATTCTGTAGGTTGCCTGTTCACTCTGATGGTAGTTTCTTTTGCTGTGCAGAAGCTCTTTAGTTTCATTAGATCCCATTTGCCAATTTTGGCTTTTGTTGCCATTGCTTTTGGTGTTTTAGACATGAAGTCCTTGCCCACGCCTATGTCCTGAATGGTATTGCCTAGGTTTTCTTCTAGGATTTTAATGGTTTTAGGTCTAACATGTAAGTCTTTAATCCATCTTGAATTAATTTTTGTAGAAGGTGTAAGGAAGGGATCCAGTTTCAGCTTTCTACATATGGCTAGCCAGTTTTCCCATCACCATTTATTAAATAGGGAATCCTTCCCCCATTTCTTGTTTTTGTCAGGTTTGTCAAAGATCAGATAGTTGTAGATATGCGGCATCATTTCTGAGGACTCTGTTCTGTTCCATTGATCTATGTCTCTGTTGTGGTACCAGTACCATGCTGTTTTGGTTACTGTAGCCTTGCAGTATAGTTTAAAGTCAGGTAGCGTGATGCCTCCAGCTTTGTTCTTTTGGCTTAGGATTGACTTGGCGATGCGGGCTCTTTTTTGGTTCCATATGAACTTTAAAGTAGTTTTTTCCAATTCTGTGAAGAAAGTCATTAGTAGCTTGATGGGGATGGCATTGAATCTATAAATTACCTTGGGCAGTATGGCCATTTTCACGATATTGATTCTTCCAACCCATGAGCATGGAATGTTCTTCCATTTGTTTGTATCCTCTTTTATTTCATTGAGCAGTGGTTTGTAGTTCTCCTTGAAGATGTCCTTCACATCCCTTGTAAGTTGGATTCCTAGGTATTTTATTCTCTTGGAAGCAATTGAGTATGGGAGTTCACTCATGATTTGGCTCTCTGTTTGTCTGTGATTGGTGTACAAGAATGCTTGTGATTCTTGTACATTGATTTTGTATCCTGAGACTTTGCTGAAGTTGCTAATCAGCTTAAGGAGATTTTGGGCTGAGACGATGGGGTTTTCTAGATATACAGTCATGTCATCTGCAAACAGGGACAATTTGACTTCCTCTTTTCCTAATTGAATACCCTTTATTTCCTTCTCCTGCCTGATTGCTCTGGCCAGAACTTCCAGCACTATGTTGAATAGGAGTGGTGAGAGAGGGCATCCCTGTCTTGTGCCAGTTTTCAAAGGGAATGCTTCCAGTTTTTGCCCATTCAGTATGATATTGGCTGTGGGTTTGTCATAGATAGCTCTTATTATTTTGAGATACATCCCATCAATACCTAATTTATTGAGAGTTTTTAGCATGAAGAGTTGTTGAATTTTGTCAAAGGCCTTTTCTGCATCTATTGAGATAATCATGTGGTTTTTGTCTTTGATTCTGTTTATGTGCTGGATTACATTTATTGATTTGCATATGTTGAAGCAGCCTTGCATCCCAGGGATGAAGCCCACTTGATCATGGTGTATAAGCTTTTTGATGTGCTGCTGGATTCAGTTTGCCAGTATTTTATTCAGGATTTTTGCATCAATGTTCATCAAGGATATTGGTCTGAAATTCTCTTTTTTGGTTATGTCTCTGCCAGGCTCTGGTATCAGGACGATGCTGGCTTCATAAAATGTGTTAGGGAGGATTCCCTCTTTTTCTATCAATTGGAATAGTTTCAGAAGGAATGGTACCAGTTCCTCCTTATACCTGTGATAGAATTCGGCTGTGAATCCATCAGGTCCTGGACTCTTTTTGGTTGGTAAGCTATTGATTATTGCCACAATTTCAGAGCCTGTTATTCGTCTATTCAGAGATTCAACTTCTTCCTGGTTTAGTCTTGGGAGGGTGTATTTGTCGAGGATTTTATCCATTTCTTCTAGATTTTCTAGTTTATTTGCATAGAGGTGTTTGTAGTATTCTCTGATGGTAGATTGTATTTCTGTGGGATCGGTGGTGATATCCCCTTTTTCCTTTTTTATTGTGTCTATTTAATTCTTCTCTCTTTTCTTCTTTATTTGTCTTGCTAGCAGTCTATCAATTTTGTTGATTTTTTCAAAAAACCAGCTCCTGGATTCAATAATTTTTTGAAGGGTTTTTTGTGTCTCTATTTCCTTCAGTTCTGCTCTGATTTTAGTTATTTCTAGGCTTCTGCTAGCTTTTGAATGTGTTTGCTGTTGCTTTTCTAGTTCTTTTAATTGTGATGTTTGGGTGTCAATTTTGGATCTTTCCTGCTTTCTCTTGTGGGCATTTAGTGCTATAAATTTTCCTCTACACACTGCTTTGAATGTGTCCCAGAGATTCTGGTATGTTGTGTCTTTGTTCTCGTTGGTTTCAAAGAACATCTTTATTTCTACCCTCATTTCATTATGTACCCAATAGTCATTCAGGAGCAGGTTGTTCAGTTTCCATGTAGTTGAGCAGTTTTGAGTGAGTTTCTTAATCCTGAGTTCTAGTTTGATTGCACTGTGGTCTGAGAGACAGTTTGTTATAATTTCTGTTCTTTTACATTTGCTGAGGAGAGCTTTACTTCCAACTATGTGGTCAATTTTGGAGTAGGTGTGGTGTGGTGCTGAAAAAAAATGTATATTCTGTTGATTTGGGGTGGAGAGTTCTGTAGATGTCTATTTAATGGTCCACTTTGCGCATAGCTGAGTTCAATTCCTGGGTATCCTTGTTAACTTTCTGTCTCGTTGATCTGTCTAATGTTGACAGTGGGGTGTTAAAATCTCCCATTATTATTGTGTGGGAGTTTAAGTCCCTTTGTAGATCACTGAGGACTTGCTTTATGAATCTGGGTGCTCCTGTGTTGGGTGCATATATATTTAGGATATTTAGCTCTTCTTGTTGAATTGATCCCTTTACCATTATGTAATGGCCTTCTTTGTCTCTTTTCATCTTTGTTAGTTTAAAGTCTATTTTATCAGAGACTAGGATTGCAACCCCTGCCTTTTTTCGTTTATGAAGCTTAGTTTGGCTGGATATGAAATTCTGGGTTGAAAATTCTTTTCTTTAAGAATGTTGAATATCGGCCCCCACTCTCTTCTGGCTTGTAGAGTTTCTGCCGAGAGATCAGCTGTTAGTCTGATGGGCTTCCCTTTGTGGGTAACCTGACCTTTCTCTCTGGCCACCCTTTACATTTTTTCCTTCATTTCAACTTTGGTGAATCTGACAATTATGTGTCTTGGAGTTGCTCTTCTCGAGGAGTATCTTTGTGGCGTCCTCTGTATTTCCTGAATCTGAATGTTGGCCTGCCTTGCTGGATTGGGGAAGTTCTCCTGGATAATATCTTGCCAAGTGTTTTCCAACTTGGTTCCATTCTCCCCGTCATTTTCAGGTACACCAATCAGACGTAGGTTTGGTCTTTTCACATAGTCCCAAATTTCTTGGAGGCTTTGTTCATTTCTTTTTATTCTTTTTTCTCTAGACTTCCCTTATCGCTTCATTTCATTCATTTCATCTTCCATCAGCGATACCCTTTCTTCCAGTTGATCGCATCGGCTACCGAGGCTTCTGCAATCTTGGCGTAGTTCTCGATACTTGGCTTTCAGCTCCATCAGCTCCTTTAAGCCTTTCTCTCCATTGGTTATTCTAGTTATCCATTCGTCTAATTTTTTTTCAAAGTTTTTAACTTCTTTGCTATTGTTTTGAATTTCCTCCCGTAGCTTGGAGTAGTTTGGTCTTCTGAAGCCTTCTTCTTTCATCTTGTCAAAGTCCTTCTCCATCCAGCTTTGTTCTGTTGCTGGTGAGGAACTGCGTTCCTTTGGAGGAGGAGAGGTGCTCTGCTTTTTAGAGTTTCCAGTTTTTCTGCTCTGTTTTTTCCCCATCTTTGTGGTTTTATCTACTTTTGGTCTTTGATGATGGTGATGTACAGATGGGTTTTTGGTGTGGATGTCCTTTCTGTTTGTTAGTTTTCCTTCTACCAGACAGGACTCTCAGCTGCAGGTCTGTTGGAGTTTGCTAGAGGTCCACTCCAGACCCTGTTTGGCTGGGTGTCAGCAGCGGTGGCTGCAGAACAGCGGATTTTCGTGAGACCACAAATTCAGCTGTCTGATAGTTCCTCTGGAAGTTTTGTCTCAGGGGAGTACCTGGCCGAGTGAGGTTCAGTTTGTCCCTACTGGGGGTGCCTCCCAGTTAGGCTGCTCGGGGGTCAGGGACCCACTTTAGGAGGCAGTCTGTCCGTTCTCAGATCTCCAGCTGCGTGCTAGGAGAACCGCTACTCTCTTCAAAGCTGTCAGTCAGACAGGGACATTTAAGTCTGCAGAGGTTCCTGCTGAATTTTTGTTTGTCTGTGCCCTGCCCCCAGAGGTGGAGCCTACAGAGGCAGGCAGGCCTCCTTGAGCTGTGGTGGGCTCCACCCAGTTCGAGCTTCCTGGCTGCTTTGTTTACCTAAGCAAGCCTGGGCAATGGCGGGTGCCCCTCCCCAAGCCTCTCTGCCGCCTTGCAGTTTGATCTCAGACTGCTGCTGTGCTAGCAATCACCGAGACTCCGTGGGTATAGGACCCTCCGAGCCAGGTGCAGGACACAATCTCCTGGTGTGCCGTTTTCCAGGCTGGTTGGAAAAGCGCAGTATTAGGGTGGGACTGACCCGGTTTTCCAGGTGCCGCCTGTTACCCCTTTCTTTGACTAGGAAAGGGAACTCCCTGACCCCTTGCGCTTCCCGAGTGAGGCAATGCCTTGCCCTGCTTTGGCTCACGCACAGTGCGCTGCACCAACTGTCCTGCACCCACTGTTTGGCACTCCCTAGTGAGATGAAACCGGTACCTCAAACAGAAATGCAGAAATCACCCGTCTTCTGTGTCGCTCAGGCTGGGAGCTGCAGACTGGAGCTCTTCCTATTCGGCCATCTTGGCTCCACACCTCTGCATGTCTATTTCTAAGTACACCTTGGAATTGCAAAAGGACAATCAAAATGGAAATTAAATTTGGAGGTTTTAGCAGTGGTCCTTCTCTCCCCCACCCATCTGTAAAAATTACATATAGACATTAAAATCTAGGTGGCATATTAAAGTCTTGTGAGTTTAAAATTAGTTAAGGATAAGTGAGAAAGTAGTTAATTTGTTTATATTGGCATGGTGTATAGTCACTGAAATAAAACTTTATGAAAAATTGCTTTTAAAACCTCAGGTTACGTCAGTCTTGTTTGTGGTGGAAATACTGCATTATTTTATGGAAAAGGGGAAAACTTAAAAACAGATATTACAATACATCACCTCCAAGCTAATAAATGGTCATGAAAACAGCAGCCAGTAGCATGACTGATGAAGACTCTGAAATTATAACATGATTCTAGGAAGCTAGAATAATTCACATAACGCTAACCTAATTGTTGCTCTTGAAACATACAACTAATTTTGCAACATGTAAATACTTTATAAAGTTTAAAGGAAATATTTCGTACGTATTGGGAACTGTAATGAAAAATAATGTTAGAGGTGATCAGAATTTCTACTTATTTTGAAAATTTAAGAGTAGATTTGAGTACTTACACATCTTAAACCTGTTCCCAAATTGTCAAGAATCTGATAGGAAGGCCTTTCTCTATAGCAGAGCTGCTTGTTTTATGGTTGATAAGGGTTTCTGCTTTGTGAAAGGATTCCTGCTTTCTGAATTTTTTGAGCAGTCCAAAAATTATAGTTTAGGTCAGTGTTACTAAGCATATTTTGTTTCAAGATACCAATAATGGCATTAGGTTTATATTTGCTTTACTATTGAATGTTTATATGTGCCTTAGGTTTGCAAAACAAAATTTATAGAGCATTTTTCACTTCTGAAGTAGATTAAAAGTAATTAACCACAAAAACCTTTAAAAGTCAGAAACTGTTTAAAATGTCCCTACATATACTGCTGACAGATATTGCAGTAAGAATGTAAGAACCAAAATGTATTAAATTTAAGAGAGAGATTTAAGGCACCAAAAGAATATACCTTGAAATAATAAGAACCATCTGTGAGAAACCAACAGCCGGCATGAGGCTGAATGGGCAAATACTGGATGCATATTCCCCTTGAGAATTGAAACAAGACAATGTGCCCACTCTCACCACTCCTATTCCACATGGTACTGGAAGTCCTAGTTACAACAGTCAGGCAAGATAAAGAAATTAAAGGCATCCGAATAGGAAGAAAAGAAATCAAACTGTCTCTTTTCACAAATGATATGATTTTATGCCTAGAAATCCCCATAGCCTCTGCTCAAGAGCTCCTAGATTTGATGAAAACTTTAGCCAAGTTTTAGGATAAAAAATCAGTATATATAAATCAGTAGCACTTCTGTACACTGTGTCCAAGCTGAGAGCCCAATCAAGAACACAATCTCACTTACAATAGCCAATTAAAAAAATACATTACCTAAGAGTACATCTACCCGAAGGAGGTGAAAGATCTCTGCAACAATAACTACAAAACACTGCTTAAAGAAATCATAGATGGCCGAGCACAGTGGCTCATGCCTGTAATCCTAGCACTTTGGGAGGCTGAAGTGGGCAGATCACAAGGTCAGGAGTTCGAGACCAGCCTGATCAATATGTTGAAACCCCATCTCTACTAAAAATACAAAATTAGTTGGGTGTGGTGACATGCACGTGTAATTCTGGCTACTCAGGAGGCTGAGGCAAGAGAATAGCTTGAACCTGGGAGGCAGAGGTTTCAGTGAGCCAAGATCGCGCCACTGCACTCCAGCCTGGGTGACAGAGCAAGACTGCATCTCAAAAAAGAAAAAAAGGAAAAAAAAGAAATCATAGATGACACAAACAAATGGAAAAACATTCCATGCTCATGCATCAGAACAATCAATATTGTTAAAATGGCCATATTGCCCAAAGAAATTTGTAGATTCAGTGCTATTCCTATCAAACTACCAAGAACATTTATCACAGAATTAGAAAAAAATATTCTAAAATTTATATGGAACCAAAAAAGAGACTGAATCACCAAAGCAATCCTAAGCAAAAAGAATAAAGCTGGAGACATCACACTACCCAATTTCAAACTCTACTACAAGGATACAGTAAACAAAACAGCATGGTACTGGTACAAAAACATACACATAGATCAATGGAATGGGTTAGAGAACCCAGAATTAAAGCCAAACACCTACAGCCATCTGATCTTCAACAAAGTTGACAAAAATCAGCAATGAGGAAAGGATTCCCTATTCAGTAAATGGTGCTGGGATAGCTAGCTAGCTGTATGCAGAAGATTGAAACTGGAGCGCTTCCTTTCATCATATATGAAGATTAACTCGAGAGGGAGTAAAGATTTAAATATAAGACCACAAACAATAAGAATTCTAGAAGAAAACTTAGGAAACACCATTCTGGACCTGGGCCTTGGGAAAGTATTTATGACTCAGTCCTCAAGAGCAATTGCGACAAAAACAAAAATTGACAAGTGGGACCTAATTAAGCTCTTTAAGCTTCTGCACAGCAAAAGAAACTATCAACAGAGTAAACAGACAACCTACAAAATGGGGGAAAATATTTGCAAACTATTTATTTGACAAAAGTCTACTATCCAGAGTCTAAAAGCAACTTAAACCAACACGGAAAAAACAAATGACCCCTTTAAAAATGTAAAAAGTACATGAACAGACACTTCTCAAAAGAAGACATCTGTATGGCCAACAAGCATATGAAAAAATGTTCAACATCACTAATCATTAGAAATGCAAATCAAAACCACAATGAGATACTATCTAATACCAGTCAGAATGGCTATGATTAAAAAGCCAACAAATAACAGTTGCTGGTGATGTTGCAAAGAAAAGGGAACCCTTATACACTGCCTGTGGGAATGTAAACTAGTTCAGCCACTGTCAAAAGCACTCTGGAGATTTCTGAAAGAACTTAAAACAGAGCTTCCGTTCAACCCAGCAATCCCATTACTAGGCATATACCCAAAGGATTATAAATCATTCTGCCATAAAGACACATGCATGTGTATGTTCATCACAACACTATTCAAAAATAGCGAAGACATAAAATCAACCTAAATGCCCATCAATGGTGGACTGCCTAAAGAAAATTTGATACATATACACCATGGAATACTATACAGTCATAAAATTAATGAGATCATGCCCTTTGCAGCAACATGGATGGAGCTGGAAGCCATTATCTTTAACATACTGTTGCAGGAACAGAAAATCAAATACCACATGTTCTCACTTATAAGTAGAAACTAAACATTGAGTGCACATGGACACAAAGAAAAGAACAATAGACACCAGGGCCTACTTGAGGCTGAAAGATGGGAGGAGGAAAAAGATCGAAAAAATACCTGTTGGGTTCTATGCTAATTACCTGGGTAATGAAATTATGTATACACCAAACCTCTGCAGCATGCAACCTACCCGTATAACACACCCATACATGTACTCTTTGAACCTAAAATTAAAGTTGGAAAAAGAAAAAGAATGAAAGAAAGGGTGCTTCCTGAACCCAGGCTGCTGCTCACAATGTTGTGATCCTTTTCCTTTCTCTAGGTCTCAGTCTTCCCATTAACATATGAGGGTGTGTTCTAGAATCATCATGGAATCTTTTAAAAAATGTAAGTTCTTGTCGCAGGAACAAATACAACATGATTCCACTTATATGAGCCATCTAAAACAGAATTATAGAAGCAGAAATAGCATGATTAAACATGGGTAGTGGGAAATGGGAAGTTGTTGTTCAGTGAGTATGAAGTTATACAAGATATAATTTCTAGGGATCTGCTGTACAACAATTAATATACAGTTAATGATATGCTGTGCACTTAAAATTTTGTGGTAAGAGAGTGAATCTCATGTTGTGTTCTTCCCACGCACGTATACTAGATGTATAGACACATACATATAGACTAGATTGGAGAAAAGAGAAATAATATACCAGAGTATTTATAGAAATAATATACCAGAATGTTTATAGCATAGAGGGAATGACTAGAATATTTTTATTACAAGAAAGCACATTTAATTACTTAAAATTTCAAGCCATTTTAATCCTTCTGTACAAATTATCAATCATATGAAAACTGCTTATTGAACTTGAACAAGGTTCTACTTACCACAAAAATCAAAGACTCCTGTTTTATTCTGATTCACCGTGAAGTGCAAAAGAAAGAGAGAAAACGATGGCTGCAACTGACCTAGTGCTAAATTTTCCAAGCTGCTGCAAATACCTGCTCTATAGGTAGAGTAGGTACAGATACTTTGCCTCAAAGTATCTACCTACTCAACTGTTAACTCATTAAGACAACTATGTTAAGAATAGAAAACAGTTTACCCATATATCAGTAATGTATTGCATTTCCTATTTATTTCTCATGTCATTGTAGGTATTAAACAACAGAAATGATAGATGTTTAGGAAAATGTGCCAGTAATTGCATGCACATATACCAGAGTTGAAAGGCTGGGTGAATTATATCTGGAGCCCAGTAACATATTGTACCATCCTTTTCTCCTTAGACATTAACTAAGAAGATTGTGGTTTAAAATTATATTCATTTATTCAAATATCTGTTGACTTCTAGGAGTGGGTGTATCTATATATATAAAACACGTGTATCTCTATATATGTATACAACTAGTCTTATTGGTGGTTTATTATTTCTTTGTACCGGAACACAATATTCATGCATAATTATTTAAAGATGATCCAGTGGTAATCTGTAAGTGTGACTGATACTTCTAACTTGAGTTATCTTAATTATTAATACATACGGTATTACTCCCTTGTCCTAGTAAGTCGCTTGACTGCCTTGTGTATTAGTTCTCTAATATTTTCAGTTAGATAATTCAACTTCCCTCTTAGAATTTCTCTATAGAATCAACAGGATTTGGAATCCAGTGGAATGTTTAGTGTATGGAAGAATTCCTTATATTTTAACCAAGGTGGGGAATGGGAACAAATTAGGAAATGAGTGAGCATGGTACTGACAAAGATAGTTAAGTTTTAGATACATGCTTAAGATATTATGGGGCAGCTAGATTTAGAAGCTGAGGCACTGTTAGAGATTTTTAAGTGACAAAATGACAAGTATAATTTCAAGATCTTACTTGTCAGAGTCTAAAGTTTCCCATAGTCAGTTAGGCTCTGGTGAAGCCCTAGTAGGTTAGGCTCTCATAAAAATATTTCACTTGAAGGCAGGCCTTATTAAGGAGAATTATAATGCTCTTGGCATATTTAGAATGGCTCTTTTTTTCCTCAATACCTGCTAGGAGCATAAAGGGATTTTTTGTGATCCTGATGTTTGAAGCGTGAATCAGCTAAATACATGAGAAGGATCATAACAAGGACAAATAATGCAAAAATGTTGTATAGATTTCTAATGGTGTCAGTGAGACTAAACTGCAGTAAGTGGGACTTGTTAAAAATACTATGTTTGGAACAAAAAAGCAAGGCAAGATTATAATTATTTTTGGAAAACATCCAATAATGTTTAGCAATAAGAAAACTCACCAACTTTCTTCAGTGTTTTTGAGATGTGAAGCATACAAATTGTGTGAACTGCTGGTCAGGAAATTGTGTCCACTTTCTATGAGACGTATGTGAGTTTACTCACTGATTACATGTTTAATAAATACTATATGACAGGCACAGTATTATGCACTAGGGCCATAAAAATAAATAAGACATAGTGTAGCTCTGTAGTAGGATGGAGAGAAACCATTGGCAGCTTAGAAAATAGTATAAGGATAACACGGATATGTGAAGCTCATGGCTGTCTTATTGTAAATAGTATGTTAATAGAGGATAGGTTGAGAGAGACAGACCTGGAGTGGATTGGCTGGGGTGGTGGTACTGGTGGTAGTGATAAAAGTTGGTAAAATAGGTAGAAGAATGGTTATGGGGGCCTTGCATGATATGCTGAAGAAATTGCATATTATTTTATATGCAATTGGAAAGTTTTAAGCACAGAAATGACATGATCCTATCTATATTTTAGAAAAATGATTCTGGCTATAGTATGGAAGATGAATTGGACACCTGAAATAATATGATTCTAAGCAGTAGAAAGAGAGCAGCTGTCCAGGGATAACTTCAAGAATGTGGTAAAAGAATATTATTGAACTTAGCTCTTTACCAAAATAAATTATATGACAAAGTCCTGAGAGATTTCTAATATTTTATAATTCTCTCTTAAGTAATAACATTCTATGCTGTATTCCTTGAAGTGTAGTTGATACTTATTACTAACAATCCTTAAATGTGGATCAGTGAGTTACTCAAGGTTATTAATTCTTTGTTGGAAGACTAGAATCTATGCCATTTCTATCCACTATAATTTTATTTTATGTCAGTACATTAAGTAGTGATAGATGTGCTGTCAACTTGAAGGTGTCATGAGTGTTATCCTTAGACCTTACCTTATAGAGAGTGCTTCATAATATGCATATTTTATTCCCTCTACTTTCTTCTCCACTAATAAGATAAAGAACTTTATAATTTTCAGTCTTCTTCTGCAGTGATAATTTCATTGTGTTATTGTTGGGATAGTTCGATGTCATAAGACATCGTAAGACAGAACCAATGACAAAAACCACATGATTATCTCAATAGATGCAGAAAAGGTCTTCAACAAAATTCAACAGCCTTTCATGCTAAAAACTCTCAATAAACTAGGTATTGATGGAACGTATCTCAACATAATAAGAGCTATTTGGGACAAACCCACAGCCAAAATCATACTGAACAGGCAAAAACTGGAAGCAATCCCTTTGAAAACCAGCACAAGACAAGGATGCCCTCTCTCACCACTCCTATTCACATAGTGTTGGAAGTTCTGGCCAGGGCAGTCAGGCAAGAGAAAAAAATAAAGGGTATTCATATAGGAAGAGAGGAAGTCAAATTGTCACTGTTTGCAGATGACATGATTGTATATTTAGAAAACCCCATCGTCTCAGCCCAAAATCTCCTTAAGCTGATAAGCAACTTCAGCCAAGTCTTGGGATACAAAATCAATGTGCAAAAATTACAAGCATTTCTATGCACCAATAACACATAAACAGAGAGCCAAATCATGAGTGAAGTCCCATTCACAATTGCTACTAAGAGAATAAAATACCCAGGAATTCAACTTACAAGGGATGTGAAGGACCTCTTCAAAGAGAACTACAAACCACTGCTCAAGGAAATAAGAGAGGACACAAACCAATGGAAAAACATTCCACACTCATAGATAGGAAGAATCAATAACATGAAAATAGCCTTATTGTCCAAAGTAATTTATAGATTCAATGCTATCCCCATCAAGCTAGCAATGACTTTCTTCACACAATTGGAAAAAACTACTTTAAACTTCATATGGAACCAAAAAAGAGCCCACATAGCCAACACAATCCTGGGCAAGAAGAACAAAGCTAGAGGCATCACGCTTCCTGACTTCAAACTCTGCTACAAGGCTACAGTAACCAAAACAGCATGGTACTGTACAAAAGCAGACATATAGACCAATAGAACAGAACAGAGGCCTCAGAAATAACACCACACATCTACAACCATCTGATCTTTAACAAACCTGACACACATGCAATGGGGAAAAGATTCCCTATTTAATAAATGGTGTTGGGATAACTGGCTAGCCATATGCAGAAAACTGAAACTGGACCCCGTCCTTACACCTTATACAAAAATCAACTCAAGATGGATACCATTCAGGACATAGGCATGGGCAAAGACTTCATGTCAAACACCAAAAGCAATGGCAACAAAAGCCAAAATTGACAAATGGGAGCTAATTAAACTAAAGCGCTTCTGCACAGCAAAAGAATCTTTCATCAGAGTGAACAGGCAACCTACAGAATGGGAGAAAATTTTTGCAATCTGTCCATCTGACAAAGGGCTAATATCCAGAATCTACAAATAACTTAAACAAATTTACAAGAAAAAAAGCCAAGAACCCCATCAAAAAATGGGCAAAGGATATGAACAGACACTTCTCAAAAGAAGACATTTATGCAGCCAACAGACATATGAAAAAATGCTCATGATCACTGGTCATTAGAGAAATGCAAATCAAAACCACAATGAGACCATCTCACACCAGTTAGAATGGTGATCATTAAAAGGTCAGGAAACAACAGATGCTGGAGAGGCTGTGGAAAAATAGGAACACTTTTACACTGTTGGTGGGTGTGTAAATTAGTTCAACCATTGTGGAAGACAGTGTGGCGATTCCTCAAGGATCTAGAACTAGAAATACCATTTGACCCAGTAATCCCATTACTGGGTATATACCCAAAGGATTATAAATCATTCTACAATAAAGAGACATGCACACATATGTTTATTGCAGCACTATTCACAATAGCAAAGACTTGGAACCAACTCAAATGTCCATCAATGATAGACTGGATTAAGAAAATGTGGCACATGTATATCATGGAATATACTATGCAGCCATAAAAAAGGATGAGTTCATGTCCTTTGCAGGGACATGGATGAAGCTGGAAACCATCATTCTCAGTGAATTACCACAAGATAGAAAACCAAACCCTGCATGTTCCCCCTCATAAGTGGGAGTTGAACAATGAGGACACATGGACACAGGGAGGGGAACATCACACACTGGGGCCTGTGCGGGGTGGGGGCTAGGGGAAGGATAACATTAGGAGAAATACCTAAAGTAGGTAGGTGGTGGGTTGATGGGTGCAGCAAACCACCATGGCACATGTATACCTGTGTAACAAAACTGCACATTCTGCACTTGTAACCCAGAACTTAAGTATAATAAAAACAAGAAAAAAAAAGAAAAAAAAAAAACATACTACTAGAGAAAATCACCTAACCACAAAGGAAGACTTTAAGAGAGGATAAAAGGAAGAAAGTGTCTACAAAACAAGAAAATAGCAAGTAAAATAACAGTAGCAAATCCTTACCTATTATTAATAACCTTGAATATAAATAGGTTTAATTTATTTATCCAATTAAATTAATTATCCAATAAAAAGACCTAGAATGGATGAATTGATTAAAAAAAAAAGACACAACTATATGCTGTCTACAAGAAACTCTACCTTTGAAGACATGCAGAGACTAAAAGTGAAGGGATGAGAGAAGATTCGGAAACTATAGAGAGAGCTGGAGCAACTGTACATATATCAAATAAAATAGATTTTAATTCAATAATAGTTTTAAAAAAGACAAAAGAAGTCCATTATATGATGATAAAAGTGAATATAGCAAGAGGATATAACAATTATGTATACATCCAACCAACTCTGGAGCATCAAAATATAAAACAAATATTAATTAACCTAAATAGAGAGATTGAGTGCAGTGTTATAATAGAAGGGGACTCAGCACCCCACTTCTAGCAATACACAGGTCATCCAGACAGAAAGTCAACACAGAAACACTGGAGTTAAACTGTACTCTAGACCAAATGGACCTAACAGATATTTACAGAACATTCCATCCAACAGCTGCAGAATACATATTTTTCTCAAAAGCACATGGAACATTCTCCAGGATGGAACCTGTGTTCATAAAACAAGTCTTAAATTTTCAAAAATCAAAATTATATCTAATATATTTTTAGATCACAATGGAATAAAACTAGAAATCATTAAGAAAAGGAACATTAGAAACTACAAATTTATGGAAATCAAATGATGTGCTTCTGAACAACAAATGGGTCAATGAAATTAGAAAGGAAATTATAGTATTCCTGTATTTAATAGAAAATGTGCAAATGAAAGTGGAAATATACCAAAATATATGGGATACAGCAAAAACAGTTCTAAGAGGGTAGTTTATTGCAGTAAACACCTACATCAGAAAAGTAGAAATAATTCAAATAAAGAACTTAACAATGCACCTCAAGGAAGTAGAAAAGCAGGAACAAACAAAACATTGGTAGAAGGAAAGAAATAATAAAGAGCAGAATAAAAACAAATGAAATTCAAGCTAAGAAAACAATACAGAAGATCAACAAAAGGAAAAGTTGGTTTTTGAAACAATTAGCAAAATCAATAATCCTTTAGCTAGACTAGCAAAAAAGGGACTAGGCCCAAATAAAATCTTATGTAAACTGAGACATTTTACTACAGAATGCAGACATTATACTACACAATTGCAAAGGATCATTAGAGACTATGAACAACTATACCCTAACAAGTTGGAAAACCATGAAGAGATGAATAAATTTCTGGACACATACAACTTAGCAGGATTGAACCATGAAGAAATAGAAAACCTGAACAGATCAACAATTAATAACAAGATAAGCAGCTGTAATAAAAAAAGTCTCCCATCAAAGAAAAGTCCAGCAGTGGATGGCTATGTTGCTGAAAGAACTAATACAAATTCTCCCAAATTCTTAAAAAAAAAAAAAATGAAGAGGAGAGGATACTTTCAAACTCATTCTAAATACCAATATCGCTGATGGACATAGATGAAAAATTCTCAACAAAAATACAAGCAACTGAATTCAACAACATGTTAAAAAAATCATTCACCATAATCAAGTGGGATTCATCCCAGGAATTCAGTGATGATTCAACATATGCAAATCAATAAACATGCTACATCACTTAACAGGATCAAGAACAAAACCCATATGATTCTTTCAATAGATACTCGAAAAGTATTTGATAAAATTCAACATTCCTTCATGATCAAAATTCTCAATGAACTGGGTATAACAGGACCACACCTCAAAACAATAAAGGCCATATGTGACAAACCCACAGCTACTACACTGAATAGGGAAAATCCGAAAGGCTTCCTCTAAAATCTAGAAGAAAAAGATGCCTTCTTTCACTACTTTTATTCAGCAGAGTACTGGAAATTCTAGACAGAACAATTAGGCAACAGAAAAAAGATTAAACACATTCAATTGGAAAGAAAGAACTCAAATTATTCTTTTTCACAGATGACATGACCTTATATTTGGAAAACCCTCAAGACTTCACCAAAAAACTGCTAGAACAGATTTGTGAATTCAGTAAATTGGGATACAAAATCGACATATAAAAATCAGTAGCATTTCTTTAGACCAACAGTGAACAATCTGAAAAAGAAATCAAGGAAGCAGTTCTGCTTGAAATGGCTACAAATAAAATATGTAGGAACAAATTTAACAAAAGAAGTGAGAGATTCTCCACAATGATAAACACTAATGAAATAAATTATAGAGGGCAATAAAAAATGGAAAGATATCACATGCTTATAGATTAGAAGAATTAATAATGTTAACATGTTCATGCTACCCAGTGATCTACAGGTTCAATGTAATTTCTATCAAAATACCCGCAACACTCTTAACAGAATTCGAAAAAATAATCCTAAAATTTTTATGGAACCACAGAAGACCCCAAGCAGCAAAAGCAATCTTGAGTAAAGAGAAAACTAGAGGCCTCACACTAATTCCCAAATATACTACAGAGCTGTAGTAACCAAAACAGCATTGTACTGACATAAAAACCAGCACATAGACCAATGAAATGGAATAGATAACTCAGAAATAAATTCACGCATTTACAGTCAACTTATTTTTGACACAAGTGCCAACAATATACATTGGGGAAAAGACAGGTTTTTTAAATAAATGGTTCTGGGAAAACTGTATCTCCATATGCAGACTAATGAAACTAGACCCCTATCCCACCATATGCAAAAATTAAATCAAACTTTATTAAAGACTTAAATGGAAGACATGAAACTACGAGACCACATTGCGGAAATGCCTCACAACATTGATCTAGGCAAAGATTTTTGAGGTCAAACCTCAAAAACACAGGCAACCAAAGCCAAAGTAGACAAACAGAATTACATCAAGCTAAAATTCTTCACAGCAAAGGAAACAATCAACAGAGTGAAGAAACAACCTACAGAATGGGAGGAAATGTGCAAACTCTTCAACCAACAAAGGATTAGTAACCAGAGTATATAAAGAACTCAAATCAATAGCCAAAAAACAATCCTATTTAAAAAATGGGTAGATGATCTGAATAGACATTTCTGAAAAGGAGACATAGAGACAGATGTGGTGGTGTATACTTGTAGTCCCAAGTATTCAGGATGCTGTGATATAAGATCACTTGAGCCCAGAAGTTTCAGGCTGTCGTAGGTCATAGTCTATGATCATGTCTGTAGTCATTACACTCTAACCTGGGTAACTTAGTGAGACCCTGTATTTAAAAAAAAAAAAAAAAAAACACTTAAAAATGGCCAACAAGTATATGAAAAAGTACTCAATATCACTAATTATCAGAGAAATGCAAATCAAAACCACAATGAAATTGTTTAAATCCAAGTTTAAAAGGCTATTATGAAGAAGACAAAAATAATAGATGGTGGAGAAAGTGGGATTTTAGTACACTATTAGTGGGAATGTAAATTAGTATAGCTACTATGAAAAACAGTATGGAGGTTCCTCAAAGAAACAAGTTATCACAAACATCAAAAACATACTTTTTGTGTAACTAAAGGACTACTCAGGGATCCACCAAATGCCCAGCACAATGAAGTGTATGCGTAAGTATATCACCATGAAATTTCATAATACAGGGATCCTAAAAGTTAACAGAGAAACAGAAAATCATGTACAAATAATCCTAAATCAGAATTTTATCAGACTTCTCAGCAGCAGACATTGAAGCTCTACCTTTAATAACTCAGAAGGAAAAAATTCAACCCTAGAATGCTATACCTGGTCAAACTATCAGTCAAGGGCAGATTAATGATATTCGTTGAAGGTTTTTAAATAGTTTACCTCCTGTGTACTCTTTCTTTGTAGCTGCTGGATAATGTGTTTCATCAAAATGAGAAGTAAATATGAAAGAGTGGTAAATAATGTCTTACCCAAAAAGTTAGGAATCAAATGTAGGGGAGAGCCTAAGAGAATTGAATAATGGTAAAGAGAAGTTCCAGGACAATAGCTATGCAATAAATTTCAGAAGCAATTCATAGCCATTAAAGTGAGAGAAGAGCAGGCTCAGGAAAGCTGTCTTTTCCATCTATCCTTGCCCAAATGGTTGTGTTTATCATATTGAAAATAGTTTAGTATTTCTGAAAGATCTAATACTAATGGGTGCCAATGAAGAAATTAATAGATTTAGAGAAGTTATTTTACCCAGAGTTGCAAAATACCTCATGGAGCTTTCATTCAAACCTGGGAAACCATAATCCATGTTTAATTCACAATGCAGTGTCTCAATAATTATAATGCAAGGTTAAAAAACAGTAGTGCCATGTAACGAGAGATTACTTTGTAGGAGTAAATGTGCATTTTAATGTACAGTTCACAAAGTACTTTTGCATTATATTTTGATTATGATAATGTGCTTTGGAAGGATTTTGAGATGAGAGGTGACATGAGTCAAGTGAAATGGAAAATGAGATATCTGTTAGAACTAACAATCAGGGTAGAATCGGGATGGATGCCAGTACATCATCAAGATTCACTGTAAACCTTTTATGGTGTTGATGGGATGTCTTGGAAGCAGATACCAATGACTTTTCCAATGCCAGTGATTGAAGGACTGCACTACAACCTTTGCTCTAGATCACTGACTCAACTTCAAACTTTGCTGGTGACAGATGTGTCAAATTGATTTGAGCCCTGCAAATACAAAATCTATGGACTGAAACCCTTCCCTTTGGAAATTAACCTGTGTTAAGTAGACAGACTTTAGATGGTTAAGTATTTTCTCTCATTAGCTGCCAAATTTTTATCTTAACTATTTGAATTGAAAGTTTTCTAAAATGAATTGCACTCTCTTTTTTCTTAAACAGGCTAGAGAAACCTGTCTTAAACTTTGGTTTTTCTTCTAGCTTGTGTTTGTATTTTCTTTGTGAAATAACAAGTTGATATTGTTACAGAGCTTCACTATATTATCCATTGCTCAAATAAATAGGCTCATGCCTCAAAGCTTGTTTCACTCTGTTTTATAGTTTTTATATTAGGAATAGCATATAAGGTGATGAAATCTGACCTCTTTTTGTAGCCATGGAAGTAATGAGCTGTGAAGTTGGCAAATATCACTAAGGAATGCCTAATTGAGTAACTGGTCTTATCAGACTATCTTTTCATATTCCAAATCTAAGTTAGGAAGTAACAAAAGATGCCTTATAACCTTATAGTAACTTCAGACTTCTACTCGTAGTAACATACTTAGCAAATCACTTAACTTCCTTGTGTCTTAGTTTCTTTATCTTTAGCAGAAATAGAAGGTGGGAAGAAGAATTACGATACCTGTCTTTAATAAAATCATTGTAAGAATTAAATGGATTAAGTGAAAGTGTACAATAGCTGTCACATAATAGTTGGTCAGTGTTATCTTCTTTTTCCCTCTTCCAGATTTCTCCACCTTACCATAGCAGATAACTCTAAATGATTACTCATGCACTATCCACAGAAGTTACTTAATGCCTATTTCCTTTTCCCCTTACAAGCCCTTCATTTCAAAAAGAGGGGGAGAAAAAAAGAACTTACCACTTTCTGACATGTAATATATTTTTTTCCATTGCCTGCCTGAGCCTGACACTTGGACTTTTACAGAGGAAATGAGAATATATGCCATTTGCTACTTTTAGAAATATGGAAAGATAAAAACTAGTCAGTGCTAAACTCCTTCATCACAGTCAACTTCTTGAATTTCTCCGCCTTTCTGTGATCTCTCCACTTTCGCCATAGAGGAGTGGCTAACTTCTCATCAGGACTGTTAGCCTCCTAAAGAGATACAGTCTCATCCAAAACACAAACAATATAGAATTGTAGTAACCTTTCTACGTATATTACCTCTGCATTAAAGATGCTTAAATTTCAAACATGAGAAACAAAAGGAAATCTAATATGAAAGTGTTTCTATTTTATCTTTTAATCAAGTGCATTTAAACCTTACTTGATTAAACTTAACTTTAAAACCTTTCTTCATTTAACTCAAGAAATTATTAAAGAATGGAGAAATGCTGGTTTGGCACAGTGGATGATCCCTGTAATCCTAGAACTTTGGGAGGCCAAGGCAGGCGGATTGCCTGAGGTCAGGAATTCAAGAACAGCCTGGGCAACATGGTGAAACCCCAGGTCTACTAAAAATACAAAAAATTAGCCGGGCATTGTGGCATAGGCCTGTAATCCCAGCTTCTAGGGAGGCTGAGGCACGAGAATTGCTTTAATCTGGGAGGCCAAGGTTGCAGTGAGCCGTGATTGCACCACTGCACTCTAGCCTGGGAGACAGAACAGGACTCTGTCTCAAAACAGGAAAAAAAGAAAAATTGAGAAATGCTGAATTGAGATTCTGAAAATTTTTTTCTAATTATTTTATATCTTATTTAATGGCAGTAAAACTGTCAGTTCACTCTACTAGAATTCATTCTGAATCAGCAATCAACATCTTCTAAATCTTTTGTCTACCCATTCCCAAATTGTACTCTCCTCCAACAACTTTTGTTTCACATTGGAAAAGTGGAAACATTATCAGCATAAATTTGGCAGATTTTTAAATAAGGAGATGTGTTATATTCTGTGGCATTTAAATAATGATACTCTGAAATATATACATATGTATATGTAGATAATTCCAAGTAAAAGACACACATGAAAACATAAGTGGATACATTTACAAATATATGTAAGCAAATTATACCAAATATTTCCATCAATCCAGTCATAAATATCCTGATTAATAGCTACATTGTTTTTTTACTGACATTTTTTCTAATAACTTATCATCTTAGCCATATTTAGATATATTCACTTAGGAGAGATGGTGTTTATTACATTAAAAGAGCAATCTAAATTCTATACATTTGCTTTTTTAAAACATTTCTATCTAGAAATTGACATTGAACGCTGTGTGAGAGAATCTATCAACCTGTTTTGTTGGACTCCTAAAAGTGCTACTTACAGACAGCATGCTCAACCTCCAAAGCCAACTTCTGACAGCAGTGGAGTCAGAAGTTCGGCACCTTATTTCTCTGCTGAGTGTCCAGATCCTCCAAAGACAGATCTGGTATGTATTTGTGGATTTAATTTACAAGCTCTAAAAGGAGATGGATGTTAAAATTAATATACCCTAGTATCTTTATTTTTCTTAATGGTGTCATTTATGTCCTTTTAATGTAGATATTTTCTAACACATGATTTGATTCATAGAAATATTCCAGAAAACCATTATATCTATTTGGTTTTAGAGTTAGGAAGATTATTCTGACGTACTCCTCCAGGTAGCAAGTTTTGCTTTTTTTGTATGCATTTGTAGTATCTGTTTATATATCAATTGGTTATATAGTAAGAGATTACAGAAGCAAAGAAAGAATTTAAAAAAATAGAAAAAGAGTTGTTAATAGAGCAGGAACTTATTGTTGGTTGACAGAAGAAACAGCATTTTTAAAACTATGCCATGTAGGTGTTTCAACATTATCATTCTTATTAAACACAGTTTATAAATATGGTCAACAAAGCTTTCAGTTATAATAATTCATACATTTTGAATATTCTAATATTATCATAGTATCATAATTATTTCCATGAAATTGAATTTCAGTTAATATGTATGTATTGCTTTTCAGATATGGCACTTTCTATGATTTTATTTATGTCCCCAAATATATGAGTACATTCATTTGTTCACATATTTCTATCACAATCAAATTATATTAAGGTCACTTATAAACATGACCCTACTTATGATTGAATACAGAGCAATTTCAATAATTATAATCTCTGCCTCTAGATATATAGATGATAGAGAGGGAAACAGCTAAATGAATATATATATGAAAGATTATAAGACATTTCTAAAATATCTTGAGAGAGAAAAGAATAAGAACCCACACTTATAAATAAATATTTGCATTATAGTTTTCCAAAAGTAGTAGTTGTCTTCTGCCTGCCCGGAAGAAAGTAAGTTCTCAAATACTAGAAATATTCAGCTGAAGATATTTCCACGTAATGAATTTTGGTGAGGGAACTCATTTGTCAGTAAATGGTAAATGTTGTTCTACATCAGGGATCCCCAACCCCTGGCCACAGACTGGTACCGGTCACAGGAACCAGGCCATACAGCAGGAGGTGAGTGGCAGGCAAGCCAGCAAAGCTTTATCTGTATTTATGGCCACTCTCCATTACTCGCATTACCACCTGAGCGCCGCTTCCTGTCAGATTAGCAGCAGCATTACAGTCTCATAGGAGCACAAATCCTCTTGTGAACTGCGCATGTGAGGGATCTAGGTTGCACATTCCTTATGAGAATCTAATGCCTGATGATCTGTCACTATCTCCCATCACCCCCAGATGGGACCATTAAGTAGCAGGAAAACAAGCTCAGGGCTCCCACTGATTGTACATTATGAAGAGTCATGTAATTATTTCATTATATATTACAATGTAATAATAATAGAAATAAAGTACACAATAAATGTAATATGCTTGAATCATCCCAAAACCATCTGCCACATCCTGGGTCCATAGAAAAATTGTCTTCCATGAAGACAGTCCTTGGTGCCAAACAAGTTGAGGAACACTGTTCTAGATGACCTGTAAGATAGCTTGAAACTTTGAAATTCAGCAGTTCTAAATACAAACTTATTTAATAGTTTCTTTGTTTCAAATTTTGAATTGTATCCTCTTTATAGCAGAAAATCATTTGTTAAAAAGACTGACTTCTCCATTTTATTGCCTTTGTTCCTTTCTCAGATTAGTTGGTTGTATTTATGTGGGTTGATTTCTGAACTCTCTGTTCTTTTTCATTGATCTATTTGTCTGTTGTTTTGCCAATACTATGCTGTTTTGATTTGTAATTTGTCCTGAAGCTCAGAAGTGTCAGTCCTCCAACTCTGTTCTTTTTAATACTGTGTTGGTTATTCTGAGTCTTTGTTTCCAATAAACTTTAAAATTAGTATGTTGATACCTACAAAATAACTTGCTGCTATTTTGATTGGGATTACATTGAATCTACATATCAGTTTGGGAAGAACTCTTGACAATACAGGTTGATTATCTCTTTTCAAAGATGTGTGGGACCAAAAGTGCTTCAGTTATTTTATTTTTTCTGATTTTGGAATATTTGCATTATACTTACTGATTGAGCATTCCTAATCCAAAAATACAAAATCCAGATTGCTCCAATGAGCATTTCCTTTGACTATCATCTTGGTGCTAAGAATGTTTCTGATTTTGGAACATTTTGGATTATGGATTATGGATTTTGGAACTAGAGATATTCAACCTTTATTGAGTCTCCTATCCAGGAAATAGAGTATTTTTTCATCTATCTAGTTGTTGGATTTCTTCCATCAGATTTTTATAGTTTTTTCTCATTTAGATCTTATATATATATATATATTGTTAGACTTATATCTAAGTATTTGATTTTGAGGAATGCTGATGTAAATGGTATTTTTTTTTATTTCAAATTCCATTTGTACATTGCAGGTATACAGGAAAGCGTTTGACCTTTTATATTAACTTTGAGTTCTGCTACCTTGCTGTAGTTACTTATTAGCTCCAGTTTTTTGCTCAGTTCCTTCAGATTTTCTACATATATGATCACATTATTTGAAAAATGGACAGTTTTATTTCTTCCTTGCCAATTAGTACACCTCTTATTTTCTTTGTTTGTGTTATTGCATTAGATATGACATATAATATAATGTTAAAAAGAAATGGTGAGAGGACATTCTTGCCTTGTTCCTGGTCTTAGCAGGAAAGCTTCTAGGGTATCACCAGAAAGTATTGTGTGAGCTGTAGGTTTTTGTAGATGTTTTTTACAAGTTGAGTAAGTTCTCTTTTATTCCCAATTTGCGGAGAGATTTTTATCATAAATGCATGTTGGATTTTGTAGAATGTGTTTCCTGTATCTATTTGTATGATCATGTGAGTTTTCTTCTTTAGCTTGTTGGTGCAATGAATTACATTAATTAATTTTCATATGTCAAAACAGCCTTGCATGCCTGGGATAAACTCCACTTGTTCATGGTATATAATTTGTTTTATACATTGTTGGATTTGACTTTGATAATATTTTGTTGAGGATTTTGGTATCTATGTTCATGAGAGATACTGTTTTCTTGTAATGTCTTTGTCTAGTTTTAGTATTTAGGGTAATATTGGCCTCACAGAATGAGTTAGGACATATTCATTTTGCTTCTGTCCTCTCAAAGAAATTGTAGATAGTTGGCATAATTTCTTCCTTCAGTCTTTAATAGAATTTACCAGTGAATTCATCTGGGTCTGATACTTTCTGTTTGGAAATGTTCTTAATTATTGATTGAATGTCTTTAGTAGATGCAGGCCTATTCAGATTATCTAATTCTTCTCATATAAGTTTTGTCATATTGTGTCTTTCAAGCCATTTTATCCAGGCTATCAAATTTATGGGCATAGAATGGTTCATAGTATTCCTTTGTTATCATTTTATTGTCTATGGAATCTGTACTGAGATCTCCTCTTTCATTTCTGCTATTTGTAATTTGAATAATCTCTCTTTTTTTTCTTAGCTGGTTAAAGGCTTGTTGATTTTATTCATCTTTTCAAGGAGCCAGCTTTTGGTGTCATTGATCTCTTTTACTTTGATTTACTGTTTTCAATTTCATTGATTTCTGCTCTGATTTTTATTTTTATTCTACTCACTTTGAATTTAATGTGCTGTTCTTTTTCTAGTTTTCTAAGGTGGAAGCTTAGATCATTGATTTTAGAACTTCCCTTATTTCTAATATATACATTCAAAGCGATACATTTTCCTCTGAGCATTGTTTTTGATGCAGTCCACAAATTTTGATGTTGTGTTTTCATTTCCATTTAGTTAATATTTTGACCTATGTGTTAATTAAAGGTGTTTAGTGTCTAAGTATATTGGTATTGATTCTCTAAATCTAATAGTTTGTAGCTAATTCAATCAACTGTATATATATATATATATATATATATATATATATATACAGTTCTATATATATGTAGTTCTCTCTCTATATATATATACAGTGTGTATATAATACACACACACACACACCCCTATATATATGAATAAGTTTATCTCTTTCTTTCCAGTTATTATGTTTCCAATTGTTTATTGTCTATTGCTTTGGACAGAACCTCTAGTTTAAGAGTAGGTAGACTTGTTCCTGAATTTAATGAAAATGCTTCTAATTTCATCATTAAGTTTGATGTTTTTTATACTCTTTATTGAGACAATTATTGTCCCATCTTTTTTGTATTTCTGAGTGTTTATCATGAATGTTAAATTTTATCAAATGCTTATTTTGTATTAATTTGGAATTATTTCATCTTTTATTGTGATAATCTATTATATTATTACAGTTTCTTATATTTAATGGTCATTACATTCCTGAGATAAAGTCTACTTGGTCACTAACAAAAAGACATACTGGCTATATTTGGTTTGCTAGTTTTTTAAAAAATTTATGCACGTATGTTTATAGATTAGATAAGTCTATAATTTTCTTTTCTTTTTTGTCCTTGTCAGGCTTTGGTCTTAAAATTATATTACCTATTGGGTACTGTGCTCACTACCTGGCTGACAGGAGTCACCCTAAACCTCAGCGTCACACAATATACCCTTATGACAAACCTGCACATGTACTCCTAAATCTAAAATAAAAGTTGAAATTATTTTTTAAATTTTATTTATTTCTCCTTTTGTCTGCTATTTAATCATTTTCTATAAAAGGAATTATCTCTTTTATATAAATAGAGGAAACTTGTCTGAAAAACCACTTCTGTAAGTTCATGTTGTTTGAAAAGTATTTCTATTTAGTTAACATGTTTATTTTCTCAATTTTTTCTAAAAGTACCTATTTTGTTTAATTTTTTATGTTTATAGAATTCTGTACATAAAATATTTTTAATTTTTGTTCTTATCTGAAATGTCTGCATTTTTAATATTGTCTATTTGAAGGTTCAAATGTGTTAGTATAATAGAAAGCAGCTACAAAAATAATATATGCATGCTGTAAAAAGAATGTTTATTAAAATTAGCATAATCAGAATTCAGGTTCATATTATATATTCTTATGTCTGAATCAAAAACAGATTTTAAAAGCGGCTTTTATAAATTGAGATAAATTGTACTCTGTTACTGGTAGAATGGAAGTTTAAAAGTGGATATTAGAAGAAAAATCAATTTTGCTTTCATTTCTGCATGTATCTATTGTATTTATTCCGTGAAGCAGAGTTTTATAATAGAAAAAGCATGAGCTTTGCTGTTAGATGGACTTGGTTTCAAATTTCAACCCTGTTCCTTTTTCTTCATATAATCTTGAATAATTCACATAACCTCTCTAGTTCCCTATTTGTAATCGTTAGCATACTTAAAATAATACCTCCCTGGCAGAGTTACTTTAAGAATGATATATGTAAAGCTCCTAATTCAGTGTCTAGTACATAATAAGCACTCCAAAAGAGTAAAAAATCATTATTACATGTTTAGTAATTAACGGTTAATTTTTTTTACTTTGCAGTCTGCCCAAGAACTTTATGACAGTCTTCTATATCTAAATAATCTGTACGAAGGACATGATGTTCTAGTATTCTGTTTTTCCTCAGCTATGTTAGCTCATTACTATCACTTTACATTTAGAAACCACTGTAAAAACAGTGTGGAGAGTAAGGATTAGGGAGGCTGGCTTTTCAAAGAAGGAATCTTTCTGGCAGTTTTACCTCAGTAAATTCAGTTTAAAATTTCACTTTGACCTTTACCTCTTAGTCTTAATACTATTTTCATCCCTAAACTAAAGAATTGCCAAAATAATTATTTCATCTAGTGCCAAAGTCTTTCCCATCAGTTTTCTCTTACATAGCTAAAACTGCTTGAGAATTCTGACTGAAGTTTATTAATTGAAGAAAATAATAAGTGAAGATATGTAATCTTGGTTAATAGAATGAATGTTTTTGAACGGAATGTATTTTGGAAAAATCTCTAGTTAATCTTTGATTTTTTAAAATCGATTTCTTTGTTAAATTTTAATCACATATTTGTGACTGGTATTACTTACATGCAATATGTAAATAAGCAATAATTATTGTTAAGTTCTCTTTAATACCTCATTATGAATACATATACTAACCCAAGATTTTATTAAATAAGTTAGTTTTTTTATTTACATAATGCTAACTGCTTGTATATACTATTACCATAAAAATGATAGCATTTATTGCATTACCTTCAGTTTATAAGGTATACTTTCAGTGTAGATTAAACATGAGTTTACTGTAGATAAAATCTTATTTAAAGCACATTTTCATACTTTTGGTTCAAATAGTTTCCAAAATTCAAATATAAATGCCAGTCTACAATGTTTCATCTCAATAATAACAACACTACTTTTTAGATTTTGAACAGTTTAAAAATAACACCACAGTGCTTTATGATTTTCAGGTACCCAGATACATTATTTTTATCTGCCCCTAAACAAATCTCTGAGATGTTTGATCCCCATTTTAGATGTAAAGAGACTCAGAAACCTTACTTAATACAAGTTAACTTATAAATTGCCATGTTATCAGTACTGTAAATGTGTTTTTCACTCTTATTTATTGAAACATATATATTAATATATCATATCCTACTGTACACTTGGCTTTTCAAGCATTTTTAAATTTTTCTCTATTTCTCTAGAAAATACATTAACATATACTCATGCAATCATCTGCATACCTACTCTTAAATAAGAAGAAACCTTTTTACAGTAAGTATAAGGAAAAGTACAATTATGTATCCTTTTTTTGCTAACATATTGAGAGTGAAATGTTAACCTAAAGGAGAACTAAACACTGTCTGCTAAAATTATTTAGAGCGATAGATGCATTGAAAACAAAAAGGTTAGCTTTGCATCCGTTCTTTTTACTGGTTCCATTCTTCTGCCATTATCTAATGTTCTGTAGGCAATTTTGGAGCTATTATGATAGGCACAATTTTAGTGAAAGATGAAGACTAGAAACCCTGGCAGCTACATATAAGGGTAAAATGTATCAGCCCTCTAGAAGTTAAGTAGAAGACATTTTATAGAAAATAATATCTTTTGAAATTTGTTTTTCCATAGTAATATATAATCTTATTCTACCATTGGCCCAAAAAATAAGCAAATAATAATAATCCAACATAAGAAAATAAGGGATAGTTGGATTTGGGGATAGGATATCAAAAGACCTTGATTTACTGGATTAAAATATGAATTTTTCTTTCTATAGTCCAAGTGTAGAGAAGGAGAAAGGCAAACAAATTCCTGGACAGAGATTGATATGGTTTGACTGTGTTCCCACCCAAAGTCTGATCTTGAATTGTAATTCCCATGTATCAAGGGCAGGACCGGGTGGAGTAATTGAATAATAGGGGCAGATTCCCCCATACTGTTCTCGTAATAGTGAGTGAGTTCTCATAAGATCTGTCGGTTTTCTAATGGACTTCCTCCTTTGCTTGGCTCTCATTCTCTTTCTTGCCACCAAGTAAAGAAGGACATGTTTACTTCCCATTCTACCATGATTGTAAGTTTCCTGAAGCCTGCCAAGCATTGCTGAACTGTGAAACCTCTTTCCTTTATAAATTACCCAGTTTGGGGTATGTCTTTATTAGCAGTATGAGAACAAACTAATATATTAAATAGGTACTGGTACAGTTGGGTGCTGCCATAAGGATACCGAAAATGTGGAAGTGATTTTGGAACTGGATGACAGGAAGAGGTTGGAACAGTTTGGAGGGCTCAGAAGAAGACATGAAAATGTGGGAAAATTTGGAGCTTCCTAGAGACTGGGAATACTCAGAAGACAGGCAGATGTAGGAAAATTTGGAACTCCCTAGAGACTTATTGAATGGCTTTGATCAAAATGCTGTTAGTGATATGGACGATGAAGTCCAGGCTGAGATAGTCTCAGATGGAGATGAGGAACTTTTTGGGAACTGGAGTAAAGGTCACGCTTGCTATGCTTTAGCAAAGAGACTGGCAGCATTTTGCCCTTGCCCTAGAGATATGTGGAACTTTGAACTTGAGAGAGATGATTTAAGGTATCTGGCAGAAGAAATTTCCAAGTGGCAAAGTGTCCAAGAGGAAGCAGACCATAAAAGTTTGGAAAATTTGCAGCCCGATGATGTGAAGAAAAGAAAAACCCATTTCCTGGGGAGAAATTCAAGCCAGCTGCAGACATTTGCATAAGTAATGAGGAGCCAAATGCTAATCACCAAAACAATGGGGAAAATGTCTCCAGGGCATGTCAGGGACGTTCACAGCAGCCTCTCCCATCATAGGCCTGGAGGCCTAGGACAGAAAAATGGTTTCCTAGGCTGCTGCTACTCTGTGCAGTGTCAGAATATGGTCCCCTGTGTCCCAGTGACTTCAGCTTCAGCTGTGGCTAAAACAGGCCAAGGCACAGCTCAGACCCTTGCTTCTAAGGGTGTAAACCCTAGTACTTGCAGTTTCCCACATGGTGTTTGGCCTGTTGGTGCATAGAAGTCAAGAATCGAGGTTTGAGAACCTCCACCTAGATTTCAGAGGATGTATGGAAATACCTGGATATCCAGGCAGAATTTGCTGGAGAGGCAGAGCCCTAATGGAGAACCTCTGCTAGGGCAGTGCAGAAGGGAAATACTGGGTCAGAACTCCCACACAGAGTTCCCACTGGGGCACTGCCTAGTGGAGCGGTGAGAAAAGGGCCACTTTCCTCCAGACCCCAGAATGGTAGATCCACCAACAGCTTGCACTATGCATCTGGAAAAGCTGCAGACAGTCAACACCATCCTATGAAAGCAGTGGAAAGCGGGGCTATATCTTGCAAAGCCACAGAGGCGGAGCTGCCCAAGGCTGTGGGTGCCCCCCTCTTGCATCAGCATGACCTGGATGTGTGACATGAAGTCAAGGGAGATCATTTTGGAGCTTTAAGATTTGGCTACCCTGCTGAATTTTGGACTTACATGAGGCCTGTAGCCCCTCTGTTTTGGCCAATTTCTCCCATTTGGAATGGGTATATTTTTCTATTGCCTGTACCCCCATTGTATCTAGGAAGTAACTAACTTGCTTTTGATTTTACAGTCTCATTGGTAGAAGAGACTTGCTTTGTCTCAGATGAGACTTTGGACTGTGGACTTTTGAGTTAATACTGAAATAAGGCTTTGGGAGACTGTAGAAAAGGCGTGACTGTGGTTTGAAATGTGAGGACATGAGATTTGGGAGTGGCTGGGATGGAAACATGTAATCTAACTTTTAAATAAGTGGAATCATAGCATTTGTGTTGTTTCATGTTTCATATTTGCATCATACAGTTACCATGGCTTCCAGTTATTAGCTCCAGCCCAAACTTCTCTTCTCTCTTTTTTTGCTTAGCAATATGTCTTGAAAGTCTTCTTATGTACACACACACACATACACACACACACACACACACACACACACACACCTAATTCTGGTTAACAAGCTGCAAACCATTCCTTGGTACAGAAATGTTATCATGGTAGTAATAATATTATTTGTATATCTCAAATGCAAATAGCTGAGCTAATAATGTCTCCTCAGTTTACAGCACATTACAATTATTGGACTGGGTCAGACACTTTCTACTATTTCCTTTTACTTCTTTCTTTCTGTCCTGACCCTCACTCCTTAGTTTTTCTCCACAATCATTTATAAAACAGTGGTTTGCAAATGTTGATGTATATTAGCCTCTCCAGGAAAGCTAAGAAAAAATGAGGCCCGTCTTGTTTAAAGGATAGGCCCTGAGCATTTGTGTTTTTAGCTTGTTCTCCATGAATTCTAATACTGGTTGCTCTAATATAGTTTATATAGGTTTCTTAATATGTACAAACCCTTTTAAGTTAAATGTATATGCATTTATGTGTATTTGTAGGGATCTTTTCTAATTTTTTTATTGTGATAAAAATACACATAAAATTTATCACCTTAGCCATTTTAAGTGTACAGTTCAGTGGTATTAAATACATTCGTAATATTGTGCAAGCATCACCACCATCTATCTCCATAACTCTTTTCATCTTGTAAAACTGCACCTCTGTACCCATTCCATAGTAATTCCTTATTCTCCCCTCCTCTCCACAACCACAATTCTACTTCTGTCTCTATGATTTTGATTACTCCAAGTACCTCATAGAGTTGGAATCATATAGTTTTGGTCAGATTTTTTTTTCTTCTTAAGGCTAAATAATACCCATTTTGTATATATACCACATTTTGTTTATCCATTCATTCATCAGTGGACACTTGGGTTACTCCCACATTTTGGTGATTGTAAACAATGCTGCTGTGAACATGGGTGTATAAATAGCTCTTCAAGATTCTGGTTTCAGTTCCTTTTGGCATATATCCAAAAGTGGAATTTCAGGATCATATGTTATCTATCTTTAGTTTTTTGAAGAACTGCCATACTGTTTTCTACAGCAGCTATATCAGTTTACATTTTTACCAACAGTGTGCAAGGGTTGGTTTCAGTTTCTTCTCAAACTTGCAAACACTTTTCTATTTTGATTTTTTTTCTTTTTTTTCTTTTTCTTTTTTTGAATAATAAATGTGAAGTAGAATCTCATTGTAGTTTTGATTTATATTTCCCTAATGATTAGTGATAGTGAGCATCTTTTCATGTACTTCTTAGCCATTTGTATATCTTCTCTGGAGAAATGCCCTATTCAAGGCCTTTTGAGTTGTTTCTTTTTTTGTTGAGTTTCAGGAGTTCTCTATATATTCTCGATATTATTATCATATTAAATATATGATTTGCAAATATTTCATTCTATAAGTTGCCATTTTATTCTGTTGAGTGTCTTTTGATGCACAAAATATTTTATTTCACAAAGTTCAATTTGACTATTTTTTCTCTGTCACCTAGGGCTTTGGTGTCATCTCCTAGAAATCAAGTGCCAACTCCAGTATCATGAAGCTTTTGCCCTATGTTTTCTTCTAAGAGTCTTAAAGTTTTTGGCCATACATTTAAGTCTTTGATTTATTTTGATTTAATTTTTGTATATGTTATTAGGTGAGAGTTCAGCTTCATTCTTTTGCATGGGGATATACAGTTTTTCCAGAAACATCTGCTGAAAAGACTGTCCTTTACCCCACTGAATGGTCTTAGCCACCCTTCTCAGAACTTATTTGACCATATATAGGAGGGTTTATTTCTAGCTCTAGTCTATTGGTCTATATGTCTGTCTGCCTTTATGCCAGTATCATACTGTTTTCATTACAATAGTTTTGAAATAAATTTTGAAATCAGGAAGTCTAAGTCTTCTGGCTTTGTTCTTTTTTTTCAAGATTGTTTTGTCTATTTTAGGTCTCTTGAGATTCCATATGAATTTTGGGATAGGTTTTTCTATTTCTGCTAAAAACATCATTGATATTTTGATAAGGATGTGTTGAATCTGTAGGTGGCTTTGAGTAGTATTGATATCTTAACAATATTATATCTTTCAATCCACAAACGTGGCTTGTGTTTACATTTATTTATGTCTTTCTAAATTTCTTTCAGCATTCTTTTGTTGTTTTCATTGCAGAAGTCTTTCACCTCCCTGATTAATTCCCAAGTATTTTATTCCTTTTGATGCTATTATAAATCAAATTGTCCTTATTAATTCCTTTTCTGATTATTCATTGTTAGTATATGGAAATACAACTGATTTTTGTCTGTTTTTTTCTGTGTCCTGCTACTTTGTTGAATTCCATTATTAGTTCTAACAGTGTTTTGTGTAATCTTTAGGGTATTTTTTAGATATAAGATCACATCATCTGCAAACAGATCATTTACTTCTTACTTTTCAATGGATGGCTTTTCTTTTTCTTGCCTAGGACTTCCAGTACTATGTTGAAAATACATCCCAAAAGCAGGCATCCTTGTTTATTCATTATGTCAGAGGAAAAGCTCTCAGCCTTTCACCATTGAGCATGTTTTCTGTGGGTTTTTCATATATGACTTTTATTGTGTTGAGGAAGTTTCCTTCTATTCCTAGTTATTAAATGTTTTTATCATGAAACAGTGTTTGATTTTGTTCTTTTTTTGGCATCAATTTAGATGATAATGTGGTTGTTTCTTTTTTCTCTCCATTGTGTTAATGTAATGTATCATATGGATTGATTTTCCTGTGGTGAAACATCCTTGCATTCTAGGAATAAATCCCAATTGATCATGCTGTATGATTTTAATATGCTTTTGAATTCAGTTTGCTACTATTTTGTTGAAGATTGTTGTTTTAATATTCATAAGGGACATTTGTCTTTAGTATTCCCTTTTTGCAGTGTCTTTGTATGGCTTTGGAATCAGGGTAATGCTGGCCTTACACAATGAGTTAGGAAGTATTCCACCCTCTTCAGCTTTTTAGAAAAGTTTGAGAAGGATTTGTGTTCTTTAGATATTTGGTAGAATTCACCAGTTAAGCCATCAGATCTAGGACTTCTCTTTCTTAGGAGATTTTTTATTACTGATTCAATTTCCCTGCTAGTACTAGATCTAGTTAGATTTTTTTATCTCTTTATGATTTTAGTCTTGGTAAGCTTTGTGTTTCTAAGAACTTATCTACTTCAATTAGGTTAGTAGCTTCATTTTTGACTCCTGCCTTATCTTCCAAATTTAGTCAATCAAAAACTTTCGTTTATTAATCTGTATACTTCTCTCCAATTCTGCTGACAATATTTTACTCATGTTCACCATGATTACAGGCATGTGCTACCACACCTGGCTAATTTTGTATTTTTAGTAGAAGCGGGGTTTCACCATGTTGGCCAGGTTGGTCTTGAACTCCTGACCTCAGGTGATCCACCCACCTCAGCCTCCCAAAGTGCTGGGATTATGGGCATGAGCCACCACGCCCAGCCTGTTGTACAATTTTCTGACTGGTCTCTCTGCATCTATTCTCATTTATCTTTAATCCATTTTTCAGACTTCAGCTACCATAATCTTTTTTAATCAAAATGTTTACCAAGACTCTTATTATTATCCTGGCAATAAAATTCAAACTTCTAACATGGTCTAAAAGTCCCAATGTGATATTTCCCTTGACAACTTTACCAAGATTTTCTGTCAGTATTGTTCCCTCTAATTTTTCTATGCTGTAGCACAGAAATTAGATTTCACTCAGTTTTAGGTATACCCTATACATACTTCTGCTTTAAGGCCTCTGTCTGCCTTCATTTTCCCTTTTAACAAAAATTCCTAAAGATCAAGAACTGTATCATAGATTCTTAAATGATAGGGAGGGGGCAAAGTAAGATGGCCAAATTGAAGCCTTGACCGAGCATGTCTTCTGCACAGGCACCAATTTAACAATTGTCTACACAAGCAAAGCACCCTCATAAGAACCAAAAACTAGATGAACACCCACAGTACCTGGTTTTAACTTCATGTCGCTGAAAAAGGCACTGAGGAGGGTAGAAACAGTCTTGAATCACCAGTGCCACCCCTTGCCCACCCCCCAGCAGGAATTGTGACATTGCATTGAACTCAGTGATACCCTGTTATGGCAGAATGCAAAACCAGGCTGTGCTTAGCTAATGCCCACCCACAGAGGGGATATTTAAACCAACTCTAGCCAGAGGGGAATTGCCCATCCCAGTGGTCCAAACTTCAGTTCTGGCAAGCCTTATCACCCTGAGCTAAAGTGTTCTGAGGCTCTAAATAAACTTCAAAGGCAGTGTAGGCCACAAGGACTGCAACTCTTTGGGAGTCCTAGTGCTTAACTTAGATTAAAGTGAGTGGACTAAGGAGGCACGTAACCTGTTGAGACACAGCCAGAGTGGCTAAGAGAGTACTTGCACCACCCCTACCCCAAACCCAGGCTACACAGCATGGTCTCCAAACAAGACACCTTCTTTCCACTTAAGGAGAGGAGGGAGAAGAATAAAGAGGTTTCTGTCTTACATCTTGCAAACCAGCTCATCCACTGTAGGATAGAATGCCAGTCAGAGTCATGAATCCTCCTTTCCAGGACCTAGCTCCCAGACATTTCTGGACACACCCTGGGCCAGAAGGGAACCTGCTGCCTTAAAGGGAAGGACTCAGTCCTGGCAGGACCCATCAACTACTGAATAAAGTGCCCTTGGGCCCTGAATAACCAGTAGCAATACCCAGGTAGTATGCCACTCTGAGACATGCTGGCTTCAGGTGAAACTCAGCACATTACTAGCTATGATGGCTATGGGGAGAGACTATGATTGAGAAAATTAGAGGGAAAAGTAAGGGAGCTTTGTCTTACACCTTAGGTACCAACTCTGCCATAGGGAAGTAGAGCACCAAGCAGGCTCTTGTGGCCCCCAATTCCAGGACTTGGCTCTTGGACAGCATTTCTGGACCTGCCGTGGGCCAAAGGGAAACTACACTGAAGAGTGAGTCCCAGGCCAGGCAGCATTCAACACAAGCTCGATGAAGAGCTCCTGGGCCTTAAGAAAACATCAGCAGTAGCCCAGCAGTACTCTCCATGGGTTTGTGATGGTGGTCATAGGGTGAGGCCCCTCTGCCTATGGAAAGGTGGGGGAAGAGTGGGAAATACTGTGTCTCATGATTTGAGTGACAGCTTAGCCACAGTACAGTAGAACACTAGGCACACTTCTAAGGTTTTTGACTCAAGTCTCTGGCTCGCAGATGGCACTTCTGGACCTGCCTGGAGGAACTTGTGCCCTGAAGGGAAGGAAAAACCCTGGCTGGCTTTACCACCTAATGATTGTACAGTCCCAGGGCCTTGAGTGAACACAGGCAGTAGCCAGGGTAGTAGTTATGACAACAGGCCTTGGGCGAGACTGAGTGCTATGCTGGCATTCAGTCTGAGTCAGTGTGGTACCAGTGGTGGTGGCCACAAAGGTGCTTGTGTCACCCCACCCCAAGCTCTAGGTGGCTCAGAATAGAGAGAAAGAGGCTCTGTTTTTTTTTAGGAGAAAGTAGGGAAAGAACAACAGTCTCTGCAGAGAATTCTGAATCTTATCCAAAACCATGAACGTAGTACCTCTACAAGTCTGCAAGAACAGTAGTGTTACTGGGTTTGGGGTGTCCACTAATACAGATACAGCTTAGATCACAACACTCAAGTCTTCTGAGTACCTGGAAAGCCTTGCAGGAAATACAGGTTCAAATTAGCCCAGACTGTGAAGACTACAATAAATACCTAACTCTTCAATGTCCAGACACAGGTGAACATCCACACACATAAAGACCATCCAGGAAAGCATGACCTCACTAAATGAACTAAATAAGCCACCAGGGACCAATCCTGGAGAAACAGAGATATGTGACCTTTTAGACTCGAAATTCAAACTAGCTGTTTTAGGAAACTCAAAAGAATTCAAGATGACACAGAGAAGGAATTCAGAATTCTACCAGATAAATTTCATAAAGAGATTGAAATAATTAAAGAGAAACAAGCAGGAATTCTATACTTGAAAAAGTGCAATTGGCATACTGAAGAATGCATCACAGTCCTCTAATAGAATGTATCAAGCAGAAGGAGTTAGTGAGCTTGAAGACAGGCTATTTGAAAATACACAGTCAGAGGAGACAAAAGAAAAAAGAATAAAAGACAATGAAGCATACCTGTAGGATCTAGGAAATAGCTTCGAAAGTTCAAATCTAAGAGTTACTGGACTTAAAGAGGAGAGAGAAACACAGACAGGGATAGAAAGTTATTACCCGTTTGAATAAAAAGGATGTTAATGAGTGATAATTATTACAGAGAACTTCCCAAACCTAGAGAAAGATATCAATATTCAAGTACAAGAAGGTTATAGAACATTTAGCACATTTAATTCAAAGAAGACTACCTTAAGGCATTTAATAATTAAACTCTGAAAGATCAAAGATAAAGAAAGGATCCTAAAAGGATAAAAGAAACAAATAACATACAATGGAACTCTTATATGTCTGGTAGCAGACTTTTCAGTGGAAACCTCACAGGTCATGAGAGAGTGGCATGACATATTTAAAGTGTTGAAGAAAAAAAAAATTTTACCCTAGAATAGTGTATCCTCCAAAAATGTCATTAAAACATGAATGAGAAATAAAACTTCCCAGACAAACAAAAAGTGAAGGATTTCATCAATACCAGACCTATCCTACAAGTGCTAAAGGCAGTACTTCAAACAAAAAGAAAAGACTTTTAATGAGTAATAGAAGATTATCTAAAGGTTAAAAAAAAAAAACTCACTGGTAATAGCACACAGAAAAACACAGAATATTATCACACTGTGACTCTGGTGTGTAAACTAGTCTTACACTAACTAGGAAGACAAAATGATGACCCAATCATAAATAATGTATTTGCCCGTTCTCAAACTGCTATAACTATAATAAAATACCTGAGACTGGGTAATTTATAAAGAAAAGAAATTTAATTGACTCACAGTTCCACTGTACAGGAAGCAAGGCAGCATCTGCCTGCCTTTGGGGAGGCCTCAAGGAAATTTTTCTCATGGCAGAAGGCAAAGTGATAGCAGGCATCTTACATGGCAGAAACAGGAATAAGACGGGGGGGAGATGCTACATACTTTACACAAGAACTCACTATTGCGACGACAACACCAAGGATGGTGGTGTTAAGCCATGAGAAATGACTCCCATGATCCAATCACCTCTCACCAGGCCCAACCTCCGATATTGAGAATTACAATTTGACATGAGATTTAGGTGGAGAAACACGTCCAAATCATGTCAAATAATAATTACAACATTTCAAGACATTGACAGTACTTTAAGATATAAACAGGAAAAACAAAAAGCTAAAAAGTAGGGGAACTAAGTGTAGAGTTTTAATTTTCTTTTTGCTTGTTCACTTGTTCTATGCAAATAGTGTTAATATTATCAGCTTAAAATAATGGATTATAAGATATTATTTGAAAGCCTCATGGTAACCTCAAATAAAAAAAACACACGACAGATACATAAAAAATGAAATTAAATCATATCACCATAGAAAATCACCTTCACTAAAAGGAAGACAGGAAGGAAGGAAAGAAGGAAGAGAATATCTCAAAACAACCGGAAATCAAATAACAAAATGGCAGGGGTAAGTTCTTATCGATAATACTGAAAGTAAATGGAATAAACTCCTTAATGAAAAGATACAGAATGGCTGAATGGATTTAAAAAGCAAGACCTAATGATCTGTTTGTTACCTACAAGAAACACACTTCACCTATAAAGACACATGTTGACTAAAAATAAGGGGATGGAGAAAGATATTGCATGCCAATGGAAACCAAAAAAAAGCTGGAGTAGCTGTATTTATATCAGACAAAATAGAATTCAAGAAAAAAAAAAAAACTCTAAGAAGAGACAAAGAAGGTCATTATATAATGGTAAATGGGTCCGTTCAGCAAGAGGATATTTAAGCACTGTAAACATATATGCACTCAGTACTGGAGTACCCAACTTATTAGCACTAAAGAGAGAGATGGAACCCATACAATAAAACCTGAAGACTTCAACACTCTTGTTTCAGCACTGGATACATCTTCCAGACAGAAAATCATCAAAGAAGCATTGAACTTAACCTGCATTATAGACCAAATGGACCAAATTTACAGAACATTTCATTCAACAGCCACAAAATACATATTAATTTCCTCATCACATGGATTATTCTGAGATAGACCATATGTTATCTATCCAGAGATAGACCATATGTTTAAGACAAAGCAAGTCTGAAAACATTCAGAAAATTGAAATAATATCAAGCATGTTCTCTGACCACATGGAATAAAACTAGAAATCAGTGACAAGAGAAATTTATGCAAACACATGGAAATTTTTTTAAACAGCACGCTCTTCAATGACTAGTAGGTCGATGAAGAGATCAAGAAGGAAATTGAAAATTATTTGGAAATGAATTATAATGGCGACACAACATAAAACCAATGAAGTACAGCAAAAACAGTACTGAGGGAAGTTAATAGCTATAAGTGCCTACATCAAAAAAGAAGAAAAACATCAAATAAATAACCTAACGATGCATCTTAAAGAATTAGTAAAATGAGCAAACCAAACCCAAAATTACTAGAAGAATAAGGAACAGAGCAAAAATAAATTAATTTGAAATGAATAAAACAGTACAGAAGATCAACAAAACAAAGAGTTGGTTTTTTTTGAAAAGTTAAAATTAACAAACATTTAGCCAGACTAACCAAAAAACGAGACGATCCAAATAAATAGAGATTAAAAAGGAGACATTACTACTGTTATTGCAGAAATTCAAAGGATTAGCTGCTGCTGCGAGCAACTGTATGCCAATAAATTGGAAAATCTAGAAGAGGTGGACAAATGCCTGGATACATACAACCTACCAAGATTGAACCATGGTGAAGTCCAAAATCTGAATAGACCAAGAACAAGTAATGAGAGTGAAGCCATAATAAAAATTCTACTAGCAAAGAAGTGACAGGACCCACTGGCCTCACGTCTTAATTCTATCAAACATTTAAAGAGAACGTGTACCAATTCTATTCAGACTATTCTGAAAAATAGAGGAGGGAAGATTTCCAAACTTATTCTATGAGGCCAGTATTACCCTGATACCAAAACCAGATAAAGACAAATCAAAAAAAGAAAACTGTAGGCCAATATTACAGATGAATATTGATGCAAAAATTCTCAAAAAATTTTAGCAAACCAAATTTAACAACACATTGAAAACATCATTCATCATGACCAAGTGGGATTTATCCCTGGAATATAACAATGGTTCAATATATGCAAATCAATTAATGTGATATGTCATATCAACAGAATGAGGTACAAAAACCATATGAACATTTCAATTGATACTGGAAACACATTTGATAAAATTTAACATTTCTTTATGATTAAAAAACCCTCACAAAACTGAGTTTAGAAGGAACATACCTCAGGACAATAAAAACCATACATGACAGACCATGACGAGCATGATGTTGAATGGGGAAAAACTGAAAGCCTTTCTTCTAAGATCAAGAATGTAACAAGCATGGCCCACTTTAAATACTGTTATTCATCATACTACTGGAAGTACTAGCCAGAGCAATTAGAGAAAGAGAAAAATAAAGGGCATCTAGATTAGAAAGAAAGAAGTTAAATTATCCTTGTTTGAAGATGACATGATCTTACATTTGGAAAAGCCTAAAGACTCCATAAAAAAACACTATTAGAAGTGATAAATTCAGCAAAGTTGCGGGGTAAAAGGCAACATATATAAAAATCAGAAGCATTTTTATATGCTAACCACAAACAATCTGAAGAAGAAACCAGGAAAGTAATCCCACTTACAATAGCTACAAATAAAACAAAATACTTAGAAATTAACCAAAGAAGTGAAAGATCTCTACAGTGAAAACTATGAAACATTAATACAAGAAACTGAAGAAGACACAAAAAAGGAAAGATATTCCATGTTCATGGGTTGAAAAATTAATATTGTTAAAATGTCCATGCAATGCAAAACAATCTACAGATTTAATGCAATCCCTGTTAAAATGCTGATGGCATTCTTCACAGAAATAGAAGAAACAATTCTAAAATTGTTTACAATTGGTTGTTATATACAACCACAAAAGACCATAAAGAAGAATGACATTCTGTCATTTGCGACAACATGGGTGGAACTGGAGGACATTATTTTCAATAAAATAAGCCAAGCACAAAAAGACAAACTTTGTGTGTGTTCTCACTTATTTATGGGTGCTAAAAATTAAAATAAATTGAACTCATGGATATAGAGAGTACAAGGATTGTTACCAGAGGCTGGGAAGGGGTGGGGTGTGTGTGGAGAATTGGGAATGGTTAATTGGTACAAAAAAATAGTTCAAAAGAATGAATAAGACCTAGTATTTGCTGGTGTACAGGGTGATTATAATCAAAAGTAATTTAATTGTACATTTCAAAATAACTAGAAATGTATAATTAGATTTTTTGTAACACAAAGGATAAATGCTTGAGATGATGGATTCCCATTAACCTGGATGGAATTATTATTATGCATTGCATGCCTAAGTCAAAATATCTCATGTAACCCATAAATATATTTACCTACTATGGACTCACAAAAATTAAAAAATGAAAAATAAAAAGAAGTTTTTAAAAGCAAACATACATACATAGAAACATACCTTTCTTTCTTCACTGGTAATTTATGGATGCATTAAGGAAAGGATTGTTTTTATCATTGGACCCACAGAGCTTAATTCAAAGCTCTGAGAAATAATATGTTCTCAATATATTTGTATTTATTTGATGTAGTTACTACAAAAAGGGTTATGCTAGTGTTAACTCTCATTTCAACAAAGTATTCAGTTAATTTAGTCACAGTTCCTTATTCATCAACTATGCTAGCTCTTTCTACTTTGTCTTCATAGCATGGGTTATAATTACATACTTATCTTTGTGTTTCTTATATCATTTATTCCCCATCCAGGAACAGGGGAGAGATTGGATCTTGTTCACCACTGTACCCCCAGTGCTTATCTTAGCCCCTAGCATGTAATTGGTAATGAATAAGTTTTTTAATGAATTAACAGAAAGTTCATTCCAGTTAATGTTTTACTCTATTTTCTATAAAGCAATGTATCTGAAAAATGGTCTTCAAAATCTTCTATAATAGTTGTTGAAAATGCATTTTCAGGACTTGATGCACACTTCATATCTACTAAATCAATGATTGAGGGGTATCTCCTGTAACTTACGTTTTTACTAAAGTCCCTATGTGATGCTTAACAACATGTGCATACGGTGTTCTCACAACTCATATCTTTGTAACTAAACAAATGATTATTCATATGGGGGAAAATATCTCAAGGCATTCATATTTGTGATCATAGTGTTATTTTTGTGTTTTTGTGTGTATTTTTATACTAGTCTACTTGTTTTATTGTTATTATTCTAACCTTTTGCCGCAAGTTAACTTTTCGTTTGTGAACAAAAGCGACAACCCTTTTCACTATTCAACAGTCTCAGCCTACTCACTCTCTAAGCCTCTCTTTTTATTTTTACTGCCAAAGGGCAACTCTCTTTTAATTCTGTCTCCCTGACTCCCCCACTCTTCTTACTCCATTTTGTGAAAGCAGTTTCTAAACAGCTACAACAGAATTTCTAAAGTCATTCATGTGGAAATAAATTAGAGTGAGAAATCTATCCAGGACTCAAAAAAGTTACATTCCCTACTTTATGTTTCCTTTCTTGAAATCAGTAAAAGGTAAACCCATTACTTCACTTAGAAGATATGCAGTAAAGGCATACCTGAGTTTGTTTTGCTTCTCATCACTGCACTTTCACTGTTACTGCTGTTTTATACAAATTAAAAGTTTGTAGTACCCTTGTATCATGCAAGTCTAACGGAGCCATTTTTCTAACAGTATGTGCCCACTTTGTGTCTTTGTATCATACTTTGGTAATTCTTGCAATGTTTCAAACTTTTTCATTATTATTATATGTGTTATGGTGATCTGTGATCAGTGATCTTTGATGTTGCTATTGTACTTGTTTTGGTGCACCACAAACGGAGCCCATTTAAAATGGCAAACTTAAGTGATAAATATGTGTGTTCTCATTGCTCCCCCAACCAGCCATTCCCCCATTTTTGTGCCTCTTCATGGGTCTCCCTATTCCTTGAGAAACAAAGATATTGAAATTAGATCAATTAGTAGCCCTATAATGGCCTCTAAGTGTTCAAGTGAAAGGAAGAATCACACATCTCTTACTTTAAATCAAAAGCTAGAAATGATTAAGCTTAGTGAGGAAGGCATGTTAAAAGCCAAGATAGCCCAAAAGCTAGACTTTTTCTACCAGTTAGACAAATTGTGATGCAAAGGAAAAATTCTTAAAGGAAATTAAAAATGCTACTCAAGTGAACAACAGATGATAAGAAAGCAAAACAGACTTCCTGCTGATATGGAGAAAGTTTTAGTGGTCTGGATAGAAGATTGAGTCAGCCACAATATTCCCTTAAGCCGAAGCCTAATCCAGAGCAAAGACCTAACTCTCTTTGGTTCTGTAAGGCTGTGAGAGATCAGGAAGGTACAGAAGAAAAGTTGGAAGCTAGCAGAGGTTGGTTCATAAGATTTAAGAAAAGAACTGTCTTCAAAACATGAAAGTACAGGGTGGAGCAGCAAGTACTGGTGGAGAAGCTGCAAGAAATAATCCCAAAATCTAGCTAAGATCATTGATGAAACTATACAGCAGATTTTCAATGTAGGTGAAGCAGCCTTCAGTTGGAAGAAGATGCCATCTAGGGCTTTCATAGCTAGAGAGAAGAGGTCAATGCCTGGCTTCAAGGCTTCAAAGCTTCAAAAGATAGGCTGACTCTCCTGTTACAGACTGATGTAGATGGTGACTTTCAGTTGAAGCTGATACTCATTGACCGTTCCAAAATCCTAGGGCTCTTAAGAATTATACTAAATCTACTCTGCCTATGTTTATAAATGGAACAACCAAGTCTGGATGATAGCACACCTGTTTACAGTGTGGTTTACTGAATATTTTAAGCTCACTATTTAGACCTACTGCTCAGGGAAAAAGATTTCTTTAAAAATATTACTGGTCATTATAACAGTGCACCTCATCACCTAAGAGCTCTGATGGATATGTACAGGAAAATAAATATTGTCTCCATGAATGATAACATAATATATCAGGGAACCTGCCATGATAGTCACCTAGGTTCTTTTCTATTTTCCCTAAGCATCGGCTGGTTTGAGAAATAAAGGGACAGAGTACAAAAGAGAGAAATTTTAAAGCTGGGCGTCCGGGGGAGACATCACATGTCGGTAGGTTCCGTGATGCCCCACAAGCCACAAAACCAGCAAGTTTTTATTAGGGACTTTCAAAAGGGGAGGGAGTGTGCAAATAGGTGTGGGTCACAGAGATCATGTACTTCACAAGGTAATAGAATATCACAAGGAAAATGGAGGCAGGGCAAGATCACAGGACCACAGGTTGGGGCGAAATTAAAATTGCTAATGAAGTTTCGGGCACCATTGTCATTGATAACATCTTACCAGGAGACAGGGTTTTGAGAGCAACCGGTCTGATCAAAATTTATTAGGCGGGAATTTCCTCTTGCTAATAAGCCTGGGAGTGCTATGGGAGACTGGGGTCTATTTCACCCCTACAGCCTCGACCATAGAAGATGGCCACGCCCAGGGGGGCCAGTTCAGAGACCCACCACCAGGCGCATATTCTCTTTCCTGGGGATGTTCCTTGCTGAGAAAAAGAATTCAGCGATATTTCTCCCATTTGCTTTTGAAAGAAGAGAAATATGGCTCTGTTCCACCTGGCTTACTGGCGGTCAGAGTTTAAGGTTATCTCTCTTGTTTCCTAAACATTGCTGTTATCCTGTTCTTTTTTCAAGGTGCCCAGATTTCATATTGTTTAAACAGACATGCTCTACAATTTATGCAGTTAATGCAATTATCACAGGGTCCTGAGGCGACACACATCCTCCTCGGCTTATGAGATGACTGGATTAAGAGATTAAAGTAAAGACAGGCATAGGAAATCACCAGGGTACTGATTGGGGAAGTGATAAGTGTCCATGAAATCTTCACAATTTATGTTTAGAGATTGCAGTAAAGACAGGCATAAGAAATTATAAAAGTATTAATTTGGGGAACTAATAAATGTCCATGAAATCTTCACAATCCACATTCTTCTGCCATGGCTTCAGCCAGTCCCTCTGTTTGGGGTCCCTGACTTGCCGCAACAATAATATCCATTCTGCAGCCCATGGATGAAGCAATCATTTCAACTTTCAAGTCTTACTTTTTAAGAAATACCTTTTGTAAGGCCATAGCTGCCATAGATAGTGACTTCTCTGATCGATCTGGGAAAAATAAATTGAAATCCCCTGGAAAGGATCCACCATTCTAGATGCCTTTCAGAACATTTGTGATTCATGGAAAGAGATCACAATATCAATATGAAAAGGAGTTCGTAAGAAGTTGATTCCAACCCTCATTGATAACTTTGAGGAGTTCAAGACTTCACTGAGGTAGTGATTGCAGATGTGGTAGAAATAGAGAACTAGAATTAGAAGTGGAATGTGAGATGTGACTGAGTAGCTGTAATCTCATGGCAAAACTTGAATGGATGAAGAGTTGATTCTTATGAATGAGCAAAAAAGTTTCTTAGAATGGAATCTACTCCTGGTAAAGATGCTGTGAGCATTGTTGGAATGATAACAATGCATTTAGAATATTATGTAAACTTATTTGATAAAGCAACAGCGAGGTTTGAGAGGAGTGAATATGGAGAGAAGTTCTTTTGTGGGTGAAATGCTATCAAATGGCATTGCATGCTACAGAGAAATCTTTTGTGAAAGGAAGAGTCCATTGATGCAGCAAACTTCACTGTTGTCTTATTTTAAGAAGCTGCCGTAGCCACAGCCACCTCAGCCTTCAGCAACCATTACTTCGATTAGTTAAAGTCCTCAACATTGAGGCAAGACCCTCCACCAGCAAAAAGATTATGACTTGCTGGGGGCTTAGATGACTGTTAGCATATTTTAGCAATAAAGTATTTTTTAACTGTTATTTTAGGTTTAGGGATACATGTGAAGATTTGTTACATAGATAAACATATGTCACAGGGGTTTATACATATTATTACATCACCCAGGTATTAAGCTCAATACCTAATAGTTATCTTTTTTGTTTTTCTCTGTCTTTCCACCCTCCCCCCTCAAGTAGACCCCAGTGTCTGTTTCCTTCTTTGCATTCGTATGTTCTTATCATTTAGCTCCCACTTATAAGAGAACATGCAGTATTTGGTTTTCTGTTTCTGCATTAGTTTGCTGAGGATAATAGCCTTCAGCTCCATCTGTGTTCCCATAAAAGACATGATGTCATTCTTTTTTGTGACTGCATAGTATTCCATATATATGTATATATATTCCATGTATACGTATATGTATATGTACCACATTTTCTTTATCCAGTCTGTCATTGACGGGCACTTTGGCTGATTCCAGGTCTTTGCTATTATGAACAGTGCTGCAGTGAACATTTGCGTGCATGTGTCTTTATGGTAGAATGATTTATATTCTTCCGGGTATATACTCAGTAAAGGGATGGCTGGGTTGAATGGGAGTTCTGCTTTTAGCCCTTTGAGGAATCACCCTACTGCTTTCCACAATGGTTGGACTCATTTATACTCCCACAAACAGTGTGTAAGTGTTCCCTTTTCTCTGCAGTCTTGCCAGCATCTGTTTTTTTTTTTTTGACTTTTTAGTAATCGCCATTCTGACTGGTGTGAGATGGTATCTCATTCTGGTTTTGATTTGCATTTCTCTAATGATCAGTGATATTAAGATTTTCTTCAGGAAAAGTAGGAAAGAAATGAAAGGATGTGCATTCGTAATAACAATCTTGTATCATGAACAATATAATACCAGTTGTCTTAAAAAAAAAGATTTTCTTCATATGCTTGTTGGCTACATATGTGTCTTGTTTTGAAAAATATCTGTTCATGTCTATAAGGAACTTAAACAAATTTACAAGAGAAAAACAACCCCATTAAAAAAGTGGGCAAAGGACATGAACAGACACTTCTCAAGAGAAGACATCCATTATTTTCTTCTAGATGATGTTTTTGCACATCTAATAGATTATAGTATAAACAACTTTTATATGCACTGGGAAATCAAAAAAATTAAGTCACTAATTTTATTGCAATATTCACTTTTTTGTCATGGTTTAGGACTGAACCCTCCATATCTCCAAGGTATGCTTGTTGTAATTACCTGGTGTTAATATGTGAATATGTGTGAGCATGTGCATGAGTATAAACACAGTTGTTATATGCCATGGAAAGCACCACAAATTGAAATGTTCATTTTCCTGAAAACTTAAAAATATGAACAAGTTTTTTTTGTTTTGTTTTGTTTTGTGTTGTTGTTGTTGTTGTTGTTTTTGAGATGGAGTCTCACTCTGTCACCAGGCTGGAGTGCAGTGGTGTGATCTTGGCTCACTGCAACCTCCACCTCCTGGGTTCAAGCAATTCTCCTGCCTCAGTCTCACAAATAGCTGGGACTACAGGCTCACACCACCACTCCCAGCTAATTTTTGTCTTCTTAGTAGAGACGAGGTTTCACCATGTTGGCCAGGATGGTCTCGATCTCTTGACTTCCTGATCTGCCCCCCTCGGCCTCCCAAAGTGCTGGGATTACAGGCATAAGCCACCACACCGGGCCTTTTTTTTTTTTTTTGGACACAGAGTTTCACTCTTGTTGCCCAGGCTGGAGTGCAGTAGCGATCTCAGCTCACTGCAACCTCTGCCTCCCAGTTCTAGTGATTTTCCTGCCTCAGCCACCTGAGTAGCCAGGATTACAGGCGTATGCCACCACGCCTGGCTAATTTTGTATTTTTAGTAGAGATGGGGTTTCTCCGTGATGGTCAGGCTGGTCTCCAACTCCCAGTCTCAGGTGATCCACCCGTCTCAGCCTCCCAAGGTGCTGGGATTACAGGCATGAGCCACTGCGCCTGGCCCAAAAAAATGTGAATAAGTTTACTTCAAGAGGAGAAATGTAAAGAAGCAAGAGAAAATATTGCTTGAGATTAAGGAAAAGCCAAAAGAAAGATAATCATTTTTTTAAAAAGAATAGACTTACTTTTCCTTTTGTCCCTCTCATAATTTTAAAAGAATTTTGACTTAAGTTTTATTCATTCAGCATTTATTGTACACCTACCATGTGCCAGGCACTTTTCAACACTTCAGCTTGTGAAGGGCTTTGCAATTGCAGAGAGGTCTTCAGAGACCCCATCTCATGGTAGTGTGGACTGCATCTTTTCCCATTACCTTGGTAATTGACGGTACATGAGGAGAGGTGTCTGGGAACATATCCTCAATTCAGACAAAGGAGAATAAGTTGAGCAATGCCCCTGCCATGCCCCCATTACAACTGTGCTGTTTATTTTCCAGACTCAACTTACTCAACTTTTATTCAAAACAGAGCTCTTCAATTTACAGTTAGCAAGATTTTTATCATTTTATATAAATTCCCTTTCCCACAGTATATCAGTTCCAAATTTAGGACATAATTTAATTCAAACACCAGAAACTAAAGGCAGGATTTTTAAAAAATGTATTAGATTGTTTGGAAGGGTATACTAAATCAATAGTTGTCTGAAATCCTTTATGGAAAGAGGCAGAGTATGAATAAGTAAGTGTAACACAGTAACTTAAGGATAAGTTTCTATTTCCTGGTCCAGAAACTGTTAATTAGCAATGCATGGTTACCATTCCTTTTACTCAGTGATTCTTCATATGTTAGGTTGGTGCAAGAGTAATTGCGGGTTTTGCCTTTACTTTTTTTTTTTTTTTTAGATGGAGTTTCTCTCTTGTTGCCCAGGATGAAGTGCAATGGCACAGTCTTGGCTCACTGCAACCTCTGCCTCCTGGGTTCAAGCGATTCTCCTGCCTCAGCTTCCCAAATAGATGAGATTGCAGGCGTGCGCCACCACGCCTGGCTAATTTTGTATTTTTAGTAGAGACGAGCTTTCACCATGTTGGTCAAGCTGGTCACGAACTCCTGACCTCAGGTGGTCCGCCTGCCTTGGCCTCCCAAAGTGCTGGGATTACAGGGGTGAGCCACGGCGCCCAGCCTGCCTTTACTTTTAATGACAAAGACCGCAGTCACTCTTGCACCAACCTAAATATTTCTGATTTTAAAAATCAAATTTTTTTTCACTGCAGCAGTCTGAAGCTTAGAAAATTTACATGGTAATTTGCCACTATATTTAAAGACATTTACTATTTTCCTTTTTTGTGACATTATCTTTGGGAAATCATAATTTGTACTTGTATAGTAAAAATGTTTTCTTCCTCTAAGTTATAGAAATCTCTGGGTTTTCTCATCGTAAATCATCAAATGAGTAAATGCCACTTTTCTCAATGTAGAAATTAAAGTATGCACAAGTGTCTTCTGAATTGAGCAGTGCCCTGTAAGCACAACAAGTGAAAAAGGGGCAGGAAAAACACCTAGAGCCAGATAAGAGTTGCACTAGAATATTTCTAGAATATATTGTATTGAGGAAGATTTGGGGTTTTTTGGTGGGTGGTGGGGAAGAAAAGAAACAGATATTTAGAAATTGGGGTAGAAGAATGTTGGGATGGATTTCTTGATGAGAAAGACAAAAGAAGAAAATAAATATGAATTCTTGTTATCGTTGATGAAAATAACATTGTCATGATATAGGATATAGTATTTCACTTAGGATTGTCCTAAGCTAGCAGCCGAACTGATTTGAAACAAAGGCACACTCCCCTACAGACATCAGGGCTATGCTTTGACACAGTATTAACATACTTACATTGCAGTTGCTAGGAAGGTTATGCTGGTGACAGTTTTTATTTCTTTGCAGCCTGATTTAACTCAATATTGATTTGAGACAGCTCCTGTAGTGATGTTTTTCCACCAGAAAGTCTATAGAATATATTTTCTTCATGAAGAGTGATGGGCACAGATAGGGTAATTCTAACTTGCTAATGAAGATCTGGAGTCTTGCACTGAGATCTTCCTTATGCAGCCTCAAAGTTCAAGGATGTCATTTCATGTATCTCTGACATTCCTTGGCATTTAAAGAGAAATGGATTTTGGCACAATTCTACGGAAAGGCTAGCAACAACAGACACAGTTGTTATATAAAGGATTCAGTGAGTCTACTGATTTTAAAATCCTAGTATATAAATGCCCTGTTTATTCCAGCCCTTCTCTCAGGATTTCCTATAAAATGTGCAAAATAAATAGGCCATGTTTTATGAAATTCAAAAATTACATATAAACTTACTGCTAAAAATTCAGTTTGTCAACCTGATTTGTACAGGTGCTAACACAGAATTTAACAAAGCAAGGTACATAATGAAAAAGGAAAAAGAAGCTTTTATCTGCAGCATTGTCACATCTGTTAGAGAATTACTGCTAAATGTTGTTTCATCCTTTGTTCTCCAAACCAAAAATGAGCAACTTAGAAATCCTGCTGAACTGAAGTTTTTCCAAAATACATCTATCTGAATTATAGATTATTGTTTAGATATCCCACAGAAATTAACTAGAACACTTAGCAAAGTGAAGCTAAATAGAATCCTGACAGATTTGACTTAATTAACAAATTTTGAACTTTTATATTTATCAAATGGATATTTGAATTAGCTAATAAAAATAATCTTTATTTTCTTAGATAACACATTGATTCTAAATATGGTTTTATGATAAACTAGATTCCCACATGTATTTTGCTATTTCTTTGTCCTTTTTTCAGTTACAATGATATTTCTTAGTTTATTACTTTTCTAGTACCGAGAGTTAAGATTATAATTATACCATGTGTTTGGTGCTGTGTTTCTACATAAATTGTAGAATTAGCTTTCTTTTTTCTTTATCCCTTGGGAAAAATTATTTTAGTATTGTGATTGAATTAAACTTATAGCTAAATGAAGAAAATTAACCTATGGCATGATTATTTTTTCCAAAAACAGGGTATGTCTTTCCATTTAAGGTCCTCTTTTTTAGGATCCTCTGTGGAATTTTAAGGTTTTCTAGATAATTCTTTTCAGGGTTATTACTAGATATTTTAGCCTTTTGTTATTATTATTGGGATATCTTATTTCATTACATTTTATTTGATTGTTTTTGACACATAGAAAGATTGTTGATTTCACCAACAGTTTGATATAGTGATTAAGGACATAGACTCTTAAACTTTTGAATCGCAGCACTGCCACACCAGCTGTGTAACCTTGAACAATTCTCTTGACTTTTCTGTGCCTGTTTCCTTGTTCATAAAATGGTGATAATAATATTATATACTTCAGAGGATTATTGGGAGGATTGAGTTAATATATGTAGAACACTGCTGGTATAGATAAATACTCTGCAAGTTTTCACCATTGCTATTATTATTTTTTATCAGCCATATTACTGTTCTCTCATTGTTTGTAATTATTTTTCATTTGATTCAAATTTTCTAGTTATTTATCATCTGCAAATTATAATTTTACTTTTTTCAATTTTATACATCTTATATCTTTCTATTATTTAATTGCTTCACCTTTTTCTCTAGAACAATATTAAATAACAATGGTAATGGTGGACATCTTTATCTTACACTTACATTAAATGGCAGTGTTTCTATTGTTTTGCTGTCTTTTTGCTTGAGAGATAAATTTTATTATGTCATAAAAGTATCATGCATTCTGATTTCTTAAGAGTTTTATCATATATCTTATCAACACACTGTCTGGTATTCAATAGGAACTAAATATAAGCCATGACTATGGATTACCGAGCTTTGCCGTTTTAGACTGTTTCGATTTTAGAGCCAGCTTTAAATCTAGGCTCTGTCCTAATTTCTATTTATGTGTAGGGCCTTGACCCTATCAGAAACTACCAAACTTTAGGTTTAAGTCAAGGGTATATTTAAAGTCTCCGATCACCACTGGGTGGAGATATTACAGAAATTCATAGAATGAGCAATCCTGTGATTTGAGAGGGAATTAGAAAAAAAAAAATTAACTAGACTTGAAAAACAATGAAACTTTACTAAAAATTTTTCAGCCAAAGTTAAAGAATAAATTTCAGTTAAATTTAAAACTAAGACATTATTTGTACCTGGATTGTTTGGAAAGCTGATTGTTGTTTCTAGTGATACACAATAATAAGTACTCTTAAATTTTCTTTCTTGAGAGGCTAGTACCAACTTGTGGCTTTATATTCCCGTTTGTCATTTGTTGGTTAATTCTTGATTATATGTAGTTTTCTTTATTTGTAGCATTATTACCATTTTAATTAAAGTAGCCTCATGTGTTTTAACCAATAAATTTTTCATCTGGTTTTGCAATAGAATAGCTATTTTATTTTATTTATATGAAAAATGCCTATAAACACATTCCAATATCTCTGGCAATGTTGCCAGAAATGCAAAAGAACTTAAAATTTTTTTAAATAAAATATATGTGTTGAAATGTATCTGTACATTTTATAGACACTATAGTATTTTAAAGATTTACTTCACCACAATAAATATTGCCCATAACTCCATTTATCAAATATTTTTTCTTGTCTTAGATTACCTTTTATTGCATATTAAAGTAAACCAACAGGAAGATATGAAGACCTTTTTTAATTTAACAACTGTAAAATCGAATATGTCTATAGTAAATATTATTGTAATTCATCTATTGTATTATAGCTGATAATTTTAATTCATTATAACTGTTATTTAACAGGCTTTTTGTACATAAAATAATTTGTTATATTTTCTTGTAGAAATCCTATGCTTGTTCATGCCCAATTTGTGTTTCAGAATGCAGAACTTTATTCAGAGCTTAAATGAGTAATTAGCTTACCCCTGAGATGCTTTTATTTTCAATAAGAAAATATGAAAAAATGTGTACCGACCAATTTAATGTTATATAAAAGAACCATTCAAATTTATGAGTTCATATTCCATAATATATGTCATAGTATTACAAACTCAAAGTACATCTCTATGATCTCTGGTTTTAAGGTTGGCTGTGGCATGTACATAACCTTTCTGATCTCATAAAAATCAGAATTTTTTCTCCTATTTAAAAGAAGTTTGCAGTATTCACGGCTAAACACATTATAGACACTGATGCTTCTGTAGCTATATTCTTGTAAGAATCATCTGGGATGATTTGTGGTGTGTTAAAATAAATGATCAAAGATTAGAGACAGCTGAATACTCTTCCTTCTCTTGTTTAAAATGTTAAACAGTCTTCTGTGTTTATTGCTGAAACTTTTGAATTTTCCTTTATTTGGGACATCTTAATTGCAAATGGTTGGCTGATGCATGATATTAGCTGAATATTTCCCAGAAATCAATCATGGCAAGAACAGTTAGTATCACGAGCACTTTAGAGACCTTATTTACCTTGTATTTGGTACAGCAGTGAGAATGAAGAGAGGCAGATCTCCAGACTTTCTTCCTCAGGGAATAAGTGTCTGGCCAGAGAGTATTTTGATCATTTAGTTGACATCCTTTGGTTATCTAGTGAGGAAAGTGATGTGGCGGCAAGGAGAATATTCCAAGTGACCAGGAGGACCAGAGCAAAAATGCTAGCACTAATCACTTTGGTATACAAGGAAGAGGATAGGGGTGAGAGTGAAGGGTAATATAGTCAGCAGCCCAATTCAAGTAAAGATTGCACCTTGGAAAATTAGAGTTTGAGATGAAAATATCAGTTCTAGTAACTAAATTACTGTGACCTCTTGTCACCAGCTGACTCTGCTCAGTGAAACTCCAGATCAGTATTGCCATTGAAACTTGACCATAATGGTGCTGTGTGAATAGCATCTCTATCACATTTCAGAAGAAAGGTATCAAAAGTTCTATCTTTAGAAGTTATCCAGCTAAGTAGGGCCACTCTCATTAACTTTTTCATATTGTTCACCTCAGTGTAGGAAACTTGCCTGGTTCTGGTTTTATTTTAAATAATTATTTCTGGATGTTAATAGAAACGTATATCCAAGTAACAAAGCAACACCAATACCACCACCACCCTTCGTTGCCACTTTGACCCTGTTTTTGCCTTGTAAGTCAGTGACACTAGAGTTCTTCACTTACTGTAACCTCTTCCATTTAAACTGTATGAAATATTTCCCAATTACTTGTCTTTTCAAATAAACAAGTTCTTATTGATCTAAGATTATATAAGCATGCCATGTTCATGAACAACACTTAACTGAGTCTCATAATTAGAATCACTCCTGAATCTCCTTAAGTAGAAACTCCAGTGGAGTCATTAAGTATTATGTATTGGTTTTTAACTTTTGTCTCAGAAAGTAAGCAAGAGTTTTGGGACCTTTTGCCAGTTGAATATAAATTTTAAAAATAAGGTAATAGAATTATATACATAATAGAAAATACAGTCATGTACCACGTAACAACATTTCAGTCAACAACGGATTACATACATGACCGTGGTCCCATGAGATTATGATAGAGCATATACAGAAACCTGATATATAGCACTTGATACTGGCATTGCAGATCAACTAGAGGAAATAATTGATATTCAGTAATGGTTCTGTGACATTTGGATTTCCATTTTAAAAAATACATGAAATAAATATATTTGCCATCTTTGTATAAATACACCCTATGATGTTTGCACAACACACTTGCCTAATGACACGTTTCTTAGAACATATTCCCTTCGTTAAGCAACACATGCCTGTACAAATACTATCTACTCCTGCCCATCATTTGAGAAAACTGAGGCCCAGAGAGATAAAATGTCTCCAGAATGATACTATATAGCAAAGAAAAAATTACTCTCTTTACAGAAGCTTAGCTTATACACAATTTTTCCAGAGTACATCTGTGAACATTTTAGCATAAAGTCTCTAATCACTGAAAAAAAAAAATCTGTCTCTACTTTTCTTTGTATTTCATATTCATGTATGTTGTCTGTCTTCTGTTTTGAGGGGAAGAGATTCTCTCTAGTATGAGAGCTATACTATGCAGCTTTCAGAGTTATGACAATTATTTCAAACTCCACATCAGATGCTGTATTTCTAAATTTTATGAATAGAAACCTCTTCCTATTTAAAACTAAGGGAGAAATGAAAACATAAAAATGTCACTGAAACAATTTATTGTTTTAAATATATGGATTAAAATGATATTTGTAGATTGATAGTTATTGAAGGTAACTTTTCTTTGTTAAAATTCCTTTGAGAGTGATAGTCTGTGCCATTTACAAAGCCTGTACCCCTGTTGCATGAGCTTGAAATACCTAGCACTAAGAAATTAGAGTCTGTTTATTGTAAACATTTGGAAAAATGAGAATTAATATTACCCTAAAAATCTCAACTTTATGTTTTTACAAGCCTTATTAATATTACACAATTTAAGATTTTTCTCAGCATTATATAGATTGCCTGCCAAAATTGGGATATTTGTCAATTTTTCTTCTTTTTTCTTTAAATTTTTTATCCTTTCTCATAACCTAAACAGCAATTTCTATGCTGATCATTCCAAGAATATGATATTCTAAGCATGACTTCTTCCAAATGCCACTTTTTATCTCTAACCACATCTTTGACAGTGACAAGTGAACTTGAGACCCTGTACCATCTCAGTTTCACATATCTAGATTTAAACATGTCTTCCCTTTATCTGCCATCTGTCACTGTTAATATCTTTTTTTCTAATCAACCATGTTCAAAACTTAAGAGCCATTATTCACTCATCCTTGACCTTTAACTCCTGTATATTTTCTCCTTCTATATTTTCCTATACAGCCTCTCATATGTCTATCTTTCTTTCTTTATCGTTTCATTAATCCAACCAATTTTACCGAATAGCTACTGAGTTCCAGGCTCTCTGCTGGGCAATGGAGGTATGAAAACAGGAGCTCATGGTATATTGAAAGAGACCAGTGGCAGTGATTTATGGAGAGGGGCTATAAACCTGAGAAACTTTGATTGGTTATTTGTGAACTGAGCTTCAGGAAATTAGGATTCAAATTAAAATAGGATGCTGACTGAACTTTCTGCATCATTCACATATCAGGTCAAGTTGGTGGGGGAGGGGGAGAATGAAAAGACTTTAAATGAGAGGATTTCTTTAGCATACCTCCTAAAGGTAGGACCAGTGCCATAGAAATAGAATCGAAGTACCTTCCCAGTTTCACACAGAATACTATACTTGAAAACCCCCAGTTATTTATATGGCAAAATCCTATTCATCCTTTCAATCTCCACTGAAATATTACCTTTTCAAAGAAACATTCCCCAGTTTTCCACTTCTTTTCTGGCCAAATGAACTACTCCTCCTATATCATGACAGAAACCAAGTTGCAGTGAGTTCAGGAGACAATGGTAAGGAGAAAATAGAGCTGAGTAGGAGGTAGAGAGGTAGTAGCTTGGGAGTGATTCACTCCTTGAAGAGTAGTTTTATTATTTATTGTTTTAATTTACCTTCTGTTTACTGTAGATGGATAGAATTGCATGTATTTATAGACCAAGGAAAATAACAGAAAAGGAAAAATAACAGTAAAGGAAAAACTGAAAAAAAAAGGAGATAAAGAATAGAGCAAAGCTCTCAATTACCAATGCCATCACTTAATCTAGATATTAATAAAATACACTTTCTAGCAAGTCTTTCTCCCTTTAATTTTTCCCATTTCTATTTCATTCTTGGAAAAAGCCAAATTAATATTCCTAAGATACTGTTATTACTATGTGACACATTCCTCAAAAAATCCTATAGTACATATCTGTAAGTTTGATCTATATCCTCAGACTTCTCTGTCTTTCAGAGATCTCATAATCTGGCTCTTGTCTACCTATTCAATACTGTTTTTCTCTGATTCTCAGGATGGATGGTCAACTCAGTGAGACTAGTCTCTCCATTGTCATTTTTACACCCATTGACTTTAACTTTTATAAGAACAAGTATCTTTGTTTTGTTAATTGAAATACCCCAGGCACTGTGAGTGGTACCTAATAGGTATTCAGTAACTATTTATCCAATTTTTCTGCGCTCCTCCAGAACTTTTATAGTAACCCACTCCTACAACAGTCTTCCTTCTCTTTTCTTCTTTTCCAAACCCTACTTGGTTTTCCTTACTCAAGCGCCACTTACTTCACCAATATATTACTAACTACTTCTGCCCATATTGTGTTTCATTCTTTCCCTGAGTTCTCATAGTATGCACCTTTGGTTCCATACATGGCATCTTACAAGAGAGGCAGGGTAATGATGTGGTTAAGTGCACATTCTCCAGAGCCAGACTGACCAAATTTGAATCCTGATTCTGTTACTGTTATATTGCCTTTGGCAGGTTTTTACCCTCTCTGCACCTGAATTTCCTTATCTATAATATGAGTAAAATAATAGAACCTCCCTCAGGATTATTGTAGGACTTAAATGAGTAAATAAATGTATACAAGTATACATTTATTATATACAAAATATATATGTATGTTCTATTACTATTGTATAGTTTTATTACTAATTCTTTCCTGTTAGTCTTGCCTTCCTAACTGGATTGTGGAGTCCTTGAGGTAGAAATGATATTTCATCTTTCTCAAAATGGCCAGCATGGGCTAGTTCATCAGCTATTTGTCAATTAATGATTTACTCAACATTTAGATGATATTAAGACAATTTTGTCAGGAAATTAAACCTGCTTCATTTGGGATCCAATTTTTAATAACATTTTATGTAAAGATCTACAGTCTACCAAGCACTTTAGATTGACTGTACTGGTTGATTCTCACAATATTTTTGTGAGGTAAATAGGGGAGCAGCATCATTCTCATTTTACAGCTTAGGAAAGAAAAGTCAAGAAGGTAGGTACGTACCACCCACTCTCTCAGTACTACCATCTCTCTCCCTACTTCTTACCTGCCCAGAGAGGTACAAGGTAAATTAATGTCTTCTGCTGAAGTAGACATTCCACTGCAATGTAGAATGTCACCCATGCCTTACTTTAGGTATGCCCAAATCTCTACAATGATTGTCCTGGGAACTACACATTTGCCTTGCAAGGGGAGAATTTGAGTGGCTAAAAATACCTACTACTCTAACCTGTAGTTTGGGAATGGAGGTACATCGTATCTTAAATACTGTGTTTTCCACAAAGTCAATTCCCCACTTCCCCAAACCTATCTCCTTATATAGGATAGGAGGAGAAGGGATGCTGGGGTGATAGTCAGAAGCAGTAGAGTCACTCTGTCCCTTCTCAATTAGTCCTTGGATAGATTTTGTTGGTAGCTTCACTTATAGCAGACTAGCATAGTACAGCCTTTTAGGGACAACATCACTCAGCATCCTTTTATACATACATTCATTTATCAAACCTTTTAGCACCTTCTCTGTGCAGGATGCTATTATAATTACCACAGAATATGCAAATGAAATATAAGGAATTTAAGCTGTTGGTGCACCTGGCTCTCTGTGGTCATTAGCATGTTTCTATTAATCCAGTTTCCCTCCTAGAAACATTATATGTCACTTTTAAAAAAATCTCAGAGTTTTACTTTTATACATTGTCCTCAAAACAAAAAGTGTACTGTCATTATGTTGAAACAAACTATTTAGTACCTAGTCAGCTATTTGAAAGATGTTACCTGCCTTACCAATATGCCTACTTTGGCTTTTTGTTTTATTTTTTTGTTTTTGTTTTTGTTTTTGTTTTGAGACGGAGTCTCACTCTTGTCGCCCAGGCTGGAGTGTGGTGGCATGATCTGCATTCACTGCACCCTCCACCTCCCAGGTTCAAGCAATTCTCCTGCCTCAGCCTCCTGAGTAGCTGGGATTACAGGCACCCACCACGACACCCGGCTAATTTTTGTAGTTTTGGTGGAGATGGGGTTTCACCATGTTGGCCAGGCTGGTCTCGAACTCCTGACTTCAAGTGGCCACGGCCCGCCTCGGCCTCCCAAAGTGCTGGGATTACAGGCATGAGCCACCGCGACCAGCCTAAATATTCTTACATGTAGCCAATGGGCCCTTTTCTGTAAATTCTAAATATGTTTTGTGAAAATGTAGATAAACATCAGTTTATTTAAAAATTCCTTCATGTAAATGGTAGAGTAGGCCTTACCAATGAAACATTTCAGTGAACCTAAAACACTTTTTTTTTTTTTTTTTTTTTTTGAGACGGAATCTCGCTCTGTTGCCCAGGCTGGAGTGCAGTGGCGCGATCTCGGCTCACTGCAAGCTCCGCCTCCCAGGTTCACGCCATTCTTCTGCCTCAGCCTCTCCGAGTAGCTGAGACTACAGGCGCCCGCCACCATGCCCGGCTAATTTTTTGTATTTTTAGTAGAGACAGGGTTTCACTGTGGTCTCGATCTCCTGACCTCGTGATCCACCCGCCTCGGCCTCCCAAAGTGCTGGGATTACAAGCGTGAGCCACCGTGCCCAGCCACCTAAAACACTTTTTATTGACTTGTGTATGTTATCTTTTGTGTGTTTTCCAGCCTTGAATGCATGAAAGCCTGTCCTATTTAATGATCTCTTTTTATCATTTTTAGACTTTTTCTGTGGATTAGTCTGTTCTCAATCTGCTAATAAAGATATACCCAAGACTGAGTAATTTATAAAGGAAAGAGGTTTAATTGACTCACAGTTCCATTTGCTGGGAAGGCCTCACAGTCATGGCGGAAGGTGAATGAGGAGCAAAGTCACATCTTACATATCAGCAGGCAAGGGGAACTCCCATTTATAAAACCATCAGATCTCATGAGACTTATTCACTACCATGAGAACAGTATGGGGGAAAGGAGCCCCATGATTCAATTATTTGCACCTGACCCCATCCTTCACACTTGGGGATTATTACAGTTCAGGGTGAGATTTGGGTGGGGACACAGCCAAACCATATCATTCTGTCCCTGGCCCCTCCCAAATCTCATGTCCTCACATTTCAAAACCAATCATGCCTTCCCAACAGTCCCCCAAAGTCTTAACTCATTTCAGCATTAACTCAAAAGTCCACAGTCCAAAGTCTCATCTGAGACAAGGCAAGTCCTTTCTGCTTATGAGCCTATAAAATCAAAAGCAAGTTAGTCATTTCCCAAATACAATGGGGGTACAGGCATTGGGTAAATACACCCATTCCAAAGGGGAGAAATTGGCCAAAACAAAAGGGCCACAGGTCTCATGCAAGTTCAAACTCCAATAAGGCAGTCATTAAACTTTTAAGTTCCATAGTGATCTCCTTTGACTCCATGTCTTACATCCAGGTCACATGATACAAGAGGTGTGCTCCCATAGCCTTGGGCAGCTCTGCCCCTCTGGCATTGTAGGGTACAGCCCCACTCCCAGCTGCTTGCATGAGCTAGCATTGAGTGTCTGCGGCTTTTCCAGGCTCACAGTGCAAGCTCTCAGTGGATCTACCATTCTCAGGTTTGGAGGACTGTGACCCTCTTCTCACAGCTCCATTAGGCAGTGCCCTACAGAGGTCCTCCATGAGAGCTCTGCCCCAGCAGCAAACTTTTGCCTGGATGTCCAGGTGTCACAAACATCCTCTGAAATCTAGGCAGATATTTCTAAACCTCAGTTCTTGACTTCTGTGCACTTCTGTGCAGCACAGGCCCAACACTACATGTAAGCCACCAAGGCTTGGGGCTTGCACCCCCTGAAGCAAGGCCTTGAGCTGTACATTGGCCCCCTTTAGCCAGGGCTGGAGCTGAAGCAGCTGTGATGCAGGGCACCATGTCATGAGGCTTCATAGAGCAGTGGGGCCCTGGGCCCCACCCACAAAACCATTTTTTGCTCCTAGGCCTCCAGGCCTGTGATAGGATGGGCTGCCATGAAGGTTTCCTACATGCCCTGGAGACATTTTCCCCATTATCTTGGTGATTAACATTTGGTTCCTCATTAGTTATGCAAATTTCCACAACTGGCTTGAATTTCTTCTGAGAAAATTGGTTTTTCTTTTATCACATTGTCAGCCTTCAAATTTTTCAAACTTTTATGCACTGCTTCCTCTTGAATGCTTTACATCTTGGAAATTTCTTCCACCAGATACCCTCAGTCATCTCTATCAAGTTCAACGTTCCACAGATCTCTAGTGCAGGGGCAAATGCTGCCAGTCTCTTTTCATAGCAAGAGTGATCTTTACTCCAGTTCCCAAGAAGTTCCTCATCAACATCTGAGACTACCTCAGCCTGGACTTTATTGTTCATATCACTATCAGCATTTTGGTCAAAGCCATTCAACAAGTCTCTAGGAAGTTCCAAACTTTCCCACCTTTTTCCATTTCCTTCTGAGCCCTCCAAACTGTTCCAACTTCTGTCTGTTACCCAGTTCCAAACTTGCTTCCACGTTTTTGGGCATCTTTACAGCAGCACCACACTCCACTGGTACCAATTTGCTGTATTTTTATTTATTTATTTTTTGAGAGGGAGTTTTGCTCTTGTTGCCCAGGCTGGAGTGCAGTGATGCGATCTTGGCTCACTGCAACCTCCACCTCCTGGATTCAAGCAATTCTCCTGCCTCAGCCTCCCGAGTAGCTGGGATTACAGGCATGCGCCACCACGCCCAGCTAATTTTTGTATTTGTAGTAGAGACGGGGTTTCTCCATCTTGGTCAGGCTGGTCTCAAACTCCCAACCTCAGGTGATCTGCCCGCCTCGGCCTCCCAAAGGTCTGGGATTACAGGCATAAGCCATTGCGCCTGGCCTACTGTATTAGTCTCTTTTCATGCTGCTAATAATGACATACCCAAAACTGGGTAATTTATAAAGGAAACATGTTTAACTGACTGACAGTTCCACATGGCTTGGGAGGCCTGTCGTGGTGGAAGGCAAATGAGGAGCAAAGTCATATCTTACATGGCGGCAGGCAAGAGCTTGTGTAGGGGAACTCCCATTTACAAACCCATCAGATCTCGTGAGACTTACTCACTACCATGAGAAGAGTATGGGGGAAACCACCCCCATGATTCAATTATCTTCACCTGGCCCTATCTTGGACATGTGGGGGATTATTACAGTTCAAGGTGAGATTTGGGGGGGACACAGCTAGTCCATATCAATCTGAATTTAAAAATAATATTTATTATTTTTTTAACATCTCTGCATGTTTTTCAGTGCCAGATCTGATTACCTATTATAAGTATAGTCATGACTTCTCACTTGGAAAGTCTTTTTACATTGCTGTAAACATTTCATCAGAATTATCTTAAAACAATTAGATTCATAGTTATGAAGTATTTAAGAGTTGAATAATGCTGATTGAAAACAAGTTGCATATTTTTATGTTTTTAATTATTCAATAGTAGCTCATCATTAATGAATAAAACCTAAACACAGAAAATCAGGAAGAACAAAAACAAAATTCCACTACTCAGAAATAACCACTTTTGCAGTTTCTGTGGTGTGTGTGTGTGTGTGTGTGTTTAGCGCAAAAGTGGTCCATAATTATAGTATTACAGGGTCTTTTTTCCTTGATAATATATAATATCCCCTTAATAATATATCCTGAACATTTTCTTCATTAGGAAATATTTTTTCTAAACATAGTTTTAATTGGTGAATGGGATTTCTGTACATGAGTTCAGTGCTATTTATTTGTTCTATCCTCTTTTATTGTGTATTAACATTATTTTTGTTTTTCACAATTTAAGAAAAATAGTATGTTTGATAAATGTTTTTTCCATGCAACTTTGTATAATCTGTGACTGTCCATAGAACAAATTTCTAAGAAATTCCTAGATTAAAAGATGTGCATATTTTAATACATATTATACATTTTTCTCCAGAAAGTTTATGTTGATTTATACATTCACTAGGTATCTCTTTCCATCACCAATAATTAGTACCCTCAAATTAAGATACTTAAAATGAATTTATTTAGAGATGGTAATTACAAGATGGTACGTTTGGGGGGAAATGGAAGAGATAATGGAGTAAATTATGGATATTAGCTACAGACCTGTTACCACCTCTACTTAAGGGAATAAGTGGTTACCAGAAGATAGATAAGAGAGACAAGTAGAGAGCACTATCTTGAGAAGCACAGAGTCCTTTGGTCAAGGGACATAGCCAAGCCAATATACTAGGGGAATGAATACTGTGACCTTACTCTTCCTATTGTCTGTACCCATTTTAAAGCAGAGGATTGAAAGTCCCTCTTGATGCAGTCTAAACAGGTTGCCACGTAGGGCAGAAAGCAAGGTGGAGACCAGTGGAGAGTGAATCTGGAGGGACAAACAGAAGATAACCAGAATACTTACCTACTTTTTGTATTTCTATGACTGTAAATACTTTATATTTCTGTGATTATTAATGACGTAAAACATTTTTATTACCTATCTGTGTTTCTTCTTTTGTCAAGTATATGTTTATATCTCCCCTTCTTTTTTTTGACAAAGCAGGATTTTTATTTGTTACAAAAAGGAAATCTAAAATTTGTATTCTTCACATACATTACTCTTCTTTAAGGATTCATCTTTGCTATACACGTAAATGTTTCAAGTCATCAATACTTTCTCTTGTTCTTTTGTGATTTCATTTCTTTATACTTAAGAAGTGCTTCATCTAGCTGTAAGCCATTATCCTCAGCAAACTAACGCAGGAACAGAAAACCAAACACCGCATGTTCACTTATAAGTGGGAGCTGAACAATGAGAACACATGGGCACAGGGAGGGGAACAACACACACTGCGGCTTCTCCAGGGGGCGGAGAGACAGAGAGTATCAGGATAAATAGCTAATGCGTGTGGGGCTTAATACCTAGGTGATGGGTCAATAGGTGCAGCAAACCACCATGGCCCTCTTTCCTATGTAACAAACCTGCACGTCCTGCACATGTATCCTGGAAATTGAAATAAAATAAGTGCTTAGTCTATATAAATCATTTTTCTGTATTATGTAAGATAGAAACACAGTTTTACTTTCTTCCAGTTAACAAGTTATCCCAATACTATATTCTAAATAATAAAGAACAAAATAAAAGAATAGAGTGATGCCATTTCAAATCATCACCCAGTGATTTGACATGATATTCTTTTCTTTTCCAAATATTTATATGTATTTGATTCTGCTTCTGTGCATTCCATTATATCCAATTAATCTTTTAGTCTTTCCTGATGCAATATCATACAATGTTAACTTTGTACATTTTTAATATGTGACAGTATGTTTTATTTATTATTTTCCAATATTTTCTTGGCATTTTTGTCTAGTTAGTTTGTCAAATAAACTTCAAAATTTAAGTTTCAAAATAGAAAATATGATTTATTTTAGGATTTTGATTATACTTATATACATTGCCCTAAAGAAAAATAAAGTTTTTATAATATTGAATCTTTCTAGAAAGCATCTAATATCCCCTCTCCTCATTTTTTCAAATGTCTTGCATGAAACTATTTCATTTTCTTTAAATATAAGCTTAATTCTGGGTAGTTTATTTTGGATGAATATTGTGATATCATGAATGTAAGCTTTTGCCTATTACATTTTCTGCCTACTGCTGCCGTATAGAAAAGCTAATCATTTTGTTGTGTGTATGTTGTAACTAAACCCTAATGAAATTCTTTGCAGTTTTATTGGATTTTCCTCAGATTATTCTGGGTTTTCTAAGACTATATGCATCTTGATTTCAATAACTCTGCTTCTAGTGATTCACTGATAAGTAGAATGTCAAATATTTAAGATAAAGCATAGTTGTCTCAAAAAACATGTTTCATTATTCTAATTAAGTGTTCTTCTGGTATGCTCTACAGTGGGGTTTTCTTTTTCTAAAATTGGGAGTCGATGTGAATTTGTATCACATCTGGCCTTATGTAATTTATAGTGTTGATTACATATTTGTGTCCTTTGACCAATTAAGTTGATGAGCTATATTTAAAATTTTCCTAATATTGAATCATCTTTCATTCCTGAAATATGTCCTAAGTCATTTTTATGGAAGTATTAAAAACTGCTGTTGCATTCAGCCTTTACAGTTGTTAGAGTTTTAAAATCTGTTTTTCTAAGGAATACTGGGTGGGGGTGGTGTGTACACGCACGTGTGTGTGTGTGTGTGTGTGTAGTGCTATCCTTGTCAGATTTAAATATTAGCTTAAGGCAGCTTCATAAATAAAATGGCCTGGGGCACTTTTTCCATTTTTTTGTGCCTTTGAGCAGTTATTATATCATGAGGATTCCCTATACTTTGAAAATGAGATAGAATTGTTTGGAAAAAAATTGTGCTTGGCACCTTTCTGCAACGTAATCATTTGAAAACTTTAAAATTTTAGCTATATTTAAAAAGACCTATTGAGGTTTTCTATGACTTTTTGACTTTTGAACACATACACACACAAACATGCACACACACACACATGCACACACCCCAGTTGATTCAGGTGTACTTAGGCCTATGAACATGTAGGTTTTCTGAGGTTTTCTACTCTTTGGGGAATATTTGGATCAATATTTTTTAATGTATTAATATACAATTGTACAGAGTATTGTATTTTTTTAAATATTTCTGTATGCTTATATATGTTCTCATAATATGATTAAAAATGAGAAAGAAAAAGAATATAAAAACACAGTTTTTCTGATTTGTAATTTCTCTCCCTCTCACACACATGCACGCACTCAGTCCATTTACAGATTTTTGAACTTTGTTTTCCCCAAAATGTCAACACTAATATTTGTCTGTTTTTCTCTTCATTGATATACTTATTAAATTATTTTGCCTATTTTCCTAAAGATAGTTTGGGATTTTCCGTTTATTTTTGGCCTCCTTTATATTCACCTAACTTCTTTTTTTTTTTTTTTTTTTTTTTGAGGCAAAGTCTCGCTCTGTCACCAGGCTAGAGTGCAGTGGCACGATCTCAGCTCACTGCAATATCCGCCTCCTGGGTTCAAGCGATTCTCCTGCCTCAGCCTCCCGAGTAGCTGGGATTACAGGCACATGCCACTACACCCAGCTAATTTTTGTATTTTTAGTAGAGATGGGGTTTCACCATGTTGGCCAGAATAGTCTCGATCTCCTGACCTTGTGATCTGCCCGCCTCGGCCTCCCAAAGGGCTGGGTAATACAGGCATGAGCCACTGCACCCAGCCAACTTCTTTCAGTTAATTAGAGCACAATTTTGAAAGCTTTAAATGGTAGCAACTGTCATCTCCAGTTTTTCAGTTGAGGAAACAAAAGATGACTTTGTTGACAAATTATTGAGGCAGACATACATTTTAGTGTTCTTTATTAACCATCATGGTGCTCAGATGCCAGAGAGCATGTGATGACTTTGCCATCCCTGAAGAGTTTGTCTGATAATCCAGATATAAGAATTGATTCTGCTCTGCAGAATCATTTAATCATATTTTTTATTCACTCATTCATTCATTCGTCAAATATCCATTGAGTTTTTTTGTTGCAGACCTTGTGCTAGCTTTTCGAGATACAAATACGAAAACACATGGAACCTCCATTCAAGGAGACTGATTGTAAGTCAAGTGGAGAAATAGACAGTGTCTCACAAACAGTAATTACTATAATAGAGGTACGTCCACACTGTTTTGGTTACATATACATACCTCATAGCACAAAGTTACTCATGAAAAGTAGATGATTTGGAAATACTATTTTATTCTTTTATAATCAGTATATATATCTTAATACTTTCTGTGTGTCAGATAATACACTGGGTCCTGAGGAAAACAAGGTATAAAAATAATTTTTCTCATGCTTGAGAAGCTTTTAGTCTAGTGGGAAATGACTCATCTCATTATAATAAAAATGTATACCAGATACCTGTGAAGATATAGAAGAGAAATTTTGTCAGTCAGGAGTTAAAAAGAAAGGCTTTCTTCACAGAGAAAGTAGTGTTTGAACTGAGATTTGAAAGGCAAGCAGGGATTTATTAGATGGACAGGTTGTGGCTTTCTAAGAAGAAGGAACAACATGTGCAAAGGCACAGTGGCATGAAAAGGCAAGTACTGTGCTAAAGCATAAGGGACAAGATGGTGAGGGGTGAGAAAAGAGGTATAAGATAAAAATTTATAGAGCACATATCTTGTCAGACAACATTCTAAATACTTTATATAGATTTACTCCATAAGTCTTTATCATTGCTTTGTGTTGGAAATATTTCAAATCTAGCTATTTTGAAATACACAATAAATTGTTAACTATAGTCACTCTTCTGTGCTATTGAGTACTAGAACTTATTCCTTCTATCTAACTGTATTTCCATATTCATTAACCAGCCTGTCTTCATCCCCATCTCCCACAACACCACCACCTCCACCCCACCACTCTCCCCCTATGTCCCAAACCCACCCTGTCCACCTTTCCCAGCAACTACTGTTCTACTCTCTACTTCCATGAGATCAACTTATTTAGTTTCCACATACGAGTCAGAACATGCAGTATTTGCCTTTCTGTGCCTGGCTTATTTCACTTAACATGATGACCTCCAATTCCATCCATTTTGCTGCAAATGATAGGATTTCATTCTTTTATTTTTTTTATTTATTTATTTTTTAAGATGGAGTTTCGATCTGTCACCCAGGCTGGAGTGCAGTGGCACAATAAAATAATGAGATTACAAGCATAAGCCACCACACTCGGCGGGATTTCCTTCTTTTTTAATGGCTGAATAGTAATTCATTGTGTATATTAATAAATATATCTTTTCTTTATTCATCCATTGATAGACATTTAGGTTAGTTCTGTATCTTGGCTATTGTGAATAGTGCTGTAATGAACATGGGAGTGAATATTTCTTTGATATCCTCATTTCCTTTCTTTTGAGTATATGCCCAGTAGTGGGATTGCTGGATCATATGGCGCAACTGTTTTTAGTTTTTTGAGGAACTTCCATGCTGTTTTCCATAGTGACTATACTAATTTACATTCCCACCAACAGTGTACTAGCATTCTCCTTTCTCCACATCCTTACTAACATCCATGTTTTTTGCCTTTTTGATAACAGCAATTTTAACCCAGGTGAGATGATATCACATTGTGGTTTTGATTTGCATTTGCATTTCTCTGTTTATTAGCGGTGTTAACCTTTTTTTTTTTCCACATACCTTTTGGCCATTTGTATGTTTTCTCTTGAGAAATGTTTATTCAGATCATTTGCCCATTCGTAAATCAGATTATTTTATTACTGCTATTGAGTTCCTTATATATTGCTGGTTATTAATCACTTGTCTGATGGAGAGTTTGCACATATTTTCTCCCATTCTGCAAGTTGTCTCTTTACTGTGTTGATTGTTTTCTTTGCTATGAAGAAGCTTTTTAGAATGTTGTAATTCTATGTCTAGTTTTGCTTCTGTTGCCTGTGCTTTTGAGGTCTTATCCAAACAATCATTTCCCAGACCAATGTCCTGAAGCATTTCCACAATGTTTTCTTCTAGTAGCTTTATAGCTTCAGGTCTTATATTCAAGTCTTTAATTCATCTTTATCTGATTTTTGCATGTAGTAAGAGATAGGGGTCTAGTTTCATTTTTCTGCATATAGATATTCAGTTTTTCTAACACCATTTATTGAAAAGACTGTCCTTTCCCCTACTGAAAGTTCTTGGTGGCTTTGTCAAGAATCAGTTGGCTTTAAATACATTGATTTATTTCTGAGTGGACCTCTAAGTTTAACATGAAGTGTATATAAAGGCTTTTGGGCAGAAATAAAAATTTCTGCCCCAATTGATGGACATTTCCAGTGTTGTTTTATAATTATCCTAAATCTTTTCCATTACCCATAAACAAAGTCTCATGAATTTGAAACCCCCATTCACACAAGGAAAATGTGATATAGACACACAATATCTATAATACTAAATAAGACAAAAGTTGTACAATTTTACTTTTATGCCTCTAAGTGGAAATTTTAAATGAATAGTAAATTTGCTTATAAAACTATGAAAAACTAAATTCTGTGTTTTTAATATTGTAATTATTTTCTTCATAAAGCAAAGTAGTATAATTTGTTCTAAATTTAATTTACTAATCTCCTAAAATTCATTTACAGAAGAACTTGTATACATTAAAGTTCTTTACACATACACATTCACAGAAGTTTAGAACATTTAAATTTGTCAGCAATTCCTCTCCTTCTCTTCTTACCATTTCATATAGCAATACTCTTTCCTTTGAAAAACTCCTTCCATATGATGCATTTGATTAGAACCAATGCTTAGGTCAAATCTTTATTTAAATCACTCAGTTCTTCATAAAGAATACTTTGGACAAATCCTCTTCTTCATCAGTCAGGGCACTCTTTTCACTCAGGTGAAACTTCAGTTTGAAATGCCGCATTCATCACAAAATGACTAAAAGTGGAACTAGGCTAATCAAAAAGTTCTTTATTTTATCTTCATAAATGTATGACTTCATGTGAAGGCTGGAAAAAATCCGGTAGAGATTGCAATCTAATGAAAAAGCAGATGGAAGCATTGATTGTATGGCTTGCTGATTTCAAAACTCTTTAATCTTTCTGAAGCATTTTTAATTTCAGGATGCTTAAGTAGCTTTAATTCTTAATATTAAAAAATTAAGATTCTTAATGCCGATTTTTTATTAAAAGCCGTAAACTCATAAAGCTTAGCAATTTCCATTTCTATTTAAAAGTTAATGAAGTGAGAGAACAAGTGCTTTACCACTGAAGAATTCAGAGTACAAGTGGGGAAACCCAAGGGGTGAGAGCTGACATGAAACTCCAATTGAAAACCATTTTTTTTATTACTGGGTATATACCCAAAGGACTATAAATCATGCTGCTATAAAGACACATGCACACGTATGTTTATTGCGGCACTATTCACAATAGCAAAGACTTGGAACCAACCCAAATGTCGAAGAACGATAGACTGGATTAAGAAAATGTGGCATATATACACCATGGAATACTATGCAGCCATAAAAAATGATGAGTTCATGTCCTTTGTAGGGACATGGATGAAACTGGAAAACATCATTCTCAGTAAACTATCGCAAGGACAAAAAACCAAACACCGCATGTTCTCACTCATAGGTGGGAATTGAACAATGAGAACTCATGGACACAGGAAGGGGAACATCACACTCCAGGGACTGTTGCGGGGTGGGGGGAAGGGGGGAGGGACAGCATTAGGAGATATACCTAATGCTAAATGACGAGTTAATGGGTGCAGGACATCAACATGGCACATGGATACATATGTAACAAACCTGCACATTGTGCACATGTACCCTAAAACCTAAAGTATAATAATAAAAAAAAAAAAAACATTTTTTTAAATAAATCTGTCTGGTAAATGATTTATATGGTTTATTTTTTGTTACCTAGAAATTCTAAATTGGCTATTCTAAGTGTAGAATTCCACAGTGTAATTGAGAAAAGAGAAAATGAGTAAACGAGATGATTATTAGACTATTTTGATAACTTATGAAACATAAATTAAAATTTTTTGAATGCTCATATGTTAATCACTTGTTTTTTTAAAGTGTGTGTGTGTGTTTTGTTTTTTTTTGTTTTTTTTTTTTGAGACGGAGTCTCGCTCTATCACCCAGGCTGGAGTGCAGTGGCACTATCTTGGCTCACTGCAAGCTCCGCCTCCCAGGTTCACGCCATTCTCCTGCCTCAGCCTTCCGAGTAGCTGGGACTACAGGCGCCCGCTGCCACGCCTGGCTAATTTTTTGTATTTTTAGTAGAGACAGGGTTTCACTGGTTTAGCCAGGATGGTCTCCATCTCCTGACCTCGTGATCCACCCACCTTGTCCTCCCAAAGTGCTGGGATTACAGGCGTGAGCCACCACGCCCAGCCTAAAGTGTTTAAATTCTCAAGTCACGTCACATAAGATTTCAAGAGATCACTAGTGCTCAATAAATTTATGTTTAATTTAGTCGTGTTGTATTGCATTGCCTATTATGGGGGAAGGCTCTTCCTTCTTTCTACTAAGAAACATAGAGAATAATTGTAAATAGCCCTTAGTCTGAATCATTTTTATGCAATATCATAGACACAAACCAGTGGATGGGTTTGATAGCCTGGAGTCCTGAGTTTACCTCCTTCCCAGTTAAGACACATTGTTAGTTTGGTTTACTATTTAAGAAAGCATTAGGGTGCTCTTTATTCATCTCTGAGAATCAAGTTTCCACTCAACCATTTATATATAACATAAATTATATTATGAAAGTCCAATACATATATTAGAACCAGTTTCTTTAATTACGATGTATGCCTAATTACAGTGCAATTTCTCATATTACCTGAGTCAAAATTAATGCAATTCAAAACAACAGAAATTTATATTTAAAGAAAAGTGAAACGTACTTAAAGGAGCTGTTTTTTCTAAAGCAGTCTCATAAGGAAAACTTTGCCTCATCTCTTTCTACATGTTTGAGCCAAGAGCTTGCAGCCAATCAAAACAATAATGCTTTCCTATAGGTGTAAATAATAAAGAAGAAAACCCCAATAGTAAGGTATCAGTTACACCAGCGGTCCCCAGCCATTTTGGCACCAGGGACTGGTTTCCTAGAAGACAGTGTTTCCATGGACTGAGTTTGGGATGGGGGGGGGATGATTTCAGGATGAATCAAGCACATTATATTTATTGTGCACTTTATTTATATTATTATTAAATTATAATATAAAATGAAATAATTATACAACTTGCCATAAGCTAGAATCAGTGGGAGCCCTGAGCTTGTTTTCCTGCAACTAGATGATCCTATCTGGAGGTGATGGGAGACAGTGACAGATCATCAGGCATTAGATTCTCATAAAGAGCATGCAACCTAGATCCCTCAGATACGCAGTTCACAACAGGGTTTGTACTCCTATGAGAATCTAATTCCACCACTGATCTGACAGGAGGCGGAGCTCGGACTGTAATGGAGCAATGGGGAGCAACTATAAATACAGATGAAGCTTTGCTGACTCGCTTGCCACTCACTTCCTGCTGTGTGGCCCAGTTCCTAACAGGCCATGGACCAGTACCAGTCCATGGCCTGGGGGTTGGAGACCACTGAATTATACAATAGACTGCGAAAATTAGATAGTTTCCTCTTCTTTTATATGCTGTATTGTTTGGTATCAAGATATTCTATTACTGGGGATAATTTGTTTTTCTATAATCTCAATTTTTTTTGTTTGTACATTATTTTTTTCAGTCAAGAGAATCCATCCTATTAAATGACCTAAAGTCTGAAGTATCACCACGGATTTCAGCAGAGGACCTGATTGACTTGTGTGAGCTCACAGTGACAGGCCACTTCAAAACACCCACCAAGAAAACAAAGTCCAGTAAACCAAAGCTCCTGGTGGTTGACATCCGGAATAGTGAAGAGTATCCTTTGCATATGCTGTTTTAAAGGGTGGTACTGCTTATTTGTATTGCATCCTTTCATTTAAGTGGTGTGTGGTTAAAAAAAAAAAAAAATTCTGGGATTCTTCTGAATTCAAGTAGTTAAATTACTCTCAAACTGGATGCCAGAATGGTCTTGCATAAGGTTTTATAAGATAACATTACATACCAAAGACCTGATGATATTTTCCAAACAATGCCAGAATATTGGGATATTTTGTTGTTTTTTGTGTTTCTCTGGTGTATATTGCTATTCTTGAAGGCATTCGAATCCTTCATGCTGTAAATAGGAATTGTGGCAAAGATGAAGAGTAAGTATACACCTGTTTTACCTAATAGCCTAGAGAAAAAATTTGCTACATCTCAACATTGACCTTGTGTTCATTATAATTTTCAAAACACTGGCTTACATAGAACATGTATTTTCACTAACTACAAAATGTTATTTACAAAGATTTTACTATTGACCATACTGTAACATCCAGGGGGTTTGATTGGCATTAGAGTATGAAGAGTTACAAAATAGTAACAGTCCAGTCTCCTTCTATTTTCATTATCTTCAGATTCTTTGATTGTGTATTTTCTAGAATCTAGATAAATGATTTTCACTTTGTTTAAAAACAGAGCAACTTTTAAAATCTTTCTTAGAAACTCAATATATAAAATATAAATGAATGCTATTATAACTAATTTGCTTCAAAAATTCAAATTTACAGCATTTACTAACTATAAATGAGGGTTAGCAGGTTAATGGTTTCTTATATGCTAAAACTGGCATATACAGGTTGAGTATCCTGTGTCCAAATTGTTTGTGACAGTATTTCAGGTTTCATATTTTATAGGATTTTGGAATATTTCCATTATATATATATACTTACCAGATCAGAATATCTAGAGCCAAAAGGCTGTAATGAGCATTTCCTTTGATTCTGATGTTGTTGCTCAAAAAGTTTGATTTTGGAGCATTTCAGATTTTAGATTTTTGGATTAAGGATACTCAGTCAGCAATAAGTTTTCATGTTAATATTTTCAATTCCAATTTTTGAAATGAAATTCGAATTATACATTTACAGACTTTATTAGTAATTCATAGAATCTTAGGTTTCTGACAGTACAATTTGAGAGCTCATAATTTCAAATGATATATTCTCATCGTTTTGTGAAAAGTTGCTACTTTCTATTTTTCTGAGTTTGGAGAGAGTATAAATGTTGATATCCCTGGTTGTTAGGGTTTCAGCAATACTAGAAATTCTTTGCAGAGTGTATGACTGGACTCCCAAATGAGGCATTAAATCCTATTTAACTGGTCAAGAACCCCTCGTCTGGAAGTTCTTCTGATCTTATACTTCAGGAGTTTAGAATCTGTTTAATGTTTTTAACTTTTTAATTTGTATTTCTTTTGCTTGAGTCTTTATTCATAGCAATTCTCCCATAAAACCATAAAAATAGCATTATAATACCCTATTTTAATCTTAAAGGTAATTCTTCCATTCTGTAGGTTGTCTGTTGCCAGGTCCAATCTGCAGACCCTGGCCGAACAACGGATGTAAAAATGCACTCAGACACAGGTATCCAGTGAAAAAGCGGTCTAGGGGACCTGGCGGCTTACAGACCCCGAGGAGGGTGCTGTAAAGAGTCAGCAGCTGTGGCCCTGACAAGCTGGTGCTGCAGGCATTTATTTAGTTACAGATTTAATGACAAGGGCTTTGAGTCAACACACTTTTGCGTAATTAACATAGTCACCCTGCCCGGAGATAGCAGTCATGCATGGGGATGATTAAAGGCCAGGTTCCAAGTTAAACTAACTTATCTAGATCAATTCCTTTATATCTCTTTGTTATCTAACCTTTGCTGTCAGGGTCCAGATAAGAGGGTTTGGCTACCTTCAGCCAAATCCATTTCCAAAGCTTTTGTAAAACCTCCCCGCCTTCCAAGAAGGTTTGCATCTTTCTACAATTTTTCCCACCACCCTGACTGATCTCCTACATCTCCCCCTTTTCTGTTTTTAGCATCAGGTTTTGTTGATTGAAGAGTACAGATGTGTGCAGCAACAGGTTTGTCAGGCGTGGCAGGCACTGCTCACATTCTGGCTTTGCATCCTAGAGTTAGTAAATAATAGAAGACAAATATGAGTATAATTAGCAACATTCTTTTCCAATTAAGGAGTGACATGTAGTGTTACTTGGCACCTTAGTCCAATGTGCGCCATTATTGAGGAACCCCACTTGGGGCATGTCATTCCCTCTTAGCCAAGCAGTCGTGTTGTTAGAAGCTGAGAAGGCGGTGTTTGTTTAAGTAATAGGGCTGAAGAAAGGCATATCTAAGAGATGGGCCCAATAGAGAGTAACAGGTGAGGGTTGCTGGTAAAGTGAAAGTATTAAAAAGGTTAATAAAGCATAGGAAGGAACAAGTTATCTGGATTGAATGGTGTCTGTGTCCAGAGCAGATTCGCTCAGTCTTCTAACTTCTCTTCTTGAGCATCCTGTCCAGGGCCTATGTCGTCTGAGGAAGCCACATTGTCTGGGGCTGTAGGTCCTATAGGGTCATTTTCTTTATTTCTGGTACCGGGTTGGGTCCTAGCCATGCTATGGTAAGGTTTGATGCATCGTGCTGGAATCCAAAGAGGACCTGAGAGGGTGTGAACACAAGCATATCCTCTCCCACATGTTAACAATTCATTTGGACCACACCATACATTACTGTTTACATCTTTCCATAAAACTGCAGGTTTTATGTCTTGAGAGGTTTTAGCAAAGTGCTTTTCTGCAACTATTTGAAATTTATCATCTAAATTTTCAAAATTAAGGGTAAATAAGGCTTGTGCTAGTAGTGTTGCAGGGTCCTTACTCATATTCCCCCTTTTTTGTTTTCTGAGCATATTTTTAAGGATAGAGTGGGTACATTCTACTGTGGCCTCTCCTTGGAGGTTATAAGGGATGCCTGTGGAATGTTGGATATTCCACTGTGACAAAATTGTTGAAATTGTGAGCTGGCATAAGCCAGACCATTATCAGTTTTAATTTTTGTAGGCCGCCCCATAAATGCAAAAGTTAAAAGACGATGTTTAATGACATATCGGGTGGACTCTCCAGGAAAGGCATGTGCGCTAACTGAGAATTGTTATTAATGGATACATGTACATATCTTAGTTTTTCAAATTGAGGCACATGTGTAACATGGTTTGCCATAGCTGATTAGGTTCTAGTCCTCTAGGGTTAACACCTGTATAAGGAGGGGACGTGCCTGTGAGCTGGCAATCTGGGCATTGCCGGGTAATTTGTTTAGCTAGTCTCTGGGTAAGTTGAAATTGTTTAGATAAGTTTCTCTAGTTTTGGTGGAAAAATTGTTGCGGTTGGGTGGCTTGGTCAAACAGTGATGTTCTAACTTGTACATCTGCTTGATCATTGCCATAAGCCAGTGGGCCAGGCAGTGAGCTGTGGGCTCAAATATGTGTGATAAAAATAGGATGTGTATGTTGATCTAGCAAATGCTAAAGTCAGAGAAAAAGTGCACACAGGGTGGGCTCCAGAGTGGCCTTAATGAGGGCCGTCTCAAGGTTCTGCAATAAATAAACAGAGTAAGCAGACTCACTAACAATATTGATGAGCTGAATGGAAAAAGTTTCCAAGGCCAATAGTAAGGCTCCAATCTCAGCTCTCTGAGTGCTAGTAAATCCAGAACAAGTGGGGGAATTACGTGATTTCCACCAGACAGCGACTTTTCCATGTTTATCAGAGCCATCAGTAAACACTGTTAAAGCATTAGGTATGGGGGATTGAACTATTTTAGTAGGCAAAACCACAGAAGTACAAGATAAGAACTGAAGGAGTTTGTCAGCAGGAAGGGCATGCTCTATATTGGCCTTTGTAATCAGAGAGTGCTATTTGCAGGTCCATAGATAAGGCAATACTGCCTTGAATTGCTTTTTACTTAAAGGAATCCTGATGATACCAGGGTCATAACCTAGCAACTGATTGCATCGTCTGCATCCTGAATAAATGATTTTACTGACTAACTGGATATAGGGAGAGAGTGTTTTAGTCCCGGTATGTGAGCAAAAAAAACCCATTCTAGGAAGCGTTGCCCTGGGGTCATCTGTAGGAGAGTGTTTAGTGGGAAAAACAAATAATTGAACTGAATACCATGTATCAATGCAATCTAGTTGTCTCTGAGAAATAGCTTGCTCTATCTCTTCAATTTCCCTTTGTGCCACAGGAGTTAAATACCTGGGAGAGTCTAGGGCAGCATTGCCTTTTAAGATAGAAAACAGATTCTGTAACTTATCAGTAGTTATGTCCAAGGTTGGGCAAATCCAGTTAATATTGCCGAGTAATTTCTGATAATCATTTAAGGTATGTAAGTTGCTAGTATTTAATTTAACTTTCTGAGGTCTTACTGACTGGAAAATTAGTATGTACCCAAGATATTTCCAAGGAGAAGACATCTGTACTTTTCCAGGTTCTATGATTAAACCTCTTAACTGTGTATTCTTTATGACAGAGGCATGTAACTTGAAAAGTACTAGCTCTGTTGGGGCTGCTAGTAAAATATCATCCATAAAATGAGTAATCCTGCAATTAGGAAATTCTTTTCTACTGGGGAGCCAAGCTTGATTTACATGATACTGACACATGGTAGGACTGTTCAGTATTCCTTGAGGAAGCACTTTCCAATGAAATCAGTGAGCTGGCCTTTCATTATTGATAACTGGTGTTGTAAATGCAAATTTTTCTCTGTCCTGTTCTGCAAGAGGAATAGTATAAGAGCAGTCTTTTAAGTCAATAATGATTATAGGCCAATCTCGAGGAATTGCCACGTGGGAGGGGAGCCCCTGCTGAAGGGGCCCCATAGGTTGCAAACTAGCATTAATAGCACATAAGTCATGCAAAAGTCTCCATTTACCAGACTTTTGGGGAATGATGAAAATGGGCAAATTCCAAGGACTGTTTGACAGTTCTGTATGGTTGGCTTTTAATTGCTCCTCAGCTACTTCATGGGCTCTTTGTAATTTCTCTCCCTTTAAAGGCTACTGTTCTACCCAAATAGGATTTTGAGAGAGCCACGTTAGGGGTAAGGGAGAAATTGTTAGAAAGAAGTCTGCAGAGTGGCCTCAGTTAACACTCTTGTAAATGGGCTAGTGGCTCCGTTTTCTTTAATGCTTTTTTTTAGCTCTTTATAAGCATTAAAAGAAATGGATTCATGTACCTGATTGCCTTGTTAATCTTGCATTACCAGGCAAGTTAAGAGCTCCCCATCTAATGCCGCTTGTCTAAGACAGGGTCCCATAGCTATAGCATATCCCTTGTCTTTTTTCCAATTTTTTGGAGGAGGGGGCTCAGGCAAAACCTCCATTTCCTCTTTGTTATTTTTTCCCAGAAACAGTGGGGCTGAGGGAGATGGAGGCAGTAAGGTAGGTGACAGTTCCTCCTGCCTTCGCTTTTTAGGCTCTTCTATGTAGGGCAGGACCCGAGCCACCCTTAACTAAAGCCCATAACGTTAAAGATGTTATTGGGACCCATTGCCCTTGTGCATCATGTTGTTTAAGATTTCTATCCACTTGTTCCCAGATCTCCAAGTGTAGTGCACCCTCTTTCAGAAACCATGGGTTATGGGAAACAGTAGTTTGCATTAGGTCTCTTAATTGAGCCTGCAAAACCAAGGCTCTGCTAGCTTTAAGCAGCTGTTTCAATACTTTTATATACTGTTGCTGTTGAGCTGATAACTGTTGTCCTATGATGAAACCCTAGCCTGAACAGTTCCCTCCAACTTGGAAATCCCAAGTGGGCACCAATGACTTATTGACTTACTGACTGCGCAGTCTTTTAACCTTCGTTTTTGAGGGTTCCGTCGCAATCCATTGCAGCATTCCTCACATGGAGCGCCACCTGCTGGGTCTGACCCACAGACCCTGGCTGAATGATGGATGAAAGAATGCACTTAGACACAGGTATTGAGTGAAAGAACAGGCTAGGGGACCAGACCACTGACAGAAAGAGTTGTAGCAGCCACAGCCCTGACAAGCTGGTGCTGTGGGCATTTATTTAGTACAGATTTAATGACAAAGGCTTTGAGTCAACACTCTTGTGGGTAATTAACATGGTCGCCCTCCCTGGAGAGAGCAGTCCTCCACATGGATGATTAAAGGCCAGGTTCCAAGGCCTAAGTAAACTAACTTATCTAGATCAATTCCTTTATATCCCCTTGTTATCTAACCTTTGCTATCAGGGTCCAGATAAGAGGGTTTGGCTACCTTCAGCCAAATGCTTTTCCAAAGCTTTTGTAAAACCTCCCAGACTTCCAAGAAGGTTTGCATCTTTCTACAATTTTTCCCACCACCCTGACCAATCTCCTACAGTCTGTTTACTCTGTTGATAATTTCTTTTGCTGTGCAGAAGCTCTTAAGTTTAATTAGGCCCCATTTGTCAATTTTTGCTCTTGTTGTGATTGCTTTTGGTTTCTTTCATGAAATCTAAACCCATTCCTAGGTTTAGGATGGTATTGCCTAGGTTGTCTTCCAGGGTTTTTATAGTTTTGGGTTTTACGTTAAAGTCTTTAACCCACCTTGAGTAGATTTTTGTATATGGTGTAAGGAAGGGGTCCATCTTCAATCTTCCGCATATGGCTAGCCAGTTATCCCATCACCATTTATTGAATAGGGAGTCTTTTTCCCATTTCTTGCTTTTTGTCAGCTTTGTCAGAGATCAGATGGTCATAGATGTGTGGCCTTATTTCTAGGCTCTCTATTCTGTTCCATTAGTCTATGTGCCTGTTTCTGTACTACTGCCATGCTGTTTTGGATACTGTAGCCTTGTAGTGTAGTTTGAAGTTGGGTAGCATGATGTCTCCAGCTTTGTTCTTTTTGCTTAGCATTGTCTTGGATATTCGGGCCCTTTTTTGGTTCCATATGAATTTTAAAATAGTTTTTTCTTGTTCTATTAATGTCACTGGTAGTTTGATAGGAATAGCATTGAAACTGTATATTGCTTTGGGCAGTACAGCCATTTTCATAACATTGATCCTTCCTATCCGTAAGCATGGGATGTCTTTCCATTTGTTTGTGTCTTCTCTGATTTCTTTGAGTAGTGTTTTGTAATTCTCATTGTAGAGGTCCTTCACCTCACTGGTGTGCTGTATTACTAGGGAGTGTGTGTGTGTGTTTGTGTGTCAATTGTGAATGGGATTGCCTTTCTGATTTTGCTTTCAGGTTGGTTGTCGTTGGTGTATAGGAATGCTAGTGATTTTTGTACATTGCTTTTGTATCCTGCAACCTCACTGAAGTTGTTTATCAGCTGAAGGAGCTTTTGGGTCAAGACTGCATATTTTTCTAGATATAGAATCATGTCATCTACAGAGATAGTTTGACTTCTTCTCTTCCTATTTGACTGTGTTTTATTTCTTTCTCTTGCCTCATTGCTCTGACTAGGACTTTCAATAGTATGTTGCATAGAAGTGGTGAGAGAGGGCATCCTTGTCTTGTGCCAGTTTTCAAGGGGAATGCTTTCAGCTTTTGCCCGTTCGGTATAATGTTGACTCCGGTTTTGTCATAGACAGCTCTTATTATTTTGAAGTATATTCTTTTGATAGCCAGTTTATTGAGAGTTGTCAATGTGAACAGATGTTGAATTTTATCAAAAGTCTTTTCTGGATCTATTGAGTTAATTATGTAGTTTCTGTCTTTAGTTCTGCTTATGTAATGAATCACATTTATTGATTTTTTGCATGTTGAGCCAATCTTGCATCCCGGGGGTGAAGCCTACTTGATCATGGTGAAGTAGCTTTTTGATGTGCGCTGGATTCGGTTTACAAGTATATCATTGAGGATTTTTGCATCGATGTTCATCAAGGATATTGGCCTGAAGTTTTCCTTTTTTATTGTGTCTCTGCCAGGCTTTGGTATGAAGATGATGCTGGCCTCATAGAATGAGTTAGGTAGAAGTCCCTTCTTCTCAATTTTTTTGTAATAGTTTCAGTAGGAATGGTACCAGCTCTTCCTTGTACATCTGGTAGAATTTGGTTATGAATCCATCAGGTCCTGGACTTTTTTTGTTTGGTAGGCTATTTATTACTGATTGAATTTCAGAGATCATTATTGGTCTGTTCAGGGAATCAATTTCTTTCTGACTCAGTCTTGGGAAGGTGTATATGTCCAGGAATTTTTCCATCTCTTCTAGGTTTTCTAGTTTGTGTACATAGAGCATATGGTTATTTTTATTTCTGTGGGGTCAGTGGTTGCATTTCATTAGTCATTTCTAATTGTGTTTATTTGGATCTTCTTTCTTCTTAGTCTAGCTAGTGGCCTATCTTGTTAATTTTTTCAAAAAACCAACTCCTGGATTTATTGCTCTTTTGAATAGTTTTTCATGCCTTGATTTCCTTAACTTCACCTTGATTTTTTAAATTATTTCTCAGTTCTATTAGCTTTGAGGTTGTTTTGTTCTCCCTTCTCTAATTCTTTCCATTGTGAAGTTAGGTTGTTAATTTAACATCTTTCTAACTTTTTGATGTGGACATCTGGTGGTATTGTATTTCCCTCTTAACGCTGCCTTAGCTGTGTCCCAGAGATTCTGGTATGTTGTATCTTTGTTCTCTTTGTTTTAAAAGAACTTCTGGATTTCTGCCCTTTATTTTTTACCCAAAAGTCAATCGGGAGCATGTTGTTTAATTTCTATGTAATTATATGATTTTTAGTGATTTTTATTGTGTTGATTTCTATTTTTATTTTGCTGTGGTCTGAAAGAGTGTTTGGAATGACTTCAGTTCTTATACATTTATTGAGGATCGTTTTATGTCCAGTTATGTAGTCGATTTTAGAGTATGTGCCATGTGGTGATGAGAAGAATGTATATTCTGTTGGTTTGGGGTGGAGACGTCTGTAAAGGTGTATCAGATTCATTTGGTTCAGTGCTGAGTTTAGGTCCTGAATATCTTTGTTAATTTTCTGCTTCAGTGATCTGTATAATACTGTCATTGGAGTGTTGAAGTCTCCCACTATTACTGTGTGGGAGTCTATGTCTCTTTGTAGGTCTCTAAGAACTTGCTTTATGAATCTGGGTGTTCCTGTATTGGGTTCATATATATTTAGAATAGTTAGGTCTTATTAAATTGAACCCTTTACCATTATATAATACCCTTGTCTTTTTCTTTTTTAATCGTTGTTGGTTTGAAATCTGTTTTATCTGAATTAGGATTGCAATCCCTGCTTTTTTCTGTTTTTTATTTTTTTGGTAGATTTTTCTCCATCCCTTTATTTTGGGCTTATGAGTGTCATTATGTGTAAGATAGTCTCTTGAAGAGAGCATATTATTCAGTCTTACTTTTTTATCCTGCTTGCCACTCTACCTTTTAAGTGGGGTATTTGGACTATTTACGTTCAAGGTTCGTATTGATATGTGTGGACTGGGTTTTGTCATTGTGCTGTTAGCTGGTGGTTATGTTGGCTTGTTTGTGTGGTTGCTTTACAGTGACATTGGTCTGTGTGTTTAAGTGTGTTTTTGTATTCACTGGTAGTGATCTTTCTATATTTAGTGCTCTTTTCAAGATCTCTTGTAAGGCAGGTCTGTAGTAATGAAGTACCTTAACATTTGCTTATCTGAAAAGGATCTTATTTCTTCTTCACTTAGAGAGTTTAGTTTAGCTAGATATGAAATTATTGGTTAAAGATTTTTTTTTCTTTCAGAACATTCAATATAGGCCCCTAATCTCTTCTGGCTTGTAGGGTTTCAGCTGAGAGGTCCACTGTTAGCCTGATGGGAATCCCTTTGTAGGTGACCTGCCCGAGTTCTCTCTAGATGCCTTTAACATTCTTTCTCTCATTTCGACCTTGGAAAATTTGGCAATTATGTGCCTTGTGTATGATCTTGTGTAGAATCTTGCAGGAGTTCTCTGTTTTTCCTGAATTTGACTCTTGGCCTCTCTAGCAAGGTTAGGGAAGTTTTCATGGGAGATATCCTGAAATACATTTTCCAAGTTGTTTGCTTTCTCCCCCCCTCTTTCAGGGATGCTAGTGATTCATATATTCAGTCTGTTTACATAATCTCATAATTTTCAGAGGCTTTGTTCATTCCTTTTTATTCTTTTTTTTTTTATTTTAGTCTGACTGCCTTATTTCAAAGAACCAGTCTTCAAATTGTGAGATTCTTTCATCAGCTTGGTTCATTCTGCTGTTAATATTGACGATTGCATTGTGAAATTCCTGTATTTTTCATCTCTGTTCAGCTTATTAAGTTCCTTTTTATACTAGCTATTTCATCCTTCAGCTACTCTATCACTTTATTGTGATTCTTATTTTTCTTGGATTGGGTTTTGCCATCCTCCTGAATTTTGATTATCTTTGTTCTTGTCCATATTCTGAATTCTGTTTCTGTCATTCCAGCCAGTTCAGCATGATTAAGAACTCTTGTTGGAGAACTGATGCAGTCATTTGGAGGACATATGATACTCTGGCCACTTTAGTTACTGGAGTTCTTGCATTGGTTCTTTCTCATCTCTGCGTCAGGGTGTTCCTTCAACTGTGGTGTAGATTGAGTACAGTCACTAGACTTATTTTCTGGATATTTTCACTGGGATGAGTATTTGTATAGGGTCTTTATTGGAAGCTGACTGACTGTCTCTGGCTTTAGAGTGGGGTATGTTAGTGAGGTATTTTTTGTGTTGAAGCTTTGGGGTTTATCTAGCAGGTGACACTTAGGCTTATTTGTCAGTTGGTAGACTTTTGTTCAGTATTGTGGCTCCCTTATGTTTTCTCATAGTTGCAGCCATGTTTCCTCTCAGTCCTCTGAAAGTGTGGGCTCCTCTCCCCCTTGAGTGCCTGCTATAGTTCATGACTTGGCACTCCTGGGCTGCCCACTGCAGCTCTGGGTTGATTTCAGAGTTTATATTCCTTCCCCAGCTTAGAGGCAGTAGAGGAAGAGATCTTAGTAGTGGTTGTGGCCTAGCGTCATTTTTTTGACTCCTGGGGGCTCCGCCCCAGAGAGATGCAGGTCATCAATCACTCAGCAAAGTCAGCCCAAAATGGAGGTTTGTTCTGTGGGCCCAAGCCAGGAGTTTCCTGTCTGGTGATGAGTTTTAGGGAGTGTGTGGGACCTGTGGGAGATAGACTGGCCTCCTCTCCTTGGTTCAACTGCAGCCTGTTGGAGGTATGGATAAGACAACTAAGGTCTTTGCTTCTTCATTAGTTCAAGGGTGGCAAGGGCAGTTCCACTGCAGAGACAGTGGCAGAGAGGCTTTTATTTGACCCTGGAGGCTCTGTACAGGGAGTTGCTGAGTTCGCACTGGCTCGATAGCTCTGGTCGGGGTGGCTGGAACTCCAGGCCTGGAGGATCTGCCCAGTAAGGAGATATGGGAAGAGGAACCCATGTAATAGTCTGCCCACCTTTCTGTAGGGCTGCTGCAGTATGCTTGGGGCCCACTCCAGGCCCTAGTCATCTCGGATTTTCTAGAACCTGGAGGTGTCACCAGTGAGGGCTGTGAAACAGCAAAGATGTCGGCCTGTTCCTCCCTCTGGGAGCTTTGTCCCAGGGAGGTATGGACCTGTTGCTGGTTTAAAGGCACCTGTACAAAGTGTCTGGAGACCCTGTTTGGGAGGTCCTGCCTAGTGAGGAGGAACAGGATCAGAACCCACTTAAAAAAGCAGTTTTCATTCTGGCCACATTTTGGTAGAGCATCTATGCTGTGCTGTGGGATTCCTTCTGCCTTGAGTCAGCTCAGACTGTGGTTTAAAAGCACTTGTACAAAGTGGCTGGAGACCCTGGTTGGGAGGTCCTGCCCAGTGAGGAGGAACAGGATCAGAACCTGCTTAAAAAAGCAGTTTTCATTCTGGCCACATTTTGGTAGAGCATCTATGCTGTGCTGTGGGATTCCTTCTGCCTTGAGTCAGCTCAGACTGTCCAAAGCCTGAAGGCTGGAATGGCTAAGGTGTCTGAACAGCAAAGATGGCAACCCACCCCTCTCCCTGGGAACTCCTTCTTAGGGAGGTGCAGTGCCACTGCTGGTAGCTGGCTGGATCCCAAGCCAGTAGGTCTTATCTTGTGAGGTGCAATGGAAGTGGGGCCTACGGGTTGTCGCTACTCAGCCTTCTGGATTCGGCGTCTTTCCTACAGGTATGTACAGGAGTCTAACCTTCTACTTTGCCAAAGCTGCAGCTACTTTTGCCAGAAAGCCCAATAATAATCTAAGGCTTCAGGGTCTCCACCCATGCCTGAGCAGTTGCTCTGCCAAGACTTCATGTAGCTCTGTCCATCAGACTGAAGACTGAAGGCCCTGGTGGAGTGGGTTCACAAGGAGATATATCCTGACCTGAGGGTTGCAAAGACCTATGAGAGGAGTATGTTTTTCTGGGGCCGTTCATTCACTCACCACTTCCCTTGGGTGGGGGAGTATCCCCTGGTTCCATGTTATTCCCAGGTGGGTTGTTGTCCTGTCTTACATTTCTTCATTCTCTAAAGGTCAAGTTGTTTCCTTGATTAGTCCCACTGCAAATACCTGGATGTTTCAGCTGAAGGTGTGGTTTTACTTGCCCCCTTCTGTTTTTCTCCATGAGAGCCACACACACTAGCTGCTTCTAGCCACGCACACTAGCTGCTTCTTGAATAGATTGAAGTAAATTGACTTCTAATAATAGCAGTCTTTAAGTTCTTACACTGTACCAAGCATGGTGCTAGTCCTATTATGTAGATACTCTTGTTATCTCTGTTTTACTGATAAACTGAAGCTTAAAGAGGTTAAGCAACTTTCCCAAGGCCATATAACTAGTAATTGCAGAGCCAGTCTTGTGCTTCTAAATTTTACACTATTTTACAGGTGTCTATCTGGTCTCTGCATAGGGACAGTTAAGCATAAACAAGATTGAAACAAATGAGTTAATAGAAATTAATGAGTCAGTGAGACATGCATTGATTCCTCTACACTATATATATTCATTCAGATGTTATATACATTTCTTCAAATCTTATACACAAAATAAGCTATTACCTTCAGCACCTGTGTGTATATGAGGACTAATCCCAGATACCAACTGAACAAATCTACCTGTGGTTATCTTTTTACAGATGTAGCCACAGAATCGAGGAAAACTGAAGTATTTCAAATTTTAGAAAGCAATATTGCAACACTTTGAGGAAAGAAACATGATAGAAAGATCCTTTCCTACTATATTGATTTAATTTATAATATTTAATTCATTCAAAATCTTTTTAATAAAAATTTCCCTAAAGCTACTAATATGCTGATGTTTTTTAAAGCCTACTGAAACTTTAATAATATTTTTAAAGTAATTATCTTTGTACAGTAACTCTTAATTCTTCCCAAGGTAATTAAAGTCTTCGCAATTAAAGTCTAGGATTTATGTGACTTTAACAATCTGTTTAAGAAGTGATTACATATTTAATACTAGGATATTTTTGAAATAGTTTTATTTCTCTCTTGCCACAAAATGTGACCCTGTACAATATGGAAAAAAAAAGAAACTTTCTCTAACACCTTTTCCTTCCCCAGAGGAAGTAAATTATTTTTGAAATGTTGTTCAAATTATTTATAATGTCCCTGTATCATGTTTATCTTCTGTTTTGCTTTTATACGTCATTTAAATGGGAAGTCTTTGCCTAACACAGTTCTTACATCTTCATATAGGTGAATTTTTTTTTCCTAAATTGTGCTTCCAGATTTAATGTCTAAGAATATATTTCATCTTGTCTTTTTTTTAAACCTATGCAAAATGATTTAAGTGATTGCTTACGAAAGGGAGGGAGGCAATCTTATCCACAGGCAAAATAAGCTGTCTACCAATAAATTTAAGGGACAGCCTCACTACTACCACCAAGCCCCCTTCAGAACCTTCACTTGATGCCTGAAACGCTACTGTTAAGGCTTCAGTCATTTAGCTTGTGTTATGAATAGTCTCAGTTAAAATTCAAAAAGCCTGCAGGTGATAATATTTTAATCTATGTTCAGTTTTTGTGATTGTAGGAGAGAAGCAGCACATTAAGGTGCCAGCAATCTTAGGGAACTACCTAAACCCAAGTGTGGGCCAAGGGAATGGAGAATACAGAAAAAGAAAACTGAAGGATATGAAGACAAATTTTACTCACTTAACAATAAAAACATAATCCCAAAACTTTAGAATAAGAAGATACCCTAATGTAGTCTAAACTCTTAATATTAAAGCCAAAGGCTCAGAGAGGCAAAACAGCAGTTTTTGTTGAAATCACATTTTTTTGTTTGCTTTTAGAAGATAGAAACATGAAATGTTAATCTAGGTAAAAATCAAGTCAGATATATTTGTTCTTCAGTATATTTTGAGAATTTCAAAGCAAACAAAAATTGCATTTTATAAGGAGGCAATAGAAAATGTTTTCATGTAGTGACATGAATTTCAGAAGTGATGTTAATAGTTTCCATGGTAATACAGAAGCAAACTCTTGTTTTCTTTAATAGTTATAAATATTTAGGGTTTTAGTTTTCTTGGAGTTCATATTAAGAGAGGTCTTAGTCATGTAATTGTGGATCCAACTTATTTTATCTGTAAACAGCAATACTTTAAAGCATTGTTACTCATTTGCTTGAAATCAAGGCTGCGTTTTTGCTCAAGGCTGAGCTTTACTTGTAAAACTCTTACCTTTTGATTTAAAAAAAAATGTTGGCAGCTAAAACTATACCAAAGACAACCTCAGGGTTAAATTTGTTTTTTGAAAAACACATAAACCGAGTTGTATTCATTATTTCATTATGGTACATTCATCCTTAGTGAACACTAGCATTACTCTTGTCTCTTTGTCCTTAATTGATTTATAAAAACTTCTTCAAAGCAATTTAAAGATACTCATGAGCAGAGCAGGATAGATACTGATGAGAAGGTTTAGTAAGGTTTTTTTCATCTCATTTGGGCTTAGGTTCAATCTATCTAAATTAAAATTTCCATCCAATTATATTCCCATATTTTAATGGGCTTTGTATAATGTGGGAGTATACGATAGCAACTGCTGAGGAATGTCGTCATGTCTGGATTGTTAGTTATGAAAGGTATATTAGCTGTTAAAGAGCTCCTATTTGCTATGAGAACCATCCATGACTCGAGTTCCTAGAGTGCCATACAGTCTCATTCAATCAGCCAACCAGTCCTGTTTGAGGACCTGCTTTGCCAGGCAATGGGGATATAGAGTTTAATTATAGCACCCCTGCCCACCGGAAGCTCACAGTCTTATAACTAAAATAGATATATGAAATAGATAATTGCAGTATAATATGAAATCGTCTATGTCTGAAGCATACCCAAATGTCATGGAAATATAGGATGGGCACCTAAACCAAGTGATGTCTGACATGAGTCGTAAAAAACAAGTAGAAGTTAGTAACCTAACAAAGAAAAGAGAGAAGGCATTGAAAAACCACATTGTTTGAGGCTCAGAGAAGGTGAGACGGACACATTTAGGAAGTTACAAGAACTGTGGATGAGCATGTCTGGAATATATGAGAATTAGTAATGAAACTAGAGTAGGTAAAAGTAGCTTCATTGAAAATGCCTCATAACATGCTAAGAAATTTGGGTTTTATTCCAAAGGCAGTAAGAAACTTAAAAAATTCTAAACAGGTAGGTGCCATGCTCAGATTTTTATTTCAGAAAAATTAATGCATTGTAGAGGATGGATGAGGGCAGAGATAATCTTGCAGGCAAAATTAGGATTGAATTATCCAGAAATTTGATGTGGATAATCATTCATTCATATCCTGTCATAAAGAGTGAGGTCCCTAGCTTTTCCCTAAATAAACCAGTTTTAGTGAGTCTATGCTGAAGAAAATCAAGAGAAATTACTTTTGTTGCTGTTTCTTTCCGTTTTCTCCAAGTGTGTGCTGACAAAGGGAAATTCTATATCGTTGACACTTGCAAGCGTTGTTAGATACTGGTGCCACTGGTTGGGGTGGCCAGAAGGCACCTTAGCATATTTGCTGCTGATACTAGTTACTCCAGGTTTGGCAAAATTCTGAAATTCATTTACTCACCAAATATGTAAGCAATGTTCTAAGCATTCTATTAATCATTGCCAAGAGATTCAAAGATGAAATAAATATAATACACATTGTTCCTATCAGTTGTTTAGATAGAAGTCATTTTCATTAGAAAATTTTATATAAAATCAAATTGCTGTTATGAGAGATGTACAGATACTGTGGGAAGGGAAACTTTCATGGATGAAACATTTGAAGGATGGATGTTTTAATGCGCAAAAATAAGGAGAAAAAGGTATTTAGGCAGAGAAAACTACAGGAGATAGAAAACATATCGGTAACAGTGCATGATTTAGTTTGGTTGGAATTAAAGTAGTTAGGTTCTATTCATGAGGACTGAACTGAGAAATACGGGCTTTGTCCTATAGGCAGTCATGGAAAGTTTCTCAGAAAGGATACAATAATCAGAACATTTTGCTTTTAAATTTTTTCTCTGTCAATATTGTAAATCAAGTGTATTTCCAAGAGAAAAGACAAAAGTTGGAGAAAACAGTTACTACAGTAGTTTAAGCTCAAGACAAATCAATATCTGAAACAGGCAACGGGTAATGGGAATAAAAATGTGAGTACAAGATGTATTAGAGCAGTAGAATATTGGATGTTGCTATTGATAAGATGTTGGAAATGAGATTTTTGACTGGTTGATTTGGGGGATGGTGATGCCATTCAGAGTATCAATAGATTTAGCAAAGAAAATCATGATATCTAAACATCATTTTTATATCAGTTAATGCTATTTAGTTATGGTATATATGAGAGAACTATGGGTTTAATTTCATATTTCCTTTTCACTGTTGATATACTAAAGGTAAAACTTTCAGTTTGGGCTGAAAGGTCTATAACACTAATTATAATTAGTTAACCCAGCAGACAAACAGCCAAAAAACAAAGGTAGGTAGATCTTCTTGAGTGGTTTGGTGAAATATTGGTGTGTGTTGTCTTTAAAGATACGATGTCACTAAGTGTGGCATCCAACAAAAATGCTGTGCTCTTTTAGGATGTAAAAAAACATGAACTGGTTTCTGTGTTGAATTTTAAACAATATTTTAAAGGAATTTTCAAATCTTTTTGTAAATTGAAGAGTCTTTCTGAACATACTTGGTTAACTATCATGTAATTTTCCTATACACTGTACCTATATTCTTATACCTGATTTTTTTCTGTTTGATTGAAGTACAGCATATCTACTTACAGCATTGTTTTGTAGACTAAATTATGAATACAGGAAAGTTTTAATATCTTAGAAACCTAGAAGATAATAAGATAATATACATCATCCTTACCTGTTAATGCTATTCTGATAATCAAACTTATTTATCAGAAGTTTACAGTAGTTTTTTTAATCTGTTTGTGCATTGGGCTATCAAATTCTGTTTAATGCAAAATTTTGATTTTGTTCTAAGCACACATTCAAATGCTTTTGGTAATATCTGCCAAATAGAATATTGAGCTGAATGGATAATTTGCAAGGAGGGGTACAACTTACTCCAAGACAGGGTAAGATATATAGTGTAAGGTCACCATATGCCAAAGAAAATTCATATGTTTACTGGAATATATCCTGTAGTGCATTCAGGGTAGTAAACAACCATATTCAAACACGTGGTGAAGTGACTGCTACAATAACTGGATGCTTTTATGCTTTCATAACTATTATTATTCCAGTCTAGAGATTTCATTGTAATTACTGCTGACTTCTGTAATGATGTTTTTTATCTTTTAACTCTTTCAAGTATGTCATCAAAAATTCTAATTTCCTATGAACACTGGAAGTTAAAAATTAGTGTTTATGGATACCATTGCCACTTTTGCCAAAACCTAACCAAAAATTGTAATGTCATTGTTGGGATTACAGTATCATGATATATATGTGATTGGGGCTAATCACCCCATAAATACTTTGCCTACTATTTCCTTAATAGTAGTTTCCTCTGAACTGGGTTCTTTGAAGCTGTAGCTTTTTAAATTCTTAGTTTATAAAATAGCATAGTGTCTGACTATTGAGTATTACACCCATTATAGAACCTCTTTAAGTGTGGTTATTGTTTACCCCATATCTGTGTTTATGTAATGAGAAAGGCCTTTTTAAAATGTAAAACATTAGTGTAGAAGATTCAGATTTTTATCTATATTATACAGAAAGCAGTAAAGTGACAGTCATACTTCTAAAATATGTAGCGTTGCATGTTCATCTCTAACCCTACCTTTGTGTGAAGGTCCTGTGTAACTTGTTTTCCACTGTAATACAGTGAAATAAAACCAACGTTCTTAGAGCATGGAAAAATGTGCTTATCTCAACATATTCTCTATCATTTCTCTTTCCTTGCCAGATTTTACTCATGACTGATGACAGTCAACTATGGTCATTCAGAGTCACCATATGTCAAAAATTTTCTTCTATTTCCCTCTTTATTCTTTCTAATAAAAAATATACAGAAATCTGTTGTTTGCTCAGTTTCCAAATACCTCATATTTTATTCTGATTTTGAAGGACTCAACAAGTGAAAAAAGTATTCACCTACCTAGATTTACAATATAATCTGACCACCTCTCAAATGTCTAGAGGTTGCCTAAAGCAGTTTTATTTCATCTAATGCTGTCTGTGTCACATGGGAAATTGTATTGTAGGCAATGTAAATACTTTCCAAGGAAAAAAGAAAAGATTTCTAAATAACCAAAGTTGTCTTCATTATTCACCTTATATAAACAACAGGCTATTCATTGTAAATATGCTTATTTATAACTAAGCCAATCTCATTCTCCTCTGTTTTTTTGCCAGTAATGCATTCTCCTCTGCTGTTTGCCAGTAATGATAGAGGATTTAGAGGTTTGACCACCATGTCTACAGACATTCATGCTTACCCAATCATTTTTGTGCGAGAAGTTTCATGACAAGAGTGCTCTTGGATGAGTGTTCTTAGATATTATCCAGGACTTCTTGGTTGAAGTAGATTAAGAATAAGGAAAATGTGGTTTAAAACTCTGTTTCTTTTGTGCCTTATTTTCCAAAGTGTAGCCTAAAAAAGGTTTGGAATCATTTTGTATTTTGAAAAACTTTCTCTTTCAAAAAAGACTCTGTTGCCATCATATTTTGTGAAGCATTTTAATATTTAATCTAGTTTTTTTAAACAAATAATAAATCACAAGGATAATAGGATAATAACTTTATGACATACTTCTAGTAACTGAAAGGAGTTTAGATTAAAATCTTCTTTAAAGGCACATAATAAATAGGTGATATGAACCTACAAAATCACCTTAATACTTATCTATGATTATAGATATAGTTACTAGGTATGGTTATTTAGATATAGATGGGTATTTTTTAACCAAATACAGTATTCACTGAATGTATCTATTAAACAGTTCTTCTTTTAGTGTCAGGGTCTTCTAATTTTCTAATACGTGGCTGAACAAATTTTATGGATGGCTGAACAAATTTTATGGAAGAGGCACTTAAAGGTGGCTTTACATGTAAAGCTTAACACAGTCTGAGCATTATCTTTTATGTCTTTTATTTCTGATTTTCAAGGGAGAGAATCTCATTGGCTCAGCCTGCATCATATATCCACCATCACCCTCCCCTCCACCATCCTGTCAGTCATGGTTGTAGCAGGGTCATCTGATACCAACACGACAGCCTAGGCTCACCCTTTACTCAGGGTCAGTGGTTGGTGCTCTTCCAAACAAGAAAACAGCAGGTGGGCAGGCAGCCCAAAGATGTCTGCTACAGCATTTGACCAGGATAGATTTGTATTGCTTTTGCTACTCTAAACACACTAAAAGAAGAAAAGATGTTCATAGTTGAAAAGGTTGTTTGATAAATATGGAAACACTCTCTGGCAACTGATTCAAGCCTCACAGATGTAGATATAGGTGCTGAGAATATATGAGTTGTTAGGTTCTTAGTATGTGTTATAAAAAATTTTCATTTTAAAGTAGATCTTTACCTAAAATAAAAGTACTTTCAGTTTTTTTTAAAAAGTACCATCAGAGTAATTATATTCTGAGAGAAAAGTCATTACTCTTCAGGAAAACTGCAATTGGGAATATTGAATAATTAGAAATGTTTGAGAAACTAATGCTGATGAAGTTCAAAGGTAATCTACCCATGATCATAAATTCTCTGCCCATTTTAGAAAACTTCAACTAAACAATGCCCACTGGAATGTTAATGTTAATTCTCTCTCCTTTCATTTTTCAGAATTTATGTACAGTTCTTTCTCTCATTATTAATGTCATATCCTTTTCTTTAAAAAAAAATGATGAAGCAGCAGCTGACTAGAAAATTTAAATTGTAAGATTTGTAGTCCATCTCCACCATCTCCACTCATTACAGAACCTCTTTAAGTATAGTTACTGTTTACCCATATCTGTGTTTATGTAATGAGAGATGCTTTTGATGTAAGATCCTTTTATATCTTTGGCTAGTCATCTTCCTTTCTCTTTTCTACTTTATTTTCAAATTTAACTTTTTTTTTCCTCCTGAAGTTGCCTTACTTCATTTAGATAAAATACTCACATGAGCTGGAAGATGTTTAGTACTATCTTCTGGGAGTCACTTAGCTCTGTGAGTTTCCCTCAGACACTCAAGATTGCACACAAATAAATGTTTTCCTTAAACTTTCCTTCTCAGCTTTATTCGTGGTCACATTTCAGGAAGCATCAACATTCCATTCAGTGCTGCCTTCACTGCAGAAGGGGAGCTTACCCAGGGCCCTTACACTGCTATGCTCCAGAACTTCAAAGGGAAGGTCATTGTCATCGTGGGGCATGTGGCAAAGCACACAGCTGAGGTAAGTATATTCAGAAATGTCATATGTACATATGATGAGTGATTTACCTGCCTTCTATATGAAGGTTATCTAAAAGTATATTTCTTCAGGAGTTGGTCACAAATAATATGAGCTTTGAAGATTTGTCTGTGTTCTTATATGGAAGAGTTTGTCTGCCTTTAATTGAAGCATTTTCCCTCAGTGTTCAGCATCAGAATCAACAGTAACCTTAAAAAATCAAAATGATAGCCTAAGGCTGTTTTTTTCTAACTGCTTTCTGAAATTGTAAAAAAGTAGCTTGAGTTCCCTCCATTGGAGAAAAACAGTAGTGCTCCAGTGTAGGCTCTGAGAGCTGGTCATGATGAGATTTGTTAGATTTAGAAATTGTGTTTACTAGAGACTCAAAGCTTTTTGATGATAGAGAATTCAGGAAGAATGTCAACTGTCAGACATGAGAAGTACATGAAACAATAAAATGGCTTCCCTTTTCCATGGCTATGTTCTAAGCAAATTGAAAAATAAAGAGTAGCATATGAAGGCCAAAAATATCTTTATTTTTTAATAAAAGACAAGTTGAAGACTGTAGCTTAGTATGAGAGCCAAATGGGCTTACTTAAAAACAAGCAGCCAGAGAAGGTATCTAGATATAGGCAACGTTGAACGAGTACAGGATCTTTCTCTAAAAGGGAAGAATCTGCACCTAGAAAAGTAGCAGAGGTAACTTGCTCCCTGCAGACAGCTTTTTTCTAAAAGGAAGATAAGTAGGACTGAGCCTTCCGAAATTTACCAATCAAATAAATCCTTCAACCTCCCAGGGCACAGAGAATAGAGGGACAAAAAGAAAGGCCAGGAATGTGCTTAGGAAAATTCTGTCATCAGGGAAATCAGGAGTGGAGACAAAATATTTGCCTTGATTGTACATATTCCTTTGAGCACTCCTGAAATGCGGTCACTGAAAATTTCAGATTAGAACTTTAAAACTTTATTTTTTTTTTTACTCTTAGTAATCAGAGAAATAACCTAAAATGTCTTTTATTATAAAAACTAATAACCACACTTTGCTGAACACTTGGAAAATATAGAGAGACCAAAAACGGAAATAAAAAGTATGCATGATTTTACCACCTGGGAGGCAAAAAAACACTTCTTGAATTTTTTTATTGGAAAATTGTAATTCCTCCATTCAACTCAATTCTGATATTGGCTAAAGGTAACCCTCCCATCCCCACCTGCACACACTCAATACTGATACAAACTCAGAAAAAAGGAAACATGAAAATACTTTGCTCTTTTATTCCTAGAGCGAGTGTGTATGAGGTCCATGAAAACAACATGTAAGGGTTACATTTAGAGAACTATGCCATATGATTTCATAGTAAGGAATTAGGCTATTGATTTTTCCAAATTTGATGCCTTCACTGTAATTTTTAAGTCTTTTAAGTTTTTGCTTTTCACAGAGCAAAATCAAGAAGAATAGAAATTTCCCATATACCCACTGCCCCACACGTGCACAACCTTGCCCATTATCAGCCTCCCCCATCAGAGTGGTACATTTGTTACAACTGATGAACCTTCATTGACACATCATTATCATCCCAAGTCCACAGTTTACATCAGGGCTCACTCTTGGTGTTGTATATTATTTTTAATTTGTAATAAATTTTTATTAACTTTTATTTTAGGTTCAGGGGTACATGTGCAGGTATGTGATATAGATAAACTCATGTCACAGGCATTTGTTGTACAGATTATTTTATCACTGAGGTACTAAACCTAGTACCCAATAGTTATTTTTTCTGCTTCTCTTCCTCCTCCCACCCTCCACCCTCAAGCAGGGCCCAGTGTCTGTTTTTTCCATCTTTGTTAGAAATTTAAAACTTTAAAAGTCAGATTAAAACTTTAAGACTTTTGATCATAAACCATTTTAAGCATCCAACAATCCATGTCTCAGAAGTACAGGACTGATAGCAGCATTAATTTTTTGTTTGTTTGTTTTTTTTGAGACGAGTCTCGCCCTTTTGCCCAGGCTGGAGCGCAGTGGTGCAATCTCAGCTCACTACAAGCTCCGCCTCCCAGGTTCACACCATTCTCCTGCCTCAGCCTCCCGAGTAGCTGGGACTACAGGCACCCACCACGACGCCCAGCTAATTTTTTCATGTTTTTAGTAGAGATGGCGTTTCACCGTGTTAGACAGGGTGGTCTCAGTCTCCTGACCTCGTGATCCGCCTGCCTCGGCCTCCCAAAGTGCTGGGATTACAGGCATGAGCCTCCGCACCCAGCCAGCATTAACTTTTGACACTAAATGAAAGTCATGCTTAATGACGAAACTTAACTAACCATACTAAAGAAGTATGCAAGTGGATATTCTAAGTTATAAATCACTCACCTATCTTTTATATAACTATATCTACCATCCAACAGAGAACAATCTAAATACACCTATTTCAGAGAAAGTCAGAATAGTAACTCATATGGTTTGGCTATTTGTCCCCTCCAAATCTCATGTTGAAATGTAATCTCCAATGTTGGAGGCTGGCCTGGTGGTGAGAGGTGACAGCGTGCTGGCAGCCCTTGCAGCCCTTGCTCACTCTTGGTGCCTCCTTGGCCTCAGCGCCCACTCTGGCCATGCTTGAGGAGCCCTTCAGCCCGCCACTGCACTGTGGGAGCCCCTTCCTGGGATGGCCGAGGCCGGAACCGGCTCCATCAGCCTGCGGGGTGGTGTGGAGGGAGAGGCACAGGCGGGAACCGGGACTGCGCACGTTGCTTGCGGGCCAGTTAGAGTTCCGGATGGGCTTGGGCTTGGCGGCCCCACACTCGGAGCAGCTGGCCGGCTCCAGGCAGTGAGGGGCTTAGCACCCAGGCCAGCAGCTGCGGAGGGTGCACCAGGTCCCCCAGCAGTGCCAGCCCACCAGCGCTGCGCTCGATTTCTCGCCAGGCCTTAGCTGCCTGCCCATGGGGCAGGGCTCGGGACCTGCAGCCCACCATGCCTGAGCCTCCCCCCGACCCACCGTGGGCTCCTGCACGGCCCAAGCCTCCCCAGTGAGTGCTGCTCCCTGCTCCACGGCACCCGGTCCCATTGACCGCCCAAGGGCTGAGGAGTGTGGGCGCACGGTGCGGGACTGGCAGGCAGCTCCACCTGTGGCCCCAGTGTGGGATCCACTGGGTGAAGCCAGCTGGGCTCCTGAGTCTAGTGGGGACTTGGAGAACCTTTATGTCTAGCTAAGGGATTGTAAATACACCAATCAGCACTCTGTATCTAGCTCAAGGTTTTGTAAACACACCAATCAGCACCCTGTGTCTAGCTCAGGGTTTGTGGATGCACCAATCAGCACTCTGTATCTAGCTAATCTGGGGGGGACTTGGAGAATCTTTATGTCTAGCTAAGGGATTGTGAATACACCAATCGGCACTCTGTATCTAGCTCAAGGTTTATAAATGCACCAATTAGCACTCTGTATCTAGCTCAGGGTTTGTAAATACACCAATCAGCACTCTGTATCTAGCTAATCTAGTGGGGAGGTGGAGAACTTTTGTGTCTAGCTCAGGGATTGTAAATGCACCAGTCAGCACCCTGTCAAAACGGACCAATCATCTCTCTGTAAAACAGACCAATCGGCTCTCTGTAAAATGGACCAATCAGCAGGATGTGGTTGGGGCCAGATAAGAGAATAAAAGCAGGCTGCTCCAGCCATCAGTGGCAACCCACTTGGGTCCCCTTCCACACTGTGGAAGTTTTGTTCTTTCGCTCTTTGCAGTAAATCTTGCTACTGCTCACTCTTTGGGTCCACACTGCCTTTATGAGCTGTAACACTCACTGCGAAGGTCTGCAGCTTCACTCCTGAAGCCATCAAGACCACAAACCCACCGGGAGGAATGAACAACTCCAGACGCACCACGTTAAGAGCTATAACACTCACTGCAAAGGTCTGCAGCTTCACTCCTGAGCCAGCAAGACCACGAACCCACCAGAAGGAAGAAACTCCAAACACATCCGAACATCAGAAGGAACAAACTCCGGACACACCGCCTTTAAGAACTGTAACACTCACCACAAGGGTCCGTGGCTTCATTCTTGAAGTCAGTGAGACCAAGAACCCACCAATTCCAGACACAGTGGCAGGTGTTTGGTCATAGGGGCAGATCCTTCATGAATGGCTTGATGTCCTCTTCATGGTAATAAGTGAGTTCTCACTCTGTTAGTTCACATGAGAGCTGGTTGTTTAAAAGGCTGGCTCTTCCTCATTTCTCTTGGTCCTGCTCATGCCATGTGACATGCTGGCTCCCTGTTACCTTCCGCCATGATTGTAAGCTTTGTGAGGTTTCATCAGAGATAGATGTCAGCACCATGCTTTCTGTAAAACTTGCAAAACTGAGAGCCAATTAACCATCTTTTTTTAATAGATTACCCAGTCTCAGGTATTTCTTTATAGCAACACAAGAAAAACTAACACAGATAATTGGTACCAGGAGTGGGGATTTGCTATTAAATACCTGAAAATGTGGAAACAGCTTTGGAACTGGGAAATAGGCAGAGGTTGAAAGAGTTTGGAAGGCTCAGAAGAAGACAGGAAGATGACTAAAAGTTTGAAACTTCTTAGAGACTGATTAAATGGTTGTAACCAAAATGCTGATAGACATATGGACAATAAACTCCAGGCTGATTAAGTCTTAGGTGGAAATGAGGGAGTTACTGGGAACTGGAGTAAAGATTACCCATGTTACACCCTGGCAAAGAACTTGACAGCAGTGTGTTCATGTCATAGGGATCTGAGTTTAAACTTAATTATGATGACAAGATACCTGGCAGGAAAAAAAAATGCCCAAGCAGCAAAGCATTCAAGAAGTGGTATGGCTGTTTCTAACACCCTAAGTCATATATGGAAACAAATAAAAGACTTAAAGTTATATTTAAAAGAGAAGCAGAGCATAAAAATTTGGAAAACTTGTAGCCCAGCCCTATGGTAGAAAAAATCCAAGCAGGCTACAGAGCAACCATTTGCTAGGGAGATTAACATGACTAAAAGGGAGCCAAGTGCTAATTGCCAAGACAATGGGTAAAAGGCCTTGAAGGCATTTCAGAATTCTTAGAGACAGCCCTTCTCATCACAGGCCCAGAGGCCTAGGGAAGAAGAATGGTTTCAGGGATCAGGTCCAGGACCCCACTTCCCTGCACAGCCTCAGGACAGTGCTCCCTGCATCATGACCACTCAGGCTCCAGCCACAGCTCAACTGGGCCAAGGTAAAGCTCAGGCTGTCACCCGGAAGGAGCAAGCCATAATCCTTGGCAGCTTTCATGTGATGTTCAGCCTGAAGATGCACAGAATGCAAATGTGAAGGAAGCTTGGCAACTCCCACCTGGATTCCAGAGCATGTATGGGGAAGTCTAGATACCCAGGCAGAAGCCTACTACAGGAGCAGAGCCCCCACAGAGAAACTATACTAGGGCAGTGCCAATGGGAAATGTAGAGTGGAGCCCCTGCAGAGTCCCCACCAGGGAACCGGCTAGTGGAGCTTTGGGAAGTGGAATGCCGCCCTCCAGACCTGAGACTGGTAGAGCCATTGGCAGCCTGCAACCACAATATGGAAAAGCCATAGGTACTCAACTCCAACCTGTGAGAGCAGCCATGGGGGCTGTGCCTTGGAAAGCCACAGGGACAAACCTGTCCAAGGCCTTCATAGCCTACATCTCACACCATTCTGCCCAGGATGTAGGACATGTCAAAGGAGATTGTTTTGGAGCTTTAAGATTTAATGACTGTCCTGCTGAGTTTCAGACTTGTGTGAGCGTATTGCCTCTCTTTTGGCCAATTTCTCCCTTTTCAAATGATAATGCATACCCAATATCTGTAGCACCATCGTATATATTGGCAGTAAATAACTTGTTTTTGATCTCACAGGCTCATAGGATCAATGGACTCATCTCCAGATGATACTCGAGACTTGACACTTGGAACTTGAGACTTGAGTTAATGCTGAAGCAGGTTAAGAATTTGGTGGACTATTGCAGAGGCATGGTTGTATTCTGATATGTGAGGAGGACATAAGATTTAGGGGATCAGAGGCAGAATGATGTGGTTTGGATGTTTGTCCCCTCCAAATCTCATTTCAAATGTAATCCCTAATGTTCAATGTGGAGCCTTTTAGGAGGTGTTTGGATCATGGGGGAAGATCCCTCATGAATGTTTTGGTGCCCTCCCAATGGTAATAAGTGAGTTCTTGCTCTGCTAATTCATGTGAGAGTTGTTATGAGAGTTGATGGTTTAAAGGTGCCTGGCTCCACCTCCTCTATCTCTTGTTCCCACTCTTGCCATGTGACGTGCTAGCTCCCTATTGCCTTCTGTCAGGATTGTGAGCTTCCTGAGGCCTCACCAGAAGATGTTGGCACCACACTTCCTGTAAAGCCTACAGAACCGTGAGCCAATTAAACCTGTTTTTTTAATTTCTTCTAAAAAAAAAAAAAAACAGGATACATGTACAGAACATGCAGGTTTGTTACATGGTTATATGTGTGCCATGGTGGTTTGCTGGACCTACTGACCTGTCCTCTAAGATCCCTTCCCTCACCCACCACCACCCAACAGGCCATGGGGTGTGTTGTTCCCCTCTCTGTGTCCATGTGTTCTCAATGTTCAACTCGCATTTGTGAGTGAGAACATGTGGTGTTTGATTTTCTGCTCCTCTATTAGTTTGCTGAAGATGATGGCTTCCAGCTTCATCCATGTCCCTGCAAAGGACATGATGTCATTCCTTTTTATGGCTTCATAGTATTCCATGGTTTTCTTTATCCAGTTTTATTCCAGATTTTCTTTATCCAGTCTATCATTGATGGGCATTTAGGTTGGTTCCATGTCTTTGCTATTGTAAATAGTGCTGCAATAAATATACATGAGTATGTGTCTTTATAATAGAATGATTTCTATTCCTTGGGTATATACCCAGTAGTGGGATTGCTGGGTCCAGATGGTTTTTCTGGTTCTAGATCCTTGAGGAATCACCATACTGTCTTCTACAATGGTTGAACTAATTTACATTCCTACCAACAGTGTAAAAGTGTTCCTATTTCTCCACACCTTCACCAGCATCTATAGTTTCCTGACTTTTTAATAATCACCATTTTGACTGGTGTGAAATAGTATCTCATTGTGGTTTTGATTTGCATTTCTCTGATGACCAGTGATGTTGAGCTTTTTTTCAGGTTTGTTGGCTGTGTAAATGTCTTGTTTTGAGGAGGATCTGTTCATATGCTTTGCCTACTTTTTGATGGGATTGTTTGTTTTTTTCTTGTAAATATGTTTAAGTTCCTTGTAAATTCTGGACATTAGACCTTCGTCAGATAGGTAGATTGCAAGAATTTTCTCCCATTCTGTACTTCCCTGTTCACTCTGATGATAGTTTATTTTGCTGTGCAGGAGCTCTTCAGTTTAATTAGATCCCGTTTGTCAATTTTGGCTTTTGTTACAATTGCTTTTCGCATTTTTGTCATGAAGTCTTTGCCCATGCCTATGTGTGAATGGTATTGCCTAGGTTTTCTCCTAGGGTTTTTATGGTTTTGGGTTTTACCTTTAAGTCTTTAATCCATCTTGAGTTAATTTTTGTATAAGGCATAAGGTAGGGCTCCAGGCCAGTTCCAGTTTTCTGCATATGGCTAGCCAGTTTTCCCAGCACCATTTACTGAATAGGAGATCCTTTCCCCGCTGCTCGTTTTTGTCAGGTTTGTTGAAGATCAGATGGTTGTAGACATGTGGTATTATTTCTGAGATCTCTGTTCTGCTCCGTTGGTCTATATGTAGGTCCTGCTCCATTGGTCTATATGTACAAGTACCATGCTGTTTTGGTCACTGTAGCCATGTAGTATAGTTTGAAGTCATCTAGCATGATGCCTCCAAATTTGTTCTTGTTTGCTTAGGATTGTCTTGCCTATATGGGGTCTTCTTTGATTTCATATGCAATTTAAAATAGTTTTTTTCTAATTCTGTGAAGAGTGTCACTGGTAGTTTGATGGGAATAGCATTGAATCTATAACTTACTTTGGGCAGTATGGCCATTTTCATGATATTGATTCTTCCTATCCATGAGGATGGAATGTTTTTCCATTTGTTGGTGTCCCATCGTATTTCCTTGAGCAGTGGTTTGTAGTTCTCCTTAAAGAGGTATTCACATCCCTTGTTAGCTGTATTCCTAGGTATTTTATTCTGTTTGTAGTGATTTTCAATGGGAGTTCATTCATGATTTAGCTTTCTGCCTGCCTATTGTTGGTATAATGCTTGTGATTTTTGCACATTGATTTTTTTATCCTGAGACTTTACTGAAGTTGCTAATCAGTTCAAGAAGTTTTGGGGCTGAGAAGATGTGGTTTTATAAATATAAAATCATGTTGTCTGCAAACAGAGACAACTTGACTTCCTCTCTTCCTATCTGAATACCCTTTATTTCTTTCTCTTGCCTGATTGCCCTGGCCAGAACTTCCAATACTGTGTTGAATAGGAGTGGTGAGAGAGGGCATCGTTGTCTTGTACCAGTTTTTAAAGGCAATGCTTCCAGCTTTTGCCATTCAATATGAAATTGGCTGTGAGTTTGTCATAAATAGCTCTTATTATTTTGAGATATGTTCCATCAATACCGAGTTTATTGAGAGTTTTTAACATGAATGGATGCTGAATTTTGTCAAAGGCCTTTTCTGCATCTGTTGACATAATCATGTGATTTTTGTCTTTGGTTTGGTTTATGTGATGGATTACATTTATTGATTTGCATCTCTTGAGCCAGCCTTGCATCCCAGGGGTGAAGCTGACTTGATCGTGGTGGATAAGTTTTTTGATGTGCTGCTGGATTGGATTTGCCAGTATTTTATTGAGGATTTTCTCATCGATGTTCATCAGGGATATTGACATGAGGTTTTCTTTGTTTGTTGTGTCTCTTCCCGGTTTTGGTATCAGGATGATGCTGGCTTCATAAAATGAGTTAGGGAGGAGTCCTTCCTTTTCAATTGTCTGGAATAGTTTCAGAAGGAATGGTACCAGCTCCTCTTTGTATTTCTGGTAGAATTCAGCTGTGAATGCATCTGGTCCTGGGCTTTTTTTGGTAGGTAGGCTATTAATTACTGCCTCAGTTTCAGAGCTTGTTATTGCTATATTCAGGGATTCAACTTCTTCATGGTTTAGTCTTGGTAGGGTGTATGCATCCCAGAATTTATCCATTTCTTCTAGATTTTCTAGTTTCTTTGCATAGAGATGTTTATAGTATTCTCTGATGGTATTTTGTATTTCCATGGCGTCAGTGGTTATATCCTGTTTATCATTTTTATTCTGTCTATTTGATTCTTCTCTCTTTTTCTTCATTAGTCTAGTTAACAATCTATTTTGTTAATTTTTTCAAAAAAAAACAGCTCTTGGATTGATTTTTTTGGAGGGTTTTTCATGTCTCTATCTCCTTCAATTCTTCTTTTAGTTGTGTCTTATCTTCTGGTAGCTTTTGGATAAGTTTGCTCTTGCCTCTTTTGCTCTTTTAATTGTGATGTTAGGGTGTCGATTTGAGATCTTTTTAGCTTTCTGATGTGGACATTTAGGGCTAAAACTTCCCTCTTAACAGTTCTTTAACTGTGTCTCAGAGATTCTGGTGCATTGTCTCTGTTCTCATTGATTTCAAGGAACTTGATTTCTGCCTTAATTTTGTTATTTACCCAGGAGTCATTAAGGAGCAGACTGTTCAATTTCCATGAAACTATGTGGTTTTGAGTGAGTTTCTTAATCCTGAGTTCTAATTTGATTGAACTGTGTTCTGAGAAACTGTTATGATTTCAGTTCTTTTGCATTTGCTGAGGAGTGTTTTACTTCCAATTATGTGGTCGAATTTTAGAATAAGTGCCATGTGACACTGAGAAGAATGTATATTCTGTTTGAGAAGAGAGTTCTGTAGATGTTTACTAGGTTTACTTGATCCAGAGCTGAGTTCAAGTCCTGAATATCCCTAATTTTATGTCTCGTTGATCTAATACTGACAGTGGGGTGTTGAAGTCTCCCACTATTATTGTGTCGGAGTCTAAGTCTCTTTGTAGGTCTCTAAGAACTTATTTTATGAATCTGGGTGCTCCTATATTGGGTGAATACATATTCAGAATATAGCTCTTTTTGCTGAATTGTTCCCTTTACCATTGTGTAATGCCCTTCTTTGTCTTTTATGATCTTTGTTGGTTTAAAGTCTGTTTTGTCAGCGACTAAGATGGTAACCCCTGTTTTGTTTTGTTTTCTTTCCATTTGCTTGGTAAATTTTCCTCCATCCCTTTATTTTGAGCCTGTGTAAAATGAGTCTCCTGAATACAGCACACCAATGGGTCTTGACTCCTTATCCAGTTTGCCAGTCTGTGACTTTTAATTGGGGCATTTAGCCCATTGACATTTAAGGGTAGTATTGTTATGTGTGAATTTGATCCTGTCATCATGATGCTATTTGGTTAATTTGCATATTAGTTGATGCAGTTTCTTCGTAATGTCATTGGTTTTTATTTTTTGGTGTGTTTTTGCAGTGGCTGGCACCGGTTTTGTTTTGTTTTGTTTTTTCCATTTTTAGTGCTTCTTTCAGGAGCTCTTGCAGGACTGACCTGGTGGTAATGAAATTCCTCAGCATTTGCTTTTCTGTAAAGGATTTTATTTCTCCTTCGCTTATGAAGCTTAGTTTGGCTGGATATGAGATTCTGGGTTGAAAATTCTTTAAGAATGTTGAATATTAGCCCCCAATCTCTTCTGGCTTGTAGAGTTTCTCCGGAGAAGTCCGCTGTTAGTCTGATGGGCTTCCCTTTGTAGGTTACCTGGCCTTTTTCCCTGGCTGCTCTTAACAGTTTTTCCTTCATTTCAACTTTGGAGAATCTAATGATTATGTGTCTTGGGGTTGATCTTCTCATGGAGTATTAACAGTGTTCTCTGTATTTCCTGATTTGCATGTTGGTCTGTTTTGCTAGGTTGGGGAAGTTCTCCTGGCTAATATCCTAAAGTGTGTTTTCCAGCTTGTTTCCATTTTCCCTGTTTCCTTCTGGTACTCCAGTCGATCATAGGTTCGGTCCTTTTATTAAGTCCCATATTTCTTGGAGGTTTTGTTTGTTCCTTCTCATTCTTTTTTCTCTATACTTGTCTGCGTGTCTTATTTCAGTAAGGTGGTCTTCAAACTCCAACATCCTTTCTTCCATGTGGTCAGTTTGGATGTTGATACTTGTGTATTCTTCACGAAGTTCTCGTGCTGTGTTTTCCAGCTCCTTCAGATCGTTTATGTTCCTCTCTACACTAGTTATTCTAGTTAGCAATTCCTCTAACCTTTCATCAAGCTTCTTAGCTTCTTCGCATTGGGTTAGAACATGTTCCTTTACCTCGTCGTAGTTTTTTATTACCCATCTTCTGGAGCCTTCTTCTGTCAGTTTGTCCATTTGATCCTCCGTCCAGTTCTGCACCTTGGAGAGACACTGCGATCATTTGGAGGAGAGGAGGCACTCTGGCTTTTGGGGTTTTCAGCATTTTTTTGTTGATTCTTTCCCATCTTCGTGAGTTTGTCTAGTTTTGATCTTTGAGGCTGCTGACTGTTGCATGGGGTTTTTATGGGGGTCTTTTTGTTGTTTTTGGTGCTGTTGTCACTTTCTACTTGTTTTTCTTTCAATAATCAAGTCCCTCTTCTGTAGGGCTGCTGCAGTTTCCTGGGGGTTCACTTCCCTAATCATCTTATTTGCTCCTGTGCCTGGAGATGTCACTCAAGGAGGCTGGAGACCAGCAAAGATGGGTGCCTGCTCCATCTTCTGGGACTTCTGACCTTGAGGGGCACCAACCTGATGCCAGTAGGATCACTCCTATATAAGGTGTCTGACAACCCCTGTTGGATGGTCTTACCCAGTAGGGTGGCACAGGAAGCAGGACCTGTTTAATGAAGTACTTTATTCCTTGTTCTAGAGGGTGTGTTTCACTGGGGGGAAACCCACTCGTCTGAGCTGCCTGGATTCCTCAGAACTACCAGGAGGAGAGGCTAAGTTGGCTGGTCTGCAGATACTGAGGCCACCTCCCCCATCCCCCAGGGGCTCTGGCCCAGGGAGATCTGAATTCTGTCCCTGAGCCTCTGGCTGGAGTTGTTGGAGATTGTTCAGGGAAGCCCCACCCACTGAGGAAGGATGGTTCAGGGTTAGACCTGAAAAGGCACTTTGGCCGCAGACTGCCACAGCCAGTGTTTTGGGCTGTGGGGACAAGTTTTAGGACCAAGCAGTCCAGCCTCTCTTGCTCCAGCAGGGAAAAAGCCCAGCCTGGAGCTATAGAAATGGGTGCCACGCTTCCCCTGCCCAGGGAGCTTAGAGTGTTAGGTAGTTGCTAGTCCCAGGGCTGGCTGCTGCCCCTTCCCCAAGGAGCTCAAATGGCTTAGACAGCAGGTAGCTGCGGCCAGTGCTGGTTGCCTCTCCTCACAAGAGTTAGGTAGGCTTAAGCAGAGTCCAGCTGAGAGGCTGTGAGAATCTGCACGTTCTGGGGTTGGGACGCTAGGCCCTGGTGGAATGGGTTCACAAGTGTATTTTCCAATCTATGGGTTGCACAGTTCAATCGGAAAAGCACAGTTTCCCCCAGCTGGGTAGTGTGCTCACTCACTGCCTCCCTTAGCTTGAGGGAAGTTCCCCTTCCCTGTGTGGATCACAGGTGGACCGCCACACGACACTGCTCTTCCTTCTCTCAGTGGGTCATGCCAGCCTTCTAGTCAATTTTGATGAGAGAACCTGGATACCTTGGTTGCCAGTGAAGGATTCCCAGGCTTATTATGGTGTCTTTCCTATGCGAGCCTCAGAATTCTGCTGCTTCTAGTCAGCCATCTTGGCCCTGCCCCCTGAACTTCTTTTCTTTATAAATTACCCAGTCTCAAGTATTTTTATTTTTTTCTATTTTTTTTCTATTTTTTTAAGTTGAAGTTCTAGGGGTACATGTACAGGTTTGTTAATAAATTTTATGTTGCTGATCCTTCGTGTACAAATGATCCCCTCATCCAGTGTAGTGAGCATAGTAACTGACAGGTAGCCCTACAAACCATGTCTCTCTCCCCACACTTCTTCCTCAAGCAGTCCTTAATATCTATTATTCCCTTCCGTGTGTCCATGAATACCCATTGTTTAGCTCCCACTTATAAGTGACAACATGCAATATTTGGTTTTCTGTTACTGCATTAGTTCACTTAGGATAGTGGCGTCCAGCTGCTTCCATGTTTCTGCAAAAGATATAACTTCATTCTTTTTATGGCTGCATAGTATTCCATGGTATATATGTACTACACTTTATTCAGTCCACTGTTGATGAGCATCTTTGTTGACTCCATGTCTTTGCTATTGTGAATAGTTCTACAATATATATCCACATGCATGTGTATTTTTGGTAGAAGAATTTATTATCCTTTGGGTATATATCATATAGTAGGATTGCTGGGTCAAATGGTAGTTTTAAGTTCTCTGAGAAATCTCCACACTGTTTTTCACAATGACTGAACTGATTTACATTTCCACCAGCAGTGTATAAGTGCTCCCTTTTCTATGCAACCTCACCAGCATTTCTTGTTTTTTGACATTTTGGTAATAGCCATTTTGACTGATGTGAGATGGTATCTCATTGTGGTTTTGATTTGCATTTCACTGATGATTAGTGATGATGAGCATTTTTTCATATATTTGTTAGTGGCATATATTTCTTATTTTGAGATGTATTTGTTCATGTCTTTTGCCAATTTTAAAACTGGGTTATTTGTGTTTTTGCTTTTTGATTTAAGTTTCTTATAGATTCTGGATACTAGACCTTTGTTGGATGCATATTTTGCAAATATATTCTCCCATTCTGTAGATTAAGTTCCAGGTTACATGTACAGGATGTGCAAGTTTGTTACACAGGTAAGTGTGTGCCATGGTTGTTTCCTGCACAGATCAATCCATCACCTAGGTATTAAGCCCAGCATCCATTAGCTATTCTTCCTGTTGCTCTCCCTCCCCCAACTCCCCCAACAGGCCCCAGTGTGTGTTGCTCCCCTCACCACCATGTAGCCATGTGTTCCCATTGTTCAGCTCCCACTTGTGAGAACATGTCATATTTGGCTTTCTGTGCCTGCATTAGTTTGCTGAGGATAACAGCTTCCAGCTCCTTCTGTCTCCCTGCAAAGGACATGATCTCATTCCTTTTTATGGCTGCATAGTATTCCATGATGTATATGTACCACTAGTCTATCATTGATGAGCATTAAGGTTGATTCCATGTCTTTGCTATTGTGAATAGTGCTGCAGTGAATATATGTGCACATGTATCTTTATAATAGAATGATTTATGTTCCTTTGGGCAGATACCCAGTAATAGGATTGCTGGGTCAAATGGTATTTTTGCTTCTAGATCTTTGAGAATTCGCCATACTGATGGTGATTCCAGTTAGTTCCACAATGGTTCAACTAACTTACACTAACACCAACAGTGTAAAAGTGTTCCTTTTTCTCTGCAACCTTGCCAGCATATGTTGTTTGACTTTTTAATAATCTCCATTCTGACTGGCATGAGATGGTATCTCATTGTGGTTTTAATTTGCATTTCTCTGCTTTTTTTTTTTTTTATTATACTTTAGGGTTTTAGGGTACATGTGCACAATGTGCAGGTTTGTTACACATGTATCCATGTGCCATGTTGATTTCCTGCACCCATTAACTCATCATTTAGCATTAGGTGTATCTCCTAATGCTGTCCCTCCCCCCTCCCCCCACCCCACAACAGTCCCCGGAGTGTGATGTTCCCCTTCCTGTGTCCATGAGTTCTCATTGTTCAATTCCCACCTATGAGTGAGAACATGCGGTGTTTGGTTTTTTGTCCTTGCGATAGTTTACTGAGAATGATGTTTTCCAGTTTCATCCATGTCCCTACAAAGGACACGAACTCATCATTTTTTATGGCTGCATAGTATTCCATGGTGTATATGTGCCACATTTTCTTAATCCAGTCTATTGCTGTTGGACATTTGGGTTGGTTCCAAGTCTTTGCTATTGTGAATAGTGCCGCAATAAACATACGTGTGCATGTGTCTTTATAGCAGCATGATTTATAGTCTTTTGGGTATATACCCAGTAATGGGATGGCTGGGTCAAATGGTATTTCTAGTTCTAGATCCCTGAGGAATCGCCACACTGACTTCCACAATGGTTGAACTAGTTTACAGTCCCACCAACAGTGTAAAAGTGTTCCTATTTCTCCACATCCTCTCCAGCACCTGTTGTTTCCTGATTTTTTAATGATGGCCATTCTAACTGGTGTGAGATGGTATCTCACTGTGGTTTTGATTTGCATTTCTCTGATGGCCGGTGATGATGAGCATTTCTTCATGTGTTTTTTTGCTGCATAAATGTCTTCTTTTGAGAAATGTCTGTTCATGTCCTTTGCCCACTTTTTGATGGGGTTGTTTGTTTTTTTCTTGTAAATTTGTTTGAGTTCATTGTAGATTCTGGATATTAGCCCTTTGTCAGCTGAGTAGGTTGCAAAAATGTTCTCCCATTCTGTAGGTTGCCTGTTCACTCTGATGGTAGTTTCTTTTGCTGTGCAGAAGCTCTTTAGTTTAATGAGATCCCATTTGTCAATTTTGGCTTTTGTTGACATTGCTTTTGGTGTTTTAGACATGAAGTCCTTGCCCACACCTATGTCCTGAATGGTATTGCCTAGGTTTTCTTGTAGGATTTTAATGGTTTTAGGTCTATCATATAAGTCTTTAATCCATCTTGAATTAATTTTTGTATAAGGTGTAAGGAAGGGATCCAATTTCAGCTTTCTACATATAGCTAGCCAGTTTTCCCAGCACCATTTATTAAATAGGGAATCCTTTCCCCATTTCTTGTTTTTGTCAGGTTCGTCAAAGATCAGATAGTTGTAGATATGCGGCATCATTTCTGAGGGCTCTGTTCTGTTCCATTGATCTATGTCTCTGTTGTGGTACCAGTACCATGCTGTTTTGGTTACTGTAGCCTTGTAGTGTAGTTTGAAGTCAGGTAGCGTGATGCCTCCAGCTTTGTTCTTTTGGCTTAGGATTGACTTGGCGATGCGGGCTCTTTTTTGGTTCCATATGAACTTGAAAGTAGTTTTTTCCAATTCTGTGAAGAAAGTCATTGGTAGCTTGATGGGGATGGCATTGAATCTATAAATTACCTTGGGCAGTATGGCCATTTTCACGATATTCATTCTTCCAACCCATGAGCATGGAATGTTCTTCCATTTGTTTGTATCCTCTTTTATTTCATTGAGCAGTGGTTTGTAGTTCTCCTTGAAGAGGTCCTTCACATCCCTTGTAAGTTGGATTCCTAGGTATTTTATTCTCTTTGAAGCAATTGTGAATGGGAGTTCACTCATGATTTGGCTCTCTGTTTGTCTGTTATTGGTGTACAAGAATGCTTGTGATTTTTGTACATTAATTTTGTATCCTGAGACTTTGCTGAAGTTGCTAATCAGCTTAAGGAGATTTTGGGCTGAGACGATGGGGTTTTCTAGATATACAATCATGTCATCTGCAAACAGGGACAATTTGACTTCCTCTTTTCCTAATTGAATACCCTTTATTTCCTTCTCCTGCCTGATTGCTCTGGCCAGAACTTCCAGCACTATGTTGAATAGGAGCGGTGAGAGAGGGCATCCCTGTCTTGTGCCAGTTTTCAGAGGGAATGCTTCCAGTTTTTGCCCATTCAGTATGATATTGGCTGTGGGTTTGTCATAGATAGCTCTTATTATTTTGAGATACGTCCCATCAATACCTAATTTATTGAGAGTTTTTAGCATGAAGTGTTGTTGAATTTTGTCAAAGGCCTTTTCTGCATCTATTGAGATAATCATGTGGTTTTTGTCTTTGGTTCTATTTATATGCTGGATTACATTTATTGATTTGCGTATGTTGAACCAGCCTTGCATCCCAGGGATGAAGCCCCCTTGATTATGGTGGATAAGCTTTTTGATGTGCTGCTGGATTCGGTTTGCCAGTATTTTATTGAGGATTTTTGCATCAATGTTCATCAAGGATATTGGTCTGAAATTCTCTTTTTTGGTTATGTCTCTGCCAGGCTTTGGTATCAGGACGATGCTGGCTTCGTAAAATGTGTTAGGGAGGATTCCCTGTTTTTCTATTGATTGGAATAGTTTCAGAAGGAATGGTACCAGTTCCTCCTTGTACCTCTGGTAGAATTCAGCTGTGAATCCATCAGGTCCTGGACTCTTTTTGGTTGGTAAGCTATTGATTATTGCCACAATTTCAGAACCTGTTATTGGTCTATTCAGAGATTCAACTTCTTCCTGGTTTAGTCTTGGGAGGGTGTATTTGTCGAGGAATTTATCCATTTCTTCTAGATTTTCTAGTTTATTTGCATAGAGGTGTTTGTAGTATTCTCTGATGGTAGATTGTATTTCTATGGGATCGGTGGTGATATCCCCTTTTTCGTTTTTTATTGCATCTATTTGATTCTTCTCTCTTTTCTTCTTTATTAGTCTTGCTAGCGGTCTATCAATTTTGTCGATCTTTCTCTAATGATCAGTGATGTTGAGCTTTCTTCCTTATGTTTGTTGGCTGTGTGAATGTCTTCTTTTGAAAAGTATGTTTTCATGTTTTTTGTCCACTTTCTAATGGGTTTTTGTTTAATTGTAAATTTGTTTTAATTTCCTTATAGTGTCTGGATATTAGACCTTTGTCAGATGGATAGATTGCAAAAATTTTCTTCCATTCTGTAGGTTGTCTGTTCACTCTGATGATATTTAAATATTTGGTCGTGCAGAAGCTCTTCAGTTTAATTAGGTCCCATTTGTCAATTTTTGCTTTCGTTGCAATTGCTTTTGAAGAATTAGTCATAAATCCTTTCCTGGCCACTTCCCAGAATTGTATTGCCTAGGTTTTCTTCTAGGGTTTTTATTGCTTTCAGTCTTACATTTAAGTCTTTAATCCATCTGGAGTCAGTTTTTGTGTATGGTAAAAGGAAGGGATCCAGTTTCAGTCTTCTAGCATTTGGCTAGAATATTCCAGCACTATTTATTGAATAGAGAGTCCTTTCCCCATTATGTATTATAGTTGACTTTGTCAAAGATCAACTGGTTGTCAGTATCTGGCTTTCTTTCTGGTTTCTCTATCCTTTTCCATGAGTCTATGTCTGTTTCTGTACTAGTATCATGCTGTTTGGGTTACTACAGCCTTGTAGTATACTTTGAAGTCAGGAAGTGTGATGGCTGTGGCTTTGTTTTGCTTAGGATTACTTTGATGATTTGGACTTTTTTTTTGGTTCATATGAATTTTAGAATAGCTTTTTCTAATTCTGTGATAAATGACATTGGTAGTTTTGTAGGAATACTGTTGAATCTGTAGATTGCTTTGGGCAGTATGGCCATTTTAACAATCTTAACTCTTCCCAATATGGTTTGAATTTGTGTTCCCGGCCAAATCTCATGTCGAATTGTTAGAGGAGGGGCCTGGTGGGAGGTGATTTGATCATGGAGGTGGATTTTCACCTTGTTATTTTTGTGATAGTGAGTTCTTGGAAGATCTGGTTGTTTTAAAGTGTGTAGCACCTCTTTGTTGTCTTCCTCCTGCTGCAGCCATGTAGGATGTGCCTGCTTCCCCTTCACCTTCCATCATGATTGTACATTTCCTGAAGCTTCCTCAGCCATGCTTCCTGTATAGCCTGCAGAACTGTGAGCCAATGAAACTTTTTTTCTTTATAAATACCCAGTCTCAGGCAATTATTTATAACAATGCAAGAACAGACTAATACACTTCCTTTCCATGAGCATGGAACATTTTTCCATTTGTTTATATTGTCTATAATTTCTTTCACCAGTGTCTCATAACTCTCCTGGTAGAGATCTTTCACCTTCTTAGATACCTTCCTAGATATTTTTGTTTGTGGCTATTGTAAATGGATTTATGTCCTTGATTTGCCTCTCAGCTTGAATGCTATTGATATATAGAAATGCTACTTATTTTTGTACATTTATTTTGTGTCCTGAAACATTACTGAAATTGCTTATTGGTTATAAAAGCCTATTGGCAGCATCTCTAGGGTTTTCTAGGTATGCAGTCATATCATCTGTGAAGAAAGATAGTTTGACTTCCTCTTTTCCTGTTTGATCTCTTTTCTTTCTTTCTCTTGCCTGATTGCCCTGGCTAAGACTTCCAGTACTATGTTGAATACCAATGTTGAGAACAGGCATCCTTGTCTTGTTCCAGTTTTCAAGGAGAATGTGTCCAGCTTTTGCCTGTTTATTATGATATTGGCTGTGGGTTTGTCCTAAATGCCTCTTTTTATTTTGACGTATTTTTTGATGCCTAATTTGTTGAGGATGTTTAACATGAAGGGATGTTTAATTTTATTGAAGACCTTTCCTACATTTATTGAGACTTTCACATATATTGAAGACCTTTTCTGCATATACTGAGATGATCATGGTTTTTGTTTTTAATTTTGTTTATGTAGTGAATATTTATTTAGTTGCATATGTTAAGCCAACCTTGCATCCCAGGAATACAGCCTATTTAATCTTAGTGCATTAGTTTTTTGATGCACTGCTGGATTTGGTTTGCATGTATTTTGTTGAAGATATTTGCATGTTCATCAGAGATATTGACCTGAAGTTTTCTTTCTTCATTGTTTCTCTGCCAGATTTTGGTATGAGGATGATGCTGGCTTCATAGAATGAGCTGCAGAAGAATCTCCCCTCCTTGATTTTTTTTAATTTTTTTTTGAATAGTTAGAATAGAACTGACATCAGCTCTTCTTTTTATATCTGGGAGAATTTGGCTGTGAATCCATCTGGTTCAGGGCTTTTTTTGGTTGGTAGGCTTTTTATTACTGATTCAATATCAGAACTTGTTATAGGTCTGTTCCAAATTGTAATTTCCTCCTGGTTCAATCTTAGGAGGCGATGTGTTTCCAGGAATTTATCAATGTCTTCTAGATTTCCTAATTGTGTGCATAGAGGTGTTCATAATATTCTCTGGTGAACTTTTGTATTTTTGTAGGGTTGGTTGAAATATCACCTGTGTCACTTCAGATTGGGTTTATTTGGATCTTCTTTTTTCTTTATTAATCTAATTAGCAGTTTCAATCTTGTTTCATCTTTTGAAGAACCAACTTTTGGGGGCATTGATACTTCGTCTGGATTTTCACATCTCAGTTTTATTCAGTTCAGCTCTGATTTTGGTTATTTCTTTTCTTCTGCTAGCTTTGGGGTTGGTTTGTTCCTGTTTTTATAGTTCCTCAAGGTATAATGCAAGATTGTTAATTTGAGAGCTTTCTAACTTCTTCATGTAGGAGTTTAGTGCTGTGAACTTTCCTCTTAATGCAACTATAACTGTGTCCCAAACTGGTATGTTGTGTCTGTTTTCATTCATTGCAAATAATGTTTTGATTTCTGCCTTAATTTTGTTATTTACCCAAAAGTCATTCAAGAGTAGGTTAACACGTAATTGTATGGTTTTAATAGATCTTAGTATTGATTGCTGTCTTTACTATGCTGTGGTCTGAGAATGTGTTTGGTATGATTTCAATTTTTTTAATTTGCTGAAACTTTATGGTTTAGCATGTCATTGATCTTAAAGTATGTGCCATGTGCAGATGAGAAGAATAAGTATTCTGTTGTTGGATGGAGTGTTGTGTAGGTGTCTATTAGGTCTAATTGGTCAAGTATTAAGTCCAGAAAACATTTGTTAGTTTTCTGCCTTGATGATCTAACACTGTCAAGGTGGTGTTGAAATCTCCCAGTGTTATCGTGTGTTCGTCTGTATGTCCTCATAGATCTCTAAGAACCTTTTTTACGAATCTGGGAACTCTGATTTTGGGTGTGTATATATTTAGAATAGTTAAGTCTTCTTGATGGATTGAGCCCCTTATTATTATGTAATATTTTTCTTTGTTTGATTGTTGTTGCTTTAATGTTTGTTTTGTCTGGTATAAGAATAGCAGCCCCTGCTGTTTCTGTTTTCTATTTACCTGATCAATCTTTCTCCATTCCTTTACTTTGAGCCTACTTCTGTTACTTCTGAGATGGATCTCTTGAAGGCAGCAAACGTTTGGGTCTTGCTTCTTTATCCAACTTGACACTCTATACCCTTTAATCGAGGCATTTAGCCTGTTTACATTCATGGTCAATATTGCTATGTGAGGATTTGGTCTTATCATCATGCTTTTAGCTGGTTGTTATGTAAACTTAATTGTATAGTTGCATTATAATGTCAATGGGGTATATTCTTAAGTGTGTTTTTATGGTGACAAATATTGCTCCTTCATTTCCATGTTTAGCACTTCCTTTAGGAGCTCTTGTAAGACAGGTCTACTGCTATCAAATTCCCTTAGCTTTTTTGTTTTTTTAAGATAGGCTCTTGCTCTGTCTCCCCAGCTGGAGTGCAGTAGTGCAATCTCAGCTCACTGCAACCTCTGCATCCTGCGCTCAAATGATCCCACCTCAGTCTCTTAAGCAGCTGGGACTACAGGTGCATGTCACCACACCTGGATAATTTTGTATTTTTTTGTAGAGACAGGGTCTCTGCTCCCCAGGCTTGTTTCAAACTCCTGAGGCTCAAGCAATCTGCCCACCTCAGCCTCCCAAAATGCTAGGATTATAAGCATGAGCCACTGCAGTCAGCCTCCCTTAGCGTTTGCTTGTCTGGAAAGAAAGAATTTCAGTTCTCTTTTGCTTATGAAGCTTAGTTGGTGGGCTATAAAATTATTGCTTCGGATTTCTTTTATTTAAAGATATTGAAAATAGGCTCCCAGTCTCTTCTGGCTTGTCAAGTTTCTTCGGAAAGGTCTACTGAACCTGACGGGGTTCCCTTTGTAAGTGACCCGCCCCGTCTCTCTAGTTACCTTTAAGATTTTTTCTTTCACTCTACCTTGGAGAATCTGATGACTGTGTGTCTTGGGGATGGTTGTCTTACATAGTATCTCACAAGGGTTCTCTGCATTTCTTGAATTTACATGACAACCTCTCACTAAAGCCATAGTGTCCATATTATTTTGATGTAAGTTGTTAAATTATTATTTTTTACTACTACCATAATACTGCTGCTATTGCTGCTGCTACATTAATTTATGTTGCTATGTCATTCCAGTGAAAAATCTCAACTTTCAATTATAGTGGATATACTATGTAAAATCACATGTTTAGGTTCCAAGTAATATATGGCCTTAAGAAATCCCAAAAATGGTAATAATCACAGTTATGGATGCCATACACTTCTAACCTGCAGCATCCCCACTCAAGAACTGCCTGCCTATGGTACCTCCCACTGGAGCACTTCCTACCCACAGCACCTGAGCTGCCACTGCCAGGGCACCTACCTATGGCCCCCTGCCATCCTCTGCAGAGCTATTGTTTTATACATCTTACACATTAGAAAACTTAGACTCAAAGTTAATCTTGTTTGCCTGTGTCAGAGCCAGGATTGCAACACCAGTCTGTATGACTCTATAAATCATACCCTTAACTCAGTGAGCTCCAAAGGCTTTTGAGTGTGAATGCTGCCACATACCCTGTTTTCTAAAACAGGCTTATTCTGACTTTCACAGATCACAGTGTTCTCCCAGTGTGTGAAAGCAAGACCTGAAATAAACTTTTATGCCGTTATGTGCTAACATGCTTAGGGCTCTATTTTCATAAAACATTAATAACTTTAAAGATGATATCTAATAAATAGACCTTGTATAATTATCTTTTTAAGATTGCCAAATGTTTTCTAACATCTTACTCACTGTACTAAACCCTAGGCTTCTGTTCATTTTAATTTTACCATAAAGGTAAAAACATATATATAAGTCAATAGGTAACTCATTTCTTTCATTAAATAATCAATTAAATACATCATCTATGATCTACAAGGCATTGTATAGAACACTATATTGCCAATCAAAGTGCCAGTAAAAATAAAAGTTTAAAATATGAAGGAAATCTCGAAGCATGACTATTCAGATTATTTATTGCTAATAGTATCGTATATTTTTATTAAAGAGACATCACATTCTAAATAAGTCAGTCAATATCATACTTATCAGAAACCAGATGCTATTATAAATAATTCTTTCTTCTTCACATCCTCCATACTCAGGCATACTTATAGACAATTACTGAACAAATTATATGCTCAGCTATTATGCTTCAATCCAACATTAGGAAATCATTTCAAGAAACTGTTTTAAACATTTGTATAGTGATGTATCCTTAATACTTTTCTCAGCATGGGGCAAAAGAGAACTTTACATATTTATTTGCTTGTACTTTACATCTTTTTGTCTGCTGCACAGATCTGTAGGCCTATTGTTTTTCCTTCCCACTCATTTGGAAGTGTCTCAGTTTAAAGCATATTTGTTGGAATTCTATTATGTATCCATGGTTGTCCTAGATACCTTTTCTTTGCCCCACCTCCCATCATAGATCTATCCTCCATCTTTTTTACCTTATTCACCCCAGGAAGCTGACTTCCATGTCTCCTGGCTTCCAGTTGTTAACCAGTCAGGAGCTCTGGCAAGCTATAGAAGAGAATGGGGACAGAATATTTCTCCTGCTGGGTCCTTCCCTCTAGAATTATCTCAGGTTGGCTTGTCCCTCTATTGAAGGGTAAGACTTCTCTCCAGGAAGCCTTCTCTCCACAACACATATACCAACTACTGGTCCCTCAGGCTGTAGGGATGGCAACAGCTCTGCTTTTGCTAGCCCCAGGTAACTGCACTATCTCTTATCATTCTCTTATATAGCACCTGTACCTTCATAATTAATGTCTTTATAAGTAAGCCCCCCTCAATTTATTCTTAGGGCTAACTTGTACCCTGACTGTTATTTGGATAAGGGTAGTATCTAAATACATGAATCTTTTAGTCAACCTACATTGGTTGTGTTCTATTTCTTACCAGCTGTGTTAATTTGCACAAATTATTTATTGTAAGTCATCATAAAAGGGGCTAAAAATACCTACCTCATAGAATTCTTGTGAAGATTTTAGATTAGGCATATATGGTTCATTGCAGACCTGATACTAGTGAGCACTCAATTAACATCAACTATTAATTTTGTTTTCTAGTACTATTTACATACAGGCAAATTTAATAAATACTATTTTATCTTATGTATGATGATAATAAAAAAGTTCTAGAATTTGAGCCAATCTTCCATTCCTTCATAGGAACTTTTTTTAAAAAGTAGAAAATGTACTATATTGGAGGTCTGTTCCAAGATGGCCAAATAGGAACATCTCTGGTCTGCAGCTCCCAGTGTGATCAATGAAGAAGTCAGGTGATTTCTGCATTTCCAGCTGAGGTACCTGGTTCATCTCATTGGGACTGCTTGGACAGTGGGTGCAGCCCATGGGCAAGCTGAAGCAGGGCGGGGCATCGCCTCACCTGGGAAGTACAAGGGGTTGGGGGATTTCTGTTTCCTAGCCAAGGGAAGCCATGACAGACTGTACCAGGAAAATTGGGACATTCCACCTTAATACTGCACTTTTCCAATGGTCTTAGCAAATGGCACACCAGGAGATTATATCCCCTGCCTGGCTCAGTGGGTCCCATGCCCATGGAGCCTTGCTCACTGCTGGCACAGCAGTCTGAGATCGAACTGCGAGGTGGCAGCCTAGCTGGGGGGAGTGTCCACCATTGCTAAGACTTGAGTGGGTAAACAAAGCGGCCAGGAAGCTCAAACTGGGTGGAGCCCACTGCAGCTCAATGAGGCCTACATGCCTCTGTAGACTCCAGCTCTGGGGCAGGGCACAGCTGAACAAAAGGCATCAGAAACTTCTGCAGACTTAAACGTCCCTGTCTGACAGCTCTGAAGAGAGCAGTGGTTCTCCCAGCATGGTATTTGAGCTCTGAGAATGGACAAACTGCCTCCTTAAGTGGGTCCCTGACACCTGTGCAGCCTAACTGGGAGACACCTCCCAGTAGGGGCCGACTGACACCTCATACACCTGGGTGCCCCTCTGATATGAAGCTTCCAGAGTAAGGATCAGGCAGCAGTATTTGCTGTTCTGCAGTATTTGCTGTTCTTCAGCCTCTGCTGGTGATACCCAGGCAGACAGGGTCTGGAGCGGACCTGCAGCAAACTCCAACAGACCTGCAGCTGAGGGACCTGTTAGAAGGAAGACTAACAAACAGAAAGTAATAGCATCAACATCAACAAAAAGGGCAGCCACACCAAAACTCCATCTGTAGGTCACCATCATCAAAGACCAAGGATAGATAAAACCACAAAGATAGGGAGACACCAGAGCAGAAAAGCTGAAAATTCTAAAAACCAGAGCACCTCTCCTCCTGCAAAAGATTACAGCTTCTTGCCAGCAACAGAACAAAGGTGGACGGAGAATGACTTTGACGAGTTGACGGAAGTAGCCTTCAGAAGGTCAATAATAACAAACTTCTCCAAGCTAAAGGAGGATGTTCAAACCCATCACAAGGAAGCTAAAATCCTTGAAAAAGGATTAGACGAATGGCTAACTAGAATAAACAGTGTAGAGAAGACCTTAGGTGACCTGATGGAGCTGAAAACCGTGGCACGAGAACTATGTGACGCATGCACAAGCTCCAGTAGCTGATTCGATCAAGTGGAAAGAAGGGTATCAGTGATTGAAGATCAAATTAATGAAATGAAGAGAGAAGTTTAGAGAAAAAAGAATAAAAAGAAACAAACAAAGCCTCCAAGAAATATGGGACTATGTGAAAAGACCAAATCTACATCTGACTGGTGTACCTGAAAGTGATGGGGAGAATGGAACCAAGCTGGAAAACACTCTTCAGGCTATTATCTAGGAGAACTTCCCCAATTTAGCAAGGCAGGCCAACATTCAACTTCAGAAAATACAGAGAACACTACAAACATACTCCTTGAGAAAAGCAACCCCAACACACATAATTGTCAGATTAACCAAGGTTAAAATGAAGGAAAAAATGTTAACAGGAGCCAGAGAGAAAGACTGGGTTACCCCCAAAGGGAAGCCCATCAGACTAACAGCAGATCTCTCGGCAGAAACTCTACCAGCCAGAAGAAAGTAGGGGCCAATATTCAACATTCTCAAAGAAAAGAATTTTCAACCCAGAATTTCATATCCAGCCAAACTAAGCTTCATAAGTGAAGGAGAAATAAAAGCCTTCACAGATAAGCAAATGCTGAGAGATTTTGTCACCAATAGGCCTGCCTTACAAAAGCCCCTGAAGGAAGCACTAAACATGGAAAGGAACAGCCAGTACCAGCCACTGCAAAAACATGCCAAATTGTAAAGACTATCGATGCTAGGAAGAAACTACATCAACTAACGGGCAAAATAACCAGCTAGCGTCATAATGACAGGATCAAATTCACACATAACAATAGTAACCTTAAATGTAAATGGGCTAAATGCCCTAATTAAAAGGCAAATTGAATAAAGAGTCAAGAACCATCACGGTCCTGTATTCAGGAGACCCATGTCACATGCAGAGACACACATAGGTTCAAAATAAAGGGAAGGAGGAAGATCTACCAAGCAAATGGAAAGCAAAAAAGCAGAGGTTGCTATCCTAGTCTCTGATAAAACAGACTTTAAACCAACAAAGATCAAAAGAGACAAATAAGGCCATTACATATTAGTAAAGGGATCAATTCAGCAAGAAGAGCTAACTATCCTAAATATATATGGACCCTATACAGGAGCACCCAGATTCTCTTTTTTTTTTTTTTTTGAGACAGAGTCTCGCTCTGTCGCCCAGGCTGGAGTGCAGTGGAGCAATCTCGGCTCACTGCAAGCTCCGCCTCCCCGGTTCACGCTATTCTCCTGCCTCAGCCTCTTCGAGTAGCTGGGACTACAGGCGCCCGCCACCACGCCCGGCTAATTTTTTTTTTTTTTGTATTTTTAGTAGAGACGGAGTTTCACCGTGGTCTCGATCTCCTGACCTCGTGATCCGCCCGCCTCGGCCTCTCAAAGTGCTGGGATTACAAGCGTGAGCCACCGCGCCCGGCCAGGAGCACCCAGATTCATAAAGCAAGTCCTAGAGACCTACAAAGAGACTTAGACTCCCACACAATAATAATAGGAGACTTTAACATCCCACTGTCAGTATTAGACAGATCAATGAGACAGAAGGTTAACAAGGATATCCAGGACTTGAACTCAGCTCTGCACCAAGCACACCCAATAGACATCTACAGAACTCTCCAGCCCAAATCAACAGAATATATACTCTTCTCAGCACCACACTGCATTTATTCCAAAATTGACCACATAGTTGGAAGTAAAGCACTCCTCAGCAAATGCAAAAGAACAAAAATAATAATAAACTGTCTCTCAGACCACAGTGCAATCAAACTAGAACTCAGGATTAAGAAATTCACTCAAAATCACACAACTACATGGAAACTGAACAACCTGCTCCTGAATGACTACTGGATAAATAATGAAATGAAGGCAGAAATAAAGATGTTCTTTGAAACCAATGAGAACAAAGACACAACATACCAAAATCTCTGGGACACACTTAAAGCAGTGTGTAGAAGGACATTTACAGCACTAAATGCCCGCAAGAGAAAGCAGGAAAGATCTAAAATCGACACCCTAACATCATAATTAGAAGAACTAGTGAAGCAAGAGCAAACAAATTCAAAAGCTAGCAGAAGGCAAGAAATAACTAAGATTAGAGCAGAACTGAAGGAGATAGAGAAACAAAAAACCTTTCAAAAAATCAGTGAATCCAACAGCTGGTTTTTTGAAAAGATCAACAAAGTAGATAGACCACTAACAAGACTAATAAAAGGGATATGACCACCGATCCCACAGAAATACAAACTACCATCAGACAGTAGTATAAACACCTCTACACAAATAAACTAGAAAATCTAGAAGAAATGGATAAATTCCTGGACACATACATCCTCCCAAGACTAAACCAGGAAGACACTGAATCCCTGAATAGACCAATAACAGGATCTGAAATTGAGGCAATAATTAATAGCCTACCAACCAAAAAAAGTTGAGGACCAGACAGATTCACAACCCAATTCTACCAGAATTACAAAGTGGAGCTGGTACCATTCCTTCTGAAACTATTCCAATCAATAGAAAAAGAGGGAATCCTCCCTAACTCATTTTATGAGGCCAGCATCATCCTGATACCAAAGCCTGGCAGAGACACAACAAAAAGAATTTTAGACCAATATCCATGATGAACATCCATGCGAAAATCCTCAATAAAATATTGGCAAACTGAATCCAGCAGCATATCAAAAAGCTTATCCACCAAGATCAAGTCGGCTTCATCCCTGCAATGGAAGGCTGGTTCAACATACGCAAATAAATAAACGTAATCCATCACATAATCATGTGGTTTTTGTTTTTGGTTCTGTTTATCTCAATAGATACAGAAAAGGCGTTTGAAAAAGTTCAACAGCCCTTCATGCTAAAAGCTCTCAGTAAACTAGGTATTGATGGGACGTATCTCAAAATAATAAGAGCTATTTGTGAAAAACCCACAGCCAATATCATACTGAGTGGGCAAAAACTGGAAGCCTTCCCTTTGAAAACTGGCACAAGACAGGGATGGTGTCTGTCACCAATCCTATTCAACACTGTGTTGGAAGTTCTGGCCAGGGCAATCAGGCAGGAGAAAGAAATAAATGGTATTCAATTAGGAAAAGAGGAAGTCAAATTGCCCCTGTTTGCAGATGACATGATTGTATATTTAGCAAACCCCATCATCTCAGCCCAAAATCTCCTTAAGCTGATAAGCAACTTCAGCAAAGTCTCAGGATACAAAATCAAAGTGCAAAAATCACAAGCATTCCTACACACCAGTAACGGACAAACAACCAAATCATGAGTGAACTCCCATTCACAATTGCTTCAAAGAGAATGAAATACCTAGGAATCCAACTTACAAGGGATGTGAAGGACCTCTTCAAGGAGAACTACAAACCACTGCTCAACAAAATAAGAGGACACAAACAAATGAAGAACATTCCATGCTCATGGATAGGAAGAATCAATATTGTGAAAATGGCCATACTGCCCAAGGTTATTTATAGATTCAATGCCATCCCCATCAAACTACCAATGACTTTCTTCACAGAATGGAAAAAAACTACTTTAAACTTCATATGGAACCAAAAAACAGTCCGCATTGTCAAGACAATACTAAGCCAAAAGAACAAAGCTGGAGGCATCCTGCTACCTGACTTCAAACTATACTACAAGGCTACAGTAACCAAAACAGCATGGTACTGGTACCAAAACAGAGATATAGACCAACGGAACAGAACACAGGCCTCAGAAATAACACCACACATCTACAACCATCTGATCTTTGATAGACCTGACAAAAACAAGAAATGGGGAAAGGATTCCCTATTTAATAAATGGTGCTGGGAAAACTGGCTAGCCATATGTAGAAAACTGAAACTGGATCCCTTCCTTACACCTTATACAAAACTTAATTCAAGATGGATTGAAGACTTAAACATTAGACCTAAAACCATAAAAACCCTAGAAGAAAACCTGGGCAATACCATTCAGGACATAGGCATGGGCAAGTACTTCATGTCTAAAACACCAAAAGCAATGGCAGCAAAAGCCAGAATTGAAAATAGGGATCTAATTAAACTAAAGAGCTTCTGCACAGCAAAAGAAACTACCATCAGAGTGAACAGGCAACCTATAGAATGGGAGAAAATTTTTGCAAACTGCTCATCTGACAAAGGGCTAATATCCAGAATCTACAAAGAACTTAAACAAATTTACAAGAAAAAATCAAACAACCGCATCAAAAAGTGGCCAAAGGATATGAAAAGACACTTCTCAAAAGAAGACATTTATGCAGCCAACAGACACATGAAAAAATGCTCATGATCACTGGTCATCAGAAATGCAAATCAAAACCACAATGAGATACCATCTCACACCAGTTAGAATGGTGATCATTAAAAAGTCAGAAAACAACAGGTGCTGGAGAGGGTGTGGAGAAATAGGAACACTTTTACACTGTTGGGAGTGTAAACTAGTTCAGCCATTGTGGAAGACAGTGTGGCTATTCCTCAAGGATCTAGAACCAGAAATACCATTTGACCCAGTGATCCCATTACTGGGTATATACCCAAAGGATTATAAATCATGCTACTATAAAGATGCATGCACACATATGTTTATTGTGGCACTATTCACAATAGCAAAGACTTGGAACCAACCCAAATGCCCATCAATGATAGACTGGATTAAGAAAATGTGGCACATATACACCATGAAATATTATGCAGCCATAAAAAAGGATGAGTTCATGTCTTCTGTAGGGGCATGGATGAAGCTGCAAATCATTCTGAGCAAACTATCACAAGCACTGCAAACCAAACACCACAGGTTCTCACTCATAGGTGGGAATTGAACAATGAGAACACTTGGACACAGGGCAGGGAGCATCACACACTGGGGCCTGGTGTGGGGTCGGGGGATGGGGGAGGGATAGCATTAGGAGAAATACCTAATGTAAATGACGAGTTAATGGGTACAGCAAACCGACTTGGCACATGTATACATATGTAACAAACCTGCACATTGTGCACATGTACCCTAGAACTTAAAGTATAATAAAAAATAAAAATAAAATAAAAAGTAATTGAATATCTAAATAGATAGACATCCCATGTTCATGTGTTGGAATAATTGTTTTGATGACAATACTACCCAAAGAAATGTGTAACTTCAATGCAGTCCCTATAAAAATCCCAGTTGCATTTTTTAATTAAAAAAATCCATACTAAAATTCATATTAAATTTCTAGGGACCCATAATACCCAAAACAATCTTGAAAAAGAACAAAGTCAGAGGACTCATACTTCTTGATTTCAGAATTTACTACAAAGCTATAGTAATCAAAACAATGGTACAGGCGTAATGATAGACATATAGACCAATGGAATTAAATTGAGAGCCCAGAAATAAACCCTCACATCTATGGAAAATTGATATTTGACAAAGGTGCCAAGACCATTTAATGAGAAAAGATAGATTGTTCAACAAATGGTGCTGGGAAAACTGAATATCCACACGCAAAAAATGAAATTGGACCCTTACATTAAACCATATATAAAATTTAACTCAAAATGGACCAAAGACTAAATTTACAATTGACAACTATAAAACTCTTAGAGGAAAATGTGGAGATAAATCTTCATAACCTTGGATTTGACAGTGGTTTCTTACGGATGATACCAAGAGCACAGACAACAGTATGTCGGACTTCTAAAAGTAAGAATTTGTGCTTCAAAGGACACTTTGAAGACAGTGAAAAGACAACCCACAAAATGAGAGAAAATATTTGTAAATCATATACCTGATAAGGACTTAATACCAGAATACAAAATCAATATGCAAAAATCAGTTGTGTTTCTATTCACTAACAACTCCTACAGCTCAACAACAGACAACGATATTAAGAAATGGGCAAAGGACTTGAGTAGACATTTCTCTGAAGAAGATATACAAATGGCCAATAATCACATGGAAAAGATAATCAGTATCATTAGTCATTAGAGAAATAAAAATTAAAACCACAGTGAGATATCTCTTCACAACCAAGTGTTGGCAAGGATGAGGAGAAATTAGAACCCTGGTGCATTAATAGTGGGATTGTAAAATGATGTAGCTTCTATAGAAAATATTTTAGCACTTCCTTGAAAAAGTAAATATGGAATTGCCATATGAGTCAGTAATTTGACTGCTAGATGCTTACCAAAAAGAATTGAAAACAAGGACTCAAACAGATATTGTACACCAATGTTCATTGTAGCATTATTGACAAATCAAAGGTGGAAACAACCCAAGTGTCTATCAACAGATAAATTAATAAACAAAAGGTAGTATATACAGTGTAATGTTCAGCCATAGAAAGACATGAAGTTCTGATATTTGATGCAGAGTGAATGAACCTTGTAAACATTATGCTAAGTATAATAAGTCACATATAAAAAGCACAAATACTGTAGAATTTCATTTATATAAAATATCAACAATCAGCAAATTCATGGAGACAGGAAGTAGATTAGTGGTACCATGGGCTGGGGGAGGGAGGAATGGAAATTAATGCTTAATGAGTCCAAAGTTTCTCTGAGATGATGAAGAAAATTGGAAATAACTAGTGGTGATGGTTGTACACTATTGCAAGTGTACTTAAAACCACTGAATTCTACACTTAAAAATGGTTAAAAGGAAAAATTTTATGTTATATGTGTTTTACCTCAATTTTTTCAAATAAGGTATAGAATTTGATGTGTTCAGGCTACCCTAATATCACCCACTCATCTGAGCCCTACACTTTCTCATCAGTAGTAGTGAAGAAGTTTTCATAAGAGTTGTTTTGATGAGGTCTTTTTTAACCTCTGAAGGTATTTTGGGCTTTTTTAAGTGAATCTTCGGAAACTAACAGCTTTTCTTCTAAGTGAAAATCAGTGTGCTGCAGCTGGCAGCCGGCAGAGTCCTGTTTTGAAAAGATTAAGAAAGCCACAGTTGAATACTATGAAAAGGAAGCAGAGGTACCAATTCTAGTTAGTACAGTTATAAGTTACCACTTCAAATGTTTATGATTTTTATGTCAAATCCGTATTTGGACTTAGTAATTTTTTGTTTGTGGAACAGTAGACACTGATTGTAATTTTTAGCATCTTCTGTAACACCTTCTGTTAAGACCTGGTAAAAGAATTAGTCTGAAAACCCAACAAATGAAAATATGAAATGAAAGAGGGTATAGTTAAGTAAAAGAAAAAGACTTTTAATATTGAATTTAACACATGGCAAAATATCACTGAACCACTCCAAGTAAGAATGAATGAACCACTTGTCTAGTGTATGACAGCATTAAAATCACCCATTTGACATACAAATTAGTACTGGAGTGTCTTTTGTCATACAGATATGCAGGAATTACTATACAGTGACCAGATGTATTGGATATATTATCTAAACTCACATAGAAGACAGAATGGATCTGAAAAATACAGCTTATTCATGTTCCTGAATAAGTATTATATAATCAGAAGCCTTGTGATACCATTTTAATATGTATTCATTAACTATTTCCTGTAATTAACAATTGATTAGCAGTTTATTGCTATAAGATGGTTTCTTTACAATTACCACTTCGGCCTTTGTATTTGTATTTGGCCCTGCTTCCACATTAAATACATCAGAAAACCTTTAGAATCTGCCATTTTTTATCTAGATAAAACATTGCTTTTCAACAGAATAGAGTAAAGAAGGACTGCAAAGATCTCAGTTTACTTAGGGTACGATGTAGAGGCTTCTCTAGGCCAGAATTTAGTCTTGCTAAATCCCACTTGTCAGTTATTCTTTAATTCACTTTATCTTAAAGGTTAAATAAAGCAATGAGCTATAGTTATATAGTATAATCAAGTATAGTCAAATATGCTGTAATCAAAGCTATATTATTAAGCCTTAAGAAAAATCAGATAATCTCTAATGAGTGAAGTAGAGTCCTAGATCTCTGAAACGTATGGTACTGTTCACAGGGTAGACCCGTTTTTGTGCTAATCCTTGTTGCTGTATGGCTGAGTTTAATTTGACAAGCCAAACAAATGTCGACTGCATCTATTGGTAAGGTTAAGAAGAATAGGAAGACCTTTGTATCAAAACAAGCATAAAGTCAATTCAAGCCTTTATTGTGTCACATTTAAAATGAAAAACACGGCAAAGTCTCACTCTTGTGCTGTTGCAAAAATAATAGTTTTTAAAAAAACTCATGTGAGATATTACATCTTTGGCTACTAAACTGTAACTAGATTCTCTGGGCTTAGAAACAAAACATACCAGCAGGATATATACAGAAAGCCCCAGAAAGATACCTCTTACAAAACTGAAGCATGCTGTATTAATCTAAGAGAACAAATATATAAATCTGGGAATTGAAGCAATAGCTATTCAGATCAATAGGGAGAGCTAGTCTACCATATCATGTATTAAGTAAACAAGAATATAAAAAGGTACATTTTTATATCCTTGAGCAGAGTGTTCAGATATAAAGGAGAATTTTTATTTTGACATTAATCAAATGTTACCTAGTGGAAAATGTATAATTTGTTTTGATACCCATGGCAACCATTACCCACATTACCCTACTTTAACATAAGGTCAAAGTTTCAGCTTGTAAAAACTCCATAGTGAATCCATCTCTTTCCTGGAAGTAAATCATGATGTTTAGTAAGAATGATGAGTTAGTACCATAGCATGCTTAATGTGTTGTTGTGTTGTTTTCCTCCCTATCGGAAAATAAGGTAATGGGATGCAACTCTAGAGATGGTGATGGGTCTCAGACTGGAAAACTGGCCAACAACATAGAATAGAAGAAAGTGAAAGCTCCAATTAGTGTTTTTATAACTTTAGTTTTAAGAAAAAGTGTAAATGTCTTATTGGTATGTTAGTCTCTGAAACTCATAAGACTAAAATTAACTATTAACTATAGATAATATTTTGTGGTTATGAGACCACTAATATTTCATCCCCAACAGTGTATCACATTCAAAAGGTTATCTACAAAAGAAATTGGAGGAGTCTTTTCCTCTCACTTTGTCTTATCTTTTCAGAAAATATTAGAGACAGTTTGTCTTACCCTTAAATGGTTATATTATTGGCATAAAGTTAATACTTTTGTTATCAAAAGAAATATTCATCTGAACATGTCTAGTTGCAGGCAGATGGGCAATTATTCTTTAAAGCAAAACAAAAAATAGAAAAGAGCAATATATATCTGAATAATATTTTATTCTTGTCTAGAAACCTAGACAAGAGACAGTTTTTGTGGATATTCTATCACTAAACAGTGTGAGTAACTGATACTTTCTACATGTGGCATGTAATAATTTAAAATGTTATTTCTGTTGTTTTTAAATAAAAATGATCAGATTCGTAATAAGCAAGAGATGCCATTGCATCTACTTTTTAAAATAAAGTAACAACCCAATTGTGTTAATTTACACTCCCCTGTAGGCCTAGTATATTTGATCTGTAGATGATAGGTTGGAAGTTAATTTGTGCTGTGGTAATATGAGGCTTTCCCCCGCCCCCTCCCCGCTCCCCATTACTTCCTGGATTCCTTAACCAAGCTAAACCAAGTTTTAAGATATTGTGGTGATCATTGGTAGCCTTTACCTTTTGCTAGTCTCTTTGTTCATTCAGGCTACGAGAACAAAATACCAAAGACTGGGTGGCTTATAACAACAGAAATTTATTTCTCACAGTTCTGGAGACTAAGTCCAAGATAAAGGCTCTGGTAAGAGCCCACTTCATGGTTCATATATGGCCATCTTTATGCTGTGTCCTCATATGGAAGAAGGGGCAAGGAAGCTCTCTCAGGTCCATTTTATAAGGTACTAATTCTGTTCATGAAGGGTCTCCCCTCATAACCTCATCACCCCCAAAGGCCAAAGGCCCTCCCTCCTAATATCATTACCTTGGGGTTAAGATTTTAACATATGAATTTGGGGAAGACACAAACATTCAGACCATGGCACCCTTCTCTCTTTAGCCCTGTCTCCTTCCCCTCCTTTGCTCAAGCTCTTCCTCTAGCCTTTGGTCTCAGGCACCTGAGATTATCCTTCTACAATTATGTGTTCAAAAGAGTCAAAATAACTGTAAGACACTGTAAACCAATTCAGCATGTGTTGTCCCTGTATTAAACTTCTCTAGCTCCAGATAGTATCTATCTAGTTCTTCAGATTAATATGATACTTCTAGAACTTCTAAACCTGTCATGGGTCTTTTTACCTGTTCTAAAATTTATTAGACCTCTTTATACCTTAAGCATTTACATAAAGAATGAGAAGTGAATATCCTTTATCAGCTTCAAGTATGCAAGGAATTCGTTCTTGATCTTGTTATACCTATAAGCACTGGCTATGGTTAAACTTGGCTTTCTTCCTGACATTTTTCTTGCCTTGCTCGTCAGCAAATGTTTTAGTCTGTAGGTTTATATCAGATTATAAGAAAATAGTTTATATATTAATGCAACTTGAATATGCTGGACATCATATAAAAGTTGGGAGTAACAGTGGAAAGACTTCTACATAACTATTTGTTAAGTGATAAAAGATTACTTTGAAAGACTCATGAACTAAAAACCCCTGTTGAGTCCTTATTCTCATAGCTTTTCATAAGTTTTGTGTATTAAGAAGCAAAGTAGTAGTGAAGAGGGCCTTAATACACCTAATCCAGACATTGGTTTTCTTGGTTTTTTAACATGTTTACTAGAAATATTATGTGGTAAAATATAAGCAGTTTTTAAAAAGAGAGAGCGAGCTTTTTTCCAATTTCCAGGAAAAACTGCAAAGTCATCATCTGAATCTTGTGATCTTTGGCACTCACATTTGTGACCTGACACAGGATGAAAGTTATCTTGTCTCAGTATGTGTTATTCTACATACCCACTCTGTACTCCACAGCCCACCATTTAATTACTCCTTACCACAGGAATGTCTGTGGCTGAATAGGAAACTAACCATAGTTGCCCTCCCATTTGACCCACAGAGGTTGGAACTTGGCTGTGATCCATCACAGTCCTGTTTTTTGAATCTCAGTTTTTATTGTATACATTCTTTTCAGAGCATAGCATACTTTGTGTAATATGACCAGTGGCTTGGACACAGTGTGGGTTTACTAGTCTCAGTTGTCTAGTGTAAACAGAAGCCGATAAATGCTTGTTGCTGAAATTCAGTTCCCAAATGTCATAGATCAAAAGAAAATTTACCACAAGACTTATTAGGGCTCCTGATACAAAATGATATTAGATGATGGAATTTTATCAGAAGAGCCTTGTCTTCTCACATGAGCCAGTGCATGTTTTTAAGAATAAGAATTGTTTTCAAGCAAACTTTTCTATCATAGTTCGCTTTTCAAAAAAATTTCCACATAGCCATTTCTGGAAGGACTTTTTTAAAAGTAGAAACTATTATTAAACACTATAAATCTATAGGAAGATCCTAATTGCCATATTCACAAACACTGAGTCACTAACATAATTTTAAAAATTAAAACATAGTATAAAAGAAAACTTTTTAACCTGGAGTTCATCATGAATTTCAGGAGGTTTTTGAACTAATTGAAATTATATGTAAAGTGTTCCACATAAATGCCATTTTTTGAGACACAATATTCATAGTCTGTATCTGATTGCCAAAGAGTTTGTGACCCAGTACATTAAGAGTCACTGGTAAAAATCACTGCTCCATCATAAAGAGTTCACGATGAACACCATAAAGTCCTATCTCACGTTCCATTCGGGGACAAGTTTGCATTTTACATTTGAATCTGCATTTGCAAAGTGTTGTAAATTTCTCTCTCCTATAAAAGGAGTAATTAAGGAAAGGATAATGGAAGAAGAGAGGAAAGAAGGAAACCATCTTGTAATAAGGATCTACCTATGAATCAGGCATACAGACACACACACACACACACACACACACACACACACTCTCACAGAAACGCAGGCATACCTCAGAGATACTGCAAATTCAGTTCCAGACCAACCCAATGAGGCGAATATGGCAATAAAATACATCACACAATTTTTTTTGTCTCCCAGTGCATATAAAAGTTATGTTTATACTATACTGTAGTCTAGTATGTATGTAACAGCATTATATCTAAATTCATACCTTAATCAAAAAATGCTTTATTGCTAAAAAAAAAAAAAAGTATGCTAACAATCACCCAAGCCTTCTGTAAATCATCATCTTTTCACTGGTGCAAGGTCTTGCCCCCACGTTGATAGCTACTGACTGATGGTTGCTAAAGGTTGCTAAAGGGCAATGGTGGCTAAAGATTGAGGGGGCTGTGGCAATTTCTTAAAATAAGACAACAATGAAGTTTGCCATATCAATTGACTCTTCATGAAAGATTTCTCTGTAGCATGCAGTGCTATTTAACAGCATTTTACTCACAGAAGAACTTCTTTCCGAATCAAGTCAATACTCTCCAATCCTGTTGTTGCTTTATCAAATAAATTTATATAATAAATGCTTTGTTGTCAAAAATGACACAGCATCTTCACCAGAAGTAGACTGCATCTCAAGAAAACACTTTTCTTTGCACATTCATAAAAAGCAACTCCTCATCCATCCAAGTTTTATCATGAGATTGCAGCAATTCAGCCATATCTGAGGCTCTGCTTCTAATTCTAGTTCTTTTACTATTTCAACCACATCTGCACTTTCTACCTCCACTGAAGTCTTGAACTCCTCAAAGTCATCCATGAGGGTTGGAATCAACTTCTTCCAAACTCCATTTCATGTTGATATTGTGACCTCCCAAGAGTCACAAATGTTTTGAAAGGCATCTAGAATGGTGGATTATTTCCAGAGGATTTCAATTTATTTTGCCCAGATCCATCAGAGGAGTCACTATCTATAGCAGCTACAGCCTTACAAAATGTATTTCTTAAAGAATAAGACCTGAAGGTTGAAATGACTCCTTCATCCATGGATTGCAAAATGTGTTAGAATGCATGAAGACAACATTCATCTCCTTGTATGTTCTCCATCAGAGCTCTTGGGTGACCAGGTGCATTGTCAATGAGCAATAATATTTTGAAAGGAATCTTTTTTTCTGAGCAGTAGGTTACAACAAAGAACTTAAAATATTCAGTAACCATGCTGCAAACAGGTGTGCTGTCATCCGGACTTTGTTGTTCCATGTATAGAACACAGGCAGAGTAGATTTAGCATAATTCTTAAGGGCCCTAGGATTTTGGAATGGTCAGTGAGTATTAGCTTCAACTGAAAGTCATCATCCACATTAGCCTCTAACAGGAGAGTCAGCCTATCCTTTGAAGCCTTGAAGCCAGGCATTGATCTCTTATCTCTAGTTATGAAAGCCCTAGATGGCATCTTCTTCCAGTCAAAGGCTGCTTCATTTGCATTGAAAATCTGTTTAGTGTCATCAGCAATCTTAGCTAGATATTCTGGATAACTGCAGTTTCTCCATTAGTACCTGTTGCTTCACCTTACACTTCTAATTACGGAGACAGCTTCTTTTCTTAAACGTCATGAACCAACCTCTGCTAGCTTCCAACTTTTCTTCTGCAGCTTCCTCATCTCTCACAGGCTTCATAGAATTGGAGAGCCAAGGCCTGGCTCTGCAGATGGTGATTAAGAGAATGGTGTGGCTGGTTTGATGTCCTATCCAGACCACAAAAACTTTCCCTGTATCAGTAAGAAGGCTGTTTTGCTTTCTTATCGTTTGTGTGTTCACTGGAGTAGCACCTTTAATTTCGTTTAAGAATTTTTCCTTTGTATTCACAACTTGGCTGTTTGGCACAAAATGCCCAACTTTTGGGCTGTCTTGGCTATCAACATGCCTTCCTCACTAATCTTAATCTTATTTCTATATTTTTTATTTAAAGTGAAAATTATGTGACTCTTCCTTTCATTTGAACACCAAAGGCCATTTTGAGGTTATTAATTGGCCTAATTTTAATATTTTTAATACTTTTGTGTCTCAGGAAATAGGGAGGCTTAAGGAGAAGGAGAGAAACAGAGAAATGGCTGTTCAGTGGAGTAATCAAAACACATACAACATTTATTCACTAAGTTTGCCATCTTATATAGGTATGGCTCATGTCCCCCAAAGTAATTACAATAGCAGCATCTGAGATCACTTATCACAGATCATCATAACAGATATAATAATAATGAAAAAGTTTCAAATATTGCAATAATTACTAAAATGGAACTTAGAGGTACGAAGTGAGCACATGCTATTGTAAAAATGGTACCAATAGACTTGCTTGACACAGGATTGCCACAACCCTTCAATTGGTTAAAAATGCAATAATTGTGACATGCACTATAGCAAAGCACAGTAAATAAGGTGTTCCTGTATATACAATTTTTCCAACAACTCTCTAAGTGTACTGTTTAACTGAATTATTATTACACATTTAACAGGTAACAAAACTAAGGCCAAAAAGACTAAGAAACTTGGCCAAGATCCCACAGCTAACAAATGGCAGAGTAGTGATTCAGACCCAGGGCTGTCTACAAAGTTCCTACACTTTCCTCCAAACAACCCAGCCTGTTTATTTGAAGTAGTATTTTCTCCTTCTTGACTAATGGCAAGAAATTATATGAAAAATTATTATTTGACTTATTACTCTGTTAACTAGGTCTAAAATTATCTCCATCTTTACTGCACAACTGTTTTCACTCAGGTCGCTGATCTCTTGTACCTGACTTATTGAAAGACTTACCGCAGCTCCCCACTGTTCCTGCCTGCAGCTTCCAATCCCTCAGTTCCACCCTACACTAGACTGAGCTTTTTAAAATGTAAATTTGATAGTTGCCAAAATACCTATGACTAGTTGCTAAAATATCTATGACTTTCCATTGCCTTCAAAATGAAGTTCAAATCCTAATCATGTTGTATAAGGGCTCTCCATAATCTGGATTCTGCTCTGTGTTCCAAGGTCCTTCCTGGCTGCTGCTCCCTCACCCTCTTAGGTTTCAGCCATAATTACCTACTTGTCGTTCCTTATATTGTTTTTGTTTTTCTGCTCATTTGGAGCATTATTCCCACTTCCGTTCATCTAGGTAACTCCCATTTGTTTTGAAATGCTGTTTATATAGCATTTCTTCATGGAAGTCTTCCTTAACAACTCAAGTCTGGAACTAAGTATCACTCTTAAATCCTCACAGAAAATCATTTACTTAGTTTACATATAGACAGCAACTTTATTTATGCGTTAGATAAATCCCATGCTTCCTTTAGGGAAATACAGCACCGTGTTAGGGCACAAAGCTTAGAAAGGAAAGGATGGGCAACTTTTCATGCTCCACTTACCCCCTTTTTCAGGCTTTCTTGTACAAGGCACAATTTGAACAACCATAAATGATGGCTATAGGTAGCATTTATCAAATGGTATTGTAATCACCTGTTTACTTATTCATATCCCCATCTAGCTCATTGAGGAGAGGGACTATATTGCATTCATTGTTATATCCCCAGCCCCTAGCATGGTGCCTTTCAAATAGAAAGCACTCAGTAAATATTTGATAGCCAAATTGATTAAGTTAATGAACAAACATGTGAAAATAATAGTTTGCAGTAGACTACACCTTTGCACAAGTTGCCCTAAAGAGAAAGGTAAAAGAAAAAATATTAGCGTCAAGTACTAGTTTAATTCAGGACAATAAACATTGAATGCCTACAAATGGAAACTATTGTGAGGCAAAAGACATGGAAAAGATACAGTCCCTTGCTCTCATAAAACTTTCAGTCTTGTTTGTTAGGAAGATTAGACATGTATACAAATGATTAAAATTGAAGGCAGAATGCAACATTGTGACATGTGCTATATGAGATTTATAATTAAAGTTCTGGAAATAGTACTGAGAAGGAAGAAATTTCATCTAAGTAAGTGAGGAATTCTGAAAGCTTTACGGAGAAGGTGATAATAGATGACTTTCTTCACAGAATTGGAAAAAACTAAAGTTCATATGGAACCAAAAAAGAACCCGCATCGCCAAGTCAATCCTAAGCCAAAAGAACAAAGCTGGAGGCATCATGCTACCTGACTTCAAACTATACTACAAGGCTACAGTAACCAAAACAGCATGGTACTGGTACCAAAACAGAGACATAGATCAATGGAACAGAACAGAGCCCTCAGAAATAATGCCGCATATCTACAACTATCTGATCTTTGACAAACCTGACAAAAACAAGCAATGGGGAAAGGATTCCCTATTTAATAAATGGTGCTGGGAAAACTGGCTAGCCATATGTAGAAAGCTGAAACTGGATCCCTTCCTTACACCTTTTACAAAAATTAATTCAAGACGGATTAAAGACTTACATGTTAGACCTAAAACCATAAAAACCTAGAAGAAAGCCTAGGTAATACCATTCAGGACATAGGCGTGGGCAAGGACTTCATGTCTAAAACACCAAAAGCAATGGCAACAAAAGCCAAAATTGACAAATGGGATCTAATTAAACTAAAGAGCTTCTGCACAGCAAAAGAAACTACCTTCAGAGTGAACAGGCAACCTACAGAATGGGAGAAAATTTTTGCAACCTACTCATCTGACAAAGGGCTAATATCCACAATCTACAATGAACTCAAACAAATTTACAAGAAAAAAACACAACCCCATCAAAAAGTGGGCGAAGGACATGAACAGACACTTCTCAAAAGAAGACATTTATGCAGCCAAAAAACACATGAAAAAATGCTCATCATCACTGGCCATCAGAGAAATGCAAATCAAAACCACAATGAGATACCATCTCACACCAGTTAGAATGGTGATCATTCAAAAGTCAGGAATTAACAGGTTCTGGAGAGGATGTGGAGAAATAGGAACACTTTTACACTGTTGGTGGGACTGTAAACTAGTTCAACCATTGTGGAAGTCAGTGTGGTGATTCCTCAGGGATCTAGAACTAGAAATACCATTTGACTCAGCCATCCCATTACTGGGTATATACCCAAAGGACTATAAATCATGCTGCTATAAAGACACATGCACACGTATGTTTGTTGCGGCACTATTCACAATAGCAAAGACTTGGAACCAACCCAAATGTCCAACAACGATAGACTGGATTAAGAAAATGTGGCACATATACACCATGGAATACTATGCAGCCATAAAAAATGATGAGTTCATGTCCTTTGTAGGGACATAGATGAAACTGGAAAACATCATTCTCAGTAAACTATCACAAGGACAAAAAACCAAACACCACATGTTCTCATTCATGGGTGGGAATTGAACAATGAGAACTCATGGACACAGGAAGGGGAACATCACACTCCGGGGACTGTTGTGGGTTGCGGGGAGGGAGGAGGGACAGCATTAGGAGATATACCTAATGCTAAATGACTAGTTAATGGGTGCAGCAAACCAACACGGCACGTGGATACATATGTAACAAACCTGCACATTGTGCACATGTACCCTAAAACCTAAAGTATAATAATAAAAAAAAAACTCCGTACACATTAAAAAAAAAAAAATAGACCTAGACCTTCAACTATGGGTAGGATTTCAGTAATACAAAGTGTTGGGGAGGGCCACAGTCAGGAGGGAGTATTTCAAGCAAAGGAAACAGCACAGTAGCACTGGAAAGCACGGGGCTTCTTTGAAGAGCAGTTTGGCTGCTGATAAAGCTGGAAAGATAGGGAGAATCTGATTATGATAGAGGACCTTGAGTGCTATGTTAAAGTGTTTTCATTTTAGCAGTCGGGAGCTATTAAAGGTTTTTAGAAAAGGAAAGTGACATTATCCAGCTATATTTTGGAAAGTCATTTGGAAAATAACTTTTTTATTTGTATTAAGGTTTGCCAAAATTTAAGCATCTTCCCTTTCTTTTGCCCTTGATCTCAATTAAACAAATTTTAAAACACCAAGGAACAGAGATTATCCCTAATATTCCCAGTCTATCTCAATGCTAGATCCTTACCTTTACATTGACCCGCTCTCTCAAGCTTTCAGTCTCTCACTATCTAAATAGTTGGTAGTCCTCAGAGTGAACAAAGCTCACAAGGCTGTGAGGAAGAGACAATAGAAGGGTTTGCCTGAGACTCATAGCCAAAGCTCTGTGACTTTCAAAATGAGACTGGGGAAATAATCCACTGCTGTTACTATGTGATTCGAGGCACCTGGTCACTTTCTTTGTAACAGTAAAGGACAATCTTCTCTTATTGTTAACCTTTCATGTAAATATAAGTTAATGTATGTATTTGTATTAGGAGTAAGCAAGTATGTGTGTAATGAATTTGTCTTTCTTGAGATGCAAAGGGATGTTAGACTTATTATCAAAATGTAACTTCCAAAAAGAAATTTTAAATAGTACACATTGTCTTTACTAACTATGGTAAGCAAACTATTTCTTGGAAGGGATCCATGGATCTTGACTTACTTTGCTTTAGGACAATAACCCTAGTAAGGAAGAAATCTCTGTTTGATACTGACTGAGGTCTCAGAATTTTCTGAGAACCTTCCATAATGTTACCACCAGTCAGCAGAGAACTAGGTGAGGAAAACCTAGAAGCACTAGGACCACTTAGGAACTAATCCAACAATAATTGGGCTCTAAAATGAAGTAGAAGAAGAATGAAAAAAAAAAAAAGGAATGGATGCAAGACAAGTCCTAAATTGACACAGCTTTGTACCTAATTAAATGTGGAGACAAAGGAGGTTTAAAATATATGTATATGTCTATCTACATCTATCTATCTATATTTATATATAAAGAGAGAGAGAGAGAAACTTAGAGACAGATATAAGACCTTGGCTGGGTGTGGTGGCTCACACCTGTAATCCTAGCACTATGGGAGGCTAAGGAGGAAGGATCATTTGATCCCAGGAGTTCAATACCAGCCTGGGCAACAAAACGAGACCTTGTTTCTACAAAATAAATAAATAAAATTTAATTAAAAAAAGACCTTAAAGTCTCCAGGTTGGGTGTTTGGGGAGGTTGCTGATACTGTTACCAGAGATAGAGAAGAGAAGAATAACAGGTTTGGAAAGAATGTGATTAATTTTGGAAATGTCGAATTTGAAGTGCTAATGGTACATCACTGGAAAAATAATCAGCTGAGCATTTGGAGATTCAGACTAGAATTCAAAGAAGACTTATACTAGATGTATATTGAATCTTCCCATTTATGTAATAAACAGTATTCTACAGAACATGAAAAAAGGTGTAGGGTTTCATTTTCCATAATTACCATAATTATGGTATAATTTTCCGTAATTTCCATAATTACCTTTAAAAGCTTATAAATGAATTATTCTAGAAAGAAAGACAAATTCCAGGTGATAGCCTCAATAAGAGATTGTTGAAAAGACTCTTAAAAGATATATTAATAACTTGTATTTGTTTCAAGAAACCATAAAAATTCACTCTCTATTATAAATTAGCTTATAAATAAGAAAAAATTGCATAAGTGCAAGTGATTGATAGAAGAAATTAACAAAGAAAATGAGATCAAAGGGAAGTAGAAGAGAAAGGAAAGGAAAAGACCATTTTGACATGTGAGAAGAAAAAAATATATATGTGTGTATATGTGTGTGTGTGTATGTGTGTGTGTATGTGTGTGTATATATATATATATAATTGGACTTTCAACAAACCAAACTATGAAGTTGCATTGATTTATACTCATGCTAAGATGTTATGCACCATAGGAAAAATATGTCTTGACATTTCTATTTAAAATTTATACTTTAAAATTTTTAAATTATCTTTCTTTCCTTTAATCCTTATGAGATTTTGTTAGAATTACATATGAGAGTAAAATAGGAGAGGAAAATTTATAATTGTTCATGAAAATATCCATTTATCTTTTTTTCACGCTTCTATTGAGTGATCCACTAAAAATTGCCAAACTCATTGAGAAAAAAGCAACTAAGAAAGCACGGGGCTTCTTTGAACAGAGCAATTTTGGCTGCAGACAAAGGTAGAAAGATAAGGAGAGTCTGATTATGATAGCATGGAGCCTAAGAGTAGAAAGTAAAACTTTCACTGCATCCTCTCTAAACTCTTCTATCTATTTCTCTTCCTTAACTGTGGAAATGAAGTGAGGATATTGTCTATCGTGGGTGGATATAGTTGATATGTTACATATAGTAACATATGTCACAAGCATTTATTATTTCTATATTTATAAACTTCATCAAAATTTTTATATAAATATATTTTTGTGTAGATGTCTTTTTAAAGATATCATTTTAAAAAATCATCTTGCCTGTCCAGCTCATACAAGAGTTGGGTGAAGACTCTATTAGTAAAAGATAAAAGCAACTAGCATTTGACTCTTACCAGAGCCAGTCAGATTCCTTATTATTTGCTCTAAAATCCTTTCCGCCTCCTCCACTGGAAGTAAAACAGCTTAACCAGTCCCTAGCATACTGCCTGACACACAGTAGATGCTCAGAAAGTATTTGTTGAATGAATGAATCAGTTATTCAACATATATTAGAGCAAATACTATGTACTAGCAGTCACTGTTCTAGGTATGGGAGAAACAGTAACAAGTAAAATTAAGTTCCTACTCTCATGGAACTTACAATATTTGGGAGAGACCATCAATAAACTTACATACATATTTATAGTTTTGATAGATATATGAAGTGGTTATAAATGCTCAAATAAGGTTAACACGAGGGAAAAGAGTGCTGATGGCTTCTTTTCTTTATAGAGTGATTAGTGGAGCTCTTATTTTGAGATGGAAAGCCACTAGAAGATGTGGAACAAAGGGTGTTATATCATCCGACTCATATTTTAGGAGAATCATTCTTTTGATGATTGTCATGTAGAGAAAGATTATAGTGGGCAAGGATAGAAGCAGTCAGTCAAGAAGTTCTTGCAGTAATCTAAGTAAGAGATGATGGTGCTTTGGACTAGGAGATGAGATTAGAGAGGTTGATGATGAGGAGTTGGGGAATGGTTTGCAGATTTGCAGATCATGTAGGACCTCATAGACTATGGAAAAGACTTAGGAATGTATTCTGAATAAAACTACAGGCCATTAAAATGCTTTGTGACAGGTTATGTGAAATGTCTGACTTATATTTTAAAAGGATCACTCACATTGTGTGAGCATTAGACAATAGCAGAAAGAGTGGAGGCAGGGGAGACCAGTTGATAGGTTGTTACAATAATCTAGGTAAGAAATAACCATCACTTGAGTTAGTACAATATTAATGCAGGCAGTGAGAAGTGATCAGATTCTGAATATGTTTTGAAAATTACAGGATACATTGGTAAAGAAAAAAAGAAACATATCCAGGTTTATTAGTTAGATAACTAGAAGACTGAAATTGCCATTTCCTGAGATAAGGAAGACTTGAGGAGAGGATTGGGTAAAGGAGGGTAGGAATCAAGTGTTCCCCTTTGAAACTGTTGAGTTTGTGAAGCCTACTAAAGTGTCTAATAGATGTTGAGGAAGCAGATTCATGAGTTTAAATTCCAGGGAAGATAGTAAAGACAAATTTACAGTCATCAGTGTATAGATAGGACTTAAACCTGTGGGACTAAATGAAATCATTTAGGGGAGGAATGTACATAGAGAAGAGGTCAGAGGACTAAGCAATGGGGCACGAAGTCAGAAAGATAAGAAAAATCCACCGAGGGAGATGAGAAGGCACAGCTAGTGAGGTAGTAGAACCAGGAGAGATTGGTGTACTGAAGGCTAATGGAAGAAAGTTTTGAAGAAAGGAGGGCATGATCAAATGTGTCATATGATGCTGATAGGCCAAGTCAGATTCAGAATGAGTTTTAAAAGTTGGATGTGACAATGTGGAGATTACTGCCAGTCTTAATAAGAGTATTTTGGGGGAGTGGTAGAGATAAAAGTTTGGGGAGAATTTGGGGGAGAATTAAGAGAGAATAGGCTTCTTGCAAAGAAATGAAAAGAGATAGGACAAACCATTAGATTAAAAGAGTCTTAAAAGATGTCCGTCAGTCACAATGCGTGGCCCTTGTTTGGATCCTGACTCAACAAATTTAATTATGGATGAACAGATGGACAAAGAGAGGGAGGGGAAGAGAGAGAGAGGACGTTTATGAGTTATGAGCCAATTAAAAATTTGAACACTTACTGAATATTTGATTATATTGTACAGGAAGGGTATTATTGGAGCCTTTTTCTAGGTGTGATAGTACTATGGGTATATATTTTTTAAATCCTGTTATTTCAGTGATACATGTATATGTATGAAATGATAAAATATCTGGGTTTGCATCAAAACAGTACAAAGGAAGAGGGCATGGAAGGAATAAATGATACAATTTGGCTACAAGTTACAATTGCTGAAGCTGAGTGTTGGGGACCTAGCGGCTCATTATACCTTTCTTGTCTATATTTATATATTTTTTGACTATTTTTAAAATAAAAAGGTACAGAGAAAGAATGGGAAGACATGAAATAGAGATAGCAACTTTGGGTAACAGGAAATTAAAACATGAAAATACATTGAGTTAGCACACTCTAGATATCTATATATCTCCTTATGTAACACAAACTATAAAAATATTTTTTAAGATAAAAATCCTTACACTATCAAATTTCCTAACCTCAAAGATTGGTTCCAAGAAAATTAGAAACAACTTGGTTAAAAGTTTATTAGAACCCTTTTTGTGGCCAATACTAAAGAATACTATTAGTGTGGGTTCAAAATATCCCAGATACCATTGGAGTAGTTATTTATAAAATAAACATGGATGAGAAAGCTGGACCATGTAATGGCTATTCTTCTAGACTCTCCCACTTTTTAAAAATACATAATTAGCATTTTCTCGTATATAACACACTAATATGCTGGAATTACCTGTTCCTCTCCTTCCTTATCACAAGTGCCTATGGTAGGGTATAAAATGATTACTGACCTGTATATTCACCTTCTTGGCTTTGCTCTGCTGCTGGTTTTATTTCTGTAAGTGAAATTAGAAAATACAGCAACCGGCCAGGTGCGGTGGCTCAAGCCTGTAATCCCAGCGCTTTGGGAGGCCGAGGCGGACAGATCACGAGGTCAGGAGATCGAGACCATCCTGGCTAACACGGTGAAACCCCGTCTCTACTAAAAATACAAAAAATTAGCCGGACGTGTTGGCGGGCGCCTGTAGTCCCAGCTACTCGGGAGGCTGAGGCAGGTGAATGGCGTGAACCCGGGAGGCAGAGCTTGCAGTGAGCCGAGATCGCACCACTGCACTCCAGCCTGGGGGACAGAGCAAGACTCCGTCTCAAAAAAAAAAAAAAAAAAGAAAATACAGCAACCACTGCCTAATTGTTATTAGATATTATTACTATGAAAACCAGTTTTATACATTATATAATGCTATTATATGTAGTAATGTATTACTACACCTGCTTATTATAGGATAATTGCCAGTTTCTTTATTCAATACCATGCTCAACCAAAAGTAAAATTTTCATACCCCAAATGTAGGATTATTTGGAGGGAAAGGAATGGCCAGATAAAATGGAAGAGAGAAAAGACTTCTCTGTTTGAGCTTTGTCAGGGTCTTAGTTAGTCCATGCCAATTGTCCAGTCTCCAGTATCAACTTCAAAGTCATATCAGGTAACCTAATTATCCTGCCATGTGTTCCTCCCTAAATCTTCCAGAACCCCAAAGCTTTCTTAGTTTCCTGCTGCTACTGTGAGTTCTTCCCAAACCTGTGTCCTAGAGAGCCCAGTGAGAGACATGATTCTGTTCTACATACCTCATGAATCTTACCTATCATCAGCTTTTAATTTTTTGGCCTTAGTTCACCCACACTACTCTGTGGCTGCTTAAAAATCCCTTTTCTTCACTTATTCTCCTGCTACTGCACAACTTAGCTTTCTCCAGGCAAACATGCCAGTCTCTTAATCCAAGTTCAGATGCAAGATAAAGAGAGAAAACAAGATAGAGTGGCACCCAGAAGAACCTTCCACATTCAGACACTGCTGTATTAAGGTGTACCTAACCACATCCTAGAAATGAATTCCAGCACCAGATCCTAAAAACCAGAGGAATTATGAAAATACAGAAGCTTTGCCCTCTCCACATGGAGTACTGTCTACAAAAATGGGTCTGGAAGTCCCCAGATCCTGTGCCAGGAGATACCATATCTGGCCCCCTCATGTGGGATGTTGCTATATAGATCTTACAGTTTGAAGACCCCCATTCTCTCTACATGGGATGTGGCCCTATAGTGGGCCTTAGTGTCAACCCACGAGTTTTTATGTTATTTTCATTATTAATCAGTTGAGAATGTTTTCTAATTTTCATTGTGAATTCTTTGACCTGTAACATTTAGAGGCATATTGCTTAATTTAGAAAGAGTTAGAGATTTTTCTAGTCACCTTTTTGTTACTGATTTCCAGCATAATATTTACTGTCATCAAAGAACATAATCTGAATAATTTCAATCCTTTAAAAATCTGAGATTTGCTTTTTTGAATGGTCAGTTTTGGAAATGTTTCACATGTACTCAAAAAGAATTTCATTATGAAGGCATGGGTATTAGTGTTCTGTATCTGTCCCTTAAGTAGATTTGTTAATTGCATTGTTCAAATATTGCATCTTACCATTTTTTTCTGGTTCTTATTTCACCTACCATTATGATGGATTTGTCTGTTTTGCCATTCAGTGCTATCACATTTTTATATTCTGAGTGTTAGTTATTGAATGCTTACAAATTTAGGATTGTCATATCTTTTCAGCAAATTGAATTTTTATCATTATGAAATCTCCCTTTTTATCTGTAATAATCTGTTTCACATTAAATTCTACTATGTCTGATAAAGTTCAGCTCTCACAAATTTCAGCCCTACAAACACAGCAGCCTCTTCTAGTGCAAAGTGACTTGCTCTCCACATACACCTATAGGAATTGCAGTTTGAGGTCCCAGACAAACCTGACCTGCAAATGAATCCCATTATCTAATTAAATGACTCTCAATGCTAGTTATACATTAGAATCACCTGGGAAAGGGGGACCCTTTTAAAAACAACTGATGTCAGAAACCTGTCCCAAGAAACTATTTATTATTAGTCTGCAACAAACTCAGTTATTGCTGTTTACTAAAAGCAACCAGATGATTCTGCTGACTTTATAACCACTGGTTCAGTATGATATCCTGCCACCTCCACCAAGAATGTTGCTCAGTAAGTGTAGATTTGTAATTTCTGGGTGGAGTCTGCACTCTGTGGAGTATGCAGTCAAAAGCCCTGCCAGATGAAAAATGAAAGATGGAAGAAACCCTACACCCTAGATGCCTGGTTCTCCCCTGTCCCACTGTATATCTCCTCCATGTGTGATGTGACTTATTTCACACTGTGGAAATCTACCCCAGCACATTCACAGCCTTTTCTTTCCTCCCTAACCTGTCAAGCTATAGCCACAAAGAATATTGTCTGATAAGTATAGCAATTGTGGCCATCACATCTGGATTCTCATTCCCTTTAAGAGTCAATAATGAAAGAGAAATAGAAGGAAAGAAGAAAGAAACCAGCTCCCCAGCCCCTGTTAAATTCAGAAACTCGGCTTATTAACTCTGGACTGCTAAGATCCCTAAACTTCTGCTTTTATGCTACCCATACTACTTCGTATTAATTGTCTGTTACTATCTCCCCCACTGAACTCTAAGGACTCCAAAAACTGGAACAGTGCCTGGTACCTACTTAGTAGGTGCTCAGTGAAATGTTTCATAAATGAGTGACCAAATAACTAAGCAAAGAAATGTTTCCATAGCAGTAGAATAGATGCAGTCATGGTTTCACTGCCAGGGGCCAGTATTTAACATGGATAATTGAAAACACAGCAGAGCATCAGAAGAGCAGAACTCATAATCTTATGTGAAAACTCAACAGTTGCTCTTTTTCTTAAACACAGCCTGCTTCTTTTCAAGGCATCTAAACATTTGCTATCTCCTTGCACTCCGTTTCTACTCTTCTTAGACCTCCCACACAGCAGCAACCTGATTGTTGCAAAGTGCTCTGTTCTGCCTGCTTTGTCTACTATTTTCCAGCTCAGTAGCAGCCTAGTTGTTAGGGACTTCTTTACAATAACAGTAGAACTCTTTCCAGCTCTACAGCGTAGTTTAAGGGAGATTAGTTGCATGTACAGTCCTTCCTTACTCATTTTCTGATTTCCACAGTGTTTTGAAAGAACTGAAAGTTAAGACTGCTTATCCACAAGGCTTTTTCAGTAATGTTATGTTTATCTTAGAATTCTGGCCTAAATGGTAATTGAATTGTGCATGTAGGAGAATGCAGCCAAGATGTTTCAGTAATCATATGGTACCAGGGACTGTGCTGCCTGCACATGACTCGGGCAGATGAATCTGATGCTTTCCTTCTTAAGGACTGGGGTTCAAAGAGAAGTAAGAACAGGATGAAGACCAGCTCACACCGGCTCACTTGACACCTTTTGAAATACAGGAGCACTGTTTCTCTTCAACATTAGTTACTATCAAGGATTCCCATCTGTTAGGATGTGACATATGAACAGCCTTTTGAAAGTCTGTGGAGCCACTGCAGACAGTCACAGAGAAGATAAGTAGGGTCGGCAGCACTAAGACCCATTTATGTGAGTTGTTTTGGAGATTGCTAAGATCCCGGTCCAGCATTATGTATTCCACCTACTGACCGAGACCTTTATCCTTTTGGCTTAAGACAGTATTATTCAAAAAACTGTCCATGGGCCACCTGCTTTAGAATCATCTATGGGTGCTTATTTAAAAATACCTATCCCTGAGCCCCAGATCAATAAAGCAGAATCTCTGGTATTGAAGCCTTGAACTTGTCCTGGCCAAACCACTCAGCCCATTGTTTTGAACACTAAAGTTTAGATTGCTGCCTTGAGATCTTACTAAGTATTAAGCTTCAAATAGCCCCAAGAAGCAATAGCACTGTGAGCAGGTTAGTCATTTTTATTGAAGGATCTAAGATCAGGTTTTAGTAGAGACAGTAATTGAAAAGAACTTGAGGACACAAATACTCAATGAGGAGGAATAGGACACTACCAAAGAGAAGGAACAGAGATAAAATAGCCAAAGAGCCAAAGAAAAACTAATTTACTTCATAATTTTGCCCTGGGTTTTATGGTCATTTGACATAGTTTAGTTCAATCCAGCAAACATATTGAGCCCCTACCATGTGCCAGGTACCAGGAAGAAAAAATAGAAGGAAGCTCTTAAATGGATAATTTAAATAAATGAGGTAAGGCCAAAGATTGAGATTCATACAAGAAACTTTGGGAGCTGAGAAGCAGGGACCCTAATGGCAACTTAGCTCTAGAGAAGGAAGTGCCTGAGCAGGAAAATGAATAGAAGTTAGGCAGGTTTGAGATTATGTGTGGGGGTTACTATTGAGGAGGAGCTAAAGAGGGGACAGGAATTGGTGGGAAATGGAGCATGTGCCCAACATTGGACAATCTGCCCAAGAAAAGGTCTGAACATAAAGCAGTATGCTATATTGGGATTGGCACGCAGTTCAGGGATGCTTTAGCATAAAGTGCAAAGAATGAGGAAAGGCAATTGATGATCCTGGCTAGGTAGATTTGAGCTAAGTCGGATACATATATGTCTTGATAACTTTTACAAAGTCCTCTTGTGCTAGACATCTAGAAGGCTTCCTGGATCTGTCCTTCAAATTCATTCCGTGTTTGTGGACTCAAAATGTTAGTTGTGATTGCTCCAAAAACATGTTACAACTGGTTTATGGGCCCTCTATGGGACACTGAAGTGGACCATAATATCAAAATTTTTTCAATGTAAATTTGAGCTTGTTTTGACTATTACTGGAAGAATACCTAAAAACAGTAACATTAATGACCTCTGGAGAGGGAGGACTGGGAACAGAAGTGGAATGAGTTTACTTCTCCTTGTATACCCTTTTCTACTGAACTTGAATTGTTTACCCTGTATCACACATTCAAAAAAATCATAAAAGAGAACTAAAGAGACATTTATTCCGTAAGATAGAGAAATTGTCAGCATATAAGAGTGATTTAATTTATATTAATAACGAAGTTGACAACTTATTTTACAGCAGTGACAGCAATCATAACATTAAAATTAAGTTTGTCTTTCAAATTCTGAGAAAAACATGAGATTGGAGATATCTTCTGTATATACTCTAAAAATTTTGCCTCTTTTTTTTTTCCAGTTTGCAGCTCACCTTGTGAAGATGAAATATCCAAGAATCTGTATTCTAGATGGCGGCATTAATAAAATAAAGCCAACAGGCCTCCTCACCGTCCCATCTCCTCAAATATGAAGAACCAAGAGTGTGACTGCCAAAAGTCAGCGTGGCATCAGCACCAACAGCACAGTTCTTCATATCCATGCCACTCTCAGACAAAACTAGATGTCCAGGTTGTTGCATTTCCATAAAGTTTGTCATGAGACATTTTTTAAAATCTCATAACCCACATGTTCAGCTATCCACGTGAGAAACTTGACTGTAAATGTATTGCTGAAAGAATTTTCTTAACAGTGAAATCTGATCATATATTTTTACCACACTGCCACAGAAAGCCCAAGAAATTCAGCTGACAAGACAGATTTAGCATTATCAAGAAATCCCAGTTGCCCTGAAAAAGCTGTCCTCCATTGTACTGAACAGACAGTCCTGTTGATTGTCTTATTTAGAAACATACACTGAATGTGGGCTGAAATCATCATCTTTCAATGATAATGAAAATTGAGAAACTATTCACAATGCATTCCTTATAAATAAATGCTACATTTAGTAACTCATTTCACCCAAAAAAGGTTTGTGTGTGTGTGTGTGTGTGTGTGTGTGTGTGTGTGTGTGTGTAGAGGAAGTGGAGTTTATCCCATTGCAGAAAGTGGTAATACTTACTCCCAGAAAAATGAAATTTAGAAACCATTCATATTTGATAGAATATTTGGTCAGTTCCTGTAGCAAAGATGAATGGCTTAAACAAATTTTCTAGTTTCTTTATCACACGAAAGTCTGTATAGTCAGTCCAGGGCTAGTATACTGGTTTCCTAATCATTAAGAACTCATTATCTTCTCTCATTGCTTTACCAACCTCAATACGTGGCATCCATCTGATGGATGAAAATGGCTCCTCAGCTTCTACCATCACATCTGCTATCTAGAAGAAGAGAATGAGGGAAGGAGGGAGGGGATGAAGAGAAAAGAAGAAATGAAAGAAGGAGGGAGGAAAGACAGAAGAAAAGAAAGGAAAAGAATCGAAGCATGCTCCTTGCCTTTAAGGTCATAAACCAGAAGTTGCACACACTACCTCTGCTTACATATCATTGGCCAGAACTTAGGTGCATGGCCACACCTAGCTTTAAGGAAAACTGGAAATACAGTCTTTGGGTGGTTGATCATTTCCCCAGCTAAAAAAATTCTTATTACTGTGTGGGAAGAAGAGAGTACATACTGAGGTACAGCTAACAACCTGTGCCTCTGCCACATTGTTTTTAAAATGAGTATTATAGTTCATTAAATCTAAGACATCTCACAATTTTAGGTACCACAAAGAAAAAAAAAATGAAGCCAAATGAATTGTGACACGTTGTCAATTAAAAGACACATTCCCTGGGAGGCCAAGGTCAGGAGTTTGAGACCAGCCTGGCCAACATGGGGAAACTCTATCTCTACTAAAAATATAAAAATTAACTGGTCATAGTGGCACCCATCTGTGGTCCCAGCTACTCAGGAGGCTGAGGCAGGAGAATCACTTGAACCTGAGAGGCAGAGGTTGCAGTGAGCCGAGATAGGGCCACTGTACTCCAGCCTGGGCAACAGGGTGAGACTCCGTCTCAAAAAAAAAAAAAAAAAAAAAAATACATTCCCATTTCAGAAATCTGAAAAAAATATGCCTCTTATATATATGAAATATAGCATATCCTTTAATTATCTTCAATTTTGTTTTAATTAAAAAGTGTTCATTCATCTATAACTTATATTCCACTCCAATGTTAAGACTGCCTAGGCAGAACATTTCAATAAGAGCCTCAATTCAGCTATCTGGGCCATGGTTTTGTTGTTGCTGCTATTGTTTATTTTATTTTATTTTTTCTTTGCATCTACTTTTTAAATTGAGATATACTTACCATAAAATTCATCCTTTTAAAATGTACAATTCAGTAGTTTTTAGTGTATTCACAAAGTTGTGCAACCACTATTATCCAGAATACTTTCATTGTATGCAATTGTCTACCTGATCAGCAGGTATTCCACGTTAACCCCTCCCAAGGTCTTTGATAAATTTTTGTATATGGAGTGAGGGGTCCAGGTTCATTCTTGCATATGAGTATCCAGTTGTCCCAGGACCCATCCTGTTTTGTTTGGTTTATTCAATTTATTTGGTCATTCACCAAATATGTTTTGAATACCTACTATATATGTCTAAGACACTAATATAATCCATAGTTATATCATTTGTGGTCCTTACCTAGTTTACAAGGGAAAAAATGTGAGAATTAATGAGAACAAATATTTACCAAGATTTCACCAACATTGTTTTTGGGCCATTGTCTATCCTCTTGAGAGAAATACTAAGACCTCCTGTCCTGGCAATTACTATTCTTTTCCTTCAATCTTTGATGACTTACCCGAGTTCATAATCAGAATGCAGCATTGATGATCATTCTGAGTCTTAACATTGCCTTACTGAGAAAGCAGAGAATCAGAGGGATGGAGGGGCAGTGATTTGAGTTGAATAAGGTGGTAGGTAGTAGGAGAGAATGAAGACCTTGTGAGGAGAGCTATGTAAGAAGATAATAGTAGCAATCCTCTGTCATGATTTTGCATTTGATCTTTCTTAAAACTTGACACATTTAGGCTTATTCCAAGAAATTGAAGTTTTTTAAACATGAAAATTATAATATTTAATATTCTCAACAGTGAAGTAAGAAAGAGCACACTATCACTGCCATGTTTATACACAGGGCATGTTATTTCATGGTGGATGATACCAACAAAGTTGACCTCAACAACTATTTGTTAGATTAAACGTATATAACCCAGGATTTATTTGAGTTCCTTTTTAATATATTATTGATTCCTACACGATGACTATCAGCACTGTTTCTGGCTCTACCTGGGATGCCATAACTACCACCACCAGCCCACACAGATATACATACACACACACACACACACACACACACAAACTCACATACATAAACATACTTATTAACTCTTGATAATCTAGCAACAACAGTGTACCTCCTCCAGTCTTCTCTGGCTTCCCCATGCTGCATTAAGAGCCTCAAATCTACCAAAGCATTCCATTCATACTTCTAATAATAGATTTATTAATCATTTTGCAATTGTTTGTTTATATTTAGGCCCCTATTAAAATATGAGCTGAAGATCAGGAGCTATAATTTATACCTCTTGCTACCTTCAGCTACCCACCACATTGGATATGCTCAATTAATATAAAATTGAATCTCTAATCAATTTTAGAATCTCTTTGAAGGGAGAAAAATAAAAATAACCTGTGGTAATTTTTTTCAACTGCCAAACTTACCTGGTACCTGATAGTATAGAAATAAATTGAAATCTCAATTCACAGAGTGAAAAAAGGATCTCTAAAGTCTCATCCAGCTCTAAAATCTGATAATTCTAGAAGCTGGAGCAGATAACTTCCAAAATAAGGTAATTTAATCTAGTTGCATCCTCTTTTCAAAATACAGAAATGTTAGATTCAAAAAGCATATTAAAAATAACTAATGCTTAACCAAGTTTGAAAGAAAGAAATTTCTTGATGTCAGAAATGAAAAGGACCTGAAAGGCACAGCTTTTAGGCCCGTGGGATATCCAGTATCAATATAAGCCCTAGGAACTCGGGTTTTGGAATGCATATAGAAATAGAAGACATAGCTTTGGACCTTCTGGGTGGGAGTTCTAATTAAGACCTCTTATGAAGTGACAGTCTCAAGGAACTCCGCTCCATGAAATGACGAGACATAACTTCCTGCCAAATTAGGGGAGCTACAGAGGAGATTGTCATTCGCCTGGTTATTCTTGATGAAGGAAGAAAAATCTATTATAGACAGAGTTGTTCAGTGGAAAGTCTGGGGTAAGTTCCTGATTTTAGAACAGGCTTTAGTGCACTTTAAAAGGAAAACAATGAATTATATAAAACTTTTAGAGGACACAGTGGTACCAGATTTTTGTTCAATTCCTGTGCTTTCCTCCTCCAGATAGTTACCAAAAAATATTCCTTTGGGAATTAGTATCAAAAGGATTCTATAGCATCTCAAAAGAATCTTATTCACTTTGGGAGGCCGAGGCGGGCAGATCACGAGGTCAGGAGATTGAGACCATCCTGGCTAATACGGTGAAACCCCATCGCTACTAAAAATACAAAACATTAGCCAGGCGTGGTGGTGGGCGCCTGTAGTCCCAGCTACTCAGGAGGCTGAGGCAGGAGAATGGCGTGAACCCAGGAGACGGAGCTTGCAGTGAGCCAAGATCGCTCCACTGCACTCCAGCCTGGGCTACAGAGCAAGACTCCGTCTCAAAAAAAAAAAAAAAAAAAAAAAAAAAAAAAAAATCTTATTCAGTAGTCTCATTTAATAAAATCCACTACAAGGAGAGAAGACTGCTGCCTTGACTATATAGACAGGGTTGGCAGATATTTCATTTTATCAGTTGTAACTAGTAATCCCATTGTTATACATGCTGGCCCAAAATACAGCTATTATTAACCAAATAATGCATTTTTCTTGATAAATATTGATTAAATCAGTTTGGAAGCAAAATGGTAATATTTATGATCGATTTTAGTTTGGATGTTCAATGTCAAGACCAAACACTCTTCAAAGCTACCAACTTCAATTTTATGTGGAAAACTAATGGTGAAGAGTTTCAAACTTTAACTGATACTTGACATTTAACAGGATATGTAATTGCTCACACACAACCTTTAGGTTTTGTAATCCAGTTTTATCTCATACAATATTAGAAACAGTACACATTGTAAATAGCTATTTTAAAAGTTAGCCATATTTTATAAAGTCACATGTATTTATATCTTTTCTGAGTAATTTTCTTGTTAATGCCTTATGATAAGTGTTTGTAACATGAAAACTAAACTTGGATCTTGGCATATTCAGTGTTCCATAGATAGATTGTGATATGCATAGCTTCTATTGTGACTTTCAGGCCTAATGTCTCCTCTTAAGTTGTTATTCTTTAATATCCTTTCTCATTCCTTTCAGAGGGCCTGTTATTAGTTTGCATTGTCTGCAGCATTTCAATAATACTGATCTGTTCTAATAAACAGTTCTAAATACTGTTCTGTTCTAATTGGTACCAAAGCACTGTATTGCCAACATTTCTAGATATTAATCCCCTGGGTGGTGGGGGTTAAAACACTGTTCTGTCTTGGCCTATGACTAATCTTGGAGCTATAACAAATGCATTTAAAGCATTAGATCAGATTCTAAATGTTGCTTCCTGCCAAGCTAAAAGATTCAACTTTTACTCTCATTATATATGGATGTGACTTAAGAAACAGTACCATGGCCTACCATTTTTTAAGACTATACTAGTGTGATCACTAGCACTAAAACCTTAGATAATCCTTGCAAAAGAGACTTAATTTTCTCATTAACCTGGAAACCTATTCTTATTCTGTTATTAATTTTTTCTCAATTGTATTAGCATATTTTCAGTCCTATAGAGTAGAATGATTTCGTATTCTAAGTCCTGTATTGCTCTGGAACTGGCTCCTAGTAGCTTGAAAGAGCTGAATGTTCTCATCTCTTCTCAACTCCGTGGTCAGTGATCTCAGGTTAGTAGCTTATAATCAGCCATGTCAGGGGTATTTACACCATAGAAATAGGCAAATATTCCAAATCAGGCTCTTTTTAAAACTTTTTATTTATTTTTGAGAGCCAGTCAATAACATTTACTAGTGCATCATTGATTCAATCATCATAGGGTCATTATATTTTCTGTAGATTATAAATTATGAAAGTAAAAGGAATGTTAAAGATTATTCAATCCAAATGTCATTGTTCAAAACAATAAGAAAAGTGAAGATTTTGCAAAGATCACATAGCTAGTAAAAGGCAGATTTAAAATTGCAATTCTGCTTTTCTGATTCTTTGCCTATTTTTCTGCTCACCATATACAGATAGAGAGAGTAAAGGGCACCAATTTCAATTCATTACATATTTATTGCAGACCAACTTTGGGTCAGTCACTGTATTATATGATGTGTGGGGTACAAAGATGAAGCACTGAAAATGTCGGTTAAACTGACTACTGACTCTATTACTTGGAAATGCCACTTAGTATCAGCCCTTAGAGAATGGCACTCTCACCTCCTCACCTTCTTCACACTTTCAAAAAAAGAATGCATTTGAGCATTCTTCTCTGAGGGGAGAATCGCTATTTTCAGGAACTCTTGCTATATTTTAAGTTACCTTTCACCTTCAAGGCAACCTTCCTCAGAAAAACATCCCTGGTAGAGAAACACATTGTCTCTGTCTACAGTACAGTCCTTGATATACAGGATCAAAGTGGGCTTTTAACCTTCGTTTTCTATGTCTTAGCCAGGGACCAGGCTTGAAGAATAAGAAAAGTCCTCCTGTCAGTTTCCTAGTCATGTGTGGAAAGTCAAGGTGGGGGAATGGGGGATAGCTAGTTTCTGGATCTATTAATCATAAAAGAGAAGAAATAGAGGTCATTTAAGTCATTTGCTAACTTTAAAATATAGTTTTATGCTCTGAGGTAAACTATCCTGATAATTTATTATTTGCCAGATAGCATATATTTTCTAAAATTATCTTTAAGATCATTAATAATTCCATATATCATGCATTCATAGCCACAGACTCCATATAAGGTCATTAAGGATTTGAAAGGCATGTGAGAAATAGAGCTACTGGATAGAGGCCAGATGGCACAGACGGTAGTTTGCAAAGTGATGTGCAACCAAGAAGGGAATCATATCATTGTTGAATAAGTAGGATTTACATAAATGAGGAGTTTTTTAAATCTCTGGACATATTATATTGTCATTAATTACATATGGCAGTATAAGATGATAGGATAAAACATCTGTCTAAATGTAATGCCTAGTGTGACTATTTTAACTCCCTACTCTGAACTTGTTTCCTAATTTTCAAAGATCTCGGGATCTGCTCCCATCCCACACTGCCCTAGTGTGACTGTGCTCTGGAGAGGCCTTCCTGAGAAGCCTTCTGATGAAGACCTACCCTGAGCAACTGGCATAAACAGGGAGAAGCCATTTCCAGGGATTTATCCATTTACCTCTGTAGCAAAAATAATATATATATCACAAATATTGACTCAGAGGTAGGTGGTTAGTTTGAATTGTTTCTCAAATTACTCTGATAGAGGTAATAGGTATTAAAAAGTTTTTAACCCTACTTTGGTTTACGACAACTCAATGACTATACAATCCTCCTAAATAGTGGTTTATCTATGTTTAGTTTTAACAGGATCTTTTTTCATATTAACTACTGTCACATAGTCATTTTGATTTCTGCCATGATTTGGTACCTAAAAAGAAGCATGAGAAGAGTGTTTTCCTGGTAATGAAGAAACTTTAAAATATCCCCCCATTTTTTAAAAATTAACTAACATGAATCCAAACAGATTAAGTCTAACAGCATCGCAGGTAATAGAGAAGGACTAGACTAGTTCATATTTCAAAAGTAAATATACCTACAGATATTCATAATTATTTTAAAAAACGCAAATAGATTGAAGCCTCTATCATGACTGATGCTTTACTAATATTTTACAAAACACACTGGACATGAAATGTGATAAGGCATTTAAGCCCATATCCCAAAATACATTTACTTGTAAGTCACATGTGTATATACGCTTAAGTGAATGAAATAATAAAAAGGAGATTATTTTAATAGATTAAATCTTAACACTCATTTAAGTGACATGTTATTTTAACATGAATCCTATGCAGCAATATAACTATTTAAAATTTCAGCAGTAACTTATATAACTTACATAAAGCAAGATGTTACATATTTGTAAAGAAACCATCCCATAAAATGATAATAGCTCAGGCAGAGGCTGACTATATTAATTGCCCTATAAATTACTAACTCTATGGCATTCTGAAATGAATTTTAAATTGCCCTGTTTGATTAAGTGAAGTAATATCAAAATTAATATTAAAGTTAATTATTGTCAGCCAAATTCTGTTATTGCAAAAAAAAATTAATAAGGAAATTAATTGTTGCAATTACTTAACCCTTTTAATTAGCTTGTTCTGCCCAGGACGTTAACTGAACCGCTTTTAAAAAGCTCTTAGGCATTTATTATAAAGCCTGATTGAAATTTTATGTGAGTGTATTATTGGATGTGTACTTTATTACTTACCAGCTAAAACTAAATGATGATTTTTAGGATCTGAATAAAATACTAAATTAAATATCTGATACAAATTAGTTGTATAAAAATAACCAAATGAAAACAGAAAATTGTAAAAGGGACCTACTGACAACTCCAAAGGTTGTCATCCCACACATATACCTCTACCAGATACTTGTTGGTCCAGGTCATGATAATTGTATTGCTCCTTGAGAGCACATGAGTGCTTTAGCCATTTCAAGGGCAGGTGAAGCCTCAACTCCTCCATGACAGCTTTCCCCTCAAATGGCACGCGTATTTTTTGTTTACCCAGATCCTGGAAGGCTGGAATGAGGAAGAACTGTGAGCTGAGGTTTCAGGTTGGTTGGCATTTGTTTAGTGGTCATGGTTAAACTTTCTCAAGGATCTTTCATTTCACAACACTAAGTTTCCTTAAGCCCCCCAGAATTATGGTAAATCCTACTTTATGCAGCACTATTCAGGAAGCTCAAACCTCCACAGTGGTCAAAATAATGACTGTCTTCAAAGCAGGGTCTCCAGATTTTCAGTGTCAGCATTTAACCTCCAGACATCTTAAGAATAAGAAATATGTTCTCAGATCCCAACACTGTCATGTTAAGAGTACATTGAAAAAGACCACCCTGACAAAAACAACACGTTTCAGGAAGAAGAGGGGGAAGGGAGGGTTCAAGTTTTCCTCTCCCTTAAACCTCAAATTACAGGGAGCCTACAGGAAGAAAAGGAGACCAATTATCAGAGAACTTGGATTCTCTACTACTGGCCCCTCCACTGTTTTTTTCAGTGTCTCTCTGGGCAGTTCACATGGGTTCCTCAGGCTCTGATTCCTCATATATAAAAGAGGTAATAGCATTTATCCAGCCTGTCTCCTAGGTTTATGTTGAAGCTCATAGAAAAGTATTTTGTCAATGGAAAAGCATTATTCAAATATAGGTATAATTTTTATAAAAGTCATAACTGTTCTGTAAAACTATCAAGCCAAACTCTTGATCTATTGTGTAGTTTTTAGAGAATATTGACACAACAAATAATTACTCTTAACAATCCATATACCTTTCCTATTATACAACATAAACAAAATGGAAGACTTCACAAGCAGTATTAAGATTATACACTGCACACCTGATACTGTTTAATTCTACTTAAAGCAATTATTTCTGCTAAGTTTATAAATTTTATGCAAGATCCTTTCAGACTTCTCTTTGTTTTATATGCCACCCTTTCCAAACTCAGTTTTACCAATTTAAAACACACTTTTTACAGTAATCTAAATTCTCTCAATACAACCTGGCAGGTTCAGTTTTGCCAATAACTATCTACACCTAGATGGCAGAGATTAACTTTGTTTCAAATCCACCCTTCCCTTCAGTTTTATCTCCCTCTTCCCTTGCAGCTCTCTCCTGGACTTCAAAGCAGCTTTGTGGTTTGACTTGCGGAAAATCAATGGTTGGGAGATGAAAAGCAGCTCTTGTTTATCTCTGCCTGCTGAAGGTCATTCTACTCAGTAGCATCTGTGCGAGATCCACAGCCATTTCTCCTCACAGAGGGGAGAAACAAATTGATTACACACACAGAAATCATTATAAAGAGTGGGATACATTTTAAAGGGGTAGGATCACATCAAAACACAAATACAGTAATAAGAATCAGTGTAGTAGTGAAGTACTGGTGTTTGGAGTATAAGTTTAAAGTGTTATTGAATGTGACCCTGATTTTTTAAAAAGCTATTATATGTCTGGACTTGTTACAGGGTACAAAACTACATAGTTTATCACATTCTCTAACAGGTACCCAAGAAGTTATTTGAATTCAATAGGCCTTAAGGACTATGACTAATAGGACATTAATAAATGAATGCCGTGGATGTTGAATTTTACATAGATAAGTCTTCCCACTGCAAATACCAGACTTGTTGGCCTTGCTTAGCCAAATTGTCTATCAGTCTCTTTTCGAATGCTGATGACATGCTGTCACTCAAGCCTATTACGTGAATTGCTTAGCTCTCAGTGTTCTTTACATAACAAGTCCATTGTCTGAACCAGTATTGAGAAAAGAAACCTAAAAAGTACATACATTCGCCCAATGCCCTCAAGTCGATAGTGAGCTTTCCTGGAGTCATAGTGTGTGGATTAAGCCCTGATGATAATACTTTGTCCTGTCTCTGTTATGTAGCTACTGGGTTAGGTCAGGTAGTAGAGTTTTAGTGGTATTTTATGGCATTAAGGCCAGGGACCTAAAAATCCTTGCCAGTCATCCTCTTCTCCACCAAGTTCCCAAGTGAAATTTACACATCAGGGATAACAGCAAGTGGAAAATAAAGTACCAACTTATGGCTGGGCTAGTGACCACTTCTCTCCAGTTTAGAGCTTCCACAACCCTGGATTAAAACCCACAGCTTATGCTCAAGGCCTCCATAGCATTGTGTCTGCATCAAGCCAGAATCTAAATCTTGGATCTCATTTTCTAGTTTATCACATAGTATGAGAACTAAAACAAAAGCCCAGTAAGCTTTAAGTATGTGGATAAAAAGATAAAAACATCACAAAAAGATGGCCAGGTAACTAAAGAGACCTTAGTTCAATTTACAAATTGTACCACATGCACTGGAAGAGAGGAAAGACAGAACCTCTTAAAAGTTAAATAATAACCCCGCCCATCAGTAAGTGTGGCCAAAAAAATGTCCTGGAACCAGACCAATCAGATTAGAACTGCCTCTTTTTGTGGGGAGTTGCAAGGAAGGGGAAGAGGAAAAGTGTGAGCAAGGTTCCTCTTCCCTACATACATGATGCTCCCCACTTTCTAGATTTCTTTGAGGGCAAGATGGGTAGAATCTTCATTTTACTGTTTCCCATAGAAAGTACTACACTGTCAGCACAAAAGTGGGCTTTAATGAGTGTTTATTTAATGAAGGAAGAGAAACACTGTTTACAATATAAAAAGCATCAATCAACAATGATTAAGTACCAGATATATGTCTGCACCCTGGGATATGCAATGGATGCTTAAAGAAATAGCACATTGTCCCTGTTATAAGGGTTGGCACATACAGGGGATTAGAAAAGAGAACAATAACATAATTGTGTGACACAGGCTACAAATGTACTGTGTGCTTAGCAAAAGCTAAACCTGGGACCGCCTTGTGAACCAAGGCTGTCCTTAATAGAGTATCGCTTCACAAGATAGGGAACTTTTATGCTTTGGACTCAGACACTTTGCCATTTACTGAATATGTGACCTTGGGCAAGTTGTTGTCTCCTTCAGCCTCAGTTTTTGTTTTGTTTTGTCTTTTGAATCTCTTAAATGAGCTCGATTAAAGCCTGCTTTGCAGACTTGGTATGAAGAATAAAGAAGAAAATGGTTACAAGGCAAACAGTATGTAGCAACTAGAGCACATAAAAATGGAGGTAGCTATTTTTATGCTTTTTATTATTAACCTACTAAAGGACAGCTTTTCACCTTAGTATTGGTTCACCCTACAAACACAGTTAATCTTGTAACTTTTCCATGTTTCAGGTCTTTTTCCCACCCATTACATGGGAATTAACCAGTCAAACCACAAAAAGTGCTAAGGATTGCAGTAATCATGAGGAAGAACCAGACAGGAAGGAAAGAGGGCCTTTCCTTTCAGAAGCTAATCCAAAAATGAGAGCCGGGAGTGCTAATGGCAATGAGCTGGTCACTGTAGAATTTAGTACAATTCTTTGCTGAATTTGGGGGAAATGGCACCTTTTTGCCAGGGTTATTTGCCAGGCATCCTGAGAGCCATCAGTTATTTGCCTGATGGAAGAAAGACACTGCAGTAACCAGCTGCTGCTGCTGTTACTCCACTGAACTTTTACAAAAATAGTTTACAACTGTGAGGAGATACGCAATTCTGTTGGGATAAGCTGCCAACTAGTCCTGACTTCTTTATGTTCAAATATCCTATTTGAGTCAGTTGTATGGAGCCACAAGTTGAAATTCCCTTTTAGCTTCTGCCTGTTGCCAAATGTTCTTTTGCTCTGTCTAAAAATGACTTTTGTCCTTAACATGTGTCAATTTCCTAAAAGCACAGTGAGTTAATGCTGTTGCAGGTGGTGACGGCATGTCTTCCTGGGCATCTCAGCAGGGAATTTTATCTTGACACAAGGATTAGTACATAATTCTGGCATTGCTGAGCACGAAAGTACCATGATAAATCTTTCGTCTGCTGCTTAATTATTGATATTAGCAATAAGTTAGGTATTTTAACTAAGAATTCATGGGCTCAAGTAAAAAAGAAGAGATTTTTTACTTCACAACAGCATAGCACTGTTTCTGTTCTAGACGTAACCTAATTGAATAATCTAAAAAAGGAAAAAATAAACAATTTCTTGGAATAAGATTTTTATTGGGACTTTAAATTTTTAAAACTACCTTAGGCATGCCTCTTATTACACTGAGTCTATATAAAATTGGAGTTCAAATTCAGCAGGTTAATTGTGTTTCCTTACAATATTCATTTTTTAAGAAAAAGCACCGACAACTTTTTGATCATATAAGAACATTGCTTCCCTAAGAATACTTTCTGATATATTTAAATCCATTTGTTATGATTGGAAGAGGAGAGACTGCATATTTTGCCCCAATAGGTTGTTCTAATCCCATGTGCAGTGGAAGAGAGTGTGCTGTAGAATAATTAGATGGGAACTTTGGCTTTTCCCTTCCTGGTTGTGTGACCTGGAACATTTAATTTAACCTTGCTGAGCCTCAGTTTCCATATCTGTAAACTGGGTTTAATAATTATGTCTGCTTTACATAGTTATAATGAAGATAAACGTGATAATATTTGTAAAGCACTTAGCAGAATGCCTGGCACAGAGGAATGACTCAGTAAAAGGTGTAGCTAATATTTTTAACAAGACACTGCATTCCTATGCTGAAGTGCTTCTAAATTCTCCTGCCATTGAAATGCAAGCCATGGTGAAATTGGCAAGTGAAATGCATTTCTTGGCTAATAGAGGTAACTTCCTTTATTCATGGTATCTACATGCCAGGGATGGGCTAGGAAATGCAAGGAAAATGGAGAAGATGCCAGCAATGTCTTTGAGGAACTCAAGAACAGCCACAGAAGGTGAGTCAAAGTGCAGCAAGAATGCAGAAAGCATGCCTGGGTTTGCTGTGGGTGGTTGGCTAGAGCCTTTTGCTGAAACCTAATATGGAGTAGGAATTGGATTAAGATGGTGGGTAAGAGGCAGAACTAGCTTGCAGCTCCAGCTTAGATGGACAGAGCAGCATGTGGAGACTCACACCTTGAACTTTTGCTCCAGGAAGTACTACAGAACATATCAGGAAAGCTAAGAAAATTCACCAATCTTTTGAAGGAACTGGATCACTACTGCAGGCTCCCTGAAATGCCCAAAACTATGAGTCTGCTTGCTTTTTCAATGAGGAGGCTCATGGTCTGGGGCAAGTTCTCAGCCCTGGTCACCAGCTGCCTGGAAATAGACTCAGTGCTGTTGCAGGGGCACTGGGGGGGTGAGTCTGGACTTTAGGACTGCGGGCTGCATGGGAGAGGGGTGAGGCCTGGGACTGCTGGCTTTCCCACTTCCCTGGTAACCTGTATGACTCAGCAGAGGCAGCCATAATCCCCCTGGGAATATAAATCCATTGGCCTGGGAACCACATCCCCATCCACCACAGCAGCTGCAGCCAGTTCCGCCCAAGGAGAGTTGGAGCTCAGACACGCCAATCCCTGCCTCCACCTGGTGGTCTTTCTCTACCCACCCTAGTATCCAAAAACAAAAGTCATAATCTGTTGGGAGTTCTATGGCCCTACCCAATGTCTGAGAAACCTGAATACTTAACCAGGTATCTCTAGGGCAAGTTTGCATCCTCCCCATAGGACTGCAGCTAATGTGCTCTTGAAAGTGCCAACTCCTGACTGGAGGCCAACCAACACAAAGCCAGCGCACTAAATAAAAACACAACTGAGGAACCTCACAGAGTCCACTTCACTCCCCTAAGACCTCCACCAGAGCAGGTGCTGGTATCTACAGCTGCAAGACCTGAAGACAGATCACATCACAGGACTCTTTGCAGACACTCTTCAATACCAGCCCAGTGTCTGGTAGCTCCACTGGGTGGCTAGACATAAGAGCAGAACAATCACTACAGTTCAGCTCTCAGGAAGCCCCATTTTTAGGGCAAGGGGGAAAACACCACATCAAGAGAGCACCTTGCGGGACAAAAGAATCTGAACAGCAGCCTTTGAATCCCAGATTTTCCCTCTGACATAGTCTACCCAGATGAGAAGCAACCAGAAAAACAACTCTGGTAATATGACAAAACAAGTTTCTTTAACACCTCAAAAGATCACACCAGCTCAACAGCAATGGATCCAAACCAAGATGAAATATCTGAATTGCCAAAAAAAGAATTCAGAAGGTCAATTATTAAGCTAATCAAGGAGCCACCAGAGAAAGCTGAAGTCCAACTTAAAGAAATAAAAAACACAGGATATATGAAAGAAAATTATTCAGTGAAATGGGTAGCATAAATAATAAGCAATCACAACTTCTGGAAATCAAGGGTACACTTAGAGAAATTCAAAATGTACTGGAAAGTCTCAGCAATAGAATCAAACAAGCAGAAGAAAGAACTTCAGAGCTCAAAGACATGGCTTTCTAATTAACTCAATCCATCAAAGACAAAGAAAAAAGAATTTTAAAGAATGAACAAAGCCTCCAAGAAGTTTGGGACTATGTTAAACGTCCAAGCCTAAGAATAATTGGTGGTCCCAAGGAAGAAGAGAAATCTAAAAGTCTGGAAAACATATTTAAGGGAAAAATTAAGGAAAGCTTTCTCAGCCTTGCTAGAGATCTAGACTTCCAAATACAAGAAGCTCAAAGAACGCCTGGGAAATTCATTGCAAAGAGATCATTGCCTAGGCACATAGTCATTAGGTTATCTAAAGTCAAGATAAAGAAAAGAATCTTAAGATCTGTGAAGGAAAAGCATCAGGTAATATATAAAGGAAAACCTATCAGATTAATGGCAGATATTTTTCAGCAGAAACCCTACAAGCTAGAAGAGATTGAGGTTTTATTTTTAGCCTCCTTAAATGAAACAATTATCAGCCAAGAATTTTGTATCCAGCAAAACTACACTTCATAAATGAAGGAAAGATACATTTTTTTCCAGACAAAAAAAACAGCTGGGAGAATTTGCCACTACCAAGCCAGCATTACAAGAACTGCTAAAAGGTGCTGTAAATCTTGAAGTAAAACCTCAAAATACACCAAAATAAGGTAACGGGGTAGAAAGAGATATTCCACACAAATGGACACCAAAAATGAGCAGAAGTAGCTATTCTTATATCAGACAAAACAGACTTTAAAGCAACACAACAGTTTAAAAAGACAAACAGGGACATTATATGATAATAAAAAAACTGATCTAACAAGAAAATATCACAGTCCTAAATATATATGTACCTAACACTCAAGCTCCCAAATTTATGAAACAATTACTATTAGACCTAAGGAATGAGATAGATGGCAATGCAGTTATAAGGTGGGGCGGGGGGACTTTAATACTCCACTGACAGCACTAGACACATCATCAAAAATGAAAGTCAACAAAGAAGCAATAGACTTAAAGTATACCCTACAACAAATGGACTTAGCAGATATTTATACAACATTCTACCAAACAACTGCAGAATATACATTCTTTTCATCAGCACATGAAACATCCTCCAAGATAAACCATACAATAAGCCACAAGACTCAATAAACTTAAGAAAATAGAAATTATATCAAGTACTATCTCAGACCACAATGGAATAAAATTTGAAATCAACTGCAAAGTAACCCTCAAAACCATGCAAATACATGGAAATTAAATAACCTGCTCTTGAATGATCATTAGATCAGCAATGAAATCAAGATGGAAATTTAAAAATTATTTGAACTAAATGATAATAATGACACAACCTATCAAAACCTCTGGGATACAGCAAAAGTGGTACCTAAGAGGAAAGTTCATAGCATTAAATGCCTACATTAGAAAGTCTGAAAAAGCACAGACTGACAATAGAAATTATATCAAGTACTCTCTCAGACCACAATGAAATAAAATTCAAAATCAACTATAAACCATAGCATTAAATGCCTACATTTGAAAGTCTAAAAAAGCATAGACTGACAATCTAACATCACACCTCACAGAACTGGAGAAACAAGAACCATCCAAACCAAATCCAGCAAAAGAAAGGAAGTAACAAAAATCACAGCAGAACTAAATGAAATTGAAAGAAACAAAAATACAAAAGATAAATGAAACTTTTTAAAAGCTGGTTCTTTGAAAAGATAAATAAAATTGATAGAACATTAGTGAGATTAACCAAGAAGAGAGAAGATCCAAATAAGCTCAATTAGAAAAAAAATGAGAGATATTACAACCAATACCACAGAAATACAAAAGAGTATTCAAGGCAACTGTATTTGTTCTTTTTCATGCTGCAGATAAAGACATACCCAAAACAGGGCAATTTACAAAAGAAAGAGGTTTGATGGACTTACACTTCCATGTGCCTGGGGAAGCCTCACAATCATGGTAGAAGACTAAAAGGAACAAGTCACATCTTACATGGAAGGCTGTAGGCTAAGAGGGTGCTTGTGCTGGGAAGCTCTGCTTTAAAAAGCCATCAGATTACATGGGACTTATTCACTATCATAAGAACAGCAAGGGAAAGAACTGCCCCCATGATTCAATTACCTCCCACCAGGTCTCTCCCATAACATGTGGGAATTCAAGATGAGACTTGAGTGGGGACACAGCCAAACCATAATATTCCACCTCCAGCTCCTCCCAAATCTCATGTCCTCACATTTCAAAACCAATCATGGCTTCCCAACAGTCCCCCAAAGTCTTAATTCATTTCAGTATTAACTCAAAAGTCCACAGTCCAAAGTCTCATCTGAAACAAAGCAAGCCTCTTCTGCCTATGAGCCTGTAAAACCAAAAGCAAGTTAGTTACTTCCTAGATACAATGGGGGTGCAGGAATTGGATAAATACACCCATTCCAACTGGGAGAAATTGGCCCAAACTAAGGGGCTACAGGCCCCATGCAATTCTAAAATCCAGCAGAGCAGCCAAATCTTAAAGCTCCAAAATGATCTCCTTTGACTTCATGTCTCACATCCAGGTCATGCTGATGCAAAAGGTGGGTTCCCATGGTCCTGGGCAGCTCCAGCCTTGGGGCTTTTCAGGGTATAGCTACCCTCCTGGCTGCTTTCACAGGTTGGCATTGGGTGTATGTGGCTTTTCCAGGTACACAGTGCAAGCTATTGGTGGGTGTACGATTCTGGGGTCTGGAGGACAGTGGCCCTCTTCTCATAGCTCTACTAGGGGGTGCCCCTGTAGGCATTCTGTGTCAGGGTTGTGACACCACATTTCCCTTCTGCACTGCCCTAGCAGAGGTTCTCCATGAGGGCCCCACCCCTACAGCCAACTTTTGCCTGGGCATATAGGTGTTTCCATACATCCTCTGAAATCTAGACAGAAGTTCCCAAACCTCAATTCTTGACTTCTGTTCACTTGCAGGCTCAATACCACATAGAAGCTGCCAAGGCTTGGGGCTTCCACCCTCTGAAGCAAGAGCCTGAGCTGTACCTTGGCCCATTTTAGTCACAGCTTGAGCAGCTGGGGTGCAGGGCACCAAGTCCCTAGACTTCACACAGCAGAGGGACCCTAGGCCTGGGCCATGAAACCATTTTTTCCTCCTAAACCTCTGGGCCTATTATTGGAGGGGATGCTGGAAAGGTCTTTGACATTCCCTGGAGACATTTTCCCCATTGTCTTGGTGATTAACATTCGGCTCCTTGTTACTTATGCAAATGAAAATGGGATTTTCATTGCTATCACACTTTTAGGCTGCAAATTTTCCACTTTTATGCTGTTTCCCTTTTAAAACTGAATCCCTTTAACAGCACCCAAGTCACCCCTTGAATGCTTTCCTGCTTAGAAATTTCTTCCACCAGATACCCTAAGTCATCTGTCTCAAGTTCAAAGTTCCAGATCTCTAGGGCAGGAGCAAAATGCTGCCAGTCGCTTTACTAAAACACAACAAAAGTCACCTTTGCTCCAGTTCCCAAGTTCCCCATCTCTATCTGAGACCAACTTAGCCTGGATTTCACTGTCTATATCATTATCAGCATTTTGGTCAAAGCCATTCAACAAGTCTCTAGGGAGTTCCAAACTTTCCCACATTTTTCTGTTTGTTTTTTTTTTTTCTGAGCTCTCCAAACTTCTCCAATCTCTGCCTGTTACCCACTGCCAAAGTCACTTCTACATTTTCAGGTGTCTTTTAGCAGCACCCCACCATACTGGTAACAATTTACTGTATTCATTCATTTTAACACTGCTGATAAAGACATACCCAAGGCTGGCTGAGGTGGCTCATGCCTGTAATTTCAGCACTTTGGTAGGCCAAGGCAGGTGGATCACCTGAGGTCAGGAGTTGGAGACCAGCCTGGCCAACATGGCAAAACCCCATCTCTATTAAAAATATAAAAATTAGCCAGACATGGTGGCACACACCTGTAGCCCCAGCTACTTGGGAGGCTGAGGCTGGAGAATCACTTGAATCCGGGAGGCCGAGGTTTCAGTGAGCCAAGATCATACCACTGCATTCCAGCCTGGATGACAGTGTGAGACTCCATCTCAAAAAATAAAATAAAATAAATAGACATACCCAAGACTAGGCAATTTACACAAGAAAAAACGTTTAATAGACTTATGGTTTCATGTGGCTGGAGAAGCCTCACAATTTGGGTAGAAGGCAAGGAGGAGCAAGTCACATCTTACATGGATGGCAACAGGAAAAGAGAGTGCTTGTGAAGGGAGACTCTGCCCCATAAAGCCTTCAGATCTCATAAGATTTATTCACTCTCGCTCGAATAGCACAGGAAAGAACTGCCCCTGTGATTCAATTGGCTCCCACAAGATCCCTCTCACAACATGTGGGAATTCAAGAGATGCTTGAGTGGGGACACAGCCAAACCATATCAGCTACTATGAAAATCTTTACACTCATACACTAGAAAACCTAGAGGAGATGGATAAATTCCTAGAAATATACAACCCTCCTAGATTAAACCAGGAAAATAAAGAATCTGAACAGACCAGTAACAAGGAGGAAGATTGAAATGGTAATTTAAAATTTGCCAACAGGAAAAATATGCCAGGAACAGATCGTTTCACAGCTGTATTCTATTAGGCATTTAAAGAAGAATTAGTACCAATCCTATTAAACTATTCTAAAAGATAGAGAAAGAGGGAATCTTGCCTAAATCATTCTGTGAAGCCAGAACACCCTAATAATACCAAAACCAGGAAAGGACATAACAAAAAAAAAAAAGAACTATGGACCAATATCCCTGATGAACATAGATGCAAAAATCCTCTACAAAATACTAGCAAACCAAATCCAACAGCATATCAAAAAGATAATCCACCATGATCAAGTGGGTTACATACCAGGGATGCAGAGATGGTTTAGCATACATAAGTCAATAAATGTGATACATCACATAAACAGAATTTAAAACAAAATTAAATGATCATCTCAGTAGATGCAGAAAAAAGAATTTTATAAAATCCAGCATCCTTTTATGATTAAAACTCTCAGCAAAAACAAATTTGAAGGGACATACCTTAAGGTAATAAAAGCCATCTACAACAAACCCACAGCCAATATTATACTGAACAGGGAAAAGTTGAAAGCACTTCCCCTGAGAACTAGAACAACACAAGGATGCCCACTTTCACCATTTCTATTCAACATAGTACTGAAAGTCCTAGCCGAAGCAATCAGACAAGAGAAAGAAGTAAAGGGCATCCAAATCGGTAAAGAGGAAGTCAAACTGTCACTGTTTGCTGATGATATGATCATATACCTAGAAAACCCTAAAGTCTCATCCAGAAAGTCCCTAGTACTGTTAAATGAATTCAGCAAAGTTTCTGGATACAAAATTAATGTACTCACATCAGTCACTCTGCTATACAACAACAGCAGTCAAGCTGAGAATAGAGTCAAGAACTCAACCCCTTTTACAATAGCTGCAACAACAACAACAACAATAACAACAACAAATACTTAGGAATATACCTAAGGAGGTGGAAAACCTCTAAAAGGAACACTACAAAACACTGATGAAAGAAATCACAGATGACACAAACAAATGGAAACACATCCCATGCTCATGGATGGGTAGAATGAATATTGTGAAAATGACCATACTGCCAAAACAATCTACAAATTCAATGCAATTTCTATCAAAATACTGCCATAATTCTTCACAGAACTAGAAAACAATCCTAAAATTCACATGGAACCAAAAAAATAAAAAAGAGCTCACATACCCAAAGCAAGGCTAAGTAAAAAGAACAAATCTGGAGGCATCACATTACACGACTTCACACTATACTATAAGGCCATAGTCACTAAAACAGCATGGTACTGGTATAAAAATAGGCACATAGACCTATGAAACAGAATACTGAACTCAGATATAAAGCCAAATATTTATAGTCAACTAATCTTTGACAAAGCAAACAAAAAACATAAAGTGGGGATAGGACACCCTATTCAACAAATGGTGCTGGGATAATTGGCTGGCCACATGTTGAAGAATGAAACTGGATCCTCATCTCTCACCTTATACAAAAATTTCTCAAGATGGATCAAAGACTTAAATCTAAGACCTGAACCATAAAGATTCTAGAAAATAACATCAGAAAAACCCTTCCAGACATTGGCTTAGCCAAAGACTTCATGACCAAGAACCCAAAAGCAAATGCAATAAAAAGATAAATAGATGGGTTCTAATTAAACTAAAAAGCTGCACAGCAAAATAAATAATCAGCAGAGTTAACAGACACCCTACAGGTTGGGAGAAAGTCTTCACAGTCTATGTATCTGACAAAAGACTAATATCCAGAATCTACAATGAACTCAAACAAATCAGCAAGAAAAAAAAACAATCCCATCAAAAAGTGGGCTAAGAACATAAACAGACAATTCTCAAAAGAAGATACACAAATGGGGAACAAGCATGTGGAAAAATGCTCAACATCACTAATGATCAGGGAAATGCAAATCAAAACCACAGTGTGATACCACCTTGCTCCTGCAAGGATGGCTATAATAAAAAAAAATAAAAATATATGTTGGCAAGAATGCAGTGAAGAGGAATACTTTTATACTGTTGGTGGGGATGTAAACTAGTACAACCACTATGGAAAACCGTGTGGAGATTCCTTAAAAAACTAAAAGTAGATCTACCATTTGGTCCAGCAATCCCACTACTGGGTATCTACCTAGAGGAAAATAAGTCATTACGTGAAAAAGATACTTGCACATGCATATGTATAGCAGCATAATTTGCAATTGCAAAAATATGGAACCAGCCCAAATGGCCATCAATCAACAAGTGGATAAAGAAAATGTGATATATATATATATATACACACACACATACACACCATGGAATACTACTTAGCCATAAAAAGGAGTGAAATAATGGCATTCACAGCAACCTGAATGGAAGTGGAGACCATTATTCTAAGTGAAGTAACTCAGGAATGGAAAACCAAACATCCTATGTTCTCACTCATATGTAGGAGATAAGCTGTGAGGACACAAAGGAACAAGAGTGATACATTGGGCTTTGGGGACTTGGGGAAAGGGTAGGGGATGGCAAAGGATAGGAGACTACACATTGGTTATGGTGTATACTGCTTGGGTGATGGGGGCACCAAAATCTTAGAAATCACCACCAAAGAACTTATTCATGTAACCAAACTTTACCTGTTTTCCAAAAACTTACTGAAACTTTTTTAAAGGAGTAGGAATTTTACGCTGATGGGTAAAAGAGGAGAGCATTGCAGGTAGAGAAAAAGAATGCACAGAAATGAGGAAATGAGGGGAAGTAAGCAAACTCAGGGGAGGCAGAAATAGTGGGGAATGGATGAGGCAGCAAATTTCCTATTCCTAATACTTCATGGGGCCGTGCAAGAGCGCAGAGGCCTTTCCACACTGTGCACACAGGGAGTCCTTAGGGTCAGAATACCTGAATTGGGGAGTGGTGGGGCAGGTTCAAGTTGTGCACATCCCTCTGATCCCAAGACGTGGCCAGGGGAGGACTAAAGGTGGGTGGGGAAGGGAGGAACTAAAGCACCAAGCAGGACCCAGAGCAGAGGCTATTGGAGAATTCTGAACAGCAGCTAGATCTGATCAATTTTAAATGTTAGACATGTCACTCTGATAGTAGAAAAGAGGACTAATTGAAGGAAGAAATACTTTGGGAGAAGGAGTCCAGTAAGGCTTCTATAAGTGGAGAAAGGGCCAGTTCTGAACAGTGGGGATGGAAATGGAAGAATAGAGACAGGAAATCGTAAGGATATAGAATCAAGAGGATCTTATGATTTTAAAAAATTCCTATGTATGTGGGTGATGGTACAAGAAAAGAAGAGAGAAATCTAGGTTGGCTCTGTGGTTTCAGGCTTCATCAAGAAGTGTTGCTGGCTGAGACTTGGAGTAGTGGAAAGAGGTGGAGAAATTGGATTCAGCTCTGAACTTGAACTGCCTGGTGGAAACCCAAGTGGAGTTGCTTGGAAGGAAGCTGGGCAAATGAACGAAGGGGCTTGGGGTAGCAGTCTGGAGTGGACATACTGGTTTGGGGTCATTAGCACTTTGGTTGTGGGTTAAAACTATGGATGTGGATGAATTCGGCTGCGAAGAAGGTGAGTGAGACAGGAAGGCTGAAGGTGGAACCCTGAACAATACCTGATGCAGAATGGCCAGAAAGATAAGGGAAAGAGATAGATGGGTTAGAGATGTAGGAAGAGAACCAATAGATTACCCTAGAGTTTAGTTGAGGAAGGAAAGAATGGTTAGAAATGCAAATGCTGCTGAAAGTTCCAGCAATATGAAGAATCAAGAAACTGTTATTATATCAGCTTAAATGTCACTTCCCAGAGAGACCTTCCATGACCATTATATACTAGTGAACTGGAAATGAGAAAACAGAAAGAATGAGAAGACTCCAATCTGTAGAAACTTGGCTGTGAAGGCTAAAAGAGAAAGAGCAAAAGGTACAGTGTGAAGATAAGATTAAAGAGCAGCTTTTTATTTTGCTAGTTTTTAGGGCTGTAGAGATGAATCTGTTCATATTATGAAAGAGTTGGTCTCATGGAGCAGAAGTTAAAGGCACATGAGAGGAAGGATAGGATCCAGAGTCTGGTAGCTGGATAGCAGAAAAGAGGGGATGGGCTGGTTCTGGCCCTGCCGTGAGCTACAGTGGAGGAGAGGAGACAGTGTAGATCCAGGGAAATGTGGGTGTGGGAGAAAGAAGTTGGAAAAATTCACTTCTAATTGTCTCCAACTTCCCCATAAAACAAGAAGTAGGGGTGGTGGCTTGAAGAGAAAAATGATTTGTAGCCTCTAGAGGAATAAAAGGAGGAGCTAGCTAGATGGTAAACTTCTTGAGGGAAGGGATTTTTTCTACCTTTTCACTCCTGAATCCTCAGCATCTGAAATAGTGCTTAGCATATGAGTCCACATGAATGAATAAACGAATGCTGTTTGGGTTATCAATTGCTATATAACAATCCCCCCCTACCTGTGGAGTGATAGTGGTAGGGGAAGGGGGAATTTAGTGGCTTAAAAGAACAATGACCTATCATTTATCACATTTCTGTGTATCCACCAGACAGTTGTCTGGTGTCACATAGTGACAGCTTGGGTGCTGGAAGGTGCTGGCTGAAATAGCCTCACTTGCCAGGCTGGCTTTGGATGCAGCCACTGGCTGGGAGCTCAGCTGACACTGTTGGCTAGGACCCTTGGTTCCCTTCTTGTGGGCCTCTTCATGTGGCTGCTTTGCCTCCTCAGAATGGAGGCTGGCTTCCAAAAACGAGTGTCCAACATGGCAAAGACCTCCTAACAGCCATCTTGAGGATGGCAAAAGAGACCTGGAAGGATGCAGCCTCCCAAAACAGGACAGCCTACCTCTTAACTTCTCTTACATGCAACAGAAATAACCTGCTGTATTGTTGAAGCCACTGCTTTTTCTTGTCAACTGAAGGATGAAGTCACAAATTTGGAAAGGAGAGCTTTATTTCTCATAAAGCGTTGCAGCCTGCAGGCAGCCATTCTGATAAGCTGGCAAGCGTAACCTCCAGTCAGAAGCCAGAAATAGGCTCTTGAGAGTGGGAAGAATAAGACAGAGATATATGCTGAGCAGGGTGGCCAAATATATATATATTTGACAGTTACAGGAGGAGCTATGAATATTCACAAAGGGGAGGCATGGGCATGTGTAGAGGACTAACATGAATACAACATGTGTCCCATGTTCACTTTGGGGTGGAGACCTAACATTTAAATGTATTACAATTAGGCCCTATACATCCAAGGGTGAAACAGAGCACACAAAGGCCCTCTGCACAGCATCCATAGATGGCCAGAACCACTTTGTGGTTGGCAGTCTCTTATCAGGAAAGAATGCTGATCATTTGTTGTGTCAAAACCACAAAAGGGAGGTTGGTTGAATTGGGCAGTGGAACAAGTCCTTCCAAAGGGCTGGTTTTTGTTTAACGCTTAGGAAAGAAAGCCTAATAGTGGTTAGTGAGGGAGGGGGTATAACAAGGCATGTCCAACCTTCTGTACCATCATGGCCAGTTTTTAAGGTTTTTCTGGGATCCCCTTGGCCAAGTGGGGAAGGATCCATTCAGTTGGTATGGCATTTAGGATTTTATTTTTATTTATCAATCTCATTTTGTTTTTACATTAAATGTAGCCAAACCTAATTTGAACTAATACACTTAATGAAGAAGAAGAGAGCAGAACTCAGGGTTTTACTATAGCCAAGAAAAACAATGTGGCTCAGTCAATACTTCTTATTTCTACCAAACAAGTGTTCATTTTTATTATGAACATTTTATAATACCTATTTTACTCTCCTAAAAAGAAAATCACAGATACTATTGCCTATAGATATAAATAATTGTAAATAATTGAACACACACACACACATTGCCTTAACAATAGGAAAGAGGATAAATAAAAGGAAAGTAAGTCAGCATAAAATGACATATAATTTAACATGTAAATACTGGAGTATGAGCATCCCAGGAGACTTAAAGAAGTTGTCAGGAGCTAGCACTTTCATACAGTGAATAGGCTTGCATTTAAGGGAAGTAAGAAAGCACATTTAAGAATGTCAGGTAGGACACTCACAAAGAATGTGGAGTGGGAAACTGGACTGTCTGACACATGACAGGACATATGGCATTGCTGTCCATTAAGTGCCAGTAGAACCTCCCAATCAGTGTCACAACAAAAATTGCCCCACAAATTTCCAGACTGAAGCCAGTAGCCAGTCCTATTTGAAGCCTCTGGTCTAAGTGGGCTAGAAACACCTGGGCTGTCTCCTTGGCACAGAACCTTGACGGTAGCCCCTTCCTTCCTGAGGCCAAGGCCCAGCCTGCCTGTCTTAACAGCTCTTAGTTTTCTCTCTTTCTGCTCTAATCTCCACTTAGGAATGCCAGATTTAGCAATAAAATTCAAGAATTCCTGGTTAAATTTGAATTTCAGATTAAACTATGAATAATCGTTTAAGTATGTCCCAAATCTTGCATGAGACCTACACTAAAAAAAAAAAAGAAAAAAAAATTGATTTAACTGAAATTTGAATTTAGCTGGAACACCCTATATTTTACTTGACAACCTTACTCCCAGTACACATTGTTCCCCTCAGAACTTCAAGCAAACCTATCTTAAGGGGTATCAATTCAGCCGGGAGACTTTAAGACTTACGGGCATAATGCAGAATTTCCCAAAATGGGTTCCACGGAGTACTTCCATGAAGTGCTCAGTAGGAAAAAGGAGGCAGCCTACCTTAACTCCTCTTAGAGATTCAAAATACTGTACATATCTCCTAGGAAAGCTTAAGCGGGTCCTGCCCTTACATTTAATACTTAACCTGGTATTTCCCAAACCATTTCATCTAGCACCTGCTAACTGTCCCAAACACCAGTGGTCCAGGGAACACACCGTAGGAGGCAGGTTTGAGGAAACTATTTCTGGAGGCCCAAACTAATCTCATGTGGCCACACTCCTGCTGTGGTTACTATGACTCTCTAGGCCTCAGTTTCTCATCAGCAGAAGGGTGGAGTCGAATGCAATTAGCTTGAAGGTCCCTGGAGTTTATGAAATCTGGAGATTCCACTTTCATGCACTGCCTTTTCTCAGAGCTCCGTCCCATTATTGCCAAGAGCCACCTCAAGCCAAACTCAAAAGTTGGAGCAAACCAAAGGTTCAAAGCTCACACAGTGCATGAACTGTCTCCAGGAGCCTGAATTCTCCATCCTATTTTTAGATCTGATCCATCTCAGGCCCAGCAGATGCCATAGTGATGATCACTGTAATTTCATGGGAAAGATAAAGGAAACCCAACAATAACAGCAATAATTCAGCAGCCTAGCAGATGCCAGATCTCATTTGTGCTTCTCCCATAGCATGACTGATGATACACACTGTCAGGGCAAAAGAATGTTCATCTGTGGCAAAAGACCTTTAGCACATTTCCTGTGACCTCCAATTTGCAGCAAGTTGAGTTCCAGTTGGTGGGTAAGTTAGCTAGTGTCTTCTCATAACACATTTCCCGCAGAAATGTTCGACATAGTCTAAACTTCCTGGAAGGCCCCTTCCTCAAGGCCCATTTAATCCATGATAAAACTATAGTTCAAGGACTACTCTCAAAGGCTCAACATGAGAAGGCATCCATTTTGTCCCCTTCTCTCCCGTTTTTTCTCCCTTGCTTTACATCCCCTTTTATCCTCCAGGCCTCCTACCCATCAGTCGCTTTACTAGTCCACCAAAGAAAGAATTTTCTACCATCAAATATAATAATTTTTGCAGTAAGAGGGAGAAGACCACACAAATGATCATTCTTCAGCATTTAAGGGACCCCCCACCTCTACCCCCAGAATGGTGTTGGTCAGTAATTCATACATAAGGAACATGCAGGTGTGAAGTTCTGGAGTCAAAACCTGCATTGCCTGAACGCAAGCAAGCAAATCTCTGCTTTAAACGCATAACATGGGAGGGTCAATGTGTTTTCATCTATGACGGCAATGGAGGCACCAGATTGAGCATAAATGGGGCCCTCTGTGAAGATGCACGTGTCTGGGTGTGTCTCTGTTGAGGGGCAGGACCTCCCAGACAACTGGTGGATCAGAGGCCCTGGGGCAGCACAGTGCTTGTCCAGAATGGTGGTTCTCAAAACCTGGTCCCTAGAGCAGTAGTACCAGAATCATCTGGGGATTATTTCGAAATGTAAAATCTTAAACCCCACCCCAGAGTTACTCAATCAAAAAGCCTGGATAACACCCAGAAATCAGTGTTTTAATGAAACCTTCAGGTGACTCTAATGCATGCTAAAGTTTGAGAACCACTGGTGTAGAATGTGGATCCTCCTACCTTAATTTTTTATCTGCACTGCATAGAAAGAAGGAACTACAGGCAGAAGGAGGAGGATATGTTCTCACAGGGTTTTGCATGACCTGGCAGCATGTTCATGGCTACCCAGGAGGCAAAGGTGATGGAATAGGGGAGGCAGTATTGCTTCAGCCTGGTGAGAACTCCAGAAATTACAGCCATTCGTTGGTACCCTGCAGGTTGCTGATGTGGCCACTAGAAAAAGGTGACCCCTCCATTCCTTGGCATGGATATTTAGACTCTCAAGAATACCACTGAAGCCATGCAGAGGTGAGGTGAGGGCACAGCCACCCTCAGATGGCATCTTGATCCCCAGCTATGAAACCCTGAACAGGAGAGCATAAAGGAACTGTTCCTGAGGGTACACGAGATCCCACTAGAGAGTAACACTGGGTGAGACTTTAATGGAGCTGGAGCTTCTGGGCCATGCATTGGTGGTAAGGGGTGGGGGGTGTGCAGGGGTGGGGGGTGTGCAGGGGTGGGGAGTGTGCAGGGGTGGGGGGTGTGCAGGGGTAGGGGGGTGTGCAGGGGTAGGGGGGTGTGCAGGGGTAGGGGGTGTGCAGGGGTGGGGGCTGTGATATTTTGGCTATTCCCGTTAATATAATCCTGTTAGACTGGGGAAGCTTGAGTTACAGGTGAAACAGAAATTCATCCTTAGTGTAGGGTTTAGCACACCGAAAATTTCACCTCTCTCTGCTGACTCTGGTATATACACCAAGCAGAGAAAAATTGGATTTAAAAGCAAAGAGAGATAGACCATCCTTCCTCCTCAGCTTTCTCTTTCTCTTTCACTCTCTCTCTCTCTCACACACACACACACACACACATGCACACACACAGCATGTATGCACACTCACACGCACAGGTCTGCATGGCACATTGCAGTAAGTAATTCCCAAGTGCTTCCTGGCTGACAATGAAAGCCTGCTTGCCCGAACAGCAATCAAATCCACAGCCTGCCCTGATAATTACCCCATCAACTTTAGCCCCAGTAAAATAAATGAGCCATTCAAAGATTTCTGGAAACTTCAGTCCTAGCAACACCTCCTCAGATACAGTGGTTTGGCAGTTTGGGGTCTCCTTGTGCTCTCACAGAAAGGATATCAAATTTCTGACCACTTTACCTGTGGTTGAACTATTTCTCCTCCTTTGAAGATCATAATTTCTGAAACATTGGCGTCTCCCTTTTCTTTCCTACTTGTTTATCCTCTTGTAACTTGAAGGCTCTGAAGGCCAAGTCATAGAAATTGTTAATTGCACTCTTGGATTTTGTTAAACAAAAGAACTGGTGGTGGCTCTCACTGGGGCTGCCAGAAAATACTGCTTATTTGGCTAGGCATGGCTAGAGCCCACACTAAATGTCAGCTCCTCTGTAGAGCTATCTCCTTCTCACGATGTCAGCTTAACTCTCATTACTCTTAAGCTACTGAGTATCTGGGCATTTCATTCTTCAGAAAGTTTTTCCAGAAAATTAACTTTTGTGGGGGAAATCACGTGCTGTATTAATTCACCCCAGACACTATCAGTTTCAAAGTGAAATCTCCAGGCATTAGTCAATACTGGCTGTTTGTAAGTGTTTCACATCTCCCAGGGCATCAAGAGATCAGACTCAGTGAGACAAGGATGTAAAATTCTTGTCAGTGTTTCAGTGCCCACTATTTCTTGTCTCCTGTTGCTTTGTGCCACTGGATCCTGTAATACAAGCCTTGTCTTGCCTGCTATCTTTCTTCACTGAATTTCCTATACCAGGTATCAGGAAAGTCAAAGAACACAAATATTTTCTAATGCCAGCATCTGCTTAGAGCCCTGTTCACAAGACCTGTCAGAGAACCCAAAGCAAAAAAAATCTCCTTCCTGTCATCTGCCTTTCAGTCATTTGGTGAGGAGTCCTTAATGCTGGAAAAGTAACTCAATGAAATGGAGCCAGAGGGAGAGAGCAAGTGAGCCACGTTCACTGTAGAGTTCAGAAACTTCAGGTACGAACCTGAAGACCCCAGAGTTGTAGTAAGCAGCAAAGACCCCCTGCAGATGCAACCTACACCATCTCCCAACCATGGGACTGGTAGGACATGTGTGCATTCCAGGCCCCTTTATGTCAGGTCAGACTGCTTTAGTCCTGCCATGGAGATAAAGCCCTAAACTAGGATCAGGTGTCTCCTGTCAAGACCAAAATACAAAATTAGTAACAATGGCTCCTTTGGTGTTCTGGAAAGGAAATGCTGTTGGCACAGCTCACCCATCTCCTTTTGTGAGGGACATTGCTCCATCTTCCCTGTTTCCCTTTCTTTCCTCCCCTTGTACTGCATGATAAACAAACCAAGTGGTATCTTCCGTTTCACGTTGAATGAGCTCTCTTATCCCCATGTATTGATATCACTGACATTTGATTCTGAGGTACTGCAATAGGTGATAAACAGCTATACCTTTTATAGAGGATCTAAAAAGAAAGGACAGTAAGAATAAGTAGGCTCATTGTTGATAAGGTCTTCAGGTGCCTCCTGGCAAGGTGGCCTGTCCACCAGGATACTTTGCTTCCCTTACAAATGGCCTTGCCAATCTGGCACGGCACAGTGACAGAAGTGGGGGAGGTGGGGTAGGTGGGGTTTTCATGTTTGAGAGACTTTAATTTAAAATTGGCTAACATGGTGTTCCTCAATTGAAAAGTTTTCTGGCCTGGTATCAATAACAGTAAAGTTAAGTAATGAGCTGGGTTCTCTATGTTTATCTTTATAATCAATCTTAATTATATTTTGTTTATTCATGATCTCGTGTAACCAAGTGGTAAGATATACAAATCCTTTGCTTTCAGCCCAATAATGGAAATAGTTCTCAAATAATGAATATTTACAATTATGACTTTCCTGGCCCCATTTTGTAGAAACTAGTCTAGATCATTTCCTGTGGCAGAAAGCTTAACCTCATAAGTAAAGAAGTGAGCCCTGAGCCCCAAATATGCCATGATTTCTACCCTTAAACTGTTTGGCTGGAAGGCCTTGGAGAGTCATAGGAAGGACCTGGACTTCAGAGTTAGATATGCTGGATTTGAATCCCAGCTCTACAACTCACTGACTTTGTAAGTCTGGGCATGCTGTTTGACCTCTGTAAAAGTCAGTTTCCCTATCCATAAAATGGGGGCAGTAATACCTATCTTGTGAGAATTTAATTATCTAGTTTATGTTAAATTCCAGACATTCTCTCATCAACTGTTGCACTTCTTGTACATCAATTCTATTCTATACTTTTCTCTGTTCTATATTTTAATTTGTTTTGTCAATGAACATTGAACAGGTAGGAAGCTATATGCTTAGAAACATTTTCCATATAACCCCTTAGGTTACAAGAGAAGAGGCTTGAAGATACCTAACCTTCCTAATTTTAATAGGTTCCTAAACTTAATAATTCTGTTCCCTTCCATTTGCTATCAGTTGGCTCTTGAATATATATGCCCAAACCAGACCTCTCCTCTAAATGCCAGACTCAGTATATCCAATGATCTCTTTAACATCTCAATTGGATGTATAATTGGCACCTCACACTTAAATATTCAAAAAGAAACTTCTGCTCTTCCTTTTTAGACCTGCGCCTCTCACAGTCCTCCCCATCTCAACTGATAGCAACTTCATCCCTCCGCTGCTCAGGCCTAAAACATTAGATTTCTTCTGAATGTCTCTCTTTCTCTCATACCCCACATGTAATCTACCAACAAGTCCTGTTGGCTCTACCTTCAGCAGAATCTAAAGCCATCTCACACCTTCACTGCCATCCTAATTTAAGCCACCATTATTCTGTCACTGAATAATTCTATCCTAACAGATCTTTCTGCTTCCGTACTCTGTTCCCAATCTCTTCCCAACACCACAGTCAAAGAAATCCCTTCAAAGCCTAATCGTATCATGGCATTCCAAATGGCTTTCCATCTTACTCAAGTGAAAGCCAAAGTCATTACATATAGCTTTCAATGTCCTATTTGATCTACACCCTCTGACATACCCCCCAGTGTGGCTTCTTCTGCTCTATCTGATGCTGGGTTTCTAGCCAATTTCTCCGAACTCACCAGGTACATTCCTAACTCAGGCTCTTGTACATACTGTTCCATCTACCTGAAACATCTTCATCAGATATGTGCGTGCCTCACTTTCTGACTTTATTTCAGATCTTTACTCAAATACCCCATTTCCAATCAGAACTTCCCTGCCCACTCTATTCAAAATTATAACCTGTTCACCAATCTCTGGGGTCCATTTCATATCTCTTGCTTGCTTGCTTTATTTTTTTCCCATAGCCCTCATCACTATGTGAAGATTATGTGTTCGACTTGTTTGTTTTATTATTAGTCTCCTCTCATTAGAATGTTAGCTCTATGAGGTCAAGGGTATTTTTTTTTTTCTATGTCCCCATCACATATTAGGTGTTCAGTAAACATTTTTAACAAATTGAACTGGTGAATGAAATCCTCAGGGTTTCTTCCTGGTTCACTCCATACATTTTTTACTTGTTCCTTTATACTTCCCCCTAGACTTTTGCTTCTAGCCAAATTAGAATAACAGAGAACTAATTTATCCTTACATCTTATAATTATGGTCACCAAAGGTATCAAGTTATAATCCCTGAACTTGTAAATAAGAATTTATTTGGGAAAGGGGTATTTGTAGATGTAATTAAGTTGAGGATTTTGAGATGAAGAGATTACCCCGGATTATCTGGGTAGACCCTTAATGGAATTATAAGTGTCCTTCCAGGATAGAGGCAAAGGGAGATAACACAAACACTCAGAGGAAAAGATGATGTGAAAACAGAGGCAGGGATTAAAGTGCAGTGACCTCAAGTCCAAGAGTGCCAAAAAAGCCACAGAAGCTGGAAGAGGTAAGTACTGGATTATCTGCCACTTCCTTTGGAGGAAATGTGGCTCTGCTAACATCTTGAGTGTAGATTTTTGGCCTCAATGGCTGTGAGAAAATATATTTCTCTTGTTTTAAGCTATTCAGTTTGTGATAATTTGTTATAGTGGCACTAGGAAACAGACTCTTTTTAAATAACTAAACAAGGTCCTAGAACAAAGTTCAAAAACATATAAAGAAATATGAAATATCCAGCACTCATAAAAAGGTAAAATCCACACTGTCATCCAGTGAAAAATTACAAGGCATGCAAAAAATCAGAATTAAAACTCATAATGAGGAGAAAAATCAGTGACTTGAAACTGGCCCAGAAATCATATAGATGATAGAATTAGCACATGAGGAAATTAAAATAGTTAATACTATATTTTATGTGTTCACAAAGTAAGGGAAAGCATGAGCACAAGTAGGAGAGATATGAAAGATATGTAACTTTGGAAATGATGAATACAATACTTAATATGAAACATATACCATATAAAAACAGACTAGACACTGTAGAGTAAAAGAGCAATAAACTTGAAGACAATAATAGAAACTATCTAAAACAAAACAAGGTAAGAAAAAAGACCAAACAAAATGAACAATAACAACAACCTCAAGAAACTTAATATACATGCAACTGGAGATGGCTCAGAAGGGTACAAGTTTGGGGGGTGAGGGTAGACAGAAAAAATAGTTGAGAAAAGAAACAAATTTAACAAAAAGCATAAACTGATAGATCCAAGACACTCAACAAACTGAAAACACAAAGAACATAAAGAAAACTACAGTAAGGCACATTAGAATCAAATTGATTAATACAATTGGGAAAGAGAAAACCTTAGAAGCAGCCAAAGAAAAAAGACACATTATGTACAGATAGCCAAAGAGAGGGATGACAGCAGATTTCTCTTTAAAAACAATGGAAGCTCAAAGGCATTGAAACATTTTCTTTAAAGTATTGAAAGGAAAAAAAAATGCTTTCAAGTAGAATACTATATCCAGTGACTAGATCTTCCCAAAACAGAGGGAAAATAAAGACTTTTTAAATTTATAAATCCTAAAAGAATTCATTAGCAGCAGATCTGCTCTACAATAAATATTAGAATATTGCAGACAAAAGGAAAATAATGCCATATGGAAACGTGGATCTATGTAACAAAGAGTACTAGATAATAAACTCATGGGTAAAATATAAAATACTTTTTCCTTATTTAAAAAATCTCTTGGCTGGGTGCAGTGGCTCACACCTGTAATCCCAGCACTTTGGGAAGTCAAGGTGGGCAGATCACGAGGTCAAGAGATGGAGACCATCCTGGCCAATATGGTGAAACCCTGTCTCTACTAAAAATACAAAAATTAGCTGGGCGTGGTGTCATGTGCTTGTAATCTCAGCTACTCAGGAGGCTGAGGCAGGAGAATCACTTGAACCAGGGAGTCAGAGGCTGCAGTGAGCCAAGACTATGCCACAGCACTCCAGCCTGGCAATAGAGAGAGACTCTGTCTCAAAAAATAAAAAAAATAAAAAATAAAAACACACCTCTTTGAAAAGCTGGTTGACTGTTTAACAGCATTTGAGAAAACCAGTGCACTAAACACAACTACAACCAAGGACCCTCACAGAATCCACTTTACTGTGGACTGTAAAGCTGTCTCTTCCAGAGCAAGTGCTGGTATCCATGACTGCAAGACCTGAAGATGGATTACATCCCAGGACTCTTTGCAGACACTCCCCAGTGTCATCCTGGAGCCTGGTAGCTCTGATGGGTGGCTAAACCCAGAAGAGCAATAACAATCACTGTAGTCTGGCTCTCAGGAAGCCCCATCCCTAGAGAAAGGGAAGAGCACCACAACAACAGAGCACGCTGTGGGACAAAAGAATCTGAACAGCAGCCATTAAGCCACAATCTTTCCTCTGACATAGTCTACCCAGATGAGAAGGAACCAGAAAAACAATTCTGGTAATATGACAAAACAAGGTTATTTAACACCCCCAAAAGATCACACTAGCTCACAAGCAATGGATCCAAATGAGGAAGAAATCTTTGAAATGCCAGAAAAAGAATTCAGAGGTCAATTATTAAGCTACTCAAAGAGGCAACAGAGAAAGGTAGAAACTAAGTTAAAGAAATTTTGTAAAAAGTGCAGGATATGGACAAAAAATTCTCCAGAAAAATAGCATAAATAAAAAACAACCACAACTTCTGGAGATGAAAGACAAGCAAACAAGTAGAAGGAAGAACTTCAGAACTCAAAGACAAGGCTTTCAAATTAACCCAACAAAGACGAAGAAAAAAGATTTTTTTTAAAAAAAAATGAGCAAAGCCTCCAAGAAGTATGGGATTATGTTAAACAACCAAACGTAAGAATAACTTGTGTTCCCGAGGAAGAAGAGAAATCTAAAAGTTTAGAAAACATATTTAAGGGAATAATCGAGGAAAACTTTCCTGGCTTTGCTAAAGGGCTAGACATCCAAATATAAGAAGCTCAAAGAACACCTGGGAAATGCGTTGCAAAAAGTTTATAACCTAGGTACACAGTCTTCAAGTTATCCAAAGTCAAGATAAAGGAAAGAATCTTAAGAGTTGTGAGGTAAAAGCATCAAGTAACCTATAAAGGAAAAACAATCAGATTAACAGTAGATTTCTCAGCAGAAACCCCACAAGCCAGAAGGGATTGGAGTTTTATTTTTAGCTTCCTTACACAAGACAATTATCAGTCAAGAGTTTTGTATCCAGTGAAACTAAGCTTTATAAATGAAAGAAGGAAAGTCTCTTCCGGACAAAAAAAATGCTGAGAGAATTTGCCACTACCAAGCCAGCACTACAGAAACTGCTAAAAGGACTTGTAAAACTTCAAACAAAACCTCGAGATACACCAAAATAGAACCCCCTGAAAACATAAATCTAACAGGGCCTATAAAACAGTAACACAATGAAAAAAAAAAAAAAAAACGCAAGATATTCAGGCAACAACTAGCATGATGACTAGAATAGTACCTCACATCTCAATACTAATGTTGAATGTAAATGGCCTCAATGCTGGGTCAACAATGAAAGCAAGATGGAAATTAAAAAATTATTTGAACTAAATGATAATAGTGACACAACCTATCAAAACTTCTGGGATACAGCAAAAGCAGTGCTAAGAGGGAAGTCCATGGCTTAAAATGCTTACATCAAAAAAGCTGAAGAACACAAATAGACAATCTAAGGTCACACCTCAAGGAACTAGAGAAACAAGAAAAAACAAAACCCAAACCTAGCAGAAGAAAAGAAATAACAGCAATCAGAGCAGAACTAAATGAAATGGAAACAAAAACAACAAAAAATACAAAAGATAAATGAAACAAAAAGCTGTTTTTTTAAAGATAAACAAAACTGATCCACCATTAGCTAGATTAACCAAGAAAAGAAGAGAGATATAAATAAGTTCAATTAGAAATGAAACAAAGTATTACAACCGATACCACAGAAATACAAAAGATCATTCAAGGCTACTATGAACAATTTTACACACACAAACTAGAAAACCTAGAGGAGAAGATAAATTCCTGGAAATATACAACCCTCCTAGATTAAACCAGGAAGAAATAGAAACTCTGAACAGACCAATAACAATCAGTAAGATTGAAATGGTAATTCAAAAATTGCCAACAAAAAAGAGTCCAGGAACAGATGGATTCCCACATGAAGTCTATCAGACATTCAAAAAAAACCTGGTACCAATTATATTGATACTATTCCAAAAGATAGGGAAGGAGGAAATCCTCCTTAAATCATTCTGTGAAGCCCTAATACCAAAACAAGGAAAAGACATAACAAAAAAAGTAAACTACAGACCGATATCTCTGATGAGCATAGATGCAAAAATCCTCAACACAATACTAGCTAACTGAATCCAATAGCATATGAAAAAGATAATCCACCATGATCAAGTGGGTTTCATACCAGGGAAGCAGGGATGGGTTAACATATGCAAATCAATAAATGTGATACATTACATAAACAGAATTAAAAATAAGTACAATGTGATCATCTCAATAGATGCAGGAAAAACATTTTATAAAATCCAGCATCCCTTTATGATTAAAACCCTCAGCAAAAACAAATTCAAAGGGACATACCTTAAGATAATAAAAGCTATCTATAACAAACCCACAACCAGCATTATACGTAACAGGGACAAGTTGAAAGCATTCCCCCTGAGAGCTGGAACAAGACAAGGATACCCACTTTCACCACTTCTATTCAACATTGTACTAGAAGTCCTAGCCAGAGCAATCAGACAAGAGAAAGAAATAAAGGGCATCCAAATCAGTAAAGAGAAAGTCAAACTGTCTCTGTTTGCTGATGATATGATCATATACTTAGAAAACCCTAAAGACTCCTCTAAAAAGATCCTAGAACAGGTAAATGAATTCAGTCAAGTTTCAAGATACAAAATTAATATACACAAATCAGTAGCCCTGCTATACACCAACAATGACCAAGCTGAGAATCAAGAACTCAACATCTCTTACAATAACTATAAAAGCCTTAAAATATTTAGGAATATACCTAACCAAGGAGGTGAAAGACATCTACAAGGAAAACTACAAAACATTGCTGAAAGAAATCATAGATGACACAAACAAATGGAAACATACCCTATGCTCATGGATGGATAGAATCAATATTGTGAAAATACCATACTGCCAAAAGCAATCTACAAATTCAATGCAATCCCATCAAAATACCACCATAATTCTTCACAGAACTAAAAAAAAAATCCTAAAATTGTATGGAACAAAAAGGAGCCCACATATCCAAAGCAAGACTAAGCAAAAAGAACAAATCTAGAGGCATCACATTACCCAACTTCAAACTATATTGTAAGGCCATAGTCACCAAAACAGTATAGGACTGGTATAAAAATAGGCACACAGACCAATGGAACAGAATACAGAACCTAGAAATAAAGCCAAATACTTACAGTCAACTGATCTTCTGACAAAACAAACAAGATGTAAAGTGGGAAAAGGACACCTATTCAACAAATGGTGCTGGAACAATCGGCAAGCCATGTGTAGAAGAATGAAACTGGATCCTCATCTCTCATCTTATACAAAAATCAACTCAAGATGGATCAAAGACTTAAATCTAAGACCTGAAATCATAAAAGTTCTAGAAGATAACATTGGAAAAATCCTTCTAGATATTGGCTTAGGCAAAGACTTCATGACCAAGAACCCAAAAGCAAATGCAAGAAAAATAATAAAGAGATGGGACTTAATTAAACTAAAAAGCTTCTGCACAGCAAAAGAAATAAACAGCAGAGTTAACAGACACCCCATAGAGGGGGAGAGAATCTTCACAATCTGTATATCTGACAAAGGACGAATATCCAGAATCTACAAGGATCTCAAACTAATCAGCAAGAGAAAAGCAAACAATCCCATCAAAAAGTGGGCTAAGGGCATGAATAGATAATTCTCAAAAGAAGATATACAAATGGACAACAAACAAATGAAAAAATGTTCAACATCACTAATGATCAGAGAAATGCAAATCAAAACCACAACGTGGTACCACCTTACTCCTACAAGAATGGCCATAATAAAAAAAATCAAAAAATAATAGATATTGGGATGGAACAGGGAACACTATTACACTGCTGGTGGGAACGTAAACTAGTACAACCACTATGGAAAAAGTGTGGACATTCCTTAAAGAACTAAAAGTAGATGTACCATTTGATTAAGCAGTCCCACTTCTGGGTATCGACACAAAGGAAAAGAAGTCATACAAAAAAAGACACTTGCACATGCATGTTTATAGCAGCACAAAATGCTACTGCGAAAATATGGAACCAGCCCAAATGCCCATCAATCAATGAGTAGATAAAGCAAATGTGGTATGTATAAATAGTGTATATATACACACACACACCATGGAATACTACTCAGCCATAAAAGGGAACAAAATAATGGCCTTTGCAGCCACCTGAATGGAGCTGGAGACCATTAATCTAAGTGAAATAACTCAGGAATGGAAAACCAAACATCATATGTTCTCAATGATGTGTAGGAGCTAAGCTATGAGGATGCAAAGGCATAAGAATAAATAATACTATGGACTTTGGGGACTCAGAGGGAATGGTGGGAGGGAGGTGAGGAGTAAACTACTACACGCTAGATACAGTGTACACTGCTCCAGGGATGGGTGCACCAAAACCTCAAAAATCACCAGTAAAGAACTTTTCCATGTAACCAAACACCACCTGTTCCCCAAAAACTCACTGAAATTAATTAAAAATAAATAAATATACTGGATGCAGTGGCTCATGCCTGTAATCCCAGCACTTTGGGAGGCCAAGGTGGGTGGATCTCTTGAGGCCAGGAGTTTGACATCAGCCTGGCCCACATTGTGAAACCCCATCTCTATAAAAAATTTGAAAAAGGCCAGGCGCAGTGCCTTCACACCTGTAATCCCAGCAGTTTGGGAGGCTGAGGCGGGTGGATCACGAGGTCAGGAGATCGAGACCATCCTGGCTAACAGAGTGAAACCCCGTCTCTACTAAAAATGCAAACAATTAGCTGGGCGTGGTGACAGGCACCTGTAGTCCCAGCTACTTGGGAGGCTGAGGCAAGAGAATGGTGTGAACCCAGGAGGCAGAGCTTGCAGTGAGCCAAAATTATGCCACTGCACTCCAGCCGGGGCGACAGAGCAAGACTGTCTAAAAAAAAAAAAAAAAAAAAAAAAAAAAAATTAACCAGGAGTGGTAGTGCTCGCCTGTAATCCCAGCTACTTGGGAGGCCGAGGCAGGAGAACAGCATGAACCCAGGAGGCAGAGGTTGCAGTGAGCCAAGATTATGCCACTGCACTCCAGCCTGAGCAACAGAGCAAGACGACATCTCAAAAATAAATAAATAAATAAATAAATAAATAAATAAATATCGGTTGACTGTTTGAATGAAAGATAATAACAATGTATTGGCCAGGCGCGGTGGCTCACACTTGTAATCCCAGCACTTTGGGAGGCCGAGGTGGGCGGATCACGAGGTCAGGAGATCGAGACCACGGTGAAACCCCGTCTCTACTAAAAATACAAAAAAATTAGCCGGGCGTGGTGGTGGGCGCCTGTAGTCCCAGCTACTCCGAGAGGCTGAGGCAGGAGAATGGCGTGAACCCGGGAGGTGGAGCTTGCAGTGAGCCGAGATTCCGCCACTGCACTCCAGCCTGGGTGACAGAGCGAGACTCCGTCTCAAAAAAAAAAAAAAAAATGTATGGAGGGGTATATAACATGTAAGCATTAAATTATGACAATAGCACAAAGGCAGAGAAAGAGAAATTATACATGAAGGAATATGTTACTTGAAGCTAGGTTATGATAAATTAAAGTTATATGGTATAAAACCTAAAGCAAACACTAAAACAAAACCAACAACAAAAACCTATATGACAACAAAAACCAGAGAGCCAAGAAGCCACCAAAGGGGATAAAATGGAATAATTTAAAAAATGCAATCAATCTAATAGAAGGCAGGTAAGAAAAGAGAAAGGGAAGCAAAGAACAAATGAGAAAAATAGAAAACAAATATAACAAAATGGTAGATGGAAGTTCTACTATGTCAACAATCTCAATAAATTTAAATTGCCTGCACACCTTCATTAAGGCCTGAAGACATGTAAGTCACGTGCATTTGTGTCTTTAGAGCAGTTTCCAGATTTACCGCCTTGACTTCTTTCATTCAGGTTTGGTAATAGGCTATTTCAGGTTATGTGGAGCTGAGACACACCTGAGTATATTGTAAAGCTATGAAGAGAAGTAAGAAGGGCAGGAAATGGTCATAACTCCCACATTGGCTGCTTTAAGGAAAACCTCAATATCTTCTAGAACAAAGTGGAAATTGCAAAATTGAAAGTCACAGAGAACACAATTACCATTCAGGAGAAAATACAGACCCGAACTTCTGGGGATCTTCTAATGCTCTGCTATTCTCTGCCTCAGCAATTACTGCAATGCTAATTTTCTATCACAGGTTCAGACTCAAGAGAGAGGTCCTAGCTGTATAACACAAGGCACTGTCTTACATGAAGTACTATATCAGTTAGGCTTAGCAGGAACCACACAACCCACGCCACATGGTACAATATAGTACATCAAATATGGGCAATTAATTATGGACCTGTGGGAAGACCCAAAAAGGCAAACAGCAAGGGACAATGAGGCAATCCAGAGAGCCAATATCTTGCCTAGGGCTGAAGATACTCAAAGGAAAAAGAGTTGTTACTAGAGCCCAGGAGCCCAGGCTGCCTAGAAAGCTTAGAATATGTAGTTTGCAAAGGCCAGTCCCATGTTACTGAGAACAGAGAAAGAGAAAAGACACCAGATCTGAGAGTAAACACAAATAGGCAAATGACTAGCCTAGTTGCCTTACTGGGCAGTCTTAACACTAACCAATAAAATGTGGATCACATGCCTATCACTGGTCTCTTGGTCTGGAAGGCTTTGAAAATCATGACTTTGACATGGAAATTTCCATATTCAAACTAATCTCAGATATGAAAATGGGTCTACATTTGGTTTAAAATCCTACCTTCTCTCTTTAGGTAAGAAATTCTATTGGGATTTCTGGAAAGTAGGTTTTTTTGTTTGTTTTTGTTTTTTTGTTTTTAACAATTCTCAGCAATACTCACTGCTAAAATTGTATTTTCCATCCTATCCTGCCATGAGGCACATTATCAGTTGCTCAATTATAGCTCAATAGCTTTCTCTTAGTTCTATACCTAAGGCAATACTTGTGGGTTTTGTTTTCATGCCTCAGTATTTCAAAGACTGGGAGACTGATAGAATTCTGACTGTGACATTCTGCAGGATGCTACTATTGATCATGTAATATCTAACACACTCAGCTCCTTTTGTAGAGTGATTTTATGGTGTGAAGGTTATGACTCTGAGTGCTTTGCCATGTAGCTAGGCATTTGTGTGCAAGGGTTGGATTGCTTCCCAATGTTGGTCTGACAAAACGTTTTACATAATCATCCTGAAAGAGCACCTTTTTTGTTTTGTTTTGTTTTTGCTTGGACAGTTCTTGGTTAAAAAGAAACCAATTCTTAATTTAGCCTTTTCATAGATTGTGAATCTCATTTAACTTACATTTGTGTTTAATTTCGGCAATTTTTAAAAAGGGAAGACAAGGGATTTCTTCCTGTAGAATATGTTCTTGGTTAACATGTTCATAAAGACTTCCATTGATTTGTTCCTTTAACTGAATGGAAACAAGTTTAAAATCTCTAGTGTGAAATACTGCTGGCTTAGGGGTCATTAAAGTCTTCTCATCTGTGCTTTACCCCTCTCCACTAGAATATAAATTTCCTAAGGGCAGGGATATTGTGTTATTCACTGCCATATTGCCACTAGCTAGAATAATTCCTGACACAGAGTGAGTTATCTTATTTGTTGACTGAATTAAGTGATTAGCATCATTTAACTTAAAGAAACAAACCCTGTATAGTGACTGGGACATGAGCATCAAAAAATACAATGTGCAGTATGGTAGCTTCTTTAAGAAGATGGCACAGTGTATTAGGCCACTAAGGCTGTCATAACAAAATACCATAGGCTGAGTGGCTGAAACAACAAAAATTAATTTTCTCACAGTTCGGGAGGCAGGAGGTCCAAAATCAAGGTGCTGGAAAATCCAAGCACTTGGTGTCTGGAGAGGCCTTTCTTTTTGGCTGGCAGATGCAACCTTCTCCCTCTGTTCTCACATGGCCTTTCTTCTGTGGGGGCAAAGCAGTGGGATGCGGAAGCTCTGGTTAGAGCTCCTCTTCTTATAAGGACACTAATCCTGTCAGATTAGGATCCCACTCTTATGACCTCATTTAACCTTAATTATCTCTGTACAGGCCCTATCTCCAAACACAGTCACATTTGGGGTTAGGGCTTCAGCGTATACATTTTAAGGGGGCACGAGTATAACATACAGATTTGTTTGTTTTCTTCCTAGGAAATGTCTAAACCAGTGTGAGTCAAATCTATAGCACTTTGGAAAAACGGAACATTTAACTGCTAAAATTATTTTCTCTAATTGAATGTTCTCTTTATTTAAGCATTGTAGAGACTGAGGTTCAAAGGTTATTCTCCCAAAGTTACAGTGGCCTCTGAGGTGGTGGAGGGTGGCAGCAGGACAGTGAGCTGAGGGCCAACCCCTGTGCCCAAGTGTGCTGCTCTGCTCAACTGCATGTGCACCAGAGAACAGCCATTGTCTGCAGGCTGATTTGATCTGGAACCACAATTGAGTCTAGTTCTGGAATCTCAGACATATGCAGAACTACACCTTGTCTCCAGTTGCTACAAGTCAAGTCCACCTGTATGCAGACAGCTACAATTGTCTTGTAAAATTAGAAAACAGAGAACAGGGACAACAGTATTATCTATATTGGCTATAGATTAATTATTCATTTGCATTGTCTTTTGTACTTATAAATATGAAATTTGTATATAAATGTGAGCGTGTTTTACAACATAAGATACATAAGATATATATATCTTTGAAAGATTATTCTCTCTGCTCTTTGGCCTACATTTCCAAATGGAATCATCCCGTGTACAGTAACCTGTGTCTGAAAATTTCTATCCACTTAGAGTAATGAAGGCATGGGGTCATAATGAGAGCAACAAAAAAGTTACACTTTACACTGTGAAAGACCGTCACCTTATTGTTCATTTACTTAAGTTTTTCATTTTGTTTTTGTTTTTTTTTAAATATATTTTGAAATGTTGAAGAGAATAAAAAACTCAAGGCACATCTCATTTTATGTCTAATCTGTACAACTAAGAAGCAAAAACAGTCTGTCAGGAAGCCTTTCCCTGGGGATCTGGTTAATGTTTCCACGTTTCTCTAGAAATAAGTACCCTGATTTCAGAAATACACTGGCTTTCTAGTCTATACCAGATCGCACCAGTTAGCTCATTCACAAGCAACGGGTTATCAAAGAGGAAAAATCTTCCCTCTAGCATTTCAACATTCTTTTTCAGGGAGTTAGAGCCAGATATCTGATGTATCTGGAAAGAACCTTTCCTGGTTATAGCAAAATCAATTGTGTCCAAAGGTCTTGAATTTAGAGATAAATTAGGCACCTAACAGAGACTCATGGGGAAAAGTTTTCTCACTAGAAGTCCATTAGAGAATAATTTTATTAATGATTTGCTCTACAGGCTACCATTTGTTCAAAGGGTCACCTAATTTTTTTTACTTTTGGTGAAATATACAGAAAAGTGAATTAAATATAAATGTACAATTAACAAATTATAAAACAAACACCCACATAACATCTCCCAGGTCAAGCAATAGAACATTGCCAAACCCCAGAAGTTTCCAGTATGTCTCTTACCAATTGTAGCATCCTCCCTTCCCACTATCCTGATTTTTATTATAACTACTTCCTTGCTTTTCATTACAGTTTCACCACCTATGCATGCATCCCTAAAAATCGTAATTTAGTTTGACTAAGTTTTGAACTCTACATAAATGCAATCATACCATATGTATTATTTTAAACTTGCTTCATATGTACATTACGGTTATAAAATCCACGTTTCCTATAACTATGATGTATTTTTTCTCATTGCTATATAGCGTTCTGTTGTATGAACATAGCATAATTTATTTATTTATTCTACTTTTGATGGACAGTGGGTTGGTTCAGACATTGCACAATTGTGAGCCATGCTGCTATAAACCTTCTTGTATATATATTCTTGGGCACATGTGTGTTTGTTTCCCTAGGGCATGAAATTCTCTAGAAGGAGAATTGCAGGAATGCACAGAGGGCATATATCATCACGTATACCAGACAATTTATTTTCCAAAGTAGTGGTACCAGTTTACAATTCCACCAGCAGTGCATGAAAATGCCTTTGCTCTACATTCTCACCTATAGAGTTTTCTAAGTCTTCTACATTTCAGATTTGATTTTTATAAAAGTTTCCACCTCAACTTTTAATGAAATACAATTATGAAGCTTAATATGATATCTTTACCATATGCCCTCTCCTCACAACCTAGCAGAGCAGACAACTCCATTAACACTATTGCCCACTTCTGCACAAGTGACAAAGTGGCCAGTAGGTTGGTTTCATTTAGCATGGATCCAAACCTCTTCACAGTCTGAGACCTTTTCCTGTGCACATACTTCACTTTTTCCATATCTCTCTTAACATGTGGTTTCCAAAACTGAATATTGTCTTCCCCAAATGAGCTGGTGGGTGTGGAGAATCAGGCTCACTGAGAAATTATTCTGAAGCATCATAAAGATATGTCAAGGTACATACAGGCTACTTGCCAAGAAAACAGAAGCAAGACAGAGCACCATGAGTCTTTGTCTGCAAGATGAAGGTGGCCTAAGTGCTTAACTATTAAGAAATGTTAGGTTTTCCCTTCCTTACAGCTGAACAAAAAAGTAATGGGACTGCTGGAAAGGATCTATGAGTGTGTTTGGCAGGCTCAGTAAACAGCCAACCTTTACTGCCTCCACTTAGTAAAGCAGTGCCCTGCCGGCCACTTACCATTTGTAGAGAATGCAAGAATAGCATCCTCTTTGCTGCTCAAAAATATAAGTTAGAACACAGTTGTGGTTCTTTAGATGACCATATGTTAGATAATGCTGGCGAGACTCAGAAAACCACTTGATAGTTAATGGAGAACATTCATTCTGAAGCTGGAGGAGCAAATAGAAAAACACATGTATTTCAAATGTTCTAAAATAAGGAAATCACTGCTATTTATGGAGCACATATAAATTGCTGGGCACTATATTAAGCGATTCCATACATTGTCGCATTTAACCTTCCCAACAGCCTGAGACCTGAAATGCTCTTCCCCTCCCCCTTTTTCCATGCCCACTGCAACTTAGCTCACTCCTACTTAGGGCTTAGCGCTCACCTTGAGGATCTCTTCCTCCAGGGAGCCTCCTGTGACACACCAAACCCAGTTGGAATCTAACTCCCAAGCATTCTCATGAAAGCCCGTGCCTCCTCTGTCTTAGAACATAACACGGCCGGGCGCGGTGGCTCACGCTTGTAATCTCAGCACTTTGGGAGGCCGAGGCGGGTGGATCACGAGGTCAGGAGATCGAGACCACGGTGAAACCCCGTCTGTACTAAAAAATACAAAAAATTAGCCCAGCGTGGTGGCCGGCGCCTGTAGTCCCAGCTACTCGGAGAGGCTGAGGCAGGAGAATGGCGTGAACCCGGGAGGCAGAGCTTGCAGTGAGCCGAGATTGCGCCACCGCACTCCAGCCTGGGTGACAGAGTGAGACTCCATCTCAAAAAAAAAAGAACATAACACACCACATTGTAATCTTTTTCTTCTCAGTTTCCCTATTAGATTGTAATTTTCAAGATAACAGAGACTTACCTATTTATAGTTTTAACTCAACATTATTTCAGCATATGGGCTAGAACGGAGGCAAAAAAATGTTGAATAAATGAATGATTATCCTGGTTTTAGAGACAAAGTAGGAAATTAAGGCAAGATTGGAATCCTGGTAAGCCTGAACTCTGAAGCCTGTGTTGCTCATCTGCACAGTAGCCTGTTTCCCAGTAGCTGCCTTCTTCTAGTATCTGTCATAGGCTAGGCACCACTCTCATGCTTTATATACCGTGTCTCTCTCAATCCACATAATAGATCTGTGAGAAACGTCTCTCCTGCTACCCCTTTACAGATAAGGAAACTGAGGCTCAGGGGATTTAATACCTTGCCTTAGATCTCCTAACTATTAAGTGCAAAGCAAGGAGCTGAACATCTTAGGCTGTTCCCCACTCATCTCCTGCTACCTGCTCCACCCCACAGCATTCTTCTCTGGACAAATTAGTTGTACAGAGTTTGGCTTTTGCAAAGGAAACCAGTGTCAATGGAGCAGAGAATGTTCTTTGGAATTGTGGGTAGAACTACCCTCAAATTCTTTCTTTTCATCTGCTAATAACTCATGGATAAAAAACATCAACTGAGCAATGGCACATATTACCTAATATTAAATTAGGAAACAAATGGAACCACTGTGAGAATTAGATTGGGGCCCTGGAGTCAGATGGTCTATGTTCACACAAACGCACACCTGTTCCTCCAGGGTTGTGCAACCTGGGCAAGTTTCTAAACCTCTGTAAGCTTTCACTTCTTGTTTTCCAACCAGGTATGACAATGATGTATGTCTTGGGGTTGTGTGAGGATCGAATGAAGCAATACACATAAAGCCTTAACACAATGCCTGGCACACCTGGGTGCTCATTAAATGCGGGTGGATCCCTTAGGATGCTTTTGTTGCCAGTAACAAAAAACCTTGACTAGTTTAAACAACAGAAAGTATTATGTCACATAATAAGACCCAAACTCAGATGACTCTTTAATTCAGGTTGATTCCCCAAGGGCTTAGTGGCTCCTACACACTCCAGCCTTCAACTTGACAATGTCCACTTCCTCACAGAGTTTAATTTCCCCCAGTATACTCTGAATACTTCCAGACCTGGATCCAGGATTTGACTTCACCAGAAGGCTAAAGAGATGTTTTCACGTACTCCAAACTTCATTAACACTGCCACTCTGAACTCAGACCAATTGCTGAGCTTTCTGCGAGTCTCTGTGGATGTGTACTGCTTTTTATTCACTTTCCTAGAGCAGGCACTAAGTAACACCAGATTGTTATTCCTGCTTCCCTTTTCCATCTCCTTTTGCTTCCTTCTAAGATCCAGTGCTTCTCAAACCCCACCTAGGAAGTTCTGTCCTCCCCGGAGAGCAGCTCCTGCCCTGTGGTGTGAACCTGAATTGCCAGCAAGGCTCTGCTCTAGGGCTTTTCTGGATGGGAGGCGGCTGGTCTGCGTTTCTAAGCCATGGGATGTAACAGTAGTAATTCGTGGCACTCTCCCAGGAACTCTTGTCTTTTGAAATAGTTTTCATACATCAAGTGATAACGGTAGAAATTCCAGACACTGAGACAAATAAGTGGAGTGAACATTTTAGCACAGGTAAACTCTTTTTCTGTAAGGTTTGTCTTTTTACTACTTGCTTTTTTATTTTGATTTGTAGTCCTTATTTCAAAAGCAAAATCTCAAACCAGAAAAATTTGAAGACCCACAAAAACAAAAGCACGTAAGCACAAAAACATTCACAATTCCACATTACTAATAGTCCTTTCGTGGATGTATGTTTGTGTATACATATTGTGCATGTATACATATATATTAATAGATATATTAGTGGCTTTTTGCTATGCAAATACTTTTTATTTTCAAACAGAGATTCATACCGTATATTCAGTTTGGTAACTGCTTTTCTAACTAAGCAATGTAACATAAATATCTTTTTATGTTAATAGATACGATTCCTCAAAATAGATCTTAAGAGGTGCAGATTATTCCATTGTTTGAATGTACCATAATGTATTTCAGGAAGCCTCAGAGTAGCACAAAATGTTGTCATTACAAACAGCATCTTTGTACACAGTTATGCAGGTGCATTCTTGGTTTTGTTCTTAAATCATTATCTAAGTGGGTACTTAAACTTCCAGCTGTGCAACTTTGAATAAGAAATTTCTTTTCTGACTTCTGTTTTGTTCATGTTAAAATGGAAATGAGATCTACCCCTCAGGGTCATAGAATTGATATCAATGAAAGAATATAAAAAGCTATAAAGCTTTAGAAAGCTGGAATGATTACTCCTGGGTACAGTTATTTTAGAATAGAAATTGAAATGATGAATCCTTGAGGACCTCTCTGTTTGCTTGTGTTAACTCTGAAAATGATTGTGGATGGTGTTTCTTCTGCCTTATCAGCATGAGGGCGTTTGCTGTGTTTTGAAGGCATCATATTCATGTGGTTTCTCCCTAGTCTTTCTAGTGCTTCAGGTCCAAGATAACTCGTTTAAGTTATGTTCACAGACCAGGCTCATGGCAGACGCCCTTTTCCTCCAGAAATCCCAGGGTAGGAGCTGACTTTGATAGGCACCCTTGACTAATTTTTAACCTTGCAGTACAAGCTATAAGTCATTGTCAGAGGCTGGATGGATTGATCTGGAATGTAAAGGCTTATTTATTTACCAGCTCCCTAACGTGCAGGGTTATGTTACCAGTGGTGATGGTGTTGTCTTGCCATGCAGGAAATGTACACCCTCTTTGAAACCAAGGCTTAACAGGAGCATAATATCCTGACCCCAGTGAGTGGTGATTTTCCACAGCAGCAAAAACCTTTAAAGATACAGTAGTGGCAGGCAGGCTTACTGACCAGAAGCTAAAGCAGAACACAGCTTTGAACATTAGATTTTGCCTTGACTTTCTGAGCCTCTTTCCTCCCTACGCCCCACCCACCCCCCGCCACACACACGTTCACTTTCCAAATCCTTCTTTTTTTTTTTTTTGAGACAGAGTCTCGCTGTGTCGCCCAGGCTGGAGTGCAGTGGCGCGATCTCGGCTCACTGCAAGCTCCGCCTCCCGGGTTCACCCCATTCTCCTGCCTCAGCCTCCAGAGTAGCTGGGACTACAGGCGCCCGCCACCGCGCCCGGCTAATCTTTTTGTATTTTTAGTAGAGACGGGGTTTTACCGTGTTAACCAGGATGGTCTCGATCTCCTGACCTCATGATCTGCCCGCCTCGGCCTCCCAAAGTGCTGGGATTACAGGCGTGAGCCACCGCGCCTGGCCTCCAAATCCTTCTTTTAAGAACCATCTCAAGTCCTTTATCTTTCATACATCTTCACTGATCTCTTTCCACCCTCTTAGATATCTCTGTCCTCTAAATTCTTTCAGCACTTAACAGTCTGTGCTACGCACAAGTGACACTTAATTGCGAACTTCCATCTCTTCAAATACATTTGGTTTGTCTCCCCAAGGCCAAATCCACTTCTGTCTCCAGAAGCTTTAGGCAGGTGCAGCACAGGGTTGGCGCTCAGCCACTTCTTTGGAAAGATTGATTCAAAACAGGACTGGCTCTTTTCCTTCTTGCTTAAATTTCATCCAACCAACATTTATCAAGGGCCCATGTGTTCCCGGCTCCAGACACAACATTTCACAGACAAGGGCAATTTCAGTCACTTCTGAGGCCATCAAATAATGAAGAAAACACCACTGAATATACGACTTGCTAACTGTACAGTGCACGTCTAAGTAATATTAAAACACAGCATTTTTTGTCATTTGTCCATCCCTCTGCTATTTAGTGGTGCTTTTCCACATAGAGGGAATGTGAGATAACAATAGACGTATAATCTCCAAGAAATGCTGCTGGAGGACTCTAGCATGGATAGCCACGGTATTAACCCCAAGCATAGGGAGTCAAAAAAGGGAACCAAGGGTCATTATCACACTACAGGGCGATGGAAACTGGCTGACTCATCAGCTTACTCTCGCACACTTGTTAGGTGACCATCATGCACAGGCGCTGCCTGGCTGCTGACCGAGACAGAAGGATCTGCCTCCCTGGAGCTCAAAGGTGCTGTCACCCCACACACATTTCATGTACTTTTAAAATTGATGTCAATGTTTCACAGCAGAGTCGGGTCTACGTTTTATCACTTAGCCACTCTGTGTATAGGAAATGCACTTGTATAGCAAACCTAAATCTTTCCTGCCATAATGTCCTTCTCAGATATGAAGCCAGTGCCACAGAATTCTGGGCACATGGTAGGAACCTCAGTGAATATTTACCAAATAAATAAACAAAGAATAAAATCTTTTTAAAAAAACTTTCACTCTAGAGAACAAAAAGGTTGCTGAAGTCATAATCATTATCTTCTTGATTCTAGAATCCTTCACTATAAATGCTACATATTAGGATTATCTAATTTTTTAATGAATAACTGAAGGAGTATATTTGCATCTTGAATCTCTGTAATATTAGTGATTTATAATAATAACAACTAAGAGATTACTGAGACCAACTCTTCTTTTACCGAGGATGTTCTGGCCCAGAAGAGTTAAATGTCCTGCTCTAGGTGACACAGATATTTTTAAGGCATCAAAATTATAGCCCTTTGTGCAAAAAGCTATCAAAATCTTTTGTATTCCTCAGTGACAGACACTACAAAAAATGCATTGTTCAGTAAAATAGTTATATGTCAAGATCCCATCACGGTAACAGACTCTAAGCACTTAATTCCTTTAGTTGTATGGAAAACTTTAATTAAGAGTTTCTCAAGGAATTGTTTTTAGTAAGATAACTCCCCATAAAGTAAAGAACCTACCAAATAAATAAAAAGTCACCTAAGCTTTCTTGGGTTGGTCCCCAAAGTGCTTGCTGTGAGAAACAATTCCTTGTTAGTGCAATACAATATAGCTCACAAATCTTACTTTAGTTTTGTGGTCTGTACCTGGAGCATTCAATGTCTATAGGAAGAGGGTAAAACTTCTCAACTTTGTCCTGGCAGGTTAGTATCATAAATCTAACCATGAAAAACATTTTGTGCATCAAGGAAAATTATAAGAGTAATATCAACATAGCTGGTTTAACAGCTGTTGTTAGTTATGAATAATTACTTTTTTTATTTTGCAAAGTATGTTTATTTATTTAGAACACATTAGCAGACATGGAGGAAGCACAGAGCAGTAAGACACGGAAGCTGTCCTCAAGGAAAAGGCTCTGTGTTACGGGGACAGAGTGTTGGCTTAGGCCTCTGGTACACTTTACTGCTCCATGTAACTAAAATGCCAAGAGACAATTCCAGCTTCCAGTGAGGCTTGATCCAATGGCTCACCCATGTCTCCAAGGACTGAGGTTCTCTCTATAGCTCTCTGTTTTCCATGGGGTCAAATCTATCCTCAGGCTCCAAACTTCTCGTAACAGCATCAGATACTCTCCTGGTGGGGGCAGGTGCTGCCACCCTCACCCCACACCGTCAAGGGAAGGAAAGCCTCTGATAACTTTTTTAGCAATAATTGGGGTCTACTTGGTTTTGACCAGCTTGAGAGGAGGGCCAACATTTGGACCGGTCACCAGAGCAAGGAGAATGCTCCACGGGGCTTGGGTCTGTGTCACCTGCTTGTGCCTGAACCACTAACTACAAATTAATCAGCTTAAGCCAAGCAGGGCAGGACCTAGGGTGGGGACAGCTTCAGCCAAATCACTCTCAGGGAGTGGAGAAAGGAGAGTTCCACCCAATTAGCCACAGGCTTCTGTTGTCTACATTAAGGAAAATGGAAAGTAGGGAAGCAATCTACAAATGTCTGCCAACAAATGCCCAAAAGTGACCTCAGGGTGAGATAGAAGTGAAGATTCCCTCCACCAGGAGCTGTTTGTGCACCTCAGGTGACATTTTTTTACTGCTGCAGACAACCAGCCATGCTGCATGAGCCACTGTGCAGTATTCAGGTGTGAGTGGGTTGCTTCAGCTTTCTCCTGGAGGACACATTCTGCAGGAAGGCCATTGTGCTATAAAAGATGTGTTTCACTCTTACTGAAGTGACAGAGGCTAGGAACTCAAAAGCAAGCTGCAGTCAGAGCCATCTGAAAAAAGTCGGACTTGTGGGCTCCTGCCAGTACCAGAGCCCAGTCAGTCTATGTCCCACAGCACGCACCTTGGCAGCAACTTCTTCAATACATAGTAATTGTATGCGTGTAATATTGTCACAGAGGTATATTAGAAAAAAGAACATCTCAGAGAGAGAAGCAGTATAATCACGGCGAAGAGCTTGGAAAGGGAAGCTGAATGGCTCAGCTGCTAGTCCAATCTGTGGCAGGAAGTCACTAGAGGCCATGTTCGCATCTGGGCTCTGGAGTCAGTCAGTTTCACAGGCCACTAACTGTGTGACCTTGGGCAATTTACTTAACCTCTCTGGCCCCAAACTTTCTCCTCTATAAAACAGTAAGAAGAATAATCCTTATTCTTAGTGCATCTTGCTACACTTCAGCTTGCTCCTATGTAAGCAAGTGAGTGAATGTTTTAAATAGTTATTAATTGAATGTTTTAAATAATTATTAATTGCCTGGTGGATGGATGTAAGAGAGGTGGTGTTATTCCTGTGACATGGAAAAACATTGGGAGGTGAACAAAGTTGACTGAAACTTGCACAACGTAACAATTTGGAGATGAACCCAAACCTGCTCGCTCCCCGTGCCTATGAACCGGTTGCTGTGCTGTTTCCAGGAGGACGGGGTGTATCCTGAGGACATATGCTTGTTGGACATGACCCAGGACTGGCAGGAGTAAACTGATGGTATCTCTTTATAATCATCTCACCATTTCATGCTTCATTAATAACCACGTTTTCCACTCTAAGAGTGTGGAAGTCAGAAGAATCAGCCCCTGTATGAAGCAAAACCTTTCCTTAGGAAATTTTTCAATTGTCAGGAGAAATGCTCCCAGACTCTGGATCTATTTCCATTGCAGGAGGGTCTTCTCTTCACCTATGAAGATAACTACACATTCTAAACAAAGCCCTGCAATGTGGCCAGTCTTGTAGAACACATAGTTTGGGTTTGATTTCTGGTTACACACTCTCTACGTGACTTTGGACAACTTATTCAAACTCTCTGAGCATTAGTTCATTTCCTCATCTATAGAAGAGGTGTGGACAATAATACCTTGTAGCATGGTCGTGGGAATAAGTTTGATGAATAGTATTTCACTTGATTCCTGGCACATAGGATTCGTGAGTGGTGGCTTTATTTGTTGAAGCCACTTTTGTTACTGGAATTTTGGAATCTGGGCTCAGAAAACTATATTTTAAATATAAAAAGTAAATAAATTAATTGATAGTAAATATACTGTCAATTAAAGATGTATTTAAACTGAAAAGTATTTAGTATTGTTGCTTTAAAAGTATCAGCTTGTCAGGGTGCCCAGGTATTGTTTTGAAATATGGTTGATGGGTTGCTGGTCAACAAGACATAAATGCTCATGGAAAACATGGTTCAAGGAACCAATCACAGGATTTCTAAGAGGAGACAATCCTAAGGAGTGCATTTGAAAGTTCTGTCCATGTGACCCCACCTTTCGCCAGCCACTCTGATTACTGTGCTTTAAAATGGTGCTGTCTGTACACAGGCGCAGCTGCCTTTTGCAGTAATGGTGCTGACATAACAATCAGCAAAGCAGCACGTGGGTTATCGGGAAGAGTGTGAATTTCCAAGCCCACCTGCTGCTTACTAACTAGTACGTTAGTGACTCTGACCAAGCTGTTTAAACTCTCCAGGCCTTAGTTTTCTCATCAATAGAATGTGCAAAATGATATTTCTCCATAAAATTGTTGTGAAACTTAAATAAGACAATGTGTCAACTGCTTGGCCCATAGGGAGCACTCAATAAACAGTTATTTGTGTGCTTTTGTGGTTTTCTAATTTTCCCTGGTTCTTGGCATGTGTTGGGTTCATTGGCTTTGTCTCTGTATTACATTTTCTAGATTCAAAGAACATGAAAAATGTCTAAACTCGTTCCCAAAACTGTGTCTTGTCCTACTGGTTAATTAATAATTTTAGTTTGGATGCCAGAGGTTTATGCTCTTTAGGAATCTGAGTCCTGTTTTCCCAGATGGGGTTTGAATTCCCCATGCCTTCTGACTCACAGGTATTCTAAGATTCTCTTACTTCAAAGGTGAATGGTCATGGTCTTGTAACCACTAACCAGTGAGTTTCTTTGTCCGAGACCTCTTTCTTGAAGTGGATTCAAGAATGTGCCTCATGAGCCCATTTCCACTTACATGGCTTCCTTCATCCTAGAGAATCACCAGTTCTTTCCTGGGTTGATCTGTGTATATCTAGGTGAGATGACTGGACATGCCCATTTGTTTGTTCCCCAAATGATCGCACTATGAAAACAGAGGATAAAAACCCAAACGCTGCTCTTTTATTTCCAAACTAGCTGTAGGAATGAATTTTCATTTTATGTTGATCCTGTTGCTCTGGAAATAACAGGTATATTTTATACATGATATAGGTGTGCTATGTGTCATAAAATAAGTGCTAGATATTCAAAGCATTAGGTGTTTGGAGTCAGAAACTGGAGTGTATGTGTTGGAATACATACATATATGTGTATATTACAAATATATGAACATTAGCCAACGTAAATGAGCCACAAGTAATAATAACAGTTATTACTATTATTAATGGTACATTACTATTGTTATTACAAATATAATTCCATTTATTATTAATGTTAATAATGCTGCTAATAAGAAAAATGGCTTCCTATTTATTGAATGCCTCTCGTGGCTAGGTGCTATGTTAAGTGCTATATGAATGTTACACTCCTCAAATTGATCTGCACATAAACCCTGAGAGGAAGTTTTGTATCTCTTATTTTAGGAAAAAGAAGCTGAGAGTCAGAGAGGCTACTAATTTGCCCAAGGTTACAGCTGGCAATTGGCAGAGCTGACCATTAATGGGTTGTGGGGAAAGGCCTGTGATAAAGTGGATAATGAGAGGCCTCTTGGGCCCATGAGCCAGGAGGATATGAAGAAGGATGGGGATGAGGTACCATCAGGCAGAGTCAGTGCCAGTAGGGGCAGGGTCAGCCCCTGCAGCTGCTTCTCCCTCACTCTACCTGATACACCCAGAGGCAAACACAGTTCTACAGAAGAAGGGACTGGACCACAGAGACAGAGTTCAAACTGCAGGTTCTGCAGGAGTGTGGCTGCTGCTCGAGATGACACTCTCATGGCAACAGGGCCCAGCTATTCTACCGATGCTCTGGGAGCTTATAGCGGCCTCACAGAAGTCCTGAGACACATACATCAATTCCTTTGGGCCTGGGGCATTCTGTTCAATAAGCTTGCTCCCATCACCAAAAGGAAAATGATATAGACTCACCTTTCCTTCTCTGCTTGCACAAGAATATTACCTTTGCTGAGCTAAAACCGAGGCAAATGCTAACAGGAGGTTGGAGGGGAGTTCTTTGTGATGCACACTTCGGGTGGAACAGGATGTTTTAGATTCTGTGTAGATAATCAGTTCTCTACATCAGGCCACTGGCCATACCATTTTCCTAGTCATCTAGGTTCCTTTTCCATCTTTTTAATGGAATCTTTGAGTTCCAATGTAGAAAGTGATCACCTTACTGAAGTCTGAGTTGGTCAAAGTCATGACTCTTAATTTAGAGTACATGACAAGTTAGGGACCCAGTTTTGCTCCTACCTCAAATACACTGGAGACCACAGCACTGAAGCTGAGTCAGATCTGGCTCCCTCAGGGATCATGACCAGCTGTCCTTTTCTGTCAGCATGACTCACTGAGGATGTCCACCTTTTGATTCTCTCATGCTGTGCCCTGGATACTCACCAGGCCTGTTTTAGCAGGTTTCAGAGGCCTGGCTTCCTGCCCAGAGTCTCCACCAGAGCTTTGGCCTAGCTCCTGTGCTTGGCTGAAAGCAGGAAGAACTAAACTTGGCCTGGTGGCCCACATCCCAAGTGCCCTCATTTCACAGGACATCCGGCTCTTTGTCTGCCTTCCTGATCAGGCCCCATGAAGTTGCTCACAAGCTCTGCTGCCCACAAAACTCCCACTTGCTTCCCTCAGTTCTGCTTCCCTGTGAGGGAAAAGGGAGAGCAGAGCCAGCTTGAATGCTCGTTATTGTCATTTGAGGACATTAATTCACAGCACCCATCTCTCCTCTGGATAAGTAATAAACTGAAAAAGACCCAGTCAGAGACCAAAATGCCAGTTGTATCACTGCTAAAGCAAGATTGCAAAGGCCTGGACCTTTACCCAAGATGGGTAAAGGCATCATATCATTTCCTTTGGCCCTGGGGCATCCCGTTCAATAAGCTTGCTCCCATCCCACCCTTGACCCAAGAGACGTTCTTAGCCAGAATAGCTGGATGATTACAGAACTTCACCACCCTCCCCCTTCCAGGGGCAAAGTCTTTTCTGAGGGTTTACAAGATGGAGGAAACCATGAGACTGCACGGGGCTGAGAGAGTCAGAAGGAAGTCTCCATTAGCCTCACTCAGTTGGGACTCATAGACCAAGAGTGTGACCTGACACCTGGACATCTCCCCCAAGAGAGGAGAGAGAATGCAGCAACTTCCCTGATCCTTCAGGGAAGGTAGAAGTTCTGAAATTCATGAGCTGGTGGGAATCCAGGGAAAGGGGAAACAGCACTCACCACCCTTCCCCATTCTGAACCCCCATCTGTATACACATACAAGAGTTGTAAGAACAAGTAACCAATGGGAAGACTAGGGGCAAATGAGAATGGCAAGGAAGAGAAAATGGGCAGAGAGCAAGGGTGTAAGGTTAGAAGGAAACATTAGAAATAGGAAATATATTGATAGGTAAGTTAGAGACTGAAGTATCCATTATCTTGTTGACATTTTTTGAAATGACTAAACATTATGCACTCTGACCAAAACACACTTAGGTTATAGAAAGAGTAAAAGAGCGGAATGGCTGTCATTCTCAAGTCACAACTACTCACTCAGAAATATACATTTTATGAGGTTTGTTGAGAATAGAATTTTCTTAAAATGACTAATACTTGTTTATTGGAACAGTTAAGGGCTTCATTGGATATAAACTAAGATCATATCTTCATTATTTGATTTGTTCAGGTTTTAAATTAACCAAAACAACTACATTAACCCAGTTTTCAACGAGGCATTTTTCATCTCCTTTGAAAATGCTGGGAGTTTAGAGGTGGCATTGCCAGGTCAAAGGGAATCTTACACTTGGGACAAAATAGTCAGTGACCTCATATCAGGAGTTGCCAACCACTCCCTCTAATGGGAGGATTTCCTTCATGCCCGAGGAAATCACAGGTTTTCTATAGCAGAACAGGAGGGTGGGAATCAAGCCAGTATTTAACAGTGAGTCTTAAAAGGTCTTTCCAGGGGTGTTCTAACAAGGCCACACCAACTTTGGAGCAAAAAAGAACTTGTTTAGGACAGCTGGCTAATCTTCTTGGCTTAATCAAGTTGGAACCAACTTGACAAGATACAGACTTGTTAAGAATACCAGTGCACACTTGACCAAACCCCCCATTAATGCTATTTTTAAAAATACCTTGAGACTTAACATTTTAATAAAAATAACTTGGTATTCTTTGCATACAAGTGTGACTCATTTAAGGAGAAAATTTATGGCAGCCAGTTCCTCAGTGATATCATAAAAATATGAATAGAGGGACATTTGCTTTTGAATATAGGGTAAACGCTAGCATATCAAAGTGGAAACAGTATCTTGCAAAGTATTCCTCCCAGGATTATCATAGCCCTGTGGAAATGCGTCATATACAGAGAAAGTTTCTCATGATCTTAGAGGAGTTAGAGGAAGGATTCTAAGTTATTGACTCCCATTCAGATCCTTCAAACACAGATCATATTTAAGAATATTTTAGGGCAGAACTGAAGATACTTTTTTATATACAAATCAGATGTATTTAAATGGACCATAGTATGACATGTACATGACTATATGCATATGCCATGTATGATTTTAGAACCCATCTTGCTGGGGTCTTTTCTTTTCTGGCACTGAGGAAACAAGTGGTCCTGTTGGGGAATCCCATGCAGCAAGGAACTGTGGGAGGCTTCAAGGAGTTGAAGGCAGCCTCTGGCCAGCAAGAAAATGAGTCAGATGCAAGGAATTGAATTATGCCAACAACTGCCTGAACTTGGATGTGGATCCTTCCACAGTTGAGTCTTGGATGAGGCCACAGCCCTGACTGATACCTTGATTACAGCCTTGGAAGACCCTGAAGCAGAGAATCTAGTGACACCATGCCCACCCAGACTCTTAACTCACAGAAACCATGAGATAATAAATGTATATTATTTTAAACTACTGTTTGTGGAAATATTGTTAGGTAGCAACAGAAAACTAATGTAATCAATCTCCTATAGTGGATTTCGAATATAGGGTATTCAGTCACTTGTCTCAGAGGCTATCTATAAGGAAATCCATGAAGGAGTCAAATGAGTAGATGATGGTGTAAATATCTAAAATTACAGTTAGAATAATGCCCGTGTCAAACTCAAAAAAGTACCTATTCACCACATAGACTGTAGCAAGGTTGGGCATTTAGAAGGCCTTCATGGTCTTGTAGAAAAGCATACCTTGGAGATACAGAACTCTCTATTCCTTTAAAGGCCAGAACAATAGAGTCTCTACAATACATTCTCATCAAGCTATCAAATGATATTGGAAAAAGTCCATTTCCCACATACTTCTTATTAGACCAAAAAGATACCTTTAAACATTAGCCATAATACAAATGCAGAAACAGTAGGTACATCTTTCTCATTCTTTAAAATAAAGAACAGACTTCTTAAAAACTGAGGCTCAGAAATAAGCCAGGGACAGAAAGATAAATATCACATGTTCTCACTCATATGTGGGAGCTAAAAAACAAATTTGAGGCCATGAACAGTGAGAGTAGAATTGTGGGTATTAGAAGCTGGGCACTTTGGGAGGCTGAGGTGGGAAGATCACGAGGTCAGGAGTTCGAGACCAGCCTGACCAACATAGTGAAACCCCATCTCTACTAAAAATACAAAAAAATTAGCCAGACATGGTGGCACACGGCTGTAATCCCAGCTACTCAGGAAGCTGAGGCAAGAGAATCGCTTGAACCTGGGAGGTGGAGGTTGCAATAAGCTGAGATCATGCCACTGCACTCCAGCCTGGCTGACAGAGTGAGATTCCATCTCAAAAAAAAAAAGAAGAAGCTGGGAAGGGTACGGAGGAGGGGAGGATGGGCAGAGTTTGGTTAATACAAAATTGCAGCTAGGTAGGAGGAGTGAGCTCTGGTGTTCTGCAGTACTGGAGGGTAAACTATAATTTATTGTATAGTCTCAAAAAGCTAGAAGAGAGAATTTTTGAATGCTCACAAGACAAAGTAATGATAAATGTTTCAGGTGATGGCTATGCTAATTACCCTGATTTGATCATTACACATTGTATACACATATTGAAATACCATTCTGTATCCCATAAATATGTACAAGTGTCAACTAAAAAGAAAAAGAAAAAAGTTATTCAAAAAACTCCAGAACTTCAAAGGTTATGTTTTTTTCTTATTATTTGTTAGCAACAAAAATGATGGGGGTGAAGAAGTTCAACAGAGAAGAGAAAACTGCTTAAGGTGCAAATTTTCTTTACCCTGTTTTGTGTCTGCCTCTCAAGCATGACTTCTCCAGGTTAGTGTGCTGCCAGAGCAGGAGGTCCTTTGGAACAATCCAATACAGCTGACAACAGCTGTGAACAGTGCAGCCCATGGCAATAACAGAGAGACACACAAGCCCAAGAGACCTGAATCCCTCACTCCTCTGTGGGAGAACAAATAGCCACATTTTTTTTCCTAACCTGAGAGTAGATGTATTACAGAACTTGGTTGCATTCAATTTCCAAATGAAAACCAGCACCAGGCAGTTCCAATATGGCCAAATAGGAACAGCTCCAGTCTATAGCTCCCAGCGTCAGTGACACAGAAGACGGGTGATTTCTGCATTTCCAACTGAGGTACCGGGTTCATCTCACTGGGGCTTGTCAGAAGCCCACAGAGTGTGAGCTGAAGAAGGGCAAAGCATCGCCTTACCTGGGAAGCACAAGGGGTCGGGGAATTCCCTTTCCTAGCCAAGGGCAGCCATGACAAATGGTACCTGGAAAATCGGGACACTCCCACCCTAATACTGCACTTTCCCAATGGTCTTAGTAAACGGCACACCAGGAGATTATATCCTGTGCCTGGCTCAGAGGTTCCCATGCCCACGGAGCCTCGCTCATTGCTAGCACAGCAGTCTGAGATTGAAATGCAAGGTGGCAGTGAGGCTGGGGGAGGGGCACCCGCCATTGCTGAGGCTTGAGTAGGTAAACAAAGTGGCCTGGAAGCTCGAACTGGGTGGAGCCCACCACAGCTCAAGGAGGCCTGCCTGACTCTGTAGACTCCACCTCTGGGAGCTGAACAAAAGGCAGCAGAAACTTCTACAGACTTAAATGTCCCTGTCCGACAGCTTTGAAGAGAGTAGTGGTTCTCCCAGCACGGAGTTTGAGATCTGAGAATGGACAGACTGCCTTCTCAAGTGGGTCCCTGACCCCAAGTAGCCTACTGGGAGGCACCTCCCAGTAGGGGCTGACTGACACCTCATATGGCCGGGTGCCCATCTGAGACGAAGCTTCCAGAGGAAGGATCAGGCAGCAACATTTTCCATTCTGCAATATTTGCTGTTCTGCAGGCTCTGCTGGTGATACCCAGGCAAACAGGTCTGGAGTGGACCTCCAGCAAACGCCAACAGACCTGCAGCTGAGGGTCCTGAGTGTTAGAAGGAAAACTAACAAACAGAAAGGACATCCACACCAAAACCCCATCTGTACGTCACCAACATCAAAGACCAAAGGTAGATAAAACCACAAAGATGGGGAGAAACCAGAGCAGAAAAGCTGAAAATTCTAAAAATCAGAGCGCCTCTTCTCCTCCAAAGGAATGCAGCTCATCACCAGCAACGAAACAAAGCTGGACAGAGAATGACTTTGACAAGTTGAGAGAAGAAGGCTTCAGATGATCGGTTATAACAAACTTCTCCAAGCTAAAGGAGGATGTTTGAACCCATCGCAAAGAAGCTAAAAACCTTGAAAAAAGATTAGACGAATGGCTAACTAGAATAAACAGCATAGAGAAGACCTTAAATGACCTGATGGAGCTGAAAACCATGCCACAAGAACTATGTGATGCATGCATGAGCTTCAGTAGCTGATTCAATCAAGGGGAAGAAAGGGTATCAGTGATTGAAGATCAAATGAATGAAATGAAGAGAGATGAGAAGTTTAGAGAAAAAAGAATAAAAAGAAATAAACAAAGTCTCCAAGAAATATGGGAATATGTGAAAAGACCAAATCTATATCTGATTGGTGTACCTGAAAGTGACGGGGAGAATGGAACCAAGTTGGAAAACACTCCTCAGGATATTATCCAGGAGAACTTCCCCAACACAGCAAGGCAGGCCAACATTCAAATTCAGGAAATACAGAGAATGCTGCAAAGATACTCCTTGAGAAGAGCAACTCCAAGACACATAATTGTCAGATCCACCAAAGTTGAAATGAAGGAAAAAATGTTAAGAGCAGCCAGAGAGAAAGGTTGGGTTACCCACAAAGGGAAGCCCATCAGACTAACAGCTGATCTCTCAGCAGAAACTCTACAAGCCAGAAGAGAGTGGGGGCCAATATTCAACATTCTTAAAGAATTTTCAACCCAGAATTTCATATCCAGCCAAACTAAGCTGCATAAGTGAAGGAGAAATAAAATCCTTTACAGACAAGCAAATGCTGAGAGATTTTGTCACCACCAGGCCTGCCTTACAAGAGCTCCTGAAGGAAGCACTAAACATGGAAAGGAACAACCAGTACCAGCCACTGCAAAAACAAGCCAAATTGTAAAGACCATCGATGCTAGGAAGAAACTTCATCAACTAACGAGCAAAATAACCAGCTAATATCATAATGGCAGGATCAGATTCACACATAACAATATTAACCTTAAATGTAAATGGGCTAAATGCTCCAATTAAAAGACACAGAGTGGCAAATTGGATCAAGAGTCAAGACCCATCAGTGTGCTGTATTCAGGAGACCCATCTCACATGCAGAGACACACATAGGCTGAAAATAAAGGGAGGGAGGAAGACCTACCAAGCAAATGGAAAACAAAAAAAAGCAGGGGTTATAATCCTAGTCTCTGATAAAACAGACTTTAAACCAACAAAGATCAAAAGAGACAAAGAAGGCCATTATATAATGGTAAAGGGATCAATTCAACAAGAAGAGCTAACTATCCTAAGTATATATGCACCAAATACAGGAGCACCCATATTCATAAAGCAAGTCCTCAGGGACCTACAAAGAGACTTAGACTCCCACACAATAATAATGGGAGACTTTAACACCCCACTGTCAACATTAGACAGATCAACGGGAGAGAAAGTTAACAAGGATACCCAGGAATTGAACTCAGCTCTGCACCAAGCAGACGTAATAGACATCTACAGAACTCTCCACCCCAAATCAACAGAATATACATTCTTCTCAGCACTACATCACACTTATTCCAAAATTGACGACATAGTTGGAAGTAAAGTACTCCTCAGCAAATGTAAAAGAACAGAAATCATAATAAACTGTCTTGCAGACGACAGTGCAATCAAACCAGAACTCAGGATTAAGAAACTCACTCAAAACCACTCAACTACATGGAAACTGAACAACCTGCTCCTGAATGACTACTGGGTACATAACAAAATGAAGGCAGAAATAAAGATGTTCTTTGAAACCAACGAGAAAAAAGACACAACATACCAGAATCTCTGGGACACACTTAAAGCAGTGTGTAGAGGGAAATTTATAGCACTAAATGCCCACAAGAGAAAGCAAGAAAGATCTAAAATTGACACCCTAACATCACAATTAAAAGAACTAGAGAAGCAAGAGCAAACACATTCAAAAGCCAGCAGAAGGCAAGAAATAACTAAGATCAGAGCAGAACTGAAGGAGATGAAGACACAAAAACCATTCAAAAAATCAATGCATCCAGGAGCTGGTTTTTTGAAAAGATCAACAAAATTGATAGACCGCTAGCAAGACTAATAAAGAAGAAAAGAGAGAAGAATCAAATAGACGCAATAAAAAATGATAAAGGGGATATCACCACCAATCCCACAGAAATACAAACTACCATCAGAGAATACTATAAACACCTCTATGCAAATAAACCAGAAAATCTAGAAGAAATGGATAAATTCCTGGACACACATACCCTCCCAAGACTAAACCAAGAAGAATTTGAATCCCTGAATAGACCAATAACAGGCTCTGAAATTGAGGCAATAATTAAGAGCCTACCAACCAAAACAACTCCATGACCACATGGATTCACAGCCAAATTCTAACAGTGATACAAGTGGGAGCTGGTACCATTCCTTCTGAAACTATTCCAATCAATAGAAAAAGAGGGAATCCTCCCTAATTCATTTTATGAGGCCAGCATCATCCTGATACCAAAGCCTGGCAGAGACACAACAAATAAAGAGAATTTTAGACCAATATCCCTGCTGAACATCCATGTGAAAATCCTCAATAAAATACTGGCAAACTGAATCCAGCAGCACATCACAAAGCTTATCCACCACAATCAAGTGGGCTTCATCCCTGGGATGCAAGGCTGGTTCAACATACACAAATCAATAAATGTAATCCAGCATATAAACAGAACCAAAGATAAAAACCACATGATTATCTCAACAGATGCAGAGAAGGCCTTTGACAAAATTCAACAGCCCTTCATGCTAAAAACTCTCAATAAACTAGGTATTGATGGGACATATCTCAAAATAATAAGAGCTATTTATGACAAACCCACAGCCAATATCATACTGAATGGGCAAAAACTAGAAGCATTCCCTTTGAAAACTATCACAAGAGAGGGATGGCCCCTCTCATCACTCCTATTCAACATAGTGTTGGAAGTTCTGGCCAGGGCAATCAGGCAGGAGAAGGAAATAAAGAGTATTCAATTAGGAAAACAGGAAGTGAAATTGTCCCTGTTTGCAGATGACATGATTGTATATTTAGAAAACCCCATCATCTCAGCTCAACATCTCCTTAAGCTGATAAGTAACTTCAGCAAAGTCTCAGCATACAAAATCAATGTGCAAAAATCACAAGCATTCCTATACACCAATAACAGACAAACAGAGAGCCAAATCATGAGTGAACTCCTATTCACAATTGCTTCAAAGAGAATAAAATACCTAGGAATCCAACTTACAAGGGATGTGAAGGACCTCTTCAAGGAGAACTACAAACCACTGCTCCAGGAAATAAAAGAGGATACACACAAATGGAAGAACATTCCATGCTCATGGGTAGGAAGAATCAATATCATGAAAATGGCCATACTGCCCAAGGTAATTTATAGATTTAATGCCATCCCATCAAACTACCAATGACTTTCTTCGCAGAATTGGAAAAAACTACTTTAAAGCTCATATGGAACCAAAAAAAGAACCCTCATTGCCAAGACAATCCTAAGCCAAAAGAACAAAGCTGGAGGCATCATGCTATCTGACTTCAAACTATACTACAAGGCTACAGTAACCAAAATAGCATGGTACACCAACATGGCACATGTATACATAGGTAACAAACCTGCACATTGTGTACATGTACCCTAGAACTTAAAGTATAATTTAAAAAAATTTTAAAAAAAAGAAAACCAGCACCTTGGATTTGTAAAGAGGCATCTACTCTGCTTGTGGAAAATCAAACTATATAATATGAGGGAGAATGGAGTGAACTGACTGGGATCAGTTCTCTGAATCAAAAAGAGTGCTAGAGGTTGGCACAAGAGGTTGGGATCCTTTGAAAGAGCTGTATAACTATGTAGAGTGTTGTTTTGTATATCAAAGTACCAGCTGCAGCTCTAGAATGGCTAATGGGTCTCAGTGTTTAATCCTAGCTCCAACTGATTAGGAAGGACTGCTTGGCAGGGTGGTGTGCTGCTCACACCCATAATCCCAACACTTTGGGAGGCCAAGGTGGGCTGAGCTCAGGAGTTTGAGACCAGCCTGGGCAACATGGCAAAATCCCATCTCTACAAAAAATACAAAAATTAGTTAGGGTGTGGTGGCATGCACCTATAGTCCCAAATAGTTGGGAGGCTGAGGTGGGAGGATTGCTTGAGCCCAGGAGGGTGAAGTGAGTCATAATCTTCACTGCAGCCTGGCTGACAGCAGAAGACCCTGTCAAAAAAAAAAAAAAAAAAAAAAAAAAGGAAGGCCTGTCTGCTAAAGTGTTGTCTAGAAGCACTTAAATCTGAACCAGTGGGAAAGAATCCTCACTGACGGAAGAGTTAGATCCCTAAGCTGAGTTTTCCTTACAGGCCTCTAAACTTTGACACCAGCCAGCCATGTGTGCTGAGAAGAGCTAAAGGACACAAAGCCAGAGCCAGGAGGTGATGTATGTCATGGACTGAGAATGTACAAGGAAAGCTCACTACAGGAACCCCACAGGAAGGGGACAAATCTCCCTTCCAAACCACTTGAAACTCTGTTGAAAAATCCCTCTTTTGTTGGCTGAGCACTGTCAAGGCTAAAACTCTACACATTTCCAAGCAGATTAAAGCAAGAGTTTTCGTTTTTGTTTTTCCTTATTTTGTTTTCACATATTATGCAAATATACAATCATGTCATCTGCAAACAGGGACAATTCTATCTCCAATTTGGCTTACAGGTATTCTGCCTTCTATGGTAGGCTTCCAGAATGAAGCTGAGTTATCCACAAAGGCATCTAAACTTTAACTTTAGCCTCAATGTTATAATGCTTTAATTACCAAAAACTTAAGAATGGCACAATGAGCTCAACTATGATGCAAACTCAGCAGCTTCCATGACTGCGCTTTGCTTCTTCCCCTTCCAATGGCTCACTGAAGAGGTGGGAGGAAGCAGGAAATTTTGTTGCCCTTTTTCTTCTGTTGTTTTAAAATGAAATGTTTTTGAATCTAGGAAGATTCCTATTGGAATGTTTCTGCTCTATTTCTGTTTCTAAAGGCTGACCAAGTACTCAGGCCTGGCTTTTCTGGGAAGCTAACACCAGGCCCCTGGGGAATGCTTCCATGGTTCACTGGAGCGAGTGAGGAAAGGAAAGAGCCAGCTATTACAAATAGATCATGAATCATTTCCTGCAGCATAATTAGTCTTCTGGAATCCCTAAAAGTCCTGGCTACAGAGGCAGTCCAAAGTCCCAGAGAAACAGTTTAATGTTTATAGTTAATCCTTTCAATAGAATACTATGCAGCCATTACAATGAAGTAGTAGAGGCAAGTTTGTATTAGTCTGCTCTCACACTGCTAATAAAGACATACCTGAGACTGGGTCATTTATAAAGAAAAAGAGGTTTAATGGACTCACAGTTCCACATGGCTGGGGAGGCCTCACAATCATGGTGGAAGGCAAAGGAGGAGCAAAGGCATGTCTTACATGATGGCAGGCAAAAGGGTGTGTGAGGGGGAACTGCCCTTTATAAAACTATCAGATCTCATGAGATGTATTCACTATCACAAGCTATTCGTGAAGCCTTGTTAGTTATAAGCCTTTACATGTACATTTGGGTAGGTTTAAATAAAGGAAAAAATCCGAGAGTATATATACCAAAGTGTCAGCAATGACTATTTCCAGATTGAGGTATAATAGGTTTTCTGTCTTCCCCTCCTCCTTCCTTTCTTCCTTCTTTTAAAATTTTCTCAATATTCTAGAGTAAGTATTTATGACTTCTGTGCATTTGCGAAGATGTTCACTGAGTTCCCTGGGTCCTTTTTTCTGTTCCTGACTTTACCCCACACTCCTGCAGAGTTCTTATGACTTGCCACTATTGTTCTGCATAGATTAGAAAAACTTTTAAATCAGACCCCAGGTTGAATCCCAGCACTGGTACCTACTACCCAAGTGACCTTTGGAAATTTGGTTAACTCAATGACTCTCATATTCCATGTTCTATAAAATCAGGGACTTACTACCTACATGAAAGCACTACAGTCAAATGAGGAAATCATTTTCATCAAATGAGGTTAAATGAGATATTAAATGGTATTTAGAGATATTAAATACCATTTAATATCTCATTTATCTTAGTATTTGTCAACTGTAAAACAATCTACATTTGGTAACTCTTATCACAATTTCTTTGCTGTTCACACAGGAATAGAAAAAGTCAGGACGACTCAAGCACAGTGTGGCAGGATCACTTCTTACAAGTGGGTTGGGGACAAGTAATCATTCATCATGCCCCTAACCCACTTTTAACTGGGTTCATAATCATTCATTTTTGACAGAAATGCTATTATCTAAATTGAATTTCCCTAGTTCTTTCAATAATGGTCTTTCTAGTTATTTTTTCCCAATCTGATATTTAATCGAAAAGGCTTTAAGAAACATAAGCTGTGAAACCTGAGGAAAGCGATGTACAAGTAGAACAGTTTATGAAATGTGCTAAGATGCAGCCCAGTGTGGTTACTGGCAACAGTGAGAATTACAGCACAAGGGTCAAAGCAACACGTTAAAAGCCAGATTCTCAAAAAATCCCTAGAACCTCTCTGTGAGATGGGCTTATGCCTGGGGTTAAACAGAACACAATCCTATTAATAAAAATAGCAACAAAAATTGCCCTTTTGACAGTGAACTATTTACCCGGGTGAAGAATATTAGCATCAATGGTAAGCTTCACTGCAAAAAGAAAGAATTTGTAATTGCACCTTGCTTGTTACTCATTTGTCTGTTCCCTGCTTTCTCTCAGTGCAGGCATAGATAAGTTCTTTCGTACTTAGAAGCTATTTCACAGAAGGCCTGAAGACATACACAATGATAAGGAAGAAGTATAGAGTCTAATCTACTTGGGCACACAGATAAATATTGAAAGCTTTGTGGATTTTACTTTTCAAAGAAAAGTTGCAGATATTGTGCAATGAAAACTCATAAATCTTTTACCTAGATTCACCAGATGTTAACATTTTGCCTCATTTGCTTTATCTCTTTCTGTCTATATGTACATACATTATTTTTGTTGTTACTGTTGAACCTTTAAAGAGGAAGTTGTGAATTTTCTTTTTCATGGGTTTTTCTTCATTAAACTGAATGTCTGAAATGTATTTTCCACAAGGTAGAAGACATTTTGGAGTTTTCAGCTACATTTGAAACTTCTCTAACTTTCAAACTGCCGAGAGAAGATCTCTTAGCAATTGTGCTTTGTGGGTTCCAAAACTAGCGCTGGCCCTTAATAACACTACGGGCTTTCGCAAGTCACTTAATCCTTCTCAAACTCAGTTTTCTCATCTGTTATGGGAGGTAATTATATGTGCACCCTTGGATAGCAGTGAGGGTTAAATGAAATATTGTGGAAAGCACTTTGAAGTGCTTTTCCGTGCATATAAAAAACGTTATTCAGACTACCAATGAAATAATCTCGACTCAAGATCTCCTGATTGTACACTGGCCCTGCAACCATGTTGATCCTCATACCTGCAGGTGCTGATTGGTAGGTACTCAATAAACCATGCAGAGGCAGGAGGCAGGGAGCTCCTGTACCTGTCTATGATCCAGCACTGCCGTCTCCAAGGCAGTGGTTCTTAGGCTTCAGTGTGCATCAGATTCACTGAAGTATGGTGAAAAGCCCTGACTGCTAGGCCTCACCTGCAGAGTTTGATTCCGTAGGTCTAAGATGGGCCTGAGAATCTGCATTTCTAACAAGTCCCTTAGTGATGTTGAAGCTGATTCCAGCATCAGACTTTGAGAACCCACCACTCTAAAGCATGGCTTACCATCTGCCCATGTACCTTAGTTGGGCAAATTTGTTTTATGGGTGTTCCTATGTGGGAGAAAGCTAAGGTTAATAGAAAAGTGTTACACAGTACTCTAAAGTGGTACTTTGCAAAACTTAATGGGCCTACAACTCACCTAAGAATCTTGTTATAACTGGATTTTACTTCATTAGGCCTAAGGTGGGCCCATGATTCCCAGGTGGTGCTTGCACTACTGGTCCACTGACTACATTCTGACTGATAAGCCTGGAAAGTGCAGCTCATGGCTGTGCATTTGCTTTCTTTAAAAAAGAAAATGGATATTTTTAAATTTATTACTAAATATGTTAAGCTTTCTGCTCTCTGCTACTTGTCTGCTTTTCAGATAATTTGACAGTGAGTTCAACCCTGCAATAACCAATTTTTTTCTTTAAAAATTATATTATTTAATAATAGATTTGAAGGAGCTTACAAAAATACATATGAAAATACATACAAAACTTCTGCTCTACATCTATGGCAGGGGTGTCCAAGGCCATAGACATTTGGCTTCTCTGGGCCACATTGGAAGAAACTGTTTTAGGCCACACATAAAACACACTAACACCAATGATAGCTGATGAGCTAAAAAAGTAAAAATAAAATAAAATCACAAAAAAACTCAATGTTTTAAGAAAGTTTATGAATCAGTAGTGGCCAAGTTCAAAGCCATCCTGGGCAACAGGCAGATTGACAAGCTTGATCTATGGCTTCTGGATGCAAAAGAAGACTACTTCATGAGAGAGGATGCAGCAGTACTATTTTTCCCCTATTAATTTTAGATGACACATAATAATTATACATATTATGGAGCACAGGAGTGATATTTCGATACATGTATACAATGTGTAATGATCAAATCAGGACAGTTAGGCTATCCATCACATCAAGCATTTCTTATTTCTTTCTGTTGGGAACATTCAAACTCCTCTCCTCTAGCTTTTTGAACATATACAATAAATTATTAACTATATTCACCCTGTAGTACTGTAGGATACTAGAACCCATTCTTCCTGTCTAGCTATAATTTTGTGTTTGTTAACCAATGTTTTTCTATTTCCCAGCTTCAAATATGAACAATTCCACTCTCTCCTTCCATGAGCTCATTTTTTTAGTTCCCACATTAGTGAGAACATGTGATACTTCTTTCTCTTCCTTTTTAACATAAGTCCACCATGCTTATCCATGTTGCCATGAATGACAGCATTTCACTCTTTTTAATGGCTGAATAGTGCTCTATTGTGTGTATGGACAGCATTTTCCTTACCCATTCATCTGTTGATAGTTTAGGTTGATTCCATATCTTGGCTATGGTGAATAGCACTGCAAGAAACATGCAGGAGAGCAGTGCTATTGACCAATCATTTAAAACACCTGGTGAATTAAATCATCAGGGAAAAATCCATTCTCTTTAAAATTTAAGAAAATGTTCTCCTGTATTTTTGCATTTTTGGTTGGTGGGCTGGGGGAAAACTATTTCAGAGGCGGAACAGTTAGAATTTGTCAACGATTTGAAGAAATAAAAATAAAAGAAAAATGAAAACAGAAAACCAGTGACAAATTTCAAAGGTTAATGAAATTGATGTTAGTGCTTTTATTCAAAGAAGGAAGGAATTAGCAAGGTCAAACAGGCTTTGGGGAGGAAGAGGGGTAGATTAATAATAAGCTGTAATTAATATTGTTTGGAGCTCCTTTATGGCATCTCCTTGCACCTTTCCAGTAAACAGTTGGAAATGTGGGAATGTGGCTCAAGGAAGCCAAGGGAGAAGAGGATATCAAGGAACATCAGATGTGCTCATCACTTCCAAATGCTGCTTATGTAATGATACATGTGGATTAAACATTGGAACTTATACACAATTATACAAGTTAATAAGCAGCCTTCAAAAGAGCAATTTTGGTAGAATAGTGATGTTAGTTCAGAGTTAGGGAGTGAAATAGCAGTGGTAGCAAGGCACTGGAAAATTGGTCTCATGTAAGTCACTCTTTCTAGATAGATGATGAAAAACAGAAAACAATAAGGAAAGAATCTTAAACTAAGGCACATCAAAGTTACCTGGAGTACTTGTTGTACCCAGATTGCAGGGGCTCCACCTCAAGTTTCTGATGCTGTTGGATGGACATGGAGGCCAAGAATTTGCATTTCTAGCATGTTTCCAGTACTGAGGCGGCTAGTTTGGGGACTACTCTTTGGAAATCATTGATTTTGATCACAGTATTATCATTCGAAGCCAGATTATTCTTCATTGTGTGGAGCCGTCCTGTGCTTTATGAGACATTTGGAAACATATCTAAATAGATACCAATAGCACCCCCGCATTGTGACAACCAAAAATGTTTCTATGCATTACCAAATGTCCCCTGAAGATGAAAACGGCCTGCAGGTGAGAAAACTGCTTTGGATGACCCTACAAATCACGAGTGTCTGCAAGCAGATCCCAAACACCAGAGAGGGGCTTGGTCTAGAAAATAAAGATATGCATGAAACAACAGAACAGAGCCTCCAGGGTCGGTCATCTATACTCCTTGAAATTACATATCAGGTTATGACTGAGGGCTCAGTTTTTAGCTTTTAAATGAATTAATCCCAGAAAAATCAAATTGGAACTCACCTCTACTGGAATTTCAGATTGCTTTCGAATTTCTGAGTCCTGGAGCCCTGAAAAGCAACGCTCTCCAATTCATGAATATCCCTTTGTCTTCTAAAATACAGGCTTCCTGGATCACTGCCTCACTTATATTTAAGTGTCCTCAATTATAACTTCCTTATTCCGAAGGCCCTGCCAGTTGTTTAAAAAGCAATGTTCTGCACCAGGTGGGCAAGTTTAAATATTCCATGCTCAGAAAAGAAGTTTTTTGAAAGAAAAAAAATACACTGGGACTTCGTAAATTTTTACGAATCCAGATCTTGCAACTATGGGCCTTCAGGCCTTCCAGTCGTGAACGTTAATGAAGATGAAGGCCCGAATCTCCCTCAGTACGCTTACCATTAAGGCCTTGTTACTTAAATTGTTGAACCAGGACAAGCAGCATAGGCATCACCTGGGAACTGGTTAGAAATGCAGCATCTCAAGCCTCACTCCAGATCCATTAAATCAAAAGCTGCATTTTAACAAGATTCCAGGTGCTTCCCATGCACCTTAAAACGAAAAGCAATGGGTGAGAGTCTTGAAATCCACCATGCTTCCAGAACCTTCAAAACACCAACTATTTATTCAGAACAGCAATTTTGCATTAATTTATATGACTTTGATAAATGTCCACCTCCTTCTCGAGATTGAAACACTAAAAGGGGAAATCTCCCACTGTCGGACCCTAGAGCTCCTCTCCCTTTCCTAACAAATGGGTATTTGAAAATCTGCTGACTAAATCAATGAACTATAACCTGGAATCTCATCATTATCTGCTCCTCCCAACCCACAACCTCAAATAGGTTTCAGAAGAGGTTTAACTTCTTAATTAACATGCTGAGAAAACCTGAACTTTCTCAGATCTCTGAGGGATGATTATGAAGGATCTCTGAGATAAGTTATTCCTTACTTTTTGCTTGAATTATGCATTTATCCAAGATTTTATGTCCCCAGCTAAGAGTTCTCTGCATATTGGAAAGAGAGAAACTATTGAGTATATTCTCTATAATGCTGCATGAGGACTTTTATTCTTGTATAATTTAAAAATTTTTCTTTGTTGTAGTTGTTTTCTCCATCAGGAAAGGTTATTAGAGTATGAGTAAAGTGTTATGAATTAACAAAATTACAGTTAAAAAAACTTTTCACTTACAATTCACATATTTGTATATTTACTTATAGCTTAATCTGCCTTTCCATAACAGAATTGAAAGCAGCTGGGCACAGTAGCTCACACCTGTAATCCCAAGCACTTTGGGAAGGTGAGGCGAGAGGATAGCTTGAAGCTGGGAGTTGAAGACCAGCCTGGGCAACATAACAAGACCCTGTCTCTACAAAAAAAAAAATTTTAAATATAAAAAATTAGCCAGGTCTAGTAGTGGCATGTGCCTGTAGTCCCAGCTACTTGGGAGGCTGAGGCCAGAGGATTGCTTGAGCCCAGGAGTTTGAGGCTGCAGTGAGCTACGATTGCACCACTGCACTGCAACCTGGGAGACAGAGAGAGACCTTGTCTCAAAAAAAAGAAAAAGAAAAAGAATTTAAAGCAAATGTTTACAATGAAATGATAATAAAACATAACTAAAGCAATTTACTAAGGCATGGCATGGGTTATAGTGATCTGATCTCTTTCCCTGTTCATGCTGATAAAAAAAGTGTCTCATGTTTTATAACCTAGAAAGTGTAATACCGCAGGCAATGTCTCTGTTCCCACCATCCAAACAGTAAAAGGGATTCTACTATGACTTTTGTGAAACATCATTTAACTACCTCAATGCTTTTTTCCAAGTCAAAAAAAAACAAAACTCAAAAAACAAGAATAGACAACTGATATTACTAACAGTGTTTTTATTTACAAATAATTGTTTTTATTAGGCCATTTGGAAAACCACTAACATTTTTTATTTTAGAAAACATTAAATAATAAACAAGATGTTATACAGTACTTTGGATAACTTCTTCCATCAGTTTAGTGCAATGTATCATTGGCACCGAAAAGTAAAATTTTCATTTATTTTCCCCTTTCATCTTCAGCTGTGCAGTTATATGACCATAAAGGAAATGAACCATTAAAAATGGATCTACGGCCATATATTCTGCCGTTACTCAAAGGCTTAATGATTTATTTTCCCCCTCCAGCCCTGCCTTTACCAGGTTAAATGACAGAAGACCTTCTATTGTACCTATTGTTCAAAAAATATTACTGTTCTGTGGAACCTGGGAGAGTCAAATTGATAAGAGAAACTGAATCATACTGATGAGGTGAAGGAAAGGTCTGCTGGTGTGGGGCAGGGCACTCTTTCTCAGCAGCCAAGATAACTTGTCATACATGAAGCAGAGAGAATGCACCAGATGAAAATCTCTCGAATTGTGTTCCTTGAAGGATCTCTTAAAAAAAAAAAAATCTGAAACATCATCCACTGAACAAATGAAAGGCTTATATGTTTACTATGAAGAAACATTTAAAACCACCGTCACACTAGGACATTACTGAGATACTAAAATATCTGTCCATCATACTGTCATTTGGAATAAATAGTTTCCTTTTTTCTTTAATGTTGCTAGGATTGCCATAAGGCAGAGATATTTCAGTGAGCTCAGCATTTGGTGGGCTCTTCCCCTTTCAATCCCTCTCCATTAGGAGGTCAAGAGGGAAATGCCTAAATTAAGCCTTGTCCAAATTACTTAGTTCTAAAGATTTTCACTGCATACTACTAGTAGGATCAAAACATCTTTTGGGAAATTCTATAATTTGTTACTTTACCTTGGGTAAGAACATCTTTAACCATCTTAAATAGATAAATTTTTATCTAATTTTTCAGAAAGAGAGACACTGAGATTTTCACACTTCTTTTTTTATGAAGTATTCTAATTTAACAATGGCCCCTGCCAAGAAATGCTCCCTTATACTCTAGTCTAAGCCAGTTTCCTCTTGTTCTATTCTTAGTGCATATGGAGAACAGCTGGTCACCATCCTCTCTGTGCCAACCCTTCATATACTTGAAAACCATCAATGGTTTGCCCCTCAGTCTTCTCTTCTCCAGGCTGAATAATCCCAGTTCCTTTAATTTTTCATCATAGATCTTTTTTTCCAACCCTTTAATCATCTTTGTGATTCCTGGCAAAAATAGCAGAAAATATTTTGATTACTTAATCAGAAATTAAGACAAACCTCAGGAATGATGCCTTTTAAAAGTTACACTGTTTTGTAATATATTGGTAAAATATGCAGGGAGGAAATACAGTTGGGGGTTCATGGATCTTAGAATTCCAACTTGCCCTGCTCCTCCAGTGTGTGTAAATCCCATTCCAACACATCCCATGCCTCTGAGCATGGGATTTGCTTCCTATCCCATCCTGACATAACACAACATGAGCAACATAAGTTATGAACTACAACTGCCTAAACTTATATCAATTTAAAACATTGTGTGAAAATCTGTTCCGATGGAGTTTCTCCTATGCTTCCTCTCACTCTGCTTTAATAAACAGGATCCTTTTCCTGAATCAATAAAAACTTTCATAAAGCTTCCTACATATTACCAGAGCCATGTTATGATGGTAAAAGCTGTGGTTTTAAAGTGTAACTTGAAACAGTGACAGTTTTAAATTAACTGCAGTTTCTTGTCTTCCTAAAGGTTTCCTATCCTTTGCAGAGATCAAACTCAAGGTCATTAAAAAAAAAATTCATCACTCCACTGCCACAACCCAACACTTCTGCCAATTTCCTACTGCTGCCAATATAAGGTCATGGAACCGGATGACATTTCACCATGTATTTTTTAACTTGAGATCACAAGCTGCCCTTTACCTTGCAACTACAGTCTGTAAATATTTGGAACACGTAAATACTTAATATCAATAGCACATTTACACAAAACACAATACTACTAAGGAGGGATTACGTGCCCACTCTACATAATTGTCTTTAACAGGAAAAAAAAAACAGATAAAAATAAATGTATCTTGATATGTTACACACCCTTATTTTATAAAGTGAATGGCAGTAAAAGTCAGAGTTCAGGTCAGGCCAGAACTAACTTAAATGAAGAGGGTAAGTCAATTTCACAAGCACATTGTACATCATATCTCAAGGGAAGTCAATACTACTCATGGTACAACACCAAACAGATAACATGATGGCCATTTGCAAAGATTTCTTTTAAAAACTGCTCCCATAACTCACTCCCATAATTTACTACAAGGAGCACCTTGTAATCAGGATGGAGGATGGTATGGGTCACGCATGCTGAATGCCTTCCTGAAAGAGACACAGGATAGAAGGCAACACCCACAGATGGCTTTGATGTGTCTACGATGGCCCTGTATTTCAAGGAGGGTATCACTGTTCGTTGGGATTGCACAAAAGCAGGCCAGCAAAACCTGGGTCACCAAATAGACTTCCTTCTGACCCACTGACCCACTCTTCTCCTAGGCCTGATAAAAGGGAGAAGAGGAGAGAAGATGAGAATTGGAAAAAGAGGATAGAGCAACATAGGAGTTCATTGCTAGTTCTGGAGTTGTTAGCGTTCTTCAGAGCAGTGGCCTTTTTTCAAGCTCACATCATCCAATCCAATCTCCCCAGTGTGACCACGCCTTTTTTCACCTTTGAAGATGACCTAGGGAGAGAATGCACACACCAGTCAAGCTTCCTCTGCCCCTTTCTAATGCCTCCTTATTTAGCAAAAATAAAGGCAAACCTTCCCCCAAACCAATTTTAAACTTATTTTGCAGGAGGCAAAAAACAGAATATACTTGCCAGTATCACTGAAGCTTCTCTTTCAGTAGAAACTGAAATCATCAAACTGTTCATCAGACCACATTACTCAGAATCAATTACTCTTTAAAAAGCCATTCTAAGCTATAGACCAATTCGATTTAGGATTGTTTATAAGGTGGACACTTTCGTCAAGGATTACCAAAGTTAGAAGAAGAGTGTGATAGAATATAAAGGAACAGATATTAGGAGCCAAAGATCTGAAAGATCATAATCACGCAGCCTATCTTAGATGTTTCTTAGTTCCTTTTTGGTTAACATCCCTTTCTTGCTGAAAATGGAATAGAATCAAACACCATAATCCAATCACACTGTTGTTTTGCCTATGTAAAAACCAAAAACTTCTATTATTCTTACATTATATTTTCTATAGAGCATACTTGCTCCTTATAAAACAAGAGAAAACCTGAGTGCTGATTTAAAATGATTTATTATCCTATTTCTCTAAACAATAAAAATACTGAGAAAAGTTTTAAGAAAAAATATGGAAGAATTAAACAAAATCCAAGTACTCTGATAAAAACTGTATTAATGGAATCTATCTTTTCTTTCTAAAATAGTTTCTTATAAACTATACCTATATATAAGCATAGGTATCTCCCAACAGCAAGTTTCATAAGCACCAGCATAAAGATGACATTTTCCCAAATGCATTCGTGATTTTGTTGGGATGCCGTAGACCATTTTTTTGCTACCTATGTCTTGATTACTTAAGATCGAATTTATATATTCCATCAAAGCACTTCCCGCATCCTGTCCTGAATACTAGTGCTTTCCAATTGTAGTTCTGAATTCCCACCCTAGGCTACTTAACTGTGATCTCTGAAACAAAGAAAAAAATTTGAACTTGAAAGAAACATTTCAAAAAAGAAAAAAGAACCATCTCCTGGGTAATTTATGGTAGTAAAAGTTTGAAATATAAGGAATTAAAAGGAAAGGGAAAGCAGGAACAATTAAGCTCACCACCCCACCCTTGGAAGTTTCTGTTGATCAACTTTAAAAAAACAAAAAACTTTTCTATACCTAGATTTTTTTTTTCCATTAAAAAAAAGCTGGATCTTTACCAGGGTTAGGGAGAGGTGGTGATCACAGGTTGCAATGAAGAAGGATGAAGAAGCAGAAAGTGGTTTCAGAAAGAGACACTGAATGTAGTCATCAGGCCCAGAAAAAAACCCAAACCTTTATCTGAGCCTGAATTCACACAGCAAGGCTTCTTCAAATTCAGATCCCAGAGTTCTCCCATGAAACGAAAACGTCCCAGGTCCTGCCTCCTTTGTGGATCTACTTACGCTCTTGATGTCAGCCCCTCGCAAGGTGATCTGTGTTTGCCTCCAGCCATGGCCACCATTTCTTCCCCACAGGGCTGCTCCGTGGGCACCGTGTTTTCTCACAAACACCTGGAGTGTGCCAGAGTGCAACCCTGTCACCTTGTGCCTGAATGACAGGCACAGGTCCCCTGAATGCATGAGGCGGCCGAGAGGTAGCACCAAGCGTGCGGCTTTTTCCCCTGGGGCTTTGGCTGCCGACACTGTCAGATATTGTCCACCTGGAATGGGAAAAGCAGGGCTGTGTGAATGTGCCAATATCCCTTTCTAGAACAAGCAGCATGGACAGGAGTTTTAGTTTTTTTTTTTTTGTTTTCTTTGTAAAGAATTCCAGATTTTTGAAGAAGAAAAATATGACTTATTTGTATGCCTGTCTTAAGTTATATGGTATGTGTTTACAGAAAACATTCACTTACTTTGCTCATGGAAAGTAGAAGTAATGCCAGAGACACACAATAATTAGTAACCAAACACTTTGAATATTTCCAATGGAATATGATCAGACATACAGGCATGCAACAACATATACACATTCACCACCTTGTGACCCTCACCAATTTATAACGTTGTCCAACACCCCTGCCGATCTGGCTTGGTGGTTTGGTAAAACTGACCCTAAATTTCCAGGGAGAATTTTCTGGTGGATAATTAACCTCTGGACAGTAAAGCAGATGGTGATTTAAAGGGCCCTATATCTGCTTATTCTCTCCTCCCCCAACTTAAAAAAAAAATCTCTAAATGTAAAGGTTCTTTAAAAAAAAAAATCAGAATTGGCAGTGCCTCTCACACTGGCGTAAATCTAACACCAGGAAGATACAGAGGTATTCAGGAAACCCTATACGTCTTCCTGGAGCTTCAATTTTATTTGGAGGTAAGCCATTTAAAACATTTTTATAGTAAAACAAATCTATATCATATCTATTCTATAAATATGTCCTATTATATATACATGAACACAAATATTAATAAAAACTTTCACTTTAGATAGACTACTTTGATGATGTTCTCAGATCCCTAGGGCTAGAGTTTTCTTCCCTCTGTTGTTAAGGAAACTGCATTAAAAAAAAAAGTGGTTAAGCAGCAGTGAAGTGGGGGGTGCTGCTTCTCAAGAGAGAGAAAGTTGCAAGTAGTATTTTAAAACTTAATCCATGTACAAATGACATTCCCTCAGGCTGTTTTATCTGAAAACACACTGTATGTTTCAACACTGGTTTTTCCACAGAAAAATGGTTGGAACGTTGAACATGTGTATCATGTGTATCTATTTTGGTAGAAACCCCATTTAGTTTTCAGTTAACAGATATAAACTATCATCTCTTTCTTATGCTTAATTTATACAAGACATGATAAAATTTGGTATTATCTTTTTATTTCAGTGTCTTCTTCTCTAACAAGTCCTGTCAGAGCTCTATAGGTCACAAGTGATTTCTGTGCACTTACTATGTGCCAGCCTCTGTGCTAAGGGCTCCCCAGCAGGTTGTGAATAACTTAAAAGTCTGAACCAAAGTTTCCCCCAAACCTCTGTGTTACCCTGCTAGCAGGTAGAAGGTGTTTAAGGATGTTTGAATCAATGAATGATGTTCCAAGGATATGCAAAAAACTGCAGGGAAATAGATCCTTGATTCATGTATTGAATCACTAAAAATACATAATGACTTAATCTTTCTCCCACTTCCCTTGTCCCCTTCCTCCACAAACTAATCCAAACAATATTTTGGGCCAAAATATTTACATGGATTTTAAATGTCTCACTATAAGTCAGCTTTTGAATCATCACAGGTACTCTGGTTAAGACTAAGATATAAGGTTATTACAGTTAACCTGCAAGTTTCGAGAAAACAAGGATTAAGTCTCTGTGGAATGTACACTGATACCATTCTGCCAGACACTACCTGCAAACAAGACAACCTAACACACCAAGGTATTCTTTGCATATGCATTTAAAACTCTAAAATTTACAACATGATAAATGAGGTTATGATTGTTCTTCCTCTGTAGAGCTACTCTATGTGCACCAGGTTTTGCTTTTGCTGTTTTTTTTTTTTCTTTTGCCTTGAAGAATTCGTGCCCTTTGTAATAAAGGAAATGATACAAGTTGGAACATTAAGGGAAAAATTGATTCAGTGTCAAGCAAGTTACCTATTGAAATTTCCACTTCTGATTTCACAATTCTGGTGATAAATATACAATTATATTAAACATTCATTCAGTTTACAGTATCACAATATCTGAAGAATTTTGGGGAGGGAGGGTAAATAAAAGATGCTGCAAAACTTGACCAGAAAGTTGGATTATAAAATGTTAGTTTATTTATTTTTAATTCTGTAGTGGTTGGTGCCTTTAAATTTTCAATTTACAAAATCTAGAGGTATTTGTGAAGGTTTTGACTTCTGAACTTTTCTTATGTAATACATTCACATAAATGCACATGAATATGAACTTTTTTTTAAAAAAGGAATACTATATTTGCAGTGTTGTAAGTTGCTTCTTGTATAACCATTTTTCTATGGTAGCAAATACACTTTGCATTGCTGCAAGTATGCCAATAACCATTTAGCCAATTTCTTAATGAAGAACATTTAAGTTTCCAAATTTGCATGTTAAGATAAAAATACCATAAAATAGACAAACAAAAATGTTTTTAAACATTTGCGACACATTAAAAAAGGATAATTTTTCTTTTTGTATAGAAAACTTCCAAAAATCAATAAAAATACTAAAGAAAAATAAAGAACATCACAGAAAAAAATGACAAATATATGAAAATGTGATCAACTTTTCACAATAAAAGAAATGTAAAGTACAATTAAAAGATTCCTTTTAACCTATAAGACTGGCAAAGATTTTGAAAATACTTTTATAATATATTGGGGATGGTTTTTAAATATTGTAGGCAGAAGTGTAAATTGCTACAACCTTTATAAAGGGCAATTTAATAAAATCTATCAAAATTCAAAATATAAATTCTCTTTTGACATAGCAATTCCACGTTTAGGAATTTATTCTACAGATACAGTCTAACATATATTAAATAATGAATGTATAGGGTTATTCACTGCACTATTGTCTGAACTACCTAAAGTCTTGAAACAACTTATGTTCCTCTGTGGAGGGCTGGCTAAATACATTGTGGTACATCTGATGAGTAATGGAATAGCAGCCAGCCATAAATAAGAATGAGGGTGTTCTGTATGTACTGACAGGGGACATGCTTCAGCCACAATGGCTAATACTATTTTAGTGGTAACTCTGGGTGAGGCACTGCTTGAAATGCCTTACATATGTTTAGTGGATAGTACTTATTATCCCCATTTAAGTAACTTGCTCAAGGTCAAAGCTAGTATGTGGTGGTGCTGGGTTCCAGACCAGGTATTCTGGCTTCAAAGTCCATGTTCTTCCTGTTAACTCTTAAGGTAGTATCAATAAGTGACAAAGGCAAGGCACAGAAGAGAATGCCATTGTATCCAAAAATATCTCTCTGAGAACATAATCAAGAAACTGGCTGCATCTTGCCAGGTGGTGAATGGGAGTCAGGGATGGTAGAAAGGTTTCACTTATATTGTTGATTTATTTTACATTTATGTGTATTTTAAAATAATGTTTTAATGCTGAAATAGACATACTTGTATGTACATGCTGCCATACTTGATACATATGTAAGCAAATTCCTTGTAGCTATCTGTGGCAGACAGAGTGCTGAGTCAGCTGCCTTTAATCCTTGTTCTCCAGAGATCAAGGTTCCAGGAAAAGGGCCTTAGTTCTAGCTTTGACACACACAGGAGAAGGGTGTGTCCCCAGGGCCACAGCTACATACCTGCAGCATATCACCATGTCTGTCAGCAGCACAATTTTCCATTTCTTAGAGGCATTGTTAATTTCACATCTCACTGTGACTGAATGTGATAAAACCTAATAGCACCATGAAAGGCAGCTAGCAAATGCACTTATTTTGCAGCTATTTCTTAAGGTTGTGAGTTTTGAGTTTTCTTTGAAATATTAACATATAAGAATATTTACAAATCTGGATCTTGGATTAGAACTGCACATCATTAAAATCATCCATAATTGGATATGCAAACACATATTCTTTTATAAGTGGCATAATCTAGATAGAAATAGGTAAATAATTAGCTTGGTAATTACAATAATACACAGAAATTATTATTTATTATTTTTTTTTGACGGAGTCTTGCTTTGTCACCCAGGCTGGAGTACAGTGGTGTGATCTCGGCTCACTGCAAGCTCTGCCTCCCAGGCTCAAGTGATTCTCCTGCCTCAGCCTACTGAGTAGCTGGGACTACAGGTGCCTGCCACCACGCCTGGCTAATTTTTGTATTTTTAGTAGAGATGGGGTTTCACTATGTTGGCCAGGCTGGTCTTGAACTCCTGACCTCAGGTGATCCACCTGCCTCAGCCTCCCAAAGTGCTGGGATTACAGGAGTGAGCCACTGTGTCTAGCCGATTTTTCATATTCTTCTCTGGCCTTCACATGCGATACACACACACACATACACACACACACACACACACACACACACACACACACACACTCCGTCTGCCTGAATTTCCTAGAAGAAAAAGCCATGAAAAGGTAAGCTTTATTAGTATTTTCCCATCAGCGCTGGGTTATAATTCTCTCAACATATTCTAAAAATATATTCTGCAATTCCATCCTCACATATCCTACCTTCCAACTCTCTGCCATCTTTTGGTCTTCCCATCCTTCTTTCCAAGCTAGAACCCTGCTCACTGAATTTCTTGGGACTATTTCCACATTCCATTCTGAATCAGGCTCTCAGAACTGGTCTAAAGGTTTTCTAATCCAACTTTTATCTGATGCTCAAAATCTTTTAACAATATCTTGCCAGATGTTACCCAGTCAAATGCTTCCACCAAGATAACTCACTCTTTCCATGTCAGCCTGTTCTCTTTTTAGATGAGAGTGAGCCAAAATGAATCTCCCTGTATTTTTTACCCATCAATCCTATTCTCATCCCCTTTTGGTCAGAGAACAACTCTAACCCTAGTCAATTATTTGAAAAGGAACCCTGATGCATCATTTCTTCTCCAGGCTAAACGTTATGGTTCCTTTGCCTGTTTTTCACAAGCTTGGAGATACCTTTCCATGCAGGTCATCCTCTTCTAAGTGACCAACTCTGTTCTTCTCATATTAGAAAAAAAGAATTCTCAAAAGTGGATTCACCACTTAACCAAAGTGGATTTTTCATTCTTGAAACATACCATATTTCTATAGAGATGGTCCATATTTCTGGCTGCAACATCACAAGGTTCGCTTAGATTGATTTCATTACACACTATAACTCTAAAGTCTTCTACCCTTAGTGATATGTCAGGTCTTCTCCCTCACTCAGATGTGTGACTGGTTTCTAGACTATAAGCCATAACTTAGACTCAACCCCATTACATTTCACCTTCTTAATTGTGACCCATTAATCTAATCTTTTGAATGCTGGTTGTATCAGCACACATAGTCACTTTCCTCTCCAGATTTGAGTCAACCGTAGTTTGGTCAGTTTATCTTCAATATTAAGTTCAATGTCTTATTTATCTAAGTTCTTGGTAAAAACTTGGACCAATTCTAGAAAAGCATCCTCCAGGGACCATAGCCAATCATCATGAGTTATCCAATCACTCAAGCAGGCTTCTCTTCCTTTCAGTACTAACACAGTCCAATAACGATTTCAAATTTCTTTGTCTACCATTCTAATTTCTAAACTTCTTCTCATTTTTCCATCAGAGGGAAAGGGAGATTTGGGTCACAACAAATTTAAATATTTACAAATATAATGCGTAATAAAAATATGTTGAAAAGGACCAAATTGGTTCTAAAATACAGTGTTTAAATTCTAAAAATCAAGTATTTTACATAGATTGTTTACATAGAAGTGCAGTGAATTCTCCTGTTAAACGTTTAGCATGAATTACTCTCCCCAATGTACCTTACTTGAAGGAATCATTCATTATGACCATAAATATTATTCACCATTGTATCATACATGACTGTCAAAGATCCCTCCTACTGTAGCAAACTACTCCAGGTCAGTGGTTAGTCAGTCTAATCTACAGGTCTGTGATCTGCTAATCAGATCATGCACGCTACCACATGCACACCTACTGAGGCCAGCCTGTGGTACAGTCAAAAACACAATAATGCTGCAGATGTTCTGAGTATTGAACTGTCTAGGAGCCTGCATGAGTAGTACAGAGTGGTTTGGACTTAATTCCACCACTCTCTAGCTCTGTGGCCTTAGGAAACAGATAACTTCTCTGGGTGTCCATATTTCCTTTGTGAAATAAAGACAATATTACTTGCTTCTCGAGTGAATGATAAAACATTTTCAACTTTTCACAATAAAAGAAATGCAAAGTAAAATTAAAAGAGATTCCTTTTCACCTATAAGATTGGTAGAGATTTAAAAAAATACTTTTATAATATCTGTTGGGGATGGTTTTCAAATACTGTTGGTAGGAGTGTAAATTGCTACAACTCTGTAGCAATTAAATGAATTTATTTTAATTGCTACAATTAAATAAAATTGATGAGATTTTAAATAAGCTAGGACTGTCATAGGTAATTTATATTGTATATACACACACACACACATATGTAGATATGTTGGTTTCTCTCTTATTCACAGAATCTGTGACATTAATCATAATGCTGTTCTGCTCAGAGTTAACTTTAAATGAGTAAGACAGTAATGCAAGAATGACTGAGAGTACTGTGTGTGAGGCACTAAATGATATTGTCTTTTACAACTAAAAGAAATGTAGGAACCAATTTGAATTTATTGAATATTCCTATTTTTAGGAATTTACTTCACATTTTAATTTTTAAGTATATCTCTATTTCAAACTTAGGGGATGTAATGAATATATTTTTGGACTAATTTTTTAATACCCTGTTACTCAAAATGTGCGTTGAGGACCACCATAGAGATCTTCAGGGAGCCTGCTAGAAATGCATGAAAGCCTGTATTTTAATGAGGCCCTCAGCTGCTCTGCAATCACAGTGAAGTTTCAGAAGAGCTGGTTTAAGATATCATGAGCTCTCTCAAGTTAACTTTTCTGTGTTTGGTGCTCTTACCTGGTATGGTATTCAAGAACTAGGCTTTTAAAATAAATGAAATAACACACTTTTCCTTCACATTCTGTATCTTCTTAAAATCTAGAATCAGGAGCATAAAAAGGAAAAAAAATGAAACCAAACTCCTCACCCTTCCATTAATTAAGCCTCATCCATAAAAGATTTAACTACTGGCTGGGTGTGGTGGCTCACGCCTGTAATCCCAGCACTTTGGGAGGCCGAGGCGGGCAGATCATGAGGTCAGGAGATGGAGACCATCCTGGCTAACAGGGTGAAATCCAGTCTCTACTAAAAATTACAAAAAATTAGCTGGGCATGGTGGCACATGCCTGTAGTCCCAGCTACTTGGGAGGCTGAGGCAGGAGAATTGATTGAACCCAGGAGGCAGAGGTTGCAGTGAGCTGAGATCGTGCCACTGCACTCTAGCCTGGGCAACAGAGCAAGACTCCATCTCCAAAAAAAAAAAAAAAAAAAAAAAAAAAAAGATTTAACTACTGAGGGGAGAAAAGCTATCTTGAATCTAGAAGAAAAGATGACTTATGAGTACTAAAACTTTAGATTAATAGGAATTGTGCAATTTAAAACTCTGTTGATTTCCAAGGAACTATGTCTAAATCTACCTTTTGTTATAAAATGAGTGGTGGTGATTTGTAACCATTTCCTTCAGCACCCAAGTTAGAGTGAAGTTTTTTCAGAGGGATAATCACAACTTTATAGAAATTTCCACTGTGTCCTTCTACTACCACTCAAATCTTAAAAAAAAAAAAAAAGAAAAACAAAGAAAAAACAACTGGGGAATACCTATTACCATGGCTGATATATCACTATATTACTTCTTTTATTCCTGGGAATGCATGCTACAAATAACTTGAGAATTATTTGCAAGAATTAACCTAAATATTTTATGTATCGAGCTTTTTGAGAGAAATTAGCTGACCTTTTAATTAACTACTTGTCTCCCATAATATAGTGCTAGTTGATAGCTAACAAATTTAACTCTCTCAAAGAAATGAAATATAAATGCTAGGCATGGTCCTTTTTGACCGTCTTTATCAAGTAAATACAGAGATGTGTTACAGTAGACTTGGTTAGCAGCAGTGGAGTCTTCAGATAGTATCACATTGAAATGTGTACCAGAAAAAGTGAAATGAAATGGTTTTACCTGCTGGGTCCCCGATTGGTTCCCAGTGCAAGTCATTGTCTTTCTCCCTGATCCATCCACAAAGTCCATGGTCAAAATTACAACTGTGTACCAGAACACCTACAAGGAAATAACCAGAAAGATGAGTGGATCAGAAAATCAACAAAAAACAACAAATGCATCTATGAACTAGGGGTATCTAGACAACAAGTGTTCTCTCCTATCCATATAACCAGAGCTTCTTTCTACGAGACCAAAGGGAAATTACATTAATCTTTTCTCAGCACAATAGTGCATCATCTGTAAAAATAGAACACACAAGTGTTGCCAAATTATAACCATGTTACATCATCACTTATAAAATATGATTTCCTTTTTACAGTTTAAGTGCTACTTTAATATATTTTTTTAAAAGAAAATGATGATTCATAATTATTTTTGCTCAACTGATTTAACTACAAAGAAAATCTGAGTTGTTAAAGAAAACAGGTATAGTTTTCCCAAATGGTCCAAACAATCTACATTTAAAAGTTATTTTCATGGAGAGAAACAATAAAATGTCATTATGATGGCACTAAGAGTATAAGTGTCACCTGGATCATCCTTTGCTTCATCGTCTGCACTGACTCCTCTTTCTATTTCAAATATTTCAAACAAGTCATTTGAAGGTTGCCGTGGAACTGCAAGAGAAAGGTTTTGAGGTTTTTTTTTTGTGTGTGTGTGAGGTATTGATAAAGAGGCATTACTTTTAACAAGGGCAGGAGGAAAAGACCTAGTCATTTTATTCATCTGGATGAATCCAAAATATTTAATTATATCTCACATGAAGATTCACAAATTTTGTTCTTCAGTGATTTATACTGCAACATTGATCTGGGTACATTTTTTAAAAATGATTTTCAAAAGTTTCTAAAATTCAACAAAAATAACTTAAAAAGTCTTTATCTGGAAAATACATTTTAATAGAGCAACGAATTTCTAGCCAACTATTCATCTCTATGAAATTCTAAAGTTCATCTCTACAGAAGATACATTATTATGATCTTTAAATTAAGGTTGTTTTAACTGAAAATACCTATGATGGAAGTGAATGGTTTGGTTTCTAATCACAGCATCTACTCCCCACCCCAATGAACTCTGCACATTGTTGCACTCTAACATACATTTCCTACCATGGCCTCCCTTGCTTAAACAGTTTCCCTGGCTCCTTTAAGATCAAACTCAAACTTCTTGGGCTAGAGTTTACAATCTACCCCACCAAAATACACAATGCTGTCCAAACATGCCATTCATTTTCACATCTCAGACCCAATGCTCTCTTTCCTGCTAATTAACCTGCCAAAAATCTCCTCTTCCTTCAAGGCCCAGCATAAATAACACTGCCTCTGTGGAGTGATTCTGCCCCAGGCAGAATCAAATTCTTCCCTCTTGTACCTCAAGAGTTCATGCTTATAAGCCCCTATTACACACTTTCATAAAGAATTGCAGCTATTTACACACATGTGTCTGTCCCTCTGCTAGTCTCTGAGGTCCTGGAGGGCATCAATCATGTCTTATTTGGGCGGCATTTCCAGGGCTTGACCTGGTGACAGGCACTCAATAAGTGTTTACTAAGTGAATGCAAAGATCCTGTTAGAACCCCATGTAGTATTTCAACACTTTTCCTCAAAGGACACAAGTGGGACAAAGCATAAGAATCTACTTTAACAAAATAACTGATTTCTTTAAATCATTGATTTATTTATTCAATCAGTGTATATTTGATGGCCCAGCAGATGCCAACCACTGTGGCGGGCACTAAGGAGACAGGGTGAACAGAGTAGACAAGACTGAGGGTCTGGATCTTACATGGCTTGAATTCTAATGGGAGAAGTAGACTTTAAATATGGAGATAAATGAGTGCTGTAATTTGAGATTTTGGTAAGAGTTAGGAAGGAAGACATCATGGAGAGTAACTGGTGGGGAAATGTGTGGGAATGTTCATGGTGGTGAGGGGAATTCTTGGTCAAAGGCCAAGGAATACTCCCTTCTCTTTGCCAGAACTTCGATTAATTAGCTTTATTTTCATAAGGCAGGGAGTAGGAGATGTAGAACACTATGAAACAGTCATCACTCAAAGGGGCTCTTTTTTCAATGATGTTCCTATTGTTTTTAGCAAAAATTCTTAAAATTAAGTAATAATCCCATAATATTTGCACAAGTTGTTTTTAGCTTACTACTTCTGAGTTTTTTCCTTTTTCTTTCAAACGTTAAAACAGTGAAGTCCCTTCCCCTCTTATAATCCATACTTGCAATATACCCAGCTGGGCAGCAATGAAAGAAGAGAAGCTCTAGGGACACAGCTGACTATGGATGCCCAGGGATGAGGCAACTCCACTCTCTCTTTTATAGCCCAGATGACTGACAGCAATGACATCCAATTACACTTTCCTTATTTGGTGCTCTGAGAGGGGGAGTGCCTCTTTTATTTACTAGAAATATTACAAAATTGTAGGCAAGCGTGCTTTCTTTCTTGTGACAGAAAGTTATAAAAAGTCCATAGAACAATCATGTTTTTGTGCCCTTCTTTTGTTGTAACTTATGTAAATCATCTCCAAAATGGAATAGGCTCAACTCTTAAAAGTACCACATTCCAGGGACATTATGACAGTTTTTCAAGCTCCCCCGCCCCGCCTTTTTTTCCCTCCCAGATGAAGGACTATCAAATGGCAAATCGAGTCTTGATGTAAAGGTTTCCTGGCACCGGGAGCCTGTTTTATAAAAAGGGAGATCAAGAGGTCCTCTCTGAGGAAGCACAATTTAAACTGAAAGGGGAAGAATGAAACTTTCCAAGCAAAAAGCATAGCATTGGGGTTGGGGAAGAGGGAGGGTTTCAGGCAGCAAGTACAAAGAAAGTGCTTGGAAAATTTAGAGAAAGGAGTTCACAATGGCTGGAGGATGTTGAGAAATGAAGAAAGCGGCATGGGATGAGGTTGAAGAGAAAGGAAGAGATTAGATCATACAGTTAGAAGATGGCAACACAAAGAATTAGTCATGTAACAACTTGTAAAATGTCAGATGGTTTATTAATATTATATGTACTTGGTTTCCAAGAACAATTTAATTTAGCAGCAGATGATCATGTATACCTTCATTACAATCCACTGGGAAACACTCCAAGGAATTTAGAGACCAGAAGTGCTCAGAAGCTATTGGTTCTTACAATTTTGTGTGCTCTACTCTATAGCCATACAAAATTATTTAACTAATTTTCCTTCCTCACACATGCCAGTATGGGATTACTAAGGGCATCCCACTGAAGTATCAAGAGAAAAAACACTACCCACTCCCTGATACACTTTAGAGTTTATGTGAAAATATTAAGTGAAATAAGTAGCAGAACAAATCATTCAAGGAGTATTATGTTATTATCACAATCATGTACAAGAAAAACAAACCAAAAAAAGGACTAAAGAGGGATAAATACACCGATATGCCAATATGCTAACAGTGGTAATCTAAGTATTAGAAATGACATTTTTTTCATTTGTGTTGGTTCACTTTTTTTATAATTCTATGTTTTTAGGTTTGTAAAAAGAAAAAATATAAATATGAATAAAAAACTTACCTAAAACATGTAAATAAAAGAGGATTCTGTTAGATCACATATAAATAGTAATTACATGTCTGTTATTTGTATTTTGGTTACTCAAAGAGAACTTAGAATAGACTTGATACTTGTTGAATGCAAGGCTATGAAATTGAAATATGTTTGTAAAATTCAAACATTTTTCTTTGATTTCAAGGGAGCTATTTTGATCGATGCAGAAAATGTTAATTAAAATGAATGACTAGCCTTGTCCAAAAATGAACTATAACCAGGATAGACACTGGTACATGATTTTTCTAATTGTTCTTTCCCTGCTTCATACTTTGGCTAATATTCAACTTAAATACACAATATACATATTTCATAAAAACAAATGCATACCTGCTATTCTCTGTAGTTGAACCATTAATTCTTAGAATTAGAATGGTATAAATTTAGAAACTAAAAATGAATCAGAGAAGTGCTAGCAATACAATTCCTCCACCATCTGTCCATGCATCCTGCCTCCTTCTACTCCATCCACTCATTTATGCAATCAGTCAATAAACTGAGCATCAGCTATACAAAGCATGGGCTAAGAGCTTGTTATAAAGCATTGGGCATACTCTTGCCTTCATGGGATCTACATTCTAGAAGTGAAGGCAGATTTTTAACAATTTCCCCAGGTAATGTGTGCTTTAAAGAAGCAGAGGATGCTAGTGAGTATGGGAGTGGGGAGTGAGGGACTGGCTAAGCTAGGCTGGGGAGGATACACGTCATAAAAATCTCTGAGAAGTGATGCTTTCTCTATGACATAAGAAGAAGTACTATGAGCTATGGCTCTGGAGAATGAAAAGACAGGGGACTGAAACATCAGAATCGCTGCAGACCTTATGGGGGGAGGGAGGCAGGAAGAAGGTGCAGGAGGAAGGGCATCAAATGGAATTGGAGATAGAGGCAGAGTGTGCAGGAGCTTTTAAAGCCTTGTAAATATTTTGGACATTATCCTGGTGGAAACTGGCAGCCTCTGAAGGATTAACAGAGGAGTGCCAAGATCAGGTTTGCATGCTGAAATGACCATTTTGGTAGTAGCTTGGAGAATGAACAGGAAGAAGGTGAGAGTGGGTGTCATAGGGCAATTATGACTACAATTAACATCAACCATGAATGTTCATATATTTTTAGAAAATGTCCCCAGAATCTTTATACAATTGGTCCATGTTTTACCTACCAAAAGATATGTCTTGCCTGTTGCTTCTTACAGCCTTCTGCATAAACTAAAAGAAAGGGAATGTACAGGTACTGAAGCAAGTGACAGCTGGATAAAAGCATGGTTGGACTGGGCTGAGGAGCACAGTACTTTCTAATGGCTACTGGGCCCTGAAGTCAGGGGTAAAATCAGCCACAAAAAGGAACAGGAGAGTCCTTGTAAGAAATGCTGGCCAGGCACTTTCTACTAAATATGTATTTTCCCCAGAGATGTGATCATATATAACCTGTGTTCACAAATGAAGTTTCCCAAATAGTCAATTGTATATTTTTACCCAGAAAACATTAAGAGTAAGCACAGAGCAGTAAATGTAAATATTATCATATACACCTCCCACTGCTCAACTTCTTGCCGAGAGTAACTATAGCAAAATGTAAGCATTATTTAGTAAAGGTAGGTTTGCAAATTCTCTTTCTGTTTCATAGGAAACAAGGTGGTTCCTATGGCATTACCCAGGCCAATTCTGGCATTTGTTGTTGGACTAAATGATTAAAGATAACACTGTCTTAAATTACTTCTATGCTTAGGAGTTTAGTTCATTGAAGAGAATGGTACTTATGTAATTATTCTAATATTCTGAAGGCTGTTTCTGGTGGCAAAACCTAGAGACTTTTGGAGACACAGATTGGAGGGTAGGGATAAATGACAAGGGTTTTATGAGATGGTCTCTCCTCCTCTCCCTGTCTCTCTCTCCCCCTATTCTCTCTCCAGATGCAGGACATATGCATCATAATTTTAAGTGATCAGAGAGAAAAGCAAATAAAAGGGCTGGAAATTAGTTTCTGAAATTTCTTTAACCATGTTAAAGTTTTAGCCATCTATTCATTATAAGCCAAAAGAAAAGGGTTGTTGGACTCACAGAAATAAGACCTTGTTTGTCAAAGCTTTCATCCCATAGGAAGAATCTACAAAGTTCCACAGACAGCTTTGGGCTGACAGTAAAGAGCAAAATTGACAAAAAAGTTAAATCTCTGGTGAAAGGTGGAGCATAGACATTGCTAATCAACAATGAGCCCAATTTTTGTGACACACCTATTTCTCCTTTATGTATTGTAGGAACTTTTAATAAAGTTTTAGAAAGACTCAGAGGCACTGCCTGGAGACAGGATAATTTTTTTTCTTTTGAGACAGAGTCTTGCTGTGTCACCCAGGCTGGAGTGCAGAGGCATGATCTTGGGTCACTACAATCTCTGCCTCCCAGGTTCAAGCAATTCTCCTGTCTCAGCCTCCTGAGTAGGTGGGATTCCAGGTGCACACCACCACGCCTGGCTAATTTTTGTATTTTTAGTAGAGACAGGGTTTCACCATGTTGGCCAGGCTGGTCTTGAACTCCTGACCTAGTGATCCACCTGCCTCGGCCTCCCCTTCTCCTCTCTTCTAAGCCAAAGGTTCCCATGAGGGTTAGGCTCTGCCAGGAATGAGTCCTTCGCACCAGAATGCAAGTGGTAAATAGACTCTCTGATAAGGGCTGCTTGGACTGAGTGCAGCATAAACACTGTCTAGGGTGAGCAGAAGCCCACCAGCTGTTGGGGACAGGTGTAAATGCACTCAAGCCAAAAGAATCTATTTAAAGAAAGAATGGAAGTTTTTATCCCATAGGAAGTCTGAACTAAAATAGGGTCTGAACTAAAATAACATAAAATGTTTATTTATGATGTAGATTTCTAAATCCTTTTGGTACATTTACTAAATCAGACTTTCTGGGGAAACTACTTCTCATATTATTTTATTTTATTTTGGAGATAGAGTCTCGCTCTGCTGCCCAGGCTGGATGGGCAGATCAATCATGTAACTTTCTCATCAGATCAATCAGATCAAATTTCTCATCAGATCAATCAGATCAATCTTGTAAATTTCCCATCTAGACAGATTCATCTCTGAAAAGACTATTGTCATTATTTTCACAGTAAAGAAGTTGAGATGATGTGGTCTCTATTTTAAAATCACAACTGTCTAATGAGACTATAAACACCTAAATAAAACACAGTATCCTAAATATTTGGTAACAAGCCTAGAATAAAATAACAAGTTTCTATTTTCATTTTTCTCTGTGCACCTAACAGCTCACACTTGCAAACCCATTTGTTTCAAAAGGATCTAGTTAGTTAAAAATAACATTAAAATTGTAATGAACCATAATAAAAAGCATGAGAAACATATAAACTCAGAACTAGAAAACAGCATAGGCTGTCTTTTTATGAATTAAGTAGGAAATGTTATCATTACTATGTAAATGAATTCAACGTCAATAGTAGCAGTAATAGCTAATATGTATTAAGTTATTACTATGTGCCAAGCACTACAGTAAAAGTTTTATAGGTACCCCTGCATCTAATTCTCACAACAGCCCAATGAGGTAGATACTATTACTATCCCTGACTTACAGATAAGAAAACAACAGGTGCTGGAGAGGATGTGGAGAAATAGGAACACTTTTACACTGTTGGTGGGACTGTAAACTAGTTCAACCATTGTGGAAGTCAGTGTGGCGATTCCTCAGGGATCTAGAACTAGAAATACCATTTGACCCAGCCATCCCATTACTGGGTATATACCCAAAGGACTATAAATCATGCTGCTATAAAGACACATGCACACGTATGTTTATTGCGGCACTATTCACAATAGCAAAGAGTTGGAACCAACCCAAATGTCCAACAACGATAGACTGGATTAAGAAAATGTGGCACATATACACCATGGAATACTATGCAGCCATAAAAAATGATGAGTTCGTGTCCTTTGTAGGGACATGGATGAAACTGGAAAAAATCATTCTCAGTAAACTATCGCAAGGACAAAAAACCAAACACCGCATGTTCTCACTCATAGGTGGGAATTGAACAATGAGAACTCATGGACACAGGAAGGGGAACATCACGCTCCGGGGACTGTTGTGGGGTGGGGGGAGGGGGGAGGGACAGCATTAGGAGATACACCTAATGCTAAATGACGAATCAACGGGTGCAGGAAATCAACATGGCACATGGATACATATGTAACAAACCTGCACACTGTGCACATGTACCCTAAAACCCTAAAGTATAATAAAAAAAAAAAAAAAAAAAAGAAAACAAAGGCACACGAAAATTTAGTGATACGCCCCAAATTACATACTGGCAATGAGCACAATACTTGTAAATTATAACTCTATTGACAAATGTGCATCTAACTTAAAAAAAACAAATCTGACTTCTGACTTTGGTCACAATCACCAAGGGCCCATTTATACGTTTTGGAGAGAATGATATTTTCTTTACTAGCTACCATAGGATCTAATTAAAATATAAATCAAAAATCTTGAAAACTTTCAGAATTCACAGCACCAGATCCTAACCTGTGAGAAGTGACAATTCGCTCCTTCAAAACACTAGCAGAAATTTAATTTTCAAGGAGATATCAGGCATCTTCTCAGGGTCTCTGCAGGTCTTACTATTTAGAAGAAAGCAAACTACTTTGAAGACCTTTTCACCCCTCAGCAGAAACAATCTTTTTACTTATCACTACACAGAATCAGAAAGACCATAATATTTCCATGACTAAGAACAATGTGATTGAACTAGCCACAGACTCTGTAAAATCTGTAGAAGAGAGAAGAGGGGAAAAACCTCAGGACAACATGCAACAATCAGTAAAAGAAAACAATTTTCTTCTTACTGCTTGGTACTTGGAATTGCAGCACATTCTCATGTTTCGTAATAACAGCAACAATGAGGCTGGTTCTCTGATATGGCCACTCATAAGAGCACCTGATACATATTAATAACATTATGTTCTATAATCTGGCTTCTATTAACGCCTTTTCTTTTTATTTTACGTGAGTCAGGTGGACACATGCCTAGGCACAATTGCTATATTTTAAATAGCCTACATTTGGCTAGTTCTGACTCCATCCAGAATATGGTTCTGCTGGGTTGGAGCTGCCATTATGCTTTAGAAAGAGCCCTGCTATCCAAAGTGGGGACTGCAGATCAGAAACATTACCTGTGTTTGTTAGAAACGCAGTCTCTGGTCCTACTCCAGACACACTGAGTCAGTCTTCATTTTAACGAGATCCCCTTGTAACTTGTGTACACATTAAAGACTGAGAACAGCCAGGCACAGTGCCTCACGCCTGTAATCCCAGCACTTTGGGTGGCTAAGGTAGGCGGATTGCTTGAGGCCAGAAGTTCAAGACCAGCCTGGGCAACATGGTGAAACCCTGTCTCTATTAAAATAACCATGTGTTGCAGGGGAGCAGGAAAGGAGGGGGCTCTTCCTGACAGGTGCAGGTTGTCAGGCATTGGAACCCTACTGGGTCTGTCATGTTCACATCCAGCTCATGGCTGGTTGAATAAAAAGCTGAGTGTTGGGGACTAAGTATGTCTACTCAGATGTGAATCCCTGTCTCTATTAAAATTACAAAAAAAATTAGCTGGGTGTGGTGGTGCACGCCTGTAATCCCAGCTACTCAGGAGGCTGAGGCACAATAATCACTTAGGTTGCAGTGAGCCAAGATTGTGCCACTGCACTCCAGCCTGGGCAATAGAGTGAGCCTGTGTCTCAAAAAATAATAAATAAAAATAAATAAATAATAAATAAATAAAGATAAAGACTGAGAGATACTTTCCCTAGTAAGTCTGATTTAGCAAATGTGTCATAAGGATTAGGAATCTACATCTTAAGATAAGCATCCTATGTTATTTTAGTTAATAAACATCCTATGTTATTTTAGTTAAAATGGGCTTCTGACAACACTGGGGAAAAAAAAATCTGTTCCCTGAGCCAAGTGATGTTATATTCCCTCTCGTAATACAAATTTCCTAGCTAAAATTGGACATATCTATCACATTCAATTGTAAAGGAAAATCTGAAAGGTTAAAAATAGAAGTTAATAAAACCTTCAATGAATTTTTAAAACTCAGTATGTCCAAAATAAAATAAACATGATTAAGAATCAGAATCCTCACTTTCCTGCTGAGAAGAGTGGGGTTCTGTTACTCTGCCCCCTCTCCGAAGGAATTAATGATATAATGAATTACTGTTATCAATGATAGTGCAGTTGAATAGTTTAAAAATTACTGCATAAAGACAACAAAAATACAATGAAAATCGCCCAAAATATCATAAACAGGATATATTCATGGTTACTATTTTGGTCTTTTTCCTTCCAGACTTTTATATACATCCAGACATATGCAGACATATATTTTATATCTAATTGGAGTCAAATGGCAGGTACAGCTTTGTACTTTTCAGGTAACATTTTTGTAACATGGGTATTTTCCAAAATTATTAAATATTTTCCAAAAAACATAGTTAATAGTTATATAAGATTTCATTATATATTGCTAGAACAGAAAGCATGTCCCCCTAACTTCCTTTACTTTGGGTTCTGCAGAAAGTTTTTCCAAGTTTCTTTGCTCTAGGATAGCTCCTACCCCTCTGATACCAGAGTTTTGTCTTTGAAAAGTGGCTTTTTAACAATCTCCTGCAGCAAACCTATGGTGTCCATACAGGCATACCACCACTTATGGCTGCTTTTCTGGCTAAGTTTGTGCAGCACCTTTCTGCCCTCCCAAACCCTCATTCCTAAATCCAAGATCAACCCATTAGTCTCAAAAAACAGACAATGACAGCTAACTAGTGAGGGATACTGGGTTTTGTGGAGTGTGGTCTCCATACTTCCTAGTTTAGCCCAGCCTGACCTAAAGTTGATTCCAGTAAACTCTAATCCCAAGACTCAAATAATCCCATGGTTAAAACAACTTGGGAAAAGATACATTATATGCCTCTCTTAGAGATATGCAATATTGTTAGCACATTAGAGTATTGAGAAGTCCTACAGTTAAGAAACCTATTTAACTTAGCTAAACCTAGGATTTCTTAAATGTATTTGACCTTAGAACTTTTTAATGCATACAATTGTATAATATTTCAGAGAAAAAATGCTCTACAAAACACACTTTGAGAAGCACAAGTCTGTCTCATTAATGAAAGAAGAAGAATTTTATGCTATATCAGATAACTTTAGTGTTGCTCAAATCATGCCCACTGGATTAGCCCTGTAAATACATCTTATATTTCTAGTCATATAACCTAAAAAAACCTAGGGTCCCTCAAGCTAAAATTGTTTTTAGGCTGGGTGCAGTGGTTCACGCCTAGAATCCCAGCACTTGGGGAGGCCAAGGTGGGAGGATTCCTTGAGCTCAGGAGTTGGAGACCAGCCTGGGCAACACAGTAAGAACTCGCATCCACAAAAAATAAAAATAAATAGCCACCCAGCTACTTGGGAGGCTGAGGCAGGAGGATCACTTGAGCCTGAGAGATTGAAGCTGCAGCAGCCTGGGTGACAGAGTGAGACTGTCTCAAAAAAATTATTTTAAAAATATGTTTAATATTTCAAATCACACATAAAAAGTTGCAACCTTAATCACATAAGTTCTCCCCATCAAGGTTATTTACAGTGATAAACAAAACACAGTAATCTTTTACATTTCATAGTAACTCAGAATTCACAAACACTAGATCCCTTATCTCTGATATTTGAAGCTACTCTATGAGAAAGGAAAGCTGTGAATATTCCCTCAATTTTACAGATGAAAAAATTGAGGTGGAAAGCACAGTAACTTCCAAAGTCACGTACCTCATAAATACTCATACTAGTTCAAAGTCACGTACCTCATAAATAGAGGTAGAAATCAAGACTAGGTCTTCTGGTTCAGTATATTCTATCTTTAGTAGTAGTTAAAATCCCTTAATTCCAAATGTTTCAATGCTATTTTCATATTCCTTTTCTACACTTTTCACTATTTCTCAGTGTCATGCTTAAAATTTAGAAGTATATTAGACTTAGAATTTTCTAGATAATATTTTCAATGGCTATACTAAACTGTATCAGGATAATAAAAAAAAAACCCAAAATCTGAATTAACTTTGTTTATTTGGGGAAGGAATATCAGAACCAACAAGTAAAATTTAGCTAGTTAAGCATATGAAGGATTACTTAGAATGAAAAAAATTAAATCCGATATAAAATTCCATTTCATTCCATTCAACAAATATTTTTGAATGCCCACTATGTGGCCATTTGAGGAAAAAACATCTGGAGATGAAATAGCTGCCCCATAAATCTCTACTTTGCAACAAGGAGAAATTATTTAGATTACAAAACATGTTAAAAGAAACCCCCCCACGATCAGTATTGGGTCAGATTTGACTATTATGTATCTTTGACTCCATCATTTGTGACAGATTTGGAAAATAATGTTCAAAGGACCAGTCAGAAAGATTGCTAAGTGGGTTGAAAAAAAGCATTTCTAAGAAAAGATTAATAAAATATAAATTATTGGGCCCAACGAAGAAAGAGTGAGTCATCTCCTGAAAGTGTCTTTGAGTACATGGAGTATGGGATCTGGAGACAATGAACAACTGTGTCCATTAACCCTGAGTATCTGACAATATTAAAAAGGCATAAACTGTAGTTTCATAAATTTAGGTTAAATATAAGGAAAAATGCTCCAGTGGTGGGAGGAGTGTTGTGGGACGTCAGGGACCCCAAATGGAGGGACCAGCTGGACCTGCGGCAGAGGAACATAAATTGTGAAGATTTCATGGACATTTATCAGTTCCCAAATAATACTCTTATAATTTCTTATACCTGTCTTAATCTCTTAATCCTATTATCTTCATAAGCTGAGGATGTACGTCACCTCAGGACCACTACAATTGTGTTAACTGTACAAATTGGTTGTAAAACGTGTGTTTGAACAATATGAAATCAGTGCACCTTGAAAAAGAACACAATAACAGCGATTTTAGGGAACAAGGGAAGACAACCATAAGGTCTGACTGACTGCGGGGTCAGGCAAAATACAGCCATATTTTTCTTCTTGCAAAGAGCCTATAAACGGACATGCAAGTAGGAAGATATTGCTAAATTCTTTTCCTAGCTAGGAATATTAATAGTTAATACCCTGGGGAAGGAGTGCATTCCTGGGGGAGGTCTATAAACGGCTGCTCTGGGAGTGTCTGTCTTATGCGGTTGAGATAATGACTGAAATACGCCCTGGTCTCTTGCAGTACCCTCAGGCTTACTAGGATTGGGAAACTCCACCCTGGTAAATTTGAGGTCAGACCAGTTCTCTGCTCTCAAACCTGTTTTCTGTTGTTTAAGATGTTTATCAAGACAATATGTGCACAGCTGAACATAGACCCTTATCAGTAATTCTGCTTTTGCCCTTTGCCTTGTGATCTTTGCTGGACCCTTATCAGGAGTTTGTGATTTTGTCCTTGTCCTGTTTCCTCAGAAGCGTGTGATCTTTGTTCTCCTTTTTGCCCTTTGAAGCATGTGATCTTGTGAACTACTCCCTGTTCTTGTACCCCCTCGCCTTTTGAAATCCTTAATAAAACTTGCTGGTTTTGCAGGTCAGGTAGGCATCACGGTCCTACTGATATGTGACGTCATCCCCGGAGACCCAGCTGTAAAATTCCTCTCTTTGTATTCTTTCTCTTTATTTCTCAGCCAGCCGACACTTATGGAAAATAGAAAGAACCTACATTAAAATATTGGGGGCGGGTTCCCCTGATAGATGAGTTATTAGAAGGGACCTCAGTCGCCTTTGGAGATGCTGGATATAATTGGGAGGACTTAACAAAGACCTCCTAAGGATATCACACTTAGATAATTAATGTTGATTTAGAGGAAAATTTTTAAGCCCCATATTAAAATATCAAAGTTCATTATAACTACCATATCTAACCAACTGCTTAAAGTTTAAATAACTTTTCTGTTTTGTACCCCTTTCTTTTGGAAGTAGCAAATGGACAAAAACTGCAGTGTCAATGGTACTTTGTTTATACTTACAGGAAACATTGTTTTAAGGCATAGGAAGATATAATAATATGCCCCAGATCACAGACTGGCTATGAGCACAATACTTTTAATTATAACTCTATAGACAAATGTACACGTAACTTTAAAAAAATCTGATTTCTGGTTTTTTGGTTTTTTTTTTTTTTGGGACGGAGTCTCGCTCTGTCGCTCAGGCTGGAGTGCAGTGGCGCAATCTTGGCTCACTGCAAGCTCCGCCTCCCGGGTTCACGCCATTCTCCTGCCTCAGCCTCTCCCAGTAGCTGGGACTACAGGCACCTGCCACCACGCCCGGCTAATTTTTTTTGTATTTTTAATAGAGACGGGGTTTCACCGTGGTCTTGATCTCCTGACCTCGTGATCCGCCTGCCTTGGCCTCCCAAAGTGCTGGGATTACAAGCGTGAGCCACCATGCCTGGCCCTGATTTCTGGTTTTGCTCACATTTGCCAAGAGCTCGATTTATACTTTCTAGAGATAGCTACTTTTTTCTTTAATAATCATCATAGGATCCAATTAAAATATAAGTAAAAAATTTGCCTTAAATCTTGCTAACATTAAAAAATTTGTGCAAGCTAGTAAATATATGCTGTGAGACATCATCTCTGAGTTAATATCATTTTCCTTTCCTTAACATTGATATGTTCACAGTAAAAACACTAGAGGAAAATCAATATGTTTCACTACTTCAGTGTGTACTATATAGTATGTGTACCTTGTTTTCTAAAATCTAAAAAATGCTATATTCCACAGGTCATTTGGATAAAGGATTTTGGGCCTGTATTCCAGGGGACAGATGACTTGGGCCAGGGTGGTAGCACTGGAGGTGGTGAGAAATGGTCACACTTAAATATAATTTGAAGGTAGAGCTAACAGGATTTCCTTACATATTGGCTGTATGTATGAAAAGAGTAATTAAGGATGAATCCACATTATTAGACCTTAGCAACAGGTGATAGAGGTCCCATTACCTGGGATAAGAAAGGCTGAGAGTAGAGGATGTTTAAGGGAAGAAGAGGAACAATTCTATACATGTTGAATTTGAGACATCTATTTTCATCCAACTGGAAAGGTTAAGCAGTCAGCTGATATACAGGTCTAGAGTTTGGGGGAGAGGTCTGGGCTGAAGATGTGTTCTTGTTATAATTTTTTTCTTCCTTGATTTTCTTTTAGAATATCTTTACAGTCCTTTTTTTTTTTTTTTTTTTTTTTGAGACGGAATCTGGCTCTGTCACCCAGGCTGGAGTGCAGTGGCGCGATCTCGGCTCACTGCAAGGTCCGCCTCCCAGGTTCACGCCATTCTCCTGCCTCAGCCTCCCGAGAAGCTGGGACTACAGGCGCCCGCCACTGCGCCCAGCTAATTTTTTGTATTTTTAGTAGAGATGGGGTTTCACCGTGGTCTCGATCTCCTGACCTCGTGATCCACCTGCCTCGGCCTCCCAAAGTGCTGGGATTACAGGTGTGAGCCACCGCGCCCTGCCTCTTTACAGTCTTTTCTCAGGGCAACAACGCACATACATTATAAGGAAAAGCTCTCTTTCACAACCTCTTCCATTAAAAGAAATCTTTCATACCCCATAAATATATTCAGTTATTATCTGTCAATTAAAAATTAATTTAAAAATATCTTTCAATGTAAACAAAAACACAAAGTGGAGGGCTATTTGAAGGAGACTGCCAAATAGTGGCCATGATTAACATCACCTAAAAATTTATGAAATGAGGTGAGCTAAATTATTCTCTCAGACCTGTGGAGAATAAGGATGGTTTAAGAAGTTATGCCAGAAGTGAAGAAAATATTCAGTAAAGAAATGGTGTTGAACTGAAATAGTACTAAGGTTCCTTTCTGTTTTCACAGTGAATAGACACTGGTTATTTGTCCTGAATTAAAAACTTAGAGCCCTTGCCTTATTTAGAATATATGCTATAACCACGAGACAGCAAGTCAAAAAGCATCTAAAGCATTCTCACACATGCTAGACTTAATAAGCAGCTATCGCTGAAGATGAAATGAGAGTGGAATTTAATTTTTGGCAGGAGTTTCTAAAGGCAGCAATGCTATCTGTGGCATGCAACAGCCTTGGCATTTGATCAAGGCAATGCTTTCCCAGAGCATGTCTTTAAGATCACACTCTCTTATAATGAATGCTCCCAAACATCATTGGAACTCTGTATTTCCCCAATTTTATCACACTAAATTTTATTGGTGAACTTCAATGTCATTTTTAATTCATATATGTATTGGCATAGAGGGGAATACTGGACATAAAGAGAAACATTTTAAAAAGAGAAAATGTTTTTTAAAATTCTCAGAAAGATGTATTCTTTCATCATAATGAAAAAAATATTTAGCATATCATCTTACATTAAATAGCCAAATTTCCCTGTTATCCTAAGGCAGCAAAATAATATAAATACCATAATTACTTAAGCACTCATAAATTAAAAATCCCATTGTATGATCACAATGAGATGAGAATTTAAAAAGGAGAGTAATAGGGAGAAAAAGACAGTATCTGAGATGGAGAGAAGGGGTGAGGAGAAAATTACACAAACATAAATTTCAGAAAATAGTTGTGCACATATAAAATGTATATTCTGAGAGCTACCATCTAATTTCCCTAAAAATTATATTGATTATCCAAAATATACATGACTATATCAGAATTAGAGAATTTTGATCTTTCTTTAAATGGACAATTACCCAGAGGAGAAAATTTAATTGAGAGTCATATACAAGCAAAATGCAGCTCTGATATCCCCTTTATTATTTTATTTATTTATTCATTTTTTTGAGATGGTGTCCCACTCTGTCACTCAGGCTGCAGTACAGTGGCACAGTCATAGCTTACTGCAGCCTCAACCTCCTAGGCTCAAGCGATCGGTCCGCCTCAGCCTCCCAATTTTCCCCTTTAAAGAATAATAAATGTCAGTATTTTTTTCACCTGATGAAAAGTTATAAAGGTATTCAATATAAAAGGCACAAACTTTAGCTTCATCATAGAGGAATGAGAAAAGGAACAAAATAAACTGGTAATGTATAAAGGAGGAGACGGGAAGAGTGAATGCAAAGGTAACTAAGAATAAGTGAAGTGACAGGACAAACAGATAAATATGAGGAACAGATGAAAGTTATAAAATGCAAACTTTGGTCTGGTAATAAATTAACAACCTTTTCCTCCTTCAAAACTTGCTTCTCTTCCTGAATCCTCTATCTCCATTGGTGGTGCTACTCTTTACCTAGTCACCTGCTAAGAATCTGGGAGTCTTTGATCTAATCCAGCCCCAGTGTAGGTCTAACTATCAGTTTACAGCAATCCAAGGGGTAGCTGTCCAGCTTCTCTCGTCTGTCCTTGACATGACCCTGCAATTTACTGGCAGTCTACTGCCTATCACACTGCTTCCTACTTCTTTGCATTTGTTGGGCTGTCCCTGTTAACTATAATATCTTCCTTTCCTCATCCACTCTGCCCCGTTTCACTCAGGAAGCCCTCTCTGAATATTCCCTGCCCAAAGACTGATGAGGTATCCCTTCATTCTCCTCCCATAGTGTCCTACACAGATCTCTTTCACTAACATACTACCACTGGTATCTTCTGAGTAACCATCTTTCCCACCAGACTGTGACCTTTTCTGTTTTATCTTTACATAAACCCAATAACTAATACAAGGCCTCCTTGACACTCTAAAGACATTCAAAAATGTTCACTGACTGGATGAATGAAGGGTTGGATTAAAAGTAACATAGCATGGAATACAATTAAGTTCCCCACCTCTGAGAGTTTTCAAGTAAATCCAACTATGTCAGAATTCCCATACTGGCTAAGAGCTGTCATCTACCATATGACTTTGTGATACTCCTTCCATTGCTACATACATTCTTTCTTACTTGCCCAATTAGACTGACTCTTTATGTAGCTCTTTACAATATTTGTCAATAGGGACATATGACTTTACATAGCTAGTTCTTCTTACGAGTTTCATTCTTATTCAAGGCATGGCCTGTGGTTGAAAAGTCATTATAAAGAGCCTATTGAAAATGTGCTAACATTTATTAGACTTACTGAACACGTCTCCTCTGGGTTTCTGAGGGTCTGTCTGTACCCTGTTGTCAACTGTAATCCCTCCTGGAGGTGTATTGGCAGCTGGTGCTATAGTTGTCAGTCTGGTGGTTGGCCTTTCTGGGGTTGTAGGTGGTAGAGGTGTTCTGAGCTCTGTTGGCAGGGGTGGTGGTGGTGGTGGAGTAGGAATTGGTATTGGCTTTGGTGTAGGTCTTGTTGTCGGCTTAGAAGTAGGCCTGTTGGTAATGATAGGAGGAATATATGGTGTCTTCGGAGGCCACCAAGTACTTCCAACATCAGGAATCCAATTATTATGTCCTCCGTCACCCTTTAAAATGGTACCATTTCCCTTTGGTACATGAATTGGACCTGAAGGTTCAATCATAACTTTTGGGATATCTGAAAGAGTCAAAGACTTAATTAGTATGTAACCATTCCTCCCTAAAAAGTGAAGCATTATACTGACAGACACATAAAAACATCTAATGACAACTAGTATCATTTTTCACATTTAGAATATTACCTACTGTAAGTCATACTATTTTCCAAATAACAAATATATGTGTGTGTCTATACATAGATATTAAAAAAACACATACATACATATTCATATATTCATCCTTTGGATGTATGTAACAAATATATTGGTGTGTTTCCACAATGAATATGTATTATTTGCAACATAAAAACATTTTAAATATTTGTGCAGTGGAAACAGACAACAACCAATGAGAAGTTTTAAAATGCAGAGACATTCTAACTTTTTTTAATATAAGAAATGCATAGTTAGAATCTATGTTGTATCCCTATGCTATATGTATATTATAAAATTGTGTTCAGAATTGTCTAAAGACAAATACTTTTCTTATCCACACTTTATATAAATTCAATTTGCATAAATACAGTTTGAGTAAATGTTCTACATATTGTTTTACGGTCAGTTTTTCCTCCCCTTTACTGATAGATACAACTGCTTTTAAATAGACATTTTCAGAGGTTGCAAAGATCATCTGCGAAATCTTTTTCCTTGATAATCTTCACCAAAAAGAATCAATATTTAATCTGCCTGGAATGATACACTCCAGACTGGGAATGACTACATGACTCTTTAAAAACCCTTTAATCTCCATGATTTTATGCACCATGGTTTTCAGTAAATATTTCACTGAGGAAATTTAAAAAATTATCTTCTGTTACATGAAATATATGTTAAATTATGACTTTTGGGTTTTTTTCATGTTTATCTATTACATAACCACTACTCCAAATAAAACTTATAAAAAACTTAAAAGCAAAACAGTTCTGAATGTAGAGGAAATAAATATGGGAATGGCTTTTTCTTTCTTTTGAGACAGGTCTCGCTCTCCTGCCCAAGCTGGAGTGCAGTGGCATGGTCACAGCTCACTGGGGTCATGGCAGTCTTAAGATCCCAGGCTCAAGTGATCCTAGCACCTCAGCCTCCTGAGTAGCTGGGACTACAGGTATGCGCACTGTACCTGGATAATTTTTAAATTTTTTTTTGTAGAGACAGGGTCTCACTATGTTGCCCAGGCTGCTCTTGAACTCCTACTCTCAAACAATCCTGCTGCTATGGCCTCCGAAAGTGCTAGGATTACAGGCATGAGCCACTGTGCCTGGCCAGGAATGATTTTTTAATAGTAGAGTTAGGAGGCATAAAACAGAGGGAAAAAAATGTAGAATACATCCAGATTATCCTACCATCAAAATCTAACGCTAATGGCAGACATGATTTCTGATTTTAACAAAAGCAAATTCTCAGGGAGGACTGAATAATTTCTTTTTAGCTAAAAAGAAAATATTGAGAGATTTCAGTGAAGAGATCAAAATACTCTTAAGATTATGGTGCATTACTGAGTCCTTAGTTTTTACAAGTACCTGAGCAAGTGATTTTATTGTTTGTGGAAATCAAAGACAAATATAACCAATTATGACAATTATACTTCTTTGATAATTTTATTCCTTATTTTCCCTAGCAATGGCCTTTGTGTAATCCTGTATTTCCTGCTAGAATTTAAAGCTGAGAGACAAGTGCTACTCACACACACAAGTCAGTCCATCACCCTGGTATCCTTCTTTACATTTGCACCTGTAGGACCCATGTATGTTATAACATCGAGCAAAGCTGCTGCACTGATACTGACCAAGTGAGCATTCGTCTATGTCTGCATCAGAAAGTAGGAAAAGAAGAGGCTTATTTAGGAGATAAATATGATGACATGAAAAATATATACAGTTTCAAAAATGATTTTTTTTGGCAATGTGATGATCTACATAAAATTGGCAGATAAACAGAAGAAATAAAATACATGTAGACTGAGAACTACCAGTGGTTGAACTGGATGTCTGTTGGTTTAACTTAACGCCAGTACTCTCCCCTGCCCCTGACATTCCAGCCATCACCACAATTACGAGACCTTTCAGTGCTCTAGGAAGAAACAACACAAAGCAATGGTTGGGTTTCATTACCATGACATTGGTATTTGCCTCCAATATACATGAGATCGAAGCCTTTATGACACTTGCAGATGTAGCTCCCAAAAGTGTTGACACATTGCCTAAATCTAGGGCAGGAGGCTCTTCCTGTAGCACATTCATCAACATCTAGAAACATAAGTCAATAGCATTTTAGGAAGAGCAAGGGTATGTTAAGACAGAGTAGGTTTCAAAATAAATAACTGACTACAAACGGTTGCCTGGCACATAGTAGCTCATCATAAACGGTATCCAGCTGGTTGCCCCTACAGGCAACATAAATTCCACATATCCAAATTTCAACTCATCCTTCTAAGCCAAGTTATTATTTTCTTGCACTCTCTATATTAGCACATACTGCACCTGTATCTACCAAGTTGCTTAAACTAAAAACATGAGTCATTCTTGAACTAGAAACAACCCTCTTTCCTTTAACTCCCAAATCATCAAGTCCAGTTAATTCTACCTCTAAAAAAAAATTATTTGAATCTGTCTACTTTTCTCTTAATCCACCACCACTACCCTATTTGAAGCCACCATCTCCTGGGTTAGACTGTTACAAAAGCCTCAAAACAGCTCCTTTTGCTGCTACTTACCCCCTCCAAAGCTTATCCAACCAAACTGTCAAAATGATTCCATTAAAACATACAATCAGACCATTACTATGCTCAAAATCTTTTAACTATTTCTACTTGCACTTTGAATTAAATCCACATTCTTCCCCCGTGTCCTTGAAGGCCCTGCAACAAATCACCCTCACCTACTTCACCCATTATATCTCAAGCCACCACCCCTCATACTCACACCCTGTACTTGAGCTACATGGACCTTCTTCCTTGAAAAACCTCACACAGGCCAACCTCTCTCTCACCGCAGTGCCCTGCAATGTCTTCAGCTGCTTGGCTGTTTCTTCACATGGCTAATGATACAGGTCTTACCTTAAGGCTAATAGACACATTCTGTTTTTCTCTCAATACCTCATGCTAACACTTGGCATTGTCTGTAATTTTATGGGGTATTTGTTTCTTTTCTGTCTCCCTCATTAGCATGTCAGCTTTGTGGGGATCAAAATCCTGTCTGCTTAGTCCACTGCTATATATCCTAGCACTCAGCACAGTGTCTGGAGTATGGAAAGTACTCAGTAAATAACTCTAATCACCAAACACTTCCATGTATTCAAGGCTTATTACATGCTAGGTATTGTGCCAAGCTCTTTGCATCCATGACCTCATTCAATCTTCCTACCAGTTCTATGTGGTGTTATTTCCATTTTAAAGATGAGAAGACCCAGGCTCAAAGAAACAAAGTCTCTTGCCTAAGGTTACATATCTAGTACATGGAAGAGCCAGGTTTAAAACCAAAGTCCAGACTCTCAATCCTACATTGCCTTCCTAATTTACCAGAAAAAAATCTGAGGCCTGAAGAACAACACATAAAATCTAACCCTGTCTACCTATTCAGCTTCATCACTCATTGCTCACCCTTGCCGCTTACATTCTAGGAATACTGAGCTCTTCTCGTTTCCCTAAACATTGTGCTCCTCTGAACCGCAGAGCCTTTGCACATAGGGTTCCCTCTGCCTGAGGTCTCCTCCTATTTCTCATTTTTTAAAAAACAAGGCTCCCATTATCCATTCACAGAGATGTCCTCTTCTGAGACGTCTGACATCTTCTGAAGGATACCTAATTACCTGATGTAAGTAATTGCCTTTTTTTTCCTTATTCCCATCACCTTTCACTTTCTCCCTTTATCCTACAGAGGCTGCTGACAGAGATGCTTGATTTTACAACTCACCTACACAGGTCCTCCCATCAGGAGCCAGCTGCAGGCCAGGGGAGGGGCACTGGCACCGTATTTGTCCTTTAACAACATCACAGCCATACTGACAGTTTGCCATGGAGCAGGTCAGGGCACCTGGAAAGAGAGTGACTGGCTGACTCAGACAGGTAGAAAACAAAATCTGTAACGGAAATAGCTATGTTTTTTCACTTGTCCTGAAATCAGTGACACTGAACAACAATGAAGACAAAGAGGCCTTAACTATCAAACATCTAAAGAAAGTAAAAGGGGGAAGGAAAGAAAGCATTAAAAGACAAATATAAAACTATCATACACAGGTTATCTGGAAATTTTTCCAGTGGCCAAGGAAAGTGAAGAATTGAGGTATTTTCCCAGATTACTCAAGCTAAGCGCTATTCTTAACTAATCATCCAAGTAACTGTCTCAACTGCCCATGAAATTTCTCTAGGGGAACAGCAGATTTCCCATTGAGTTGCACAATGTTAAACATGTATTCACCTAATTCCAAAAAGTTCCATGCTATACTTATGCAATGTTAAATAAAATTAGCTAACTGTATTTTATGCAACTCAGTTAAATGACAATTCAGTAAAAATAAAAATCAAGTCATTAATTGTTGGATATCATATGAATACCTCAATTCAAGGGTCAGCCTATGGAGAATTTTAGGGCATAGTCCATCTTATACATCCAAATGATGGTGAAAACATGCATTTCTTCCTTATAAACATGAATTCTACTTTTCTGGTATCTTATTCATTTATTTTTTATTTGAAATTGTTTTTTAGAAGTCTTAGACTATTATTAGAGTCTAAAATTCTATAAAAGCCTAAAGGCTTTTATAATGAAATATAAAAATGAAGAAAATATTTATGAATGATTCAAAATTACGAAACAGACCTGATGGATTCTGTCTGAGTAGTCCCTAAATAGCCAGTAGTGTTCTTTTTTTTTTTTTTTTTTTTTAACCTGGAATCGTTCTTCTATGCCCAGATAGAAGACAGGCGTAAACATGTTTAAAAAAAATTAGAAAACATACTTAGTTCTGTAATTCTTATTCTAAATACCATTTCCTAATCAACTTAATATTGGCACCTATGATAGAAGAGTATTATACATCGACAACGGTGCCTCTTATTTTGATTTTCAATTCCTCAGGCACACGTATAAACACACACACACATCTTGTTTAGGAGAACCCCGGAGGCCATTTTCACAAAAGCAAGCTCCCAGAGCACAACAGAAACAAGCCCAAAGCACTTATAAAACAGTTAAAATTCTTAACATACTTGAGCAGGAACCATCCGGCATAAGCATATATCCGTTGAGACAGTAGCACTTGTAGCTGCCGTAAGTGTTCATGCACCTGTGCTTACAGGGCCGAGGCTTCAGGCCACACTCATTTAGATCTGAAAACAATGTGGGTTGAAGCAGAAAAATTACAAAACCTCAGCACTAATGTAAGCCATCTAAAATTCTTTTCTATATTAAAAAATGAAAGAGAAAAATAGGTCAAGCTACAGTAACTGTCATTTACATAAGAGATAGATCCTGTTCATGCAATATTAATTTGAAGGTAGGATACACTAGGGGCAGCCAGGAGTCGCCATGACCTTTATGGATCTCTGTGTATAAAGGCCAGTTAGGAAAATTCTCAACAACAGGTGCCTACCTTATTATCCCTAGAAACAGCAGCTTACTAACGTCCTCATGGGCAGAGATGCTCTATCAGCTAACAACTGTTTGCCAATATTCTCAAAATATCTGGGTTCTATTGCTAGATTCAATCCTGACAATGTAACCCTATTTGTTCAATGTCTTCCTTTCTCTGTTTAGAGAACATATTACATGAGAATATTTTACTTTAAATGGATAAGGCATTGGCCTCCTTAAGGCTTGGACTTTGAGAATATTTTACTTTACGGGAGGTATACAGATTTTAAAACAGTTGACTGCTTTGACCTTCCCAAAGGAAGGCTATATAGGCTATATTTTCAGAGGATAAGAATGAAATAAATTAAGAGTGATCAATATTGTAGTTTTTCTTGTTCAATCTGGTAGATTTTATATGATTTCACATTAAAGAAGAAACTTCAGTTTCCTACTTTAGTAATGCAATCAAGTCACAAAATGAACTTTAAAAAACCCACCACATATTTTCATTTATTCCGCAGTTAAAAAAGGCATATGGAAATACTAATGCATAAAATGTAATAGACTGTCATGTATTTTAGGTTTATTGGTTTAAGCATCAATATGAAATGAATCAATAAATTTTACATTATGAAAAGGTTTTAACCTAAATTAAACACTGCCTCAAGTGAACATAAAACTCATAATGACAAATAAACATTGAAATAGTAATGCCCAAAATATATGCTTCATTAAAAAGAAATGTGACCACATGTTTGTCTGGAACCACCAGCATAAGTACTCATTTAGCATAATTTAATTATCTATTAATCCATGTCATTGAATAAGATCTATAGATAATATGTCTAGTTACAAAATTGTTTTCAAATCTATTTCAATCTGATCTGCTCATTTATTAGAAATCTGTATATTTCATTTAACTAAATCACCAAGTTCCATTATGTTTTAAAACCACCAAATAATTATTACATCTAAAAAAATTTTCATATCTTACTGATTTTCCAAGTAGGTCTTTTACCTGCCCTGAATGCAACTGTAAGCAGACCCCAAGCTGGGCAAATCCTGGAAAGGTTAAATAAATAAACCAAATACTGTTGTCATCTCCTATGCTTTCTTCAATTTTCTACTTTATTGTCTCTTGACTAGCTAAGGGTTTTTAAAACAAAATCATGTTTTAAAATATTTCAAAAAAAAATTTCCTCACAGAAAACGCCACACAGATTACAGTATCAAAAATGTTTTCTCCCTCTGTTAATTGAAGCAAAATATCAAGGAAGAATGACTGAGAAAGAAATTTTCTACCCTTCCCATATTCTTCTACTTTGTATTTCAGTATTTACTAAAAATGAGAGTGAAACTTTTCTCATCTTCTAAGAGGAGTTAATGACTGTTCCTAATATGGTCCTGCAGAGTCACACCTGTCTTTGATAAATCTTTTTGATATTACAGTAATAGCATTTAAAACGAAATATAGTGTTAGAGAAAGGATTTGTGTTTTAAATATTTTTCTGCACTAAACAAAAATAGAACAAAACCACAAAATAGCAAAGTAAAATCAAAACCTTCATCTCGAGAAAAGGATACTGATGGATTTTTCTTCACATCTCAGTTAAGTATCCCTAGGTTTATTTTCAAAACATAACAAACTTTTGTGAGTTCCTGATGGGAATGGATTTGGTGTTTACAGTTTCAGGCAGCTCATAAACAAGGAGTATTTATGCTGATGGAAATTTCTTCAGACACTATGTCCCTGAACTAAACCTGAAGCCCAGTTGGGGCAGCTCTTCTACAATTTGGCTCCAGTCTGGGCCAGTAAAGGGCCCCTTAGGATTGCTATGGTAGTATTCATAATCTGGACTGGAGCTGCTGGTGGTTTTAGAGAATGGCTTTGACCCAAATTTATCCTTCTGTTCCCATGGCAAAAGCACTTTGGGGTTAAAAATCATGAAACTGAAAGGAAAGAAAAGCCAATATGCTGTCATGAGTCCAAAAAGAAATCTGGACTGTATGAAATAATATGTGAAAGGAAGAAAACATTCAACATTCAATGGGTAAATGTGGAAATGATGTATTGGCTATTTTACCTGTTATTAATGGGCATATAAGTATCCAAAACATGGAAAGCAATTGAGAAAGCTGTACTCTACCAGCTGTTGATGGTCTGGATGACATTCCCTGACAGCTGACTGGTGTTAATATCCCTAGTGACTGCCATCATTGCCCCATCTGCCACAGGCAGGTGTCTCCTAAAAACTTCACAATGACCCTTATGAAAGCCACTTCAGATACTATAAAATAGGATTCCATAGTCATCCATGTTTATCAAAATTTGCCAAATATCAGACTTTTCCTAAAGTACAGAGCTTCAAAAGATTAAATGCATCTGGTGTCCTGGTGAGAAGCCTTTTTGTCCTCAGTTTTCTCAAGAGTTACTTGTCTTTAATTATGTTACCTTCTTTTCTCATTGACCTAGTGCCATATTAAGTAAGTTAATATGTGCTGCTTTCTATAAATGCTATATTCATGATCACAATCTATTGGATATCATTCAATTAAGCAAGAAATTCAAAAATAAATTACTTCCAAATTATAGTAAATACTCCTACAATAATAAGCAGAACAAAATGAAGTCATTGATCATACTGTCTCAAATAAATCTTAAAAGTTGATAAAAGAACCTGGAAATAAAACTTTGGCATTTTTATTTTAAATTTACTTATCCTCCTTTTTCTCTGGAGGTTTATAATACATATATATAAGGAAAATCTATAAAATAGGAAAATAAAAAATTTTATGAATTCTTTCATGTGCTTATCTTATACTAAAGGATAGAACTTTACAATAAACCACTTACATTTAACTGCTTCAATTATTATGTATACAAGTCTTAAAGTGCATCTACTACTGTCAGGAATACATTTCAGTAGGTTGGTGGATTCAGGAGCTTGGATGGGAGAAGGAGAGGGAGAAGGGAACTGGTCCAGAATGGAAATGCAAGCTGCATAGCATTATTATTAAACTTCAGGAAAAAAATCAGAAATTTTATTAGCATGCAGGCACTGAAAAGTAGCTTGAAAAATCTGGAAGAGATCATTGAGTAAGATAACTAACTCAATGGATTTTTTTCTTAAATAAGCTTTCATTTGTGTTAACACATTTAGACTTTCTCCCTGCTTTGGTGCTTAAATCAGGCAATGTCATAGGCAAACAGATGTCAATACGTCAACTACCAAAACTTTAGTTTTTAAATTATTAAGGACCGAAATTAATTCTTTTGCCCCAATTCCTTGTGCAGAAAATATACAAATGCATCAAATTTCTTCTCAGCAGAGACAATGATTAATAATTCCAACTATTTTAATTCAGTTATTCTAAGTTCTTAAACCTATGAATGGGTTAGAGATAAAATATCCTAGAAGAGGACCTGTAAAATTATGCTACCACATTATTTTCCTACAAAGCTTTCCAGCATGATGAAGACATTAATATTTTTGGTGCTTCTATTCTTATGCCAACCCCACAGGTAAATAGGGCAGGAATTACTGTCTCCCTGTTACTGATTGGTTAATGACTTGCTTATAATCAAATAGCAACTAAGTGTCCTCTTGGAACCAGAAGTTAGGCTATCTGATGTTACACAATGTATATCAAGAGAAGGTCACTAATGTATGCTTTGATTTTCAGGTAACCTAAACCTCTATACCTCAAGAGTAGGGAAGAGGACTTGATTTCTAAAATCTACTTGGCAAAAGGCATCAAACCCCCAATTTCAGTTGCTTTGGAACTCCTGAATTTGCCTACATATGAAAAAAGTTGTTTTGCTATCTGTTTTTAGAAAATATTTCAAAATTCAGAAAAGAAAAAGAAAAGCAATGATACTCGATGCATTAAAAGGACAGTAGAGCTCCATGCTTTTCAGAGCACAGAGAATCAGTACCAGGTGGCAATTCCTGCTGCTTGCTGTACATGCTCAGGGCTGAAGGCTGGACACACTCCTGGGCTAGTCTTCAGAACATTTGCAAGAAGTGACATAACTGCAGGAAGCCATGCAGGTGGGAAGAGCAGACCACCTGGGACAATGCACGCTCACCCCTTGAAGGCAAACTTGTGGCTTGGTGATCCAGGGGTTGGAAAAGAGGCTGTTCACTGCCTTGGTCAAGAGGAGCTGGGATGTGCTTGTCTTCGCACCAGGAAGAAGGTAATAAGAGTCAACTTTGAACTGATGTCAATTTTAGCCCTAAAAATCTTTACAAGTATATATTAAACAATTACATACAGTTGGTGGAGTTTAAAAAGAATGCATTAGATACTTTATAAACAATAGTTTCTGGTTCTTCTGGTTTCTCTTTTCCTTTATTTTAATTTTCTTAAAAATATATCACTGTCATCTTGTTTCCCAAGGACAACACACACATTATAAATGAACAATCCTTCGTCATACAATTTTTTAAAAAACTCCAAACAAGAGATCATCATTTTTAAAAGTATTATTTAGTCATAAACAGAAGGAAGAAAACAAAAACAAATTATACAAATATTGATTATAATCCACCTGCTCTATTTAAGGACACTGAAGTCGTAAACGACCAACTTAAGATTTTTTTCCCTACACTATCACATTGTACAATAGTAGTTTAAAATACTCCAAAATTATGCACAAATGTATGATTTGCATAAAGATTTTATTTAAATAACAGCATAATAGATCGTCAATATTATCATTTAAATGTAAGAAATTATGCTTCTAGAACATACATAAGAAGCTTTATGCAAAAAAATGTTAACTGTTGCCATTATTAGCTTACCAAAATATAAGATGGGTGAGACTTGAAGTAGAGAGTTGAGACTTAACAATCACGTTGTGTTTCAACACCATTATGTTATTAATAGCCAGTTAAATGTCCAAATCAAATGAATATTGGTTTTGGGAGTTGAAACCATACATCTTCCTTTTTTTTTTTTTTTTTTTAGATGGAGTCTCGCTCTGTTGCCCAGGCTGGAGTGCAGCTGCTCGATCTTGGCTCACTGCAAGCTCTGCCTCCCAGGTTCACAACATTCTCCTGCCACAGCCTCCCGAGTAGCTGGAACTACAGGCGCCTGCCACCATGCCTGGCTAATTTTTTTTTTTTTTTGTATTTTTAGTAGAGATGGGGTTTCACCCTGCTAGCTAGGATGGTCTGGATCTCCTGACCTCGTGGTCCGCCCACCTCGGCCTTCCAAAGTGCTGGGATTACAGGCTAGAGCCACGGCGCTCAGCTGGAACCATACATCTTTCATACCTAAGGCAGTAGGTAACCACCTTAATATTAGGGTTAAAGCCCTTAGATTTTTGTGCTTAGCAAAGCAGTAAACTTTCAGATGTAACTAGTCCACAAAATTAGTATCTGGTTCTGACCTAAAAGACTCTAATTCTTTCCTTATGATAAAGAATTCAACCTATGAAACATAAACCATGCTAAAACATTGGGAATTGACATTTATAAATATTTTCTTCTGAAATTATTACAAAGTACACTGTAAATTCCTAAGAATGTCTTTGATTTCTGAGAATATGCAATGATATATTTACATACTAAAAATCATTCCCCAATGGAAAAGTTATAAAAAGATTATTATCTATAATAATATTTTTTTTTCTGGCTGGGGGAAAAAGAGGTTTGTATTGGTACAGAAACTCAAGGAGGAGGGAAATATGCATAAATAAAAGTAAAAGTAAAGGAAGCAAATGATCAAAGAATCTTGCCAGAATTCAGGTTAGAATTTAATTTGCTTTGAAAGGTAACATGTGCCTTATAGAGTATATTATGTTTATGATCAGCCCAAGCCTATAATTTCGTAACAGTTCTAGGTGTAACAAATCCAGAAAATGACTTAGTGGGGAAGATCAAGCCCCCAAAAGCAGATCACACTAAGCCTGTGGCAAGGCTACTAAATTAAACCAGTTCCAAAATGCAGCTTGCCCTGGTATTCTGGCTGTTTCCCAGGCAGCTCTAAAGGCACTGGTTAAGCACTTGTTTATTCAAGCTGTTTACACCATGATACGAGTTTCCGGGGGTTATTTCTTAAAGTACATAACTCGCTACAAAATTCTCAGTGAATACTTCTCATATACCAAAAGCTACTTTTAATCAAAAGCTGATTTCCAGTTCTGTAAAGTTATCTCAAATTTACTTCTTTTTGACATTTCTCTCCTCGAGAAAAAAGGAGCCTATTTGATTTCTCTTATCTATGAAGCATATTTTCTACTGTATTAAAATGTGTGGGCCTGAATGAAAACAGTTTAAGTTAATCTGCTATGTAGGCACTATCAACAATTTTCTCTAACAACTTTTATGGGAGTCTCCAGGCAGCTCTCACACTCAACCAGGCCACACATGGCAGCTTCCCTGATCCTGACAGGGCCCTCAGTCTATGGATGCAGAGACTCTCCAAGATGCTGTACCAAGAACTGGTGGAGCCCTTTCAAGTTTCCACAGTGTTCAGGACTAAGAACCATTAGATGAAACTGTCATTTATTTAACATATTTAGTGTGCATTTACCATGTGCAAGTCACTTTAATAATAGTTTTCAGGAACTTAGAAATCAGAGAGACAACAAAAAGGATTTCTGCTCTCAAGGAGCATAAACCTTGCCATCAGGAACCTACCACACTGCTTTTTTGTGAGGAGGGCAAAATAAGAGATGATTAAAACACCGAAGTTTATTTTAAACTGTAGTTTTATCTTCAAAACTGGACTTGAAATTACAATTTCAGTGTCAGCTCTATTTTTGCAGGTGTAAAATCCCATTTTGCTACTAATCAAGTCCTCTTCTCTTTAAGGAATATAGTTGTGGGGAGCAAGATTTTAACTTGATATATTCGATTTTTTCTTTAGAGAAATAGGTATATGTTACAGGAAAAAATAGTACATGTTAAACTGGTTTTCTGAAAAGAAGAGCTATCCAGTGATGAACCCTTGTTTCAATAATAGTTTTAGCATGTCTTTAAGGCATGTTAAAGTTGATGCAGCTCCTGCAAAGAAATTTAAATGAATTTCTCTGCAATCTCAAAAGTGACTTATTTTAATCGTCTTCTTTATATTTTATATCCTCACATTTTGACAACAATATTTTACAGTGCTGACATATTAATGAAACCTCTGAGGGCTTATGTTCACCACTTTAAAAAAAAGTATACTGAGATTCTAAGATGAACACTGGCATTCAATAACCAGAACCTAACACACTACTACCTGTAAACTTATGCTGGGGAAGAAAAATCAAGTGGATTTTTTTAAAAAGCAAACTGAGATAATAAGAGCACCACTTATTTAAAAAGATTATGCAGGTATGTTTGGTAAATTTCAAGTTAAAAAGAGTATTATAAGAGAGAAAACAAGCATTGGGAAAATCAGTTCTAAATCAAATAGCAGATAATACAAGAACACACTTTAGAATAGCAGCTTCTAACATTGGGACATGTCATTTTTGCTAGTGTGGATTTCATGTGATGGTTCATGAATAATTTCATCTGATGGTTCACGAACCACCATTTTGAATATGTTTTCAAAAATCAATGTTCTGGATGATTGTAAAAACTGTGTCTTAACACAGGAACAGAAAACTAAACACCGCATGTTCTCATTCATAAGTGGGAGTTGAACAATGAGAACACACGGACACAGGGAGGGGAACTGTCGGTGGGTAGGGGTAAGGGGAGAGAGAGCGGAGAGCATTAGGACAAATACCTAATGCATGCAGGGCTTAAAACCTAGATGACGGGTTGATAGGTGCAGCAAATCACCAAGGCACATGTATACCTTTGTAACAAAGCTGCACGTTCTCCACATGTATCCCAGAACTTAAAGTAAAATTAAAAAAATAAAAATAAATAGTGAAAAAAAAACTGTGTCTATAAATCACTAGTTTACATGACATACCTCAAGGAGTATCTTGGAATAAGTATCAGACACTGAAGAACAGTAGTATTTCAGCAATATCATTTCTATATCAGATGAGGTCAAGTAAGTATGTAAGGGATAGTTAGACACCATATCATTATTTCACCTGACATTTAAGATGGTAGGGAGTATAATTTAAGAAATAAGTAAAAATTCACTCATCTTTTTTATTTTTGACTCTTATCTATTTAGTGAAATCTAACCCTAATCTTTCTTTAGTTTAATTCCTAATAGTGAATTTTTTTTTTTTTTTTTTTTTTTGAGACAGAGTTTTGCTCTTGTTGCCCAGGCTGGAGTGCAATGGTGCAATCTCGGCTCACCGCAACATTTGTCTCGTGGGTTCAAGTGATTCTCCTTCCTCAACTTCTTGAGTAGCTGGGATTACAAGCATGAGCCACCACACGCAGCTAATTTTGTATTCTTAGTAGAGATGGGGTTTCTCCATGTTGGCCAGGCTGGTCTTGAACTCCCAACCTCAGGTGATCCACCCGCCTTGGCTACCCAAAGTGCTGGGATTACAGGCATGAGCCACCACGCCAGGCCAAAAATGGACATTTTTAACTGAATTTAATTAACAAGACAAGCCTTGTCTGACTTTGTAGCATGAGTTTGAGGATCACATTTCCAAATATATTTTTTTCATCCAAAACTAGTATAGTAGAAAAAATATGGATTATAGATGCCATAGCTCTAAGTTGACATGCTAGCTCTTTTACTAACTCTGTGAACCTGAGCAAGACACTTAACATTCCTATGCCTCAGTCTCTCCAAATAAAAAATGGACTAATAATTAATAGATTATACCTGAATTATAATAAATAATGCTCTACTTCCTAATGTTGTTGTAAAGATAAAAATGGATTATATATATAAAATACCTGGGGCACTATGAGTGTTGAATAAATATTTGCTTTTATAAACAACTGATGCTGATTTTTTTAAAAAGTGCTTGCTAAATTAATCATTTTTATTTATCATGGAAACATTCCAAACTGGTCAGTAGTTGAAGGGAGATTTAATCACGAATCAAAGAGCTCAGAGTTAGGAGGAAACTCCAAATTTCAAATCAAATCCCCTACCTGACTTTGGCGTTAAAGGGAAGCAGCACCTGCGGTCTGAGGTGGTTAATTATTTGGCCAAGGATTTCCAACTCGTTAGTGAAAGAACAAGGAGTACTAGAAGGCTTCTAAATTACTGATGCAGTGATTCTTTTCTTCAAAATACATTTTAATTACTATCAGAGAATAAGAGGATACAATTTGTTTAATTGTCCTTTGATAAAAGAAATTTTACAATATTTATCATTAATATATTTTTATTTATCAGCAAAATGGCAGCTCACATATTTTGGAAAAACAGCTATGGAAAGTAGTTTGAGATAAGAATATTTTTAATTTGGGAGTGATAGAGGTGTCTTTGATTGTGTATTTATGTCAGACTGTTTTCCTACCTTGATTACAGGTTTTTCCAGCATATCCAGGATGACACTTGCACTTGTTTGGCCCAATACATTCACCATGTTTGCATCGTGGTTGGCACACAGCTGTGAAAAGAAGATGGCATGCATTACTTCTAGGTCAACAAAACACCAGTCATATAGCACTGATGTCGTGTGCTAGTTTAATAATAGAAACAAAACTAGAACTTACAACAAAGTAGCCAAAGTATACAAAATCAGTTTCCTATAAACACTCTGTAAGCTACCACACACACAAGTGTTATGTATGTATATGTGTGTATGTGTGTGTATCAGTTGGGGCTGAAAAAAATTTTAAATTCAAGGACAATACTCAAATAGTCAAATAAAAGAAAAACTAGGTAAAACTATGCATAAGCATAACTGATATTTATTCATAGTTAAAACTTTACAATGTCCTGCACCCAAAATTTCAAACTTACTCTTCCAAATATACTTCAAATAGCAGTTCTTAGTCCAAAAGTACTAAGTATGTATGAAATACAGATAAATTTCTAACTAAACATAAACTATTTATTTTACTAGAAATGGTATTCCTAAGTATGAAATGATTCAAAATGAAACAAAAACCAAAACAACATTGTTTTGGAACTTCAATTCAAGGATATCTCTGTATCTTGATCTTTCTTAACTCTAAGATTCATTACAACTGCTTTTCAATTTATAATGGCCTTTCTATGCCCTAACATAGCAAACAGGACGTTCTCAGTTTGACATTCACTCTGTTCCATCAACTGAGTTCCACTTTCTCAAGGCTTCAAAATGCTGTAAATCATCACTCAAATATTTTCACTGTTTAATTGGAATTTATTCTGTTTATTCTCTATCAATGATTCTCAACTGGGGGGCACTTTTTACCCCTGTGGAAATTTGGAAATGTCTGGAGACATTTTTGGTTGTCACACTAGGGAAAGGATACTACTGGTATCTGGTGGATAGGCGCCAAGGATGCTGCTAAACATCCTAAAATGTTCAGACAACCCGCCACAACAAATTTTCCAGCCCAAAATGTCATTGTGCCAGACTCGGAAACCTTGTTCTGTACCAAATATGTGCATGTCCCTATGCCAGACACTATAATAGATGAAAAATAATTGTATAGCATGGTACTGGTCTCAAGGAGTCTACAATCGAGATAAAATACAAAACCATGTTTCTTATTCAAAACAATATTTATTTATCAGCAATATGAAATCTGTGAAGAAATCATTACACAAGCAAATCCATATACATTTGTGCAGAAAGCCTCATAGAGGAGGCTTATGTTGAATCTTGAAGCATGAGTAGACAGAGAAGGGAACAGACTACCCAAGGAGAAGAATATTTCACAGCCAACTTAGCCGCTGTTTAGTTAGGAGACACACAGGGGGCTCATTAAGCTAAAGAGATGGGTAAATGGTGGAGGAAGAGTGAGAAACAATCAGGTGAGTGGTATGAGATGATTATGTTCTCTGCATTTCAGAATGAGAAACATGCACTTTAGCTCTAGGAAATGGTAAGTTTCCATACATTTATCATCATAACTGCCTGATAAAAATCAAAGCTCTGGGAATCTTATCAAAGCTCTGGTGATGGTATGTAGGATGGACTGGAAAGAGTTTAGAGGCAGAGAGAACAGTTGCAAGGCCAGTGAAACAGTTTAGGTCTGACATGAAGAAGGTATGATTTGTGTTGGTGACAGGAAGAAATGAGCTTCAATAATCATTGAGTGAAGAGCAGACAGTTCTTGAAGACCAAGGGGAATGGACTGAACAATGACCCCAAATTTTGAAGCTCCTGACACCTGTTCCTACCCATTTTAACCCATGCTGTTCTCCATTCTGGGATATCCTCTATGCTCCCAGTTTCCTCTCTGATAATTATCAAACATTGTTTCCTTTAAGACTCTAATACTCCTGTGAAACTGATGTGCATGTTATTTTTTTTTCTACCTTTCCTCCCCCAACTGTCACTAACCCTTCCCTCACCTTCCATTCCACAGGGCCTCTTTGCTAATTTTACTTTCAGGCCTTCCTTGCCTGTTTGTCATCCCAACTGGTCCCTGTACCACCACAAATCCTTAGACAGTGCTGTGTAGGAGGTATTTAATGTAAAAGACTGCAGAAAGAAAACACAAGCAGAGTGTAAATGATAGCGAAATGCCCTTGGAAAATTCTTAAAATCTGATTTTAAACATGGCATTAAATTCAAAGGGAAACAATTGTGTTCATATCCATGAAATGAAATGAACTGTCCAGGAGGGCCTTCTAATATTACTCTTTAGCCAACTGTACAGTAGGCGGATGGTTTATATGCAGTTTAAAATAAGTCACTCTACATAACTTCTAGGCCCTATCACCAAGAAATACCAGCTTAAAAAAATTCTTTTTAATCTAAAAAGATGATCTTCCATAAATCTTAACATTTATATATACGTGCAACCTGAATAACCATCTATCACTGAGGCACATAGAATGTCATATTGAAAAAAATGTAAACGTCTCAAAATCGTTAAGTGCAAGTCCAGGAAATAACCCCTTAAAATAATTGGAATTTGGAAAACTCTCTCAAAGCATGAAGAAATAGTTTTAAAAATACCACTTGAAAACAAAAAATTTATTTAGGACACTTTATAAAACAATTGAACTGGAGGCCCCCAGGCTGTAGCTTTTGGACCCCCTGACTGGCTTAATAACCATCAATTTTTAGTACTTTCAGGTGCTTTATAGGAACAAAGTTTTTATTGTTTCCTCTCCCTTTTTTGTTATTTGTTCTCACGCAGAGTGCCCTAATCTTGGGCACATCAAATGCACACATTCCAACAGGCCAAGACTGTTAATGTTTCTTCCATGTTTAGGGAGTCCTATTTCAAAACAAACTGTTGTTTGCACTTCCATCTGATAGGCTATTCAGTGAAGTAACCAAGAACCCTTAGATTAGCCAATGTCTATTAAATGTGGTAGGATACTCATAAAGTTGATATAATCAATTTCTTTCTTCTTAGAAAAAGAAAACCCTTTGGAAACTGTTGCACAAAAAGATATTCTCCTATATAGCACAAAGTTATCTTGCTGGCATTAGTTCTGGAATGGAATTCAATAAATATGTATCAAACATTTGTTATATATATATAATGTATTATAGTAGGCAAGCGTGGCAGGGGATTAGAGAGTCACAGAGGGTATGAAAATTTAGCTATGGAACTAAAATATATTGGCCAAACCACAACAAGGGCTGTGATAGAGAGGTGAAAGAATGAAGGAGGGTGTGTAATAACTACAACTGCAGGTCGGTGTGTTAGAGGCAGTGTGTTAGAGGTTAGAGCAGTGGAATAGGAGACAAAAGACTTTCAGAATATAAGCAAAGTGGTGGGGGCAGTAAGGGGGACTGCTTCTTAGTGAGTGCAAAGTGTTCTTGTGGGGCTACAGTGTAAAGTGCTTAAAACAGCAGATGAAATCAAAAGAAAGGCTGAGACAGATCATAAAAGGCCAGCTGGATTCTTACCAATATCTCTTTCCCTTCTGCTTTAATATAGAATGGCTTTTAAAATTTTTATTTTTTTGAGTGGGGGATGAGTTAGTAATGGAAAACTATATTCCCTATTCTCCTTGGCAGATATAGGCAGCCAAATGACTAAATTCTGGCTAAATGGGATGAAAGCAGAAATGATGGGGTGGGGCCTTGGAATGCTGTGTAAAAAGGGGGCTGAAGAGCATGGCTTGTTCTGTGTTCTTGCCTAGAACGTGCATGTCATGACTCAACCACAGTGGCCTCTTTATGACCATGAGGCGATCTTGAGAATGGAAAGAGGATAGAGCAAGAAGTCATAATATTAACCCTAAATCACCATCCTAGCAATTTAGGGCACTGTTCTTTGTGTCACGTTACTTGTAGCTAAATACAATTCCTGACTTTCCTTGATCACTAGGCTGTGGAATCTGGGCTTAGTCTGTGTTTATTATCAAGCCAGCAAAGGTTTCCTTTTGATACAAATTTAGGATAGAAGTGTTATGAGTAGATCCTAGTACAGAAATAAAACTTGTCAAATTTATTTTATACCCACAATACCATATACTCAGGGGAATGTAAAAAAAAACTTTATTTCTACATCTAAATAACTAGATTAGAAAGTGCATAACCATTTCAAAACTAGAGAAAAATAATTCCCAATCTCTGTATAAACTGGCCCACCTTCCAATAACACACTCTACTGTAATGTGAGCTCTCAGAGGTCAGCAAAAACCAACCTTTTCAGCAAACTGCATTACTCTGTGAATAGTAGATCATCCCTTCCTTATCAAAAAAATAAAAAAGCATAAATGATCCATTTTCAGTGGTCTTCAAAAATATTAAAAGTGGAGTATATTCTTGTTTGGAGTAAACAACGTGCCTGCTGGTGCTACTGGCTATCAGAAAAGGCAGCATTGCTTCTCTGACCTTCGTGTGGATCAGAACAAGAAGTTTGGGCCGTATTTGATGGTCTGCTATCACTAGCATCCAAATATGGTTTAGCAAATTAATAAAGCTTAAATAAAGTCCAGGTAAAAATCACAGATAATCAACGAATAATAGACATTTTCCCCCAAAATCAGTTTCCAGAATTAAGTCCAAATGGGCAATCACACTCAAAATTTGCTCTCTAGCATTCCTGTAGCATAATCTCCAAAGTGCCCTCAAAATAACCTCTAAGTCATTGTTTTAACTAGAAAAAGAAACAAGTTTCAACTGGCAAAACAAACATAGCTCTTCAATGTCACACGTCCAAGCCTCTTCTGTTTGATTGCAATCTAAAATTTTAGTCTTAAAAATCCATCCTAGGAGTTTGTGACCAGCCTGGCCAACATGGTAAAACCCTATCTCTACAAAAAACTAGCTGGGTGTGGTGGTGGGTGCCTGTAATCCCAGCTACTCGGGAGGCTGAGGCAGGAGAATCATTTGAACCTGGGAGGTGGAGGTTGCAGTGAGCTGAGACTGCACCACTGCACTCCAGCTTGGGCGACAGAGTGAGACTTGGTCTCAAAAAAAAAAAAAAAAAAAAAAAAAAAATCCATCTTAAGTGATGTAACTGGGTCTCTGAGAGTTGGACAATAGTTTCTAACTCTAACATAAGCAGTGATTATCAAATAAGTTATGAGAAAAGTAAACTCCCACATCAGTCCTGTAATGTTTCTTATGTAAGGTAATTATGCTGGGAGTAAAGTGCCAACATTTGAAAACTAAGGATATGTTGAGATGCCCAAGCAGATAGAGGCTCTGAAAAGTAACAAGGCAAAAGCCAACCCAATCTCAATGGTAGTTAGTAACTTGAGAAAGATTTTCTCAATAGAAATAAGATTATCTTTAGAATTCCAAGAATCATTTGTCATTTTTTCAATCTATATCATGTTATTATGCAGACATGGCACCATTAAAAGCAGAACAAAAAACCTTGTCCTCCAGGTTATGTTCACATAAAAGAAGGGGACAGAGAAACATGCAAGGGTAGGGCAGAAGAACAAATAGATATGAAACTGGAAGACTTCAAAAAGCTGTTATTACACCCAAAACAAGCTTCACAGAATTCAAATACGGACAAACTCATTTGAGGAGAACAAGAAAATATGACAGGGAATGACTTTTTCAAATGGTAATTGGCCTTGGAAAAGGGAAAGTCGCTGAAAGCAATATGAAACAACTCACTACTATATTAATAGGACCTGGGTGGAATGGAGGGAAATTTTACAGTGGTCCTCTGAAAAGTGCCCTGAGCCATTGCATATCATGAGCAGAACAAAACCTAGAAGAAAGAATCCTACTGTCCAAGATCTCCAGGGGAAAACATCTTTCCAGCTTTCCTAATACCCTGTACTATAGTGTCAATTATCTGATGGTCAAATCTAAATTCCTGCTGCAGTAAAAACTGAATAATAATGCCTCTGATTGTTATCACTCTAAGACATTAAATGCCCTCCCTCATGAATACAGAACTCAAAACCATTTCATATGACTGACTGAATTTATCCTCATGATATCCATATAAGGCAGGAGAGAGGCAGACACTATCTTCATTTTACAAGTAAACAAGTAAAAATGCAAAAGATTAAGTGACTTGACCAATTTCAGGAAAAATGTCTTATCCCAGTTCCATGCTCAATCCACTAGTTCTTCTGGTGGTCAGAAAAAGATCAGAAAGTCCAGCATTTTTAAGTGCATCTGGAAGTGGGGAGAGTGAGATTATAACAAAATACTAAGCAGGAAAGGATGAGAGGGGTAGAGAATGTTAATAATGATTAAAAACATAAAAGTATTTAAGTAACATTTAAATAACTTAAATACTTCTTAAAAGGAGGGAAAAGTTGCAGTTAAGACCACAATCTATAACTTAAGAAAACTAAAGTAACTCTGCCAGAATATTTGAAAAGAAAATAATTTCATTATCCCGTTGCTTGTTTTATGTAGATGCTGGATTCTGAACAATTGATGCAGCATATTATTGTTATCTCTGTTGAAGTATTGCTATAATTTTTGTTGTTGTTTGCTTTGGGCTTCACATTTTATTTAACATTATTGCAATTAAGAACTTAACCACAAACCATAGTCAAATACCAATGTCAATTACTCAATAGTAATTTAGGACATAAAGTTAAAATAAATAAAGTGTCCAGTCTTTATAATGTTGTCTCCCAAGAGCTGTCAATAACTCATTATATTTTTGTGTCTGGGAACATCCAATTCAGACAGATTTATCAAGTATCTATTTGATCTCTTGCTATTTAAATTTTAATTCCTGAAGTGTCCCCCACCAAAATAAGTGGCTGCATCTGCATATGTGCATCTCAAGTTAGCTTTTATTTGTCATAATTAAGCACTATCCCTTTTCACTTAAAAAATCCTCTGAGCACTATTGTTGTTTTCAGTTGACTTGAAATTTTAATTTTCTCTTTCTGTTTTCATTGTGCTAGAGTGGAATTTAGATTAATGCCAAATAAGACTTTAAGAACACATTAAAAAGTGTTACTATTTATTTGGAAATGTGAAGTGTTTTTTTTTTTTTTTTTTTTTTTTTTTTTTTTTTTTTTTTTAGTAGAGTAACAGTAGCAATGCCCATAGTAGCACCTGGATCTTTGTTTCTAAATATTTCATTCCCTAATTTGTTTTCTAAAGAAAATAAATAATAAAAGGAATGAGGGCTAGGGGAGGGAGGCTAGAATAAGTTTTCTGTTGCAAAAACCAATTAAGTACTCAAAGAATGGTAGAGACATGTGAAAAGAATACAAGCTGGCTTGGAGGAGTTCCACTGACTAGATTTGGGATTGTTTGAGCATCAAGAAGAATAATGGTAGTTATTGATAACAATTGAATAAAAAAAGAATCTATGGTTCCAAAGTGATTCTAAAAAGGAAGAAGACCGAGCTCCTCTTTAAAGAACAATGCCTACTAACATGTAGAAGGAATGGCAAAATTTGAAAAACAGAACTTTACAATCATCATTGAAATAATTAATTTGAGGAAAGATTATCCATAGATGTTAAAACTTTCACCAAGTGAAAGTTTGTTGGGGAACAGGGTATCAAAACAGTGTGAATGTATTACCCCACAGGTTACTTACTAATTACAAATAAAAAAAGGTGCCTTTCAGTAGAGAAATCTGATGGATACCACTTCATCAAGTGATCAAACTTAATATCACCAATAGTAGGACAAATCAACATATGTGCACAAGGAATATCATAACAGATGATCATCTATATAATGCTGTTACAAATAAATTTAGTTGTAATCGAATGATGCAGAAACAACAGACAAATTTAGATTGTGGTAGATTCTACCAAGCAATTGATATGGACTCTTCAAAAATATCATTGTCAAGAAGCAAACAAACCAACAAAAGTGGTAGAATTGTTTTAAAGCAATTAAATTAAAGAGGAATGTCAACTAAATGCAGTGTTTGATTCTTAATTGGATCTGGATCAAAAAGAAAAAATCCATAAAAACCATTATTGGGACAATTAGGGAAATCTAAATATGGATTGTTTATTACATAGCATTATTATATCGATACTAAATTTTTTAAGTGTGAAATGATATTGTGGTTTGTAAGTAAATGTCCTTGCTCTCTGGAGATGAATGCTGAAGTGTTTAGACATGAAGTGTCATTAGGTCTGTAAGTTACTTAAAAATGGTTGAGGGAGAAAGAGAGAAGGGTGGGGTAGGGAAGGAAGAGAGAGAAAAAAAATGTGTAAAACGTTAACAATAAGGATATACGGGTATTTACTGTTCCTATTGCTTCAACTCTTCTGTGGATTTAAATTTTTTTTAATAAAAAACATGGAAGAAATATATAAAAAGGAGTACAATAACATGAATACATAGACAACTATTATTTAACTTGTGAGTAGTTGTTAACTTTTCAATGTAATTTAGAGAAAGGTTTACAAGCATAGATGCTGGAGTTAGACTGCTGGGATCCCAGCTCTACCACTCGCGAAATGTGCAACCTATACAGATTACCCAGCTTCTCTCTGCTCTCATTGACATTTTTTATTTAAAAAACAGTAAACTCACAAGATTCATAGAGAGCTTACTCACAGGTTTATTGGGAGGATTAAATGAGAAAACCCAAATAAAGTACTTAGAACAGTACCTATCTCATTAGTAGGAGCTCAATAAAATGCTAATTATGATGAGGATTATAAGTATGACAAGGAGGAAATGCCCCAGTGTCTAAGACACGATATTAAAAGTTGGGGATATAAAAATGAATAGGAGAGCAAGTTCTCATCCTCAAGCAGGTAAGTCCAGTAAGGAGAAACAGAAGTAAGCAGAGATGTCCTGATAACAGATGCATGTTAAGGACACAGAAGAGGCAATGATTAATTACATAGGTTTAGGAAAGTCAAAAAGGTTTGGAAAAGATGTAGTGCTAGAAAAAATTCTTTCAAAAAGGAAACGTAATAGATATCTGAAAGATAAATAAAAGATACCTTTCATAATGTAAGAATTCATAGAATATGATGAAATACATTACAGTATTTCTTTCAGTTGAAAATTACCATTTTTTAAAATATCTGATACTGTAATTTTGAGCAGGTTTGCTAAAGAATCATCACAAAAGGCCAGAAAATTTTAATGTAACCATCATCACCTTTTTTAGCAACCAAAATCTCTATGTTTAAAAGAGTCACTGATACATGAGTTAAAGTATACATTAATTATTTTAAAAATTAAATCAATTTTGTTACTGGGCCTCGACTAATACAATGTCAGAGATTTGTCATTTTGACCTTCAGGTGTTTTTAGTTTGCTTATTTGTTTTCTAAAGAAAATGATTAATTATTCCAAATTTATCTGATGAAGAACCCTAAACAGAAATTTGAAAACAACTTAAATGTCCAACAATAAGAGATTGGTCATGTAAGTGATGGCACAACAGTCTTTCTGTGTCCAACATTGTGGACTTCAATCCAGTCCTGAAATGTTGTTAGAGGGACCTCCCTAACCCATGATTTCGGCATGCCATTCTGCTCCTTATACTCATTCACTGGTTCCTCATCATGTTCATTTAGCTCATTATACTATCTCAAACACTCAGCGTGGCATTCAGCACCACATTTCATGATGTGACCCTTGCCTATCCCATTAGCCTCATTTCCAATCACATTCACTAATACAGCAGTTAATTGAAGTTCTTAGAAATACACTCTTGAGTACCTCCACACTTTCACATGGAATGCCATTTCCCCCCTTGTCTGCTACACTGATATCTAGACAGGCTTCACCTGTCAGTTTGACCATTATATCACCCCCAAGATTTTCACGCCTCATGCTGAGCTCGTACCCTCTTCAGTGCTTTCATAAGCCTCTGTGCATACTTCATCATAAATTATATGTATATACAGGTTTACTTTTAAATATATATATCTTATACCATATTTTCAGAGTTGTTTTTCTTATCTAGCTCCCTCACTAGACTTTGAGCTCTTTAAATACACAGCACCTGCTCTGTAGTGTACAGTCTCCTGACAAAGACAGACATGACAGGTGTACAAGGTGTTAAAAGAATACAGAAGAAGGCATTTCTCTGCAGGGAGGCAGGAATAGGAAAGATACCAGGAAGAAGTTTCAAGAGGAAATGTGAGCTGAATTTTAAAGGATAAGTAGAAATTCACCATGGGAGTGGGCGAAGGGCCTTTGACTCAGACTGAGCAGCATAAGAAAAGCCAACAGGCACGAAGCAGCAGAAGTCTGGAAACGCAAGGGCCGTCCACTGCGACTGGGCCTACAACAAGAAACAGTCCTCCACAGATAAGGCAATGTCAGCCTGAAAAGGCTTCTACTCAAATAATCAAGATTCTACCCATAATTGTGAACAGCCAATGGACTGTAAGCAGTAGATGACACAATCAGATTACCTTTATGTGTTTTCAAGCACATAAATTGATTTATTTTTAGAACCTTAAGCAAGAGTGAAGATCTATGATATGTAATAAGGTCATAAGGTAGGGAGACAAATATATTCATTTTCTCACTAAACTGTTTCCTGAAAACCACAATACGTTTATTAAGATTACATCTTGTCCATCTTTTTTTAATCCCTTTTATTAATAAATAGAAATGACTAGCTCTTACACCTTCAAAAGTGTACTGAACTGAACTGGACGAGGCATTGCAGAAGTTGTTATACTGGCGTAAAGATGTATAAGACACCGTCCCCACCTTCATGAAACTAATAGTCTAGCAGAACAAATAATATAGATCCATAAATAATCATAATGCAGGGCAATGTGAGATATGCTTCATGCGAGTGTTATATTTAGAGGAAGTATAGAAGATTTCCTGCTGTGAAAATCAGGAAAGCAGACTAGAGAAAGTGGCATTTAGGCTAGGACTAGAGGCAGGGCTTATTTTTAATGCATTGTATTAGGACAGAATATAAACTTAAAAAATAAATGGGCTTGGCTGGGTACAGTGGCCCACGCCTGTAATCTCAGTACTTTGGAAGGCCAAGGTAGGTGGATTGCTTGAGCTCAGGAGTTCAAGACCAACCTGGGCAATATGGCAAAACCCTGTCTCTACTGAAAAAAAAACACACACACACACAAAAAACAAAAATTATATGGGGGTGGTGGTGCATGCCTATAATCCTAGCCACTTGGGTGGCTGAGGCAGGAGAGTCCATTGAACCTGGCAGGCAGAGGCTGCAGTGAGCTGAGATCGCACCATTGTACTCCAGCCTAGGTGACAGAATGAGACTATGTCTCAAAAAAAAAAAAAAAAAAAAAAAAAGTACGAATTCACTACTAACAATGATTCACTTTTAGTCAAATATTTTCTTAGAATTAGGAGTGGTGGTGATGTAAAACAAAAAAGGCAACCAAAAGAGGGAAAAAAGGAAAATATGTTTGTAGAGGATGACTTTTTTTCAGCCCTTGATATAAACAAATGTTGAATTATTAGTTGCTTACAACAGTAGGCCAAAACGGTAAACTGGAAAGATTTTTTTTCAAGAACTTAAAACTATAACATTTCAGCAGATGTGGAACATAGATTTTTACCTATCCCACATTTCTTCTTCTACTGTTTAAAGCTGTTCCTCCGTAAAGATAGTTGTGGCAATAATCAATGTTGACTGAAGTTGACGAAGGAAAAGGAAGGTTTGAGTAGGAGAATAGTGGAAAGAAATAAAATCATAGCCTGTGTTCTGTTCAGATCTCACTCTGCAATCCAAGCACATATCAAGTCTCTCTACTTCAAAGTCTCACAAGCACTTCAAACTGAACACATCCAAAATTGAAATCATTATCTGCACCTTCTCCTGTGTTTTCTAGCTCACCAAATGATGTCCTAGAGACTTGGGAGTCATCTTGATTACATCGTCTTCACCTTTCACAACCAGCATTACAAATACTGCAGCCACCATGTTACTGAACGTGAATGTGAATATAAGCCAGTTGCTGAGTCAAATGCTTTGGGTTTCCTCATTTGATCCTCATAAAAAGTCCTACTAGATAGGACTATTATCTACATTTTATCAAAAAAGAAGCTGTAGCTCAGACTGTTTAGGTAAGTTTCTCAAAAACACAATTTGTAGTGGCAGCAAGTCTGTCTGCCAAGCCCATGTGCCCCACCACTGCCCTAACACTGTGTGCCTCTCCATCCTTTCTTTTTAGTATCTTTCAATCCCTCTCCTTTGCTTTGTTCCCACCACCATTACTTAAAATGAAGCCTAATTTCTCACCAGGTTGACTTCCTACAGGTCCCAGGCATTTGCACTAAAGGAAGTGAGCCCCATAGGGAAATGAGGCACATACTTCTTCCAAATGGGCCGGTTACTGAAGAGGCCCCAGCTGATAGACTCGTTGCAGCAATGCAGACCTACCGATTTTTGAACCAACCCTTATATCCATGTCTCCTGTGAGACACTGACAACTACATGAATTTCAAAAAATGTTAAAACACTCCAAGCAAAACTAAATTCACCTGAGTGCTAGATCAGATCCATTACCACCAGCTATCCTCTAAAATATTATGTAATTTCTCTGCTTAAAATCTTTCTAGTGTTCCTCTACAACTTTGTGATTAAGGCAAATGTATTTAATATGATATCAAAAGCCTTCCAGGAGTCAGCCCTTTCCCACTTCTCCCATGGCATCTCTCATCAGATGCCTTTCAAACATATACCCCACATATGCTGGGTTGAGATTCTTACAGTTCTCGGAATGTGCTCCTCCCTCTGGCTCCTGAGCTTTAAATGCATTTTTCTGTGTGCCCAGGATACTCTTCACTTGACTGATTTACCCCTCGGGATTCAGCTGGGCCATCACCACTCCATCACTGCTGGTCTGGGCTACTGCCCCTTAAGATATGCTCTCACAGAATCCTATACCAAAACATGCCTCTTATCCAGTGTTGCCTTCCTCTGTGGGCTTTCAATACTGATAGTGAGTGACATGAATGCCTAGAGCTTCATTTTACTGGGATGATATCTGCAGTAGTTGGTCCTGGATCATGCAGGTAATAGCTGGCTCTCTCTCTCCATTCTCTCTCTCTCTCTCTCTCTATATATATATATATAATATATAAATAATATAATATATAAAAATAATATAATATATAAATAATATAATACGATATATAATATATATTATATAATTATACATACATAATATAATATATATTATATATATAGAGAGAGAATAGAGACAGAGAGCCAGCTATTACCTGCATGATCCAGGACCAACTACTGCAGATATCATCCCAGTAAAATGAAGCTCTAGGCATTCATGTCACTCACTATCAGTATATACTGATACTATATACTATGTATACTGATAATATATATATACATATATAATATAATACATATATATTATCAGTATCAACTGAATACCATTGAGTCCATGAAGTCTTCCTTGATCCTCCTCAGCAGGAAATGATTCTTTCCCTGAACTCCCTCAAATCTTTATCCCTAACTTTTTCCTATTTAAGAATCATAGAAGGAATAAGAGCCAATCATCTTACTAAATTGAGCTGCTTGAAAGTAAGGGTCCCGGTTTTATTCACCTTTGTTTATCTTCCCAGCACCTAACTTAGCTCTTTACCTCTAGTAAGCTCTCAAATAATTATCAGATAAGTCACAGGAACTCTAAATGCTCACATTCCACAATTCGATTCCATCTCCCTTCAATTCATTTCTCAAGTGCAGACACTGTTAGATAACCAAAACTGTTCCACTCGGAGGTTTATGGATGGATATTATTAGAGAAATGGGGAAAACGGTTCAGAAGCACAGACAACTATCCCATGAAAGTTTTTATTTCAGAAGTGAATAACTGAAGAATTGTTCTACTTCCAATTGATTATTTCCAAAAGATGATTATGGTAAACAAAACCATTTGAAAATGTGCTGTACCATCTGTCCTAAGATGGATCCTAGTAAAACTCGGCTCAGAGTTCTCCATTTGTATGGAGAACACACTAATAATAGCAAACATCTGTCAAGAACTGTGGAAGCCACCTCCTTAGAACCAGTAAGAATCTTGCAAAGTTAGATTTAAAGATTACAACATTGCAGCTCAGAAAAGTTAAAATATCTAGTTTCTCACAGGTGGTAAGTCATAGGAACAGTTCCTGAACCCAGATGTTGGTGGCCAAGCACACATTCTACTCTTTCCTTGGCATTGCCTCCCTAATGTAAGCCATAGCTCTACTAGTCAATCCTATAACTGCTAGTAACTTTAAAATACATATGCTTTAAGTCTCCCTGAACAAAGAAATTTCTGAACTTTTATTTCTAGTACTATCAATTTTGTTCCCAAATATTTTATTAAAATTCTGCCTTAAAAACATTTTTCATGACGTGATAGTTTCTTCAATCAGTTTAAAGAACATTGTCAGGCTGGGTGCAGTGGCTTACACCTGTAATCCCAGCACTTTGGGAGGCCGAGGCCGGTGGATCACCTGAGGTCAGGAGTTCAAGACCAGCCTGGCCAGCATGGCAAAACCCCATCTCTACTAAAAATAAAAAATTAGCCGGGCATTGTGGTGGGCGCCTGTAATCCCAGCTACTCAGGAGCCTGAGGCTGGAGAATCACTTGAACCTAAGAGGTGGAGTTTGCAGTGAGCCGCGATCACACCAGTGCACTCCACCTTGGGCAACAGAGCAAGACTCTGTTTCAAACAAACAAACAAAAAGAACATTGTCTTCTTAGAATCAATTCCATTAAACATTACAATTCCACATATTTCACCAAAGTTTTCCACTAAAGTGTCATAGGGTGATAAGTGACATTATTTACTGCCAAAATTATCTTAAACAAGGAACCCTTTTTGTACCTAAAACAAGAGCATAAATGCCCATAAGTGCTATTATAACTGTTAACATATTTCATGCAATAAAAATATTTCTTACCTGAATTGTTCCATGGAGAATTAATGAATATGAAATACAATTCCCTCAGGTTAATGATAGGCTGGTGTTAATAATTTCATTTGGTGGATTTTGTTTTTATATTTGCTTCCTTAAGTATTAAAAACATAAACTGTCCTTTAGCTTAGAATGGAGGTCAATTTATTAGATTCATAAAACAGAAGAAAGGAATTATCAACTGAAAGGGAAAAGTTTAATGTAATAATGGAATTAAAATTAATTTACTATAATTATGTATAGAATAAGCACATCTCTAAGAAATATAGTTTTCCTAAAAAGAAGCAATTCAAAAACACAACTAATGTTTTGTTTATAGCTTTGTAAAATTATTTAGAAGGTATGCCTTTCAAGACATAGATTAGCCAAAATTATTTCAAGAAATATGTTCATCTAACCTTTGAGCTGGCACCTTATCCTGGCTATTCTCTGCCTTAAGACGTAGAAAGCTGCAAAACAAATGTCCAAAAAAAGAAATTCCAGATCTTTTCTCTGTAAGGAGGCTGGACTTGGGTATTTATCAACTTGTTACATTCCCGGAGACTTACACATATTCAACTTTCAGTGCTTTTCTGAAACAAAAAAAAATCTAGGACATGTTTAAAATAGTAATATTTTAGTCACCATTTTGTTATAAAAAAACATTTCATAACAAAAATATTAACCAATAACTGAAGTTATGCTATTCTTCTATAGTCCAAATTCTAAATTAAAATATTTCAGACTTTTGTGATGCTGTACTTTCAAATCCAATTTTTCATTTCCAGAATATTAATTTCTGATTCCTAGAGACAGTATCCTTTTATTTAAATTGGAGTTGGAAAACACATCTGAAAAAATTTAAACTGTTGATGAATTAGTAAGAAAGGCTAATAGTTTTAAAATTGACATATTTTTACTTACCTGTTTCTTACATACTGTATGTTCCCTTCTCTCTCCAACTTTGGGGAGGAAATATAATTTTTTTTCTTCCTTCCACAGCATTTTCTTCTTGCATGGCTGCTTTGGTTGTCAATAGCAACAAGAATTACCATGATAGCACAGCCATTTCACCTGAACATACATAAATAACCCAGTTTGATGAAAGTAAAGGGAAGAAACTTGAAATGGTACTAATAATGGTCAGTGTTTGATCAACCTAGAGATTTTAGAGGTAAGAAAAGGGATAATTTTATTCTTCTTTTCTAAATTAATGCCTTTAAAGGATTAAATATCCACTGTAATTTACAATTGTATATTTATTTGTATAATTTAAAATTAGGTGAATGGGGCCTTCCTTTGGGTAATATAAGAAGAAAAAATTCTAAGTCCAACTTGATTTAATTGAAGCAATAATTTAACTATTGATCCAGAATGATTGCTATGTATTTTTAAAGACACAAATTACATTTGCTTGCTAGACTTTTGTTTTTTTCATATTGGTCGGGTTTCTACTGTTATTTTGAAAAGAACTCACCATATCTTGATGTTGACACATTCCTTAAATAGAATAATAAAATACACGAGGTACAATCTAAGCAAACAGCTGAAATCAAAGTGTAAATAGCATATTACATTCTGGATCACACATGTTATGACTATGGTTATATATGAGAAAGAAAAAAATATAAAAGGATACCGTTTCTTTAATATTCTTTAATTGCCAATTTTGAATCATCAAATTTATCAGGAAAAATACTTTAAATTATTGTAAGCAAAGGTAAAACAACTTAATAAAGAATAGCAAACATCATTATGTTCTAATTAGTTGTATTAGTACCAAACAGCCAAACAGTTTTGTCTAGTCTATTTTATCCTTGTAGTATCTTAAGGTTGGGTCATATTTTTCCTACTTGGCATAAATTAGCCTTGAAATACATATATCTAGTAAGTTTTATGGTATCAATATATACCTGACTTCAAGATAAAATTTTAGCCAATGTCCTATATTTTTTAATTTGCATTTTAAAACTACACAAAACTGCATTTTATGACAAAGCAATGTTAAATCTGGAATAGATTACTTCTAGGAAGTTTCTGGGAACTATTCTCTATTGAAGGATAAGGAAACTTTTATATGCAACCATCACAACAATTTTTATGAAAGTTGCCAGAAATAAATGCCTTACATACATTTTTTTTTTTTTTTTGCGGTATAAACCCCATTAAAAGATTCACTAAAATAGGATTCATTCATAGCCCATAATATTGAAAAATCTGTCTCATTTTCTCTTGATAATCTGTTGCTCTATGGCCATCATAAAATGGCCACAGTAGCAAATACAAGCAACATTTCAGCAAAGCTACTCAGGTAGCTTAGAACTCTAGAACTCTCTCCGGCAACTTGCCTAAGAACCCTTACTTCAGTTCATCTGGCGGTTCTTTACTTTACTATATGTGGTTGGAATTAATAAGCACTCTGATGATTTTATGAAATTGTGAGTCATAAACCAGAGAAACCAAACTATTTGGGGATTATGTTTCTTGCTTGCTAAACACAGGTTTATGGGTTTGGAGCCAGTCCTGAACTTTGGACAGTGTTAGGAAAATCAAGGATAAGAAACTTAAAAGAACTGAGCCTTTTTTTTTTTTTTTTTTAATCCAAAGGTATGCCCATCTTCTCATGTATAGTTTCATTTACTGTAAAGAATTATAAAATGTCTAAATATTAGGCCAAGTATAAACTTTGAAAAGAAATAATAAAATGCTACAGGCTAAGACTGCTGATGCAGTTACTATGTGACTCAGACTGGAGGCATACAGCCCCTTAAGCAAGCAGCACAGCGTGACACATGCACTTTGTTAAAGGTGATAAATGCCAGGTACATGCGTAAAAGGGAAAGGTCCTCCACGACACAATGTGCTTCTGCCTGTCAACCTTAATCATCAGCTAGAAAAAGCAATAGGTCTAGAAAGTTCTCCATACCCCAACCTTAATTTTCATGCTATATTTTTCATTGTCAAAAACATTGATATTAGGCTGCAAACTCTTCACAGAAAACTACCTAACTCTGTACATTTATAACACCAACATCCAGGACAACAGACCCTATGGACAACAAGTTAAGTAGCAACGTGGATGATCCCAACTTTCAGTACACTACTTTAGAACTATTAAAGATATAAAAAAATTCATCAGACCTCAACACAAGATTTAAGAACACAACATTTAGCAAACCTACACATTATTTCTTCATAATTTTATACTTTTCTCCTAAAAAGTAATTGTTTCAAAAATCACTTTTGCCTTAGTTAGGAAACGAAACTGTACATCAGAATGTCTTAATTCTTGGCCATACATAGACACCAAGACACAATCTTTTAATTCTTCAATGATGTAAAAACTCAACCCAAGAGACAAGGGACCCTGAAACCACCATTATCTATGTCAAACATCATAAAATATTTCTATAATCATGTAAACTTGAAATAATCCATCCAGTAGAAACTATTACCATAGTTAGTATATGCAAAATAAAATCAACTCTAAACACTGAAATACACTAAAAAATACAACTAAACATAACCTGTGATTTTGCTTTTCTATTAATTATCAATGGCTTTGCTATTTGTTGGTATGTAAATATTTTGCTGATAATTACCAAGTACCTACAAAATCTTAACACTAAAATAAAATAGGAGGCACCAAACACTTTGGAACAATATTTTGGTGGGAAGTTTATGTCTGGAAAGTCCATCCATGGAGTTTGTTTCTGAAATTCAGCAACACACACCTTTGACCATTTAGGGGCTTTCCTTAGAAACTGAATTTAAGAACTTTGATTTATGAAAATAAGGTTAGTCCAGGCACGGTGGCTCACACCTGTAATGCCAGCACTTTGGGAGGCTGAGGCGGGCGGATCACGAGGTCAGAAAATCGAGACCATCCTGGCTAACATGGTAAAACCCTGTCTCTGCTAAAAATACAAAAAATTAGTCGATGTGGTGGTGGGCGCCTATAGTCCCAGCTACTCAGGAGACTGAGGCAGGAGAATCGCTTAAACCCAGGAGGCAGAGGTTGCAGTGAGCCGAGATTGCACCACTATACTACAGCTTGGGTGACAGAGGAAGACTCCGTCTCAAAAAAAAAAAAAAAAAAAAAAGGCTAAAGGTTTTTGAAAATCAACATGGTTTTTGGCAAAGTAAGCATAAATCCAAAATTCCTAGTTGTGTTTTCCTTTTGTGTATATTACCACAAATTTAAAATGTGATGACATATTTCCTAACATTTCAGAGTAAGTGGATAACATCTACAAAAGGCAACCCTAATCTTGTGATCTGATGATGTTATAGCAAGTAACGTCAGTTCTGGATAATTTATACTACTAATCTACAGAATGGTTAAAAATATATTGATCAAATGAAGTGTTTGGTTTTAAAATTTAGTTAAATCTTGACTCTCAACATGCAAATAACCCATGCCAAATCCTTATTCTCAAATTTGCACTCCCCTGGCATCTAGTATCTACCAAAGCTAATGTATGGCAGAAAATGAAGGCTCCTAATAAAATATAATTGGAATAAAACAGTTTGTTCTCCAAAACAACAACTATATTCTAAAGCTAAGAAATCACTTTGATTATTCATATCTCTTTCCTCCCATCAGAGTTAAGAATAACAGGTTGATTTAACAGTATTTCAGCAGGCTGTTTAAACTGAAATTCTTCAGAAAATTTATAAAATAATATAGAATGAAAAAATAGATGTCACTATTTTACCACACATCATAATGCTTTATCATGTCTGGCCTGTTATATACTCCTTCATTCTGGCTTTATTAGAAATTTTATTAGGAATTCTATTATGGCCCTAATTCTTTAATTATGTATCAGTAGTAATTAAGTAATAAAATCAGAAAACTTAAAAAGAAGTCTTAGTGAATTAAAATAAAAAGTTTATTTGTATTTGATATTACTTAATTGAATTCTTTACCTTATACCATACCAATTTTTAAATAACTGGTGTATTTTGCACCCCAATTTGCCCTGGCATGTTCCCAGGGATGCATCGTCAATATGCTACTAGTATTTTTCTATGGTTGTAGTTGGTGACTGACATCACTTTGAATTTTTTTCAAGCCAAATTATCTTGGCTACATTTTACTATCTTTGAGGACTGATCATTTGTTTGTTCCCGTGAAGACAGAAAACCTTGGCCCTGGCAATGCTAACTTTCTCAGCTCGCCACCACGTCGATATACGGTGACAATTCAGACAGGTAGATTCTTGGTTCATGCTAGTCTCTGCAGAAAAGACATTTGAAGACCTTCTCTTTGTTCCTCTCAAGGAGATGTGACCCTTACTGGATTGCTGCCCTCTCAGAATATGCTTTGAGTCATCTTTTTAAAAATCACTATTTGCTTTTTTTGAGAGAGAAATTATCCTAGGGTATATGTGCATCAGGATTTCAGGTTCTATTGCCTAGGGCTTCAAGAGTACATGAGAATCAGCCCTACCGAACACTCCAGTGAAAAGATGACTTAGGTTTGGCTACAGGATGTTGATATGCACAGTATTTCCTACAGACTCTGCTTTGAGTCTGTTCAAGTCTAAGCAACTTATATAAATCAGCCCTTATAAATCCAGGTGAATTAAGAAAACAGTTGAGGTTACTTTGCCTCCCTGGAACACCTATAGCAATCAGGAACTTTGGGGAAATAAGCACTGGTCAGGGATTCTGTTGTTCCTGGGCTCACTGGCCCATATCCATGTATCAGCATCAGTAGGGTAAATGATGCCTGGGAACAGCCTTTCCTCCTTATTCCAAGCCATAATTGGCATGGAAATGAATAAGTATATAGCAAAATGGTGGTGAATTTATATATTGCTATCCAATGGATACAAAATTGATATCAAAAAATCTCCTACTAATTTCTTTGCAGATCCTCCTCATACTGGAGCCTAGGCGGGGCCCTATCCCTGCTCTATTCACAATGCCTCTGGATATCAACTAAATCAGTTGATTACTGATCTTCAAAATATATAGACTTGAAAAAGAAAGACAAAATGAACTGGCCTTTAATCTGTTAAATAATACAGCAAACTTCAGAACACTGTTAGTGATTCTAACCTGAAACTATCTTGTCTAATCCAGAGCTGTCCATCCAAAGCCCTACACAGTTCACCCATCAGAGCTAGATATTCTGGGCTGGATCTAGCTGAACTGTCAGAAAGCTATGTACATAATGCTTCTTAAACTATGTATAGAACAGCTTTCCGTGAACTGTACTTTTAGAGTAAGGGCCTCATCTTGTGTTGACAGATCTTCTATGAAACAGCTTTTCAGAAACCACCACTGGCTTCATGATAGGAATGTTGCTGTGGCCCCTTCCATTCCATCATTCACTCCCACTCTGTAAAGGGCCATGTGAAGTCTTCCTTCAGAACTACATGCAGGAAAACCATAATTCCTCCCAAATAACTTGTTTGCTTTTTCCCTGACAAACAACACAAATTAAATCAGCAGTAACATCTTTTACCTTTGGCTACCAGAAGCTAATAGCCAAATTGTAGGACATATGTAGGATCCTATGGCTTACATATCTGCATTTGAAAAACCCTCCTCCTAATATTTTTATTTTACCCCCATTTTCCTCCATGTAGCCCCTATTTCCTTATTTTAATTGTGTGAATTCCTGGAAGCCACTTTATATACTTTCCCAAACAAGATAGGGCATAAACAAATAGAAATAAAGAAATCAATTTAATTTATCTTTTAAGGTATCTTCTAAGGAATCAAAAATAGAAGATGACTGAACAGAAGGTTTCTACTCTGTAATATTAGCCATGATTTACTCTCCTTTACATTACATATTTAACATAAGAAAATTTGTAGCAATAAAATGAAAGCTCTTCAATTACTATACTAATATAGAAATCAAATGTCTTTAGATATGTCCTCCATATCTAAAGGTATACATCAGTGATGATGATATATGCAGATATTGATTGCAGCATGTTATGTAAAAACACAATATTGAAAACCACTCAAAGGTACATAAATAGGGGATTTTTTAAATTAATTATAGTACATTCATTCATGTAATGGCACACTGTATAGCCATTTAAAAGAATGAGTCAGGTTTAAATAAACTGATGAAGACTGCTTTCCAAAATGTAGTGTTACATGAAAAAAAATCAAGATACAGAATCGTTTGTACTTCATGCCATCATTTATGAAAAAGGGAAATTTTGAAAATGTTAAGAAATCTCTACAAGGATCAATAGGAAAGAGTGGTAGCCTGTGGGAAGGTGGAACTAGGTGTCAGGAAAACAGGAAAGTTAGAAATACTTACCTTCACTGCTGTCTTGCTCTTAGTATGTGTCTTTTAATTTTTCACCTAATCATGCATTTCTTACTTTTTAAAAAGGAGACAATTTAAGTATATAATTGGAATAAGCATTAGAATAACTAATAGAAAATATATGCCCCTATGGTTTTAAGGACACTACAAAAAGTATTTTGGTACAAAAATGTCTTAATATTTCCTGAAACTCTTTTTATCATAAATGGTGTCCCCAAAATGGTATTCAGATCTCAGAATTCTACATATTCCTCCTTAATAGGTTATGAGTCTAGAAAAAAAAAACGCATACTATATACAAAGGTATAAAAATTATGGCTAATGGCCGGGCGCGATGTCTTACGCCTGTAATCCCAGCACTTTGGGAGACCAAGGTGGGTGGATTACCTGAAGTCAGGAGTTCGAGACCAGCCAGACCAACACGATGAAACTCTGTCTCTACTAAAAATCAAGATACAAAGTCTCTGTATCTTGTCTCTGGATATCAACTCCATCAGTTGATTACAAAAATTAGCTAGGTGTGGTGGTGCACACCTGTAATCCCAGCTACTGAGAGTGAGGCAGAGTTGCCTGAACCCAGGAGGCGGAGGTTGCAGTGAGCTGAGATCCTGCCACTGCACTCCAGCCGGGGCAACAGAGTGAGACCCCGTCTAAAAGAAAAAAAAATTATGGCTAAACTACAAAGATAATAAAAGATCAATGAATTAAGCAATTCCTAAAGGAATGCGTGGCTCTTTCTTTCAAGTAAATGATAGGCAGGAAGCCATTGGGAGACCCTGGCAAATGGACACATCTCACTCCATTCTCCTAGCTTCAGCCCATTGCCTCTGGTCTGATGGGAAACAGATGATGGGAGCAGATGGACATTCACTGAGTTGTCAGAGGGATTTCTTGGGAAAGAAAAGGGATCAGAGAATCCCCAAATCAAGGAAAGATTAGACTCTGGATATGGGATTGTTGGAGCCTTTGGGTTGGCATTGCCATTCAGTCTTTCCCCTTAAACTATTTTCTCTACTGAGTAAGAAGCCATTGGACAATTGATAAAAATTACAAATGTACCTGCCATTTGACCACATACAAAAATTTACTTTGCAGAAACACTGAGAACACGCAAAACAACATTTTTAACATATGTTCAAAGTTTTTTTAGAATTGCTTGTGTTAGCAAAAGATTAGAATCAACAAAAATGTTCATCAGTAAGAGACTTGCTAATAAATTACAGTATAGCCATACAATGGAATGCTGAGTTCATAAAAAAGTAAGGAGGGGGCTGGGCAAGATGGCTCACGCTTATAATCCCAGCACTTTGGGAGGCTGAGGTGGGCATATCAGTTGAGCTCAGAGCTTGAGACCAGCCTGAGCAACATGGCAAAACCCAGTCGCTACAAAAAATACAAAAATTATCCAGGTGTGGTTGCTCACACCTATGGTCCCAGCTACTCAGGAGGCTGAGGTGGGAGGATGGCTTGAGCCCAGGAGGTAAGGGCTCCGGTGAGCCAAGACTATGCCACTGCACTCCAACCTGGGCGACAGAGCAAGACCCTGTCTCAAAAAAAAAAAAAAAAAAAATTAAGAAGGTCTATAAAGAAAACCTTTCAACATGTACAGTTAAGAAAAAGCAGCAGCATACAAAGCAGTGTATATAGTATGCTTTCATTTGTACAAAACAAGTGGGTGATAGGGGAGAGATCTATTGCAAGTTACCCATAAGTAGGTAAAATATTTTTTAAAGTATACCAAAAACTAATCATGCTTGTTGCTCTGAGGAGGGATATTTAAGGAAATGAATATATTTTCTCTTACAGAATAAATTAATATTTTCCAAAGATTGGTGGAAAAATTTAAAACACTGCACAAAATCAATGGGAAAGGGGCAAGAGTGTCTGCATGTGGCAGTGGGGGGCAATAATGAGGGTTAGGCCATCAGAATCCCTCTGCCTTGCCCTTCCATTTCCCCTGTGATGAAGGCCCATCTCTGTGATGAATATCTTCCCTCACCCACTGAAAGACGCTGCATACAATCACTGAGCTTCACTAATTATCATCTAGAAAGCATACAGTGGATTCAACTAATTCAAAATGCAAAGAACACGAATTCTATAGATAAAAAGCAACAAAAAGAAATGCTGGAAGTTACACACAGGAGGTGAGGGAGAAGCCACCTACGTTTTTGAAAGCTTATCAAAAATGTCCACAAAGCAAACACAGTGTTGTTTCTGGCACCAGAAGTGCCTTCTTGGTCCCAGTGTGTATATGCGTGGGCAACTTCAAGCAGCATATCCCTGTGGCAGGTATTTGAGGACAGATCTAGTTGCTGAACTGGCAGAGAGGAGAGTGCTTCCCTTTATTTGGCCTGGCCTTCTAGCTTAAGAAGTACTAAAATTTCTAATCCATAAAGGTTAAGACCTGGCCAGATTAAGCTTATGAAGGGATCTCAGGAAATTAGTAGATCTTAATAGTATTACATAAAGATCAGTTCTAATTGGGGAAAAGAATAAAAGAGCAAAGCAATTTCTCTGAAACTTAACGTTGAAGACTGCACATACTAACAAATTACCTGTTTGAAAAGGTCAAAATTCTTCAACGCTGATCTTACTTTGGAATCTGCATTCCAAGACCACTTGAAGTTACCCAAAGGTACATGATGTTCTTAAACAAACTTTCAAGGAAAGTGGCAGTTAAATAATCTTAATCAAAAACTTCACTTCCTAAGGATTTGTGGATTCTAGTGTTGCAAGTAATCATAAAATTATTCATTGCCTTGCTTTTATTCCTACCTGAAAACAAACAAACAAAAAACAGATTCCGCATTCTCACCTCAAAATTAGCGGAGGAAGCTACTACACTAAGGACAATGAAGTGTACTCCGCGTCACTAAGCTGGCCCCAGAATTCTGCTAGCAATCTTCAATACAGAGGTAAATAGTACAATCCCCACCCCTTTTGAGAGCCCCTGTTACTTCTTGGGTGCATACAGGTATAAAAATTGCTTTACGTTTAAAATACTAACTCATGTTCAATGGAAGTTGTCAGTTGTTGACCTCAAATAGAAAGGCATTTACTAGTATAACCTCTCTGTGAAGGGAACACTATGTGTGGTCTTCAAAACAAATTCTAACATTCTAACAGCTCTAATTTTCTCTTGATTATTTTAAAGAGAGTATTCAAAATCCAAATAATCAAAGAAATATATAATCTATATTGTTTTGTGATTATGGACAGGAAGTTAATAACCAGTTTAGGGAGCAAAAATAAATCATGTTCCACTTATAAGACCGAGTATCTGAACCCAGATAGGAGTAAGAAATGAAACACGAAATTTAAATATTTTGTTTACTAAATCAAAATTCTCTGCTCAAACTAATAGCTTTTTCATTTGAAATGCAGAAAGAAATAATTCAATAATTTTTCATCATTTCCAATATCCATAATCATTAGCCAGTAATATATATCATCTAACTAAAATTATTTGACCACTCCAAATAGCTTCAGAATGAATTACTATATCTCAGTCCCTATGTTTCACTAACTTGTAAGTTTATCTGAAGCCGATAAGAATCCAAAATTTTCACTTTACATGGAAGAGGCAGCAGGAAATGAGGTTCAGAGCTAACTAAGCAATGTCAAGCTGTAGGTGTAGGTTTCACATCTTTCCAAAATCTCCAGCGGAAACATAAGAAAACATCTCAATTTTCCCTGTTCTTAAGGATAAATGATACAAAACCATCCTAATTCACATCATTTCCTTCAGAAACCACAAGTTGCTCAATGACAGCCAAACGGAATAGTTTTGTTAAAACTTGGAACTGGTTGTATTTTTAGTTTTTCTTCACACTTCTATAAAACGCTTTTAACAAAAATGCTGTTGTCATGAGCCACATATACAGTCAAATCTCCGAGTAAACAGAAGGACAACCATACAAAAATACAATATTTAGATCCTACATAGTTTTTCTACATTAAGGAAGTTTTCAGACGCAGTTTAGAGCTTCAACATACCTTGGAAATATGCTTGTGTAATAAGAAAACTGTAGCTGAGAAATGTTAGATGGCTATTCAGGTACAAAAGTCAGAACTTGAACTCAGTTATCCTAAATTATCTAGTGCTTTTGGTTAACAATTGTTTCCACAGTATACACAGCTTTTAAAGATGAAATATACAACCCTGAAAAATCTTTATTACAGAGGTCTCCACTTGGTAGAAGGAGAGAAATAACAACATAATTAAAATATGCCATCAAGATGACAAAAAAATTACGGAGCAAGAAACACACATTTTGTGACAAACCTCTGAGGGATTTAAGATGCTGTGTGCTGTAAATATGCAATCATCAGTGTGTGAACATATTAAAAAATTTTCACCTGACAATAAACAGCCACATCAATAGTCAATAAAAGTAAAGCCCACGACAGTTAGAAAATCAAATGTTGAATTTTCAATATGCTAGAGATGTTTCAGAGTCAAGAACACAAAACAAAGAATCAAAAAAAAAAAAATAAAGCCAAGGGTATGACCTACAAAAGAACTACAAAAACACAACCTGCCTATTTCTGGAACGGGTCATGCTTTCTCCAGCAGGCAGGAATGTTGGGTGGTACAGGCAGGAGGCAGCAGGACAGTTTCTATGTCCATTTGAGTAGCATCTCTGATCCTTCCTTCCTCAGTCCTAGAGGGAAGGATATAAAGTTTCCCAGCTATATCTGGCTCTGCTTAGACATAGTGAGCCTGAAGGAGAGCTTTACTGGCTTTAGCATCCTGCAACATTAGTTGGTTTCTCCAAACAAGTCCATGGATAGGAAGATAGCAAGTGAAAATGAAGGGCAGCATGTTTTGTACAGATACGTACATTTGACTCACATGAATGTTAAATCAAACATCTCACAAATGGTCAACCAAATGGAATAAACACTCACCAAAGGGTCACTGCACTAAGGCATAAGATCTGTTAAATAATATAATGAGGGTACCACCACCTTTCCCTACCTACAAACACACCTTCTATGGGATAAGTTGGGAAGATCTATGCAGTAATGGGAATAGTTTTTGTTTTGCTATGCTGTTTTGAAGGAAAATTCCAAAGTGAATCATTCAGAGAAGAAGAGAACCAGAGCACCTCTGATGAGAAAGGGAGAATAGCCCTTCCTTATGGGAAAGAACTACATGATTATCTAAAGGTCGAAAAGGCAAAAACATTTTTCACATTAAATTCGCTATAAGTTCTTTGGAATCTTTATAAGGAATCATATTAGATTGAATTGTTATATAATAGCAAGGCATTTTCTTGGACAAACGTAGTGACAAAACTTTTAATTTCATAAAGCCTTTCTTTAAAATAATCAGGAGTTTTCAGAGATATTTCATTCAATCTGACCAGCCTCTTTTTGGTTTGTTCTGCCCCTTCGAGCTGACTTCTCAGCCCCACATTCCTCTACCTGTTTATATCAAAACAAAGACAGGCAGAACTCTGAACTGACAAGAGACATTTGGGCCATCTAAGATGCTGGAAAAATAAAATACAAAGAAGGAAACTTTCACCTTTGAGCTAATTTTTACAACCTTGCCGACGTCAATGTTAATAGTAAAGAACCACTTGTGCCTTTTTAATTGAAAGGAATTTTACTTCACTGTAACATAGAGAACCTTGGAACTACTTTGATTTTGGAAGTATAAACATAAAAGGTGAAGCAAACGAATGTTTGCCTAACTGCTATGTGTGAGCTGCTTGGCTAGACCCTTTGCACAGTGGGTCAATGGCATTCTGTTAAAGAGAGATGGTGGTAACTCCAGTTTCCAGTAAACAAAAGAAGTAGGCAAAGTTGCTGTGCACTCACTGGTTAGTCTATTCAATATTGTTTTAAGGGAAGATGATCAAAAAAGAAGAATGGTGCCTGGTGGAATTTAGTCTTCTATAGTATCAGAAGTATTTGCACAGCCGGGGACTGTAGGTACAGAACTACTCATTTTTCATTCAGGAGGGTTATGTGTAGGTGTGTTGGGCCAACAGAAGGGTCCTTTCTTCACATTTTGGTTATTAGAGTCTGTTGGTTCTCAAATTCCATACCAGGTAGGCAAACATTCATTTCCTTTACCTTTCTATTCCCAACCAGAGATTGTGGTCTTTATGCGCAATTAGAGTCAATCTGTGACTGTCACTGTCCCTCTCACAAAATTAAGGAAGACATTGCGAGCATCCTCAAAAATTAAAACAGCAGAGGGAACTCCTAACTTTCCTGAACTTAAATTTGCCTGACTCCTCACACTAGCAACCCATCTCTAAGGCAGGCTTCTCCAATGCCAGCTCTAGCCTTCGTAACTACCCTTCTCTCTTCCTCTAAGCCCCTTCCTCATTAGCAATAACATATATATCCCAACGTAGAACCCAACTCAGTTCCCATCATCTTACCAGAAGTGCCCCCTACCCCCACCCCAAGCACTCTAAGGGTGCTCTGGAAATGTACTTGATCATTTGAAGACTATTTTTTTGCTGTAGGAGTGAGATACAATTTTAAGATCACGATAAAATGCTGGGGACAAATTTCCTAAATTTCTCAAACTCTTTTGATGTAGCTCCAAATTTTACCATTAAAATATCCATTTGTGGTCATAGAAAAGGTGAAAATCAGTTTTCTGATTTGGTACTTATTACATGAGGTTGGTTACTTATAGAACTTACAAATAATGTTGTTTCAGTGGCTTTGTTTCATTATACTGGGTGGTCCATTTAAAACACTGTCAATACAACCCTACTTCAAAAAAGGATTTACAAATGGGCCGCTTTACACAACAGCTATGGTGAGGATTATATAAGTACTCTAAGGTTCAGAGTTTATTTTGTGTAAATACGGTCTAGACTCATTATCTTACCCCCATCTCCCAGCCTGGAGCGAGAGCGAGAGAGAGAGAGAGAGAGAGAGAGAGAGAGAGAGAGAAAAGGAATAAACCTGGTGAGAAAACAGGAAGGAGCTGCAGATTTGGGGATTTGGGGGAAAAATGCTAAAAGAAACATTTAAGGTGGCTCTCTGTGAATGACAAAGCTGGGCCGTAATACAGGTGGCTTAAGTTGAAAAGAAGCAGAATAAGGAGTCTGAACTGTACCTGAAAATCCCCAAGTCAGACCTGTGAGGCCAAGTAATGAGCCCTCTGATATATGGGGTGAAGCCATGAACAAATGGAAAGCCACACCTCCCAGGGAACTGAAGTCCCCAGGCTTGATACTCACGCTGACACTGTCCCCAAGACTGGCGAGCCCAGCCCCAGCAGCAGTCAATCCTCCCACCATAACGACATAGGCCAATCGATGACATTATTTGCCTGGGCCACCTACCAAAAAAAAGATTCAAAATACATAAGGACACTTTTGAGAAGAAAGGTAATTTCCTCTTTATTATTACTTTAGAAAAAATGTCAACCACACCCAACAATTTTCTACAAACTCTTTTATGGCTGCAGAAATTTAAGGTTAAAACCCCGTCACAGAAATAGTTCTGCTATGATCTAATGTCAAATTTCAGACAGTTAAATACCCCATCCTGCAACACACAAGGGTAGGAGAAAAAAGGGGAGGGAAAGATGCTTTCTTAACTAGAAATAGCACCAGCTAACACCAACAATTCTCAAGGCTGCCACTCACAGGATAGTTTCTGAAGCTTGAAATAAAACAGATTCCTCAAAGACCCACACCTGTTACTGGGGTGAAAGCCAGGTTTGACTGATTCACCATAAACTGAAAAGTATTAAATAAGACATGTCAAAGCAGAAAAAATTTCTGCCTCATATAAAAAGTGGATGGGGGAAGGAGCAGAAAGAAGGTTTCTCAAAAATCAAGTGTAACAGAGCTCTTTTTGAGACATAACTGTGGCAGAAACAAAAAAACAAAAAAAATACTAGAAAAAAGTCTAAATAAAACCAGAGAGTTTAAAATGTAGCTGATATCTCAAGTATCCTTGTGGTTTGAAATTTGCTTAGCTCAACAATTCATAGTATTTTCCTCTCTAATGTAAATAATGCCTAAAGAAAGTAATTTCAGGATACAGATTTATCCACCTGATTACACGTTGACACATTATCTACCAAATTGTTTCCTTGTTTAGAGTCACACCTAAATGACTTTTTTCCTCTGGGTATCAACATTTTAATTTGCTGTTTTAGACATCTTTTTAAAGTTACAAAAAGCTATCTATATGCATTCACATCATATGCATATCTTGTGATGGGTTTCTTGTTGCAAATATGTGTGCAAGAAATGCATAACATACCCAAATGTGAGCACAGAATTGCTTTTAAAAATAAAATAAAAAGGTCTAGACTCTGGCTGCTATCACGTTTTCTTAAAGTCTCCTTATCTTTTCAATTCCCCTTTTCTTTTACTTGCCATTTCTACCCCCAGGCCCAAAATACAAAATAACCCCGAACTTTCTATTTCCTCCGACCAGGTAGTGAACAAGGAGCTGTGCTTTTTCTTGGCGCTCCACTGGTTCACCTCCGTTCGCCTCCGGGTACAAGAAAGCGAATCAATTGTGGAATTGATTCGTTCCAAGATTGCAGGTAAAACAGGTGCGGCATCTTTCTTTAGGACTAGGCAGGGACCTACACGGAGGGGTGGGGGCAGGGGTCGCTGAAGGAAGGCGACCCGGCGGCGGTGTGCGCCAGAGTAAAACCTCTTCTCGCAGCAGCCATCTGCACCCGGGAGGAGCCTAGTCTGTAATTGCTTGGACGTGAGGGGGACCGAGCACACCCTCCCGACAGACCCAGTGTCTCTCACACACCGGAGCGCCCCGGAGCGCGGGAGGACCGGCTGAGTGACAGCGGAGACGCGGCCCGAGGTTGTTGGAACCTGTCACAGCACGCCGCCGTCAGGCTCGCCCGAGTCTGAGGAGCGGCGCAGTGTGTGCGCTCTCACACACACATCCACACACTCATGCTCACATTCACACACTCATGCTCACATTCACGGAGCCCCCACCCTCCGGTCCTCATTTTGAGTCTCTTTCCCTCAAGAAAACCAAATGGGGAGGCCCACAAATCTCCCCCGTAGCCCAGTCGCTGACTGGCGCCCACCCTCTGTGTGAGCGGCCCCAAGAGCCCCGAGCCGAGCCGGGCCTCCTTCCAGGCGCCTGGAAGCTTCCCCACTGAAGAGCCGTCTAGTCCGGGCGCGGGAGTTTCCCGGGTAAGGGATGTTCCGCGCGTCACCTCGGCGTAGGTGGCTAAACCGCGCCCTCAGAGCCGAGATTCCGGGCTCCAGCCGCTCCTCTCCCTCAGTCCTAATTCCCGAGCCGGGGCGAGTCGCCCTCGGGGGGCCGCGGCTGGGGTCCCAGACTCGCAAGGGCGCGCCCTCTCCGCCTCGGGCGGGCACTCGGAGCCGCTGGACCGCTCTCCTCGCGCCACGCTGTGCGGTGGCCCAACTTCTGGATGGGGGAGACACCTCTCTGACCGCGAAACCCCGCGGGGAAAAGTGACCCAAGACAGTGAGTGTGAAATTAGCGCGGGAAGGAGGAGAGGGCGCCCCGGGGCCCAGCTCACCTCCCGTCGAACTCGGCGGCCGCCTGCAGGTAGAGCGAGGATACCAGCACCAGCGCCAGGAGAAAATCCATGTTGGGCAGCGGGTCCTGGGGCGCAGCGCAGTGGCGCGCGAGGAACAGGTTGGGGTGGTGGGCGCCGATGGGAGGCGCCTCTCTCAGAGTCTCGAGAAACCCTCAGCCCTCGCCGCCCGGGCTACTGCTGCCGCTCCCGGAGGACAGCGGCGAGGCGCGCGGCCGGAGCAGGTCTGCTGCGCGGCGCCCGGAGCCCCCTCCCGCTCCCTTCTAGCTAGAGGAGGCGCTGCAGGAGTAGCTGCACCGCCCGCGAGGAGGGGCGCCAGGGGCAGGCAGGGGGTGCGCGTGCGCCCGACTCGCCGCCCTCCCAGCCCGGGGCGAAGGGTGAGCGCGCTCGGCTCCTCCCGGGGGCCCAGCGGGGCAGGCAACTCGGGGGCAGGGGCGCTGCGGGAAGGCAGTGGCTCTTGGGGGTTAGCCAAGCGGGGCGAGCCCCAGCCTGGGAGAAAAGTTGCAAACCCTCTCTGGGAGAGGGAAAGCAGGCTGCCCAGCAGGAAAGGAGGAGTCGAGGAGGAAAGGAGCCCAAGGCGTAGGTGCAAGCTCCGCAGGTTCCGCCCGAACAGGTGGTGACTGCAGGGGCAGAGCAGTAGCTTTCACCGGAGGGCGGAGAAGCCCTAGAGCAGAGAGGTTTATGGGGCTGGAGCTGAGCAGTGTCTGCATTTACTGAAACCACAGCACGACTTGGACAAATTAGCGAAGGCAAACTCTGGGAGTTGGCTTTTCCCGCAGAGTTGGCAAAGGCATATTTTTTATTTTGTAACTAACCAAAAGAAATATTTGGCTCTCCAGTCGGGTTTTGAAGAAGAAATGAGCAGACTGTTTCTGTCTCTATCAGCTCAACTCCCGAGCACATTAGGACAGGACTGCCCCTCTAGGGATGAGTGCCTGCCAGAGAGGAAGGGCTGCTACTGCCTAGTAGTGTTGTGGTGCCTGATCTTGAGGGGATCACTTAGAAACCATTTTAAGTAATCATTGTTCAGCTGTTGCAGAGTAAAAAGTATTGTACTAAATGACTGTGTTCAAATGAAAACATGATTATCCTAAGATGTACATAAGCCCAATCAAGTCACCCCTCTTCCCAACCTTACCTCGAATGGCAGCCTTGTGCAGTGATCATCTGTCATCTCCCGTACCTCTCAATGTCCTCATTTCTCTTCCTCCAGTCCAGTCCATGGCCTCGTTGCCTTTCTTGCACGTTCCAGGCATGCCCCTGCCTTGGGGCCAGTGACTGGCTGTTTTCTCTATCTGGACCCAAATATCTACATGGCTCACACCCTCACTTCCTTCAGTCTTTGCTCAAATGTCACCTCTTCGAGGAGGCCAGTCATGATCATTCTATTTAAAACTGCAACTTGCCCTCTACAAATATCTGCATGGCACACGCCCTCACTTCCTTTAGTCTTTGTTCAAATGTCACACCTCTTTGAAGAGGCCAGTCATGACCATCCTATTTAAACCTCTAACTTGCCCTTCTTCTGATGATCCTTGGCCTGTCCTACTTTGTCTTTTCTCCATACCACTCATCTTTTATATTACTATATAACTTGCATATTTTTTGTTTGTATGTTTTCTTTCCGCTAGAATGCAAGCTGTACAAAGGCAGGTATCTTTATCACCTATAACACTGCCTGGCACATAGTAGGTGCTCACAAATGTTTGTTCAATTCATTTGCTACATTACAAACGTTTTTCCCCCATCTTCATTTTCTTTTTGAGGTTTCTACAACTTCAAATTTTTAATGGAAAGTTCTGTGGCAGGGTGATCTCACTATCCTGATCATTCAGTGTGTGTAAAAACAGGAATTTTCTTCAAGGAAAGGAAAAATAATGGTTTCAACTTAAATGGCTCTTTGATTTTTAAGTTGTTTTCAGTTAGCAAAACAAGTTTCTATTTTAATCTCAAGAAAGATCCATGCCAATTCAGGCTTGGGACATTATTTTAGGCAAACAGCTTGGTGTCATCCATTTCAGGTCCTTCTAATGAAGTCCAAAAACGTAGGAGTCAAAATATTTTTTCTGCAGAAAATCAAATTTTTGTAAGTGTAGGCATGGTTCCAGGTTCCAGTGGCTACTCCTTAGCCGTTTTTGTTTGTTGGTTAGTTAGTTGGTGCCTGGGTTAGATTTACAAATAAACCTCACTGGAGCAATGGATGATTAGGGAGAAAGAGGGTAATATACGGCTAAAAAACTGGAGATCTAAGGAAAAGAGGAGGAGTGGTGGATGAAAACAGGATAAATAACTGGAGGAAAAAGTGTAATGCCCCATCTACATGCGTCTTTCTTTTGTTTTCCATATATTTGCTTTGGCCTAGAAAACACTCCATTCCTCTTCCTTCTTCATTTGGACAATCTCCCCTTACCCTTTGAGTTTAAATTTAGCTGACAGTCCCCCAGGAAGCCTTTTCTGACTTTTTGATTGGCTGAGACTAGTGTTTTATATACTTCTATTACACTTAGCATGCTCTAAGGTAGCTCTTAATGTCTTGTGTTGTAATTGCCTCCCTACCACTCTGGGTCCCGTGACACATTAGTCTAACCAATAGAAGGGCCAGGGCAGTGTCTGTCTTGTCACTATATCCCTTATCCCCAGCACAATGCCTGGCACAAAGCTTAAGTTCAGCAAAGATTAAATAGATGGATTGGATTAAATTGAATTCTTCCTGGTGAACTTTAGCTTCTCCCTTGAGTAAAAGGTAGCTGATTATATCAGTCTTTGTTAAATCATGGAATAAGGAGACTGTAAAGGACTTCCAAGGTCTAACTGGTTATTATGCTGCAACTATGACCACCAATGATCATTCCAAAAAAGAGGCGGAGTTGCCATGGGAGTGACATTTCATTATCTCAGTCTTAAAAACAAATGAGCAAGAATGAGATCAAAACACCTAGCTTTTAGCAATAATTCTACTTTTTCAGGAGGACAAACTTTTGATTAGGCTTCTTACCAGGTAATGACACCTTGCAGGTAGTAATCTCAATTTTCTCATGCACAAATAATTTTCTGTGACTGGTCACAATGTGATACAGATAAATAGCAAAATAGAATCAAACAAACACAACTTCAAACCTTTAAGATTTAGAAGCTCATAGTCTTTTTTCTTTTCAGTAAATATTTATTAAGGACCTATAATGTATTGGCCATTTCTAGCTAGGTGCTAGGATTTCAGCTAAGAACAAGACAAAGTCCTGCCCTGAAAGGGTTTACATTCCAGTGGGGGAGCAATACAAAAGGACTATGTAGAGAAAAAAGGAGTAAAGAGAGGATAAAGGGAGGTTACGGTTATAGAAAATGATGGAGGTGTGATTGTAGATGGAGTGCTTTGGTCACCTTTGGGGAAGTAACATTTGAGCAGAGACTGAATGAAGTGAGGGAGAGAGCCACATGAGGGTGTGGGATGCAGCCCATGTCCACGGAGACAGTAGAGCGGTGTGTTTTCTCTATCAAGCTCTGGAATGACTTCTCATAGTTGGTGTCATACAAACCATTAACCAAGATATTGCTCCCCCTCTTCCCACACCCCATACACAGTAGAGGCACAGGCATAGGATGACTGCTTTTACAAGCTCCTATTAAGAGAAAGATACACATAGCTGCTTGTTCACAGCAATTTTGACTCCCAGCTGAGCAAGAATTATGGAGACTCTCTGTTCTGGCAGTGCAGAAAGTGCCTTGGTTAGACAATTGGGATACTCTGCTTCTCTTAGAGGAACTACCTTGTCCATAATTTTCCATAGCCATATTAGAAGTGACGGTTAGAGAAAATGCCTTCCTAGGGGGCTGCATATCATTCACAACCCCTTTTCTGCTGGTAAAAATTTGAAGGCTTGAGTATTGCTTTAAGGAGCTAACAGATTCATGGTTTCTGTGGCAACTAGATTTCCTCAAAACCATAATAGGCTTCTGATCTAACTGCTTCCAGTCAGTTGCTTGTGGAAATAACAGCAAAGTCTTTTCTAGTCCTAGTTCTGAAGCCTGCTTTATTTCTTTGCTTACTGGTATCCATACTTTACTTTCTCATCTTAATGGAGGGCCGCCTTGAGGCTAGCTGAAATAATAGTGTTGTTTAGGAGGGTGATACCTTACTCTGATCCTTGCCACAAGGCTTGGATCCCTTCATTTTTATTAATGTTTGGGTCACACAAACAGCTGTCTTCTTCAGCCCTGAGAGGCCCTAAATTTCAGACATTCTCACTTCCTTCCATTTCTGCTTGCAAAGCAGCCAGTTCTTGCCTGAGTTCATCTTTCTTATGATACCTTACTTAAATCAACAAAGAACAGTGAAGTATGCCAACATTCTCATTTTTACAACTATATTCCTTTGACTTAGATATGTGATGTGCCTTCCAAGTTATTATAGATAACAATTTTATGAAATAGCATAAGCATCACCAGCTTTCTAGCCTACACAGAGCAGCTATAGTTATGCCTTGTAAAACCACAATCCAACTGTATAATCCCTCCAATGACTTCCCATCATAAGCAGAGTAAAAAAACTCTTTGCTCTGTCCCCCTACCTATATCTTCAATTGCAAATTTGCCTGACCATTAAGAAAATGCAGGGTTTTAAATTAAGACAGCATCTTTTCTGGTACCAATTTCTGTGTCAGTTAAGGTGAAAGGTTAAAATGCTACAATAAAGAGACCCAAAATATAATGACTTTCAAAAGATAGAAATTATTTCTTCATCATGTAACAGTCTGAAGTGAGTGTATCAGGTTGGTGGACAGCTCTGTTCCATGAGGTCTTTCAGGTCCCAGCCTGACAGTGACTCTTTCACCTTCACAGTCACTCTAACAGTTACCATTCTAGCTAGTGAGATGGAGGAAAAGAAAGTATGGAGGAGGCACACTTGTTCTCGTAAGGACTAGAGCCAGGAAATAGCACCTATTAATGCTGTTCCCTTTCACTAGAAAGAACTAGATCAGATAGTCACATGCAATTGCAAGGGAGACTGGAAAACATAGCCTAGTCATTAACTCAACCTTCTATCACTATGGAAGAAGGAAGAGCAGAATTTAGAGAGCAATTAATAGTCGCCACCACAGACTATTATGTGAAGTTATACTTCAGACAAGTGAGGTGTGAGACGTCTTATAGACATTCAAGTGGAGAAGTCAAATAGGCAGTATATGCTGCACAACTCTGCAACTCGGAGAGCCTAGGGCTCAAGATGTAAATTGTTAGTCACAACAGTATTTAAGTCCCTGGGACTGGATGAGAGACAGTGAATGTAGATGTAGAATGAAGAGAGTGGAAGGAGAGAGAAGAAATCTAATTAAGAGAACTAAGGACTAAGAACTAAGGACGTTCCAAAATTTAAGTAGGGAAGAAACCCAGGAAAATGAAAAGGAGGAGATAGTGGTGTAATAGGAAACTCAAGCAAGTATATTGTCTTATAAGCCAAAGATAGAAAGGTTAAATAAGATCAGGACTAAGAAGTGATCATCAGACTTGACAAGGAGATCACTGATGATCTTGATAAGGCTAGTTTTAGTGGGATGGTGAGGATGAGAGCCTGATTCTACTGTCTTGAAAAGAGAAAATGACTTCAAAAGCAAAGTACTTTAGAGGTGAGATGAGATTAGATTCAGTGTTCAAGTCAAAATAAAAAATTATAAATAACAACTGAAATTACAGAATATCTAGAATGTATTGATAAAAATTATATTTAGTTATCTATGCATGGCTACATCTGTTGCTATATTGCTGGTTAAAATGGCCCCCTGATTGGTAAACCACATTTAAACAGGAAGAACCAAATACACCTGTTAGCAAACCACTGGATCTCCTGTGTACAGTGACTCTTATGGGGCATATCCCCTGAAGGGACTCTGGGCACTATGCCTAAGGGGTTGTCACAAGAGACGCTCCAGAGGGGCATGAGTCTATTAAGCCAAGACAGTTTCCCACCCATGTAAAGTGGGTCACATCTTACACCTGAGCTGTACTGCTGTGTAAACTGTTCCACCAAAGAGTCACAATTGATGCTACACTGGCAAACTGTGGTGGCTGTCCTGTATCCTTCTGTATAAATAGATGCCAAATGTAGCCATGATAGTCTCATGAGCCTGAAAGTTTACTTAAAGCTAAGAAGACCTCCTAAGGGTGCTACAGACTCTATGATCAGCACTAGATAGTCCAGATTAAAACAAAACAAAACAAAAACTCTATTCATAGAAGAGAGATGGATCTATTGAGATATATTTCTATTGGAAACAAAAAGCCAGAATACTGTATAATGGTGAAATCTTGGGAGAATTCTTATTCATGTCAGGAACAAGAAGAGGGTGCTGATATCACTATTTTTTATTTTGAAATATCCTGGAAATGTTATTTGATGCAATTAGACAAGGAAATATATATAAATACTTGAAAGCAAGAGGCCAAGTTCTCATTATCTGAAGATGATATGATTATATAACTAGACAATATAGTCACTTAAAACCTATTGGAAAAAATAAGAATATTCAATAAGCTACATAGTTATAAAAATTGGTAACTTAAATATGGGTGAATACATATCTATATGAAAAATTTAAAAATATGAAAAAATTACCAACTCAGAAGACTGATCTTCAAAATTTTATGCTGGCTTTCTCTTTACAAACTGAAAGCATTTGATATGGTTTGGCTGTGTCCCCACCCAAATCTCATCTTGAATTGTAACTCCCACAATTCCCACATGTCATGGAAGGAACCTGGTGGGAGGTGATTGAATTATGGGGCAGGTCTTTCCTGCACTGTTCTCATGATAGTGAATGAGTCTCATGAGATCTGATGGTTTTAAAAACAGGAATTTATCTGCACAAGCTCCCTTTTTGTGTGTGCCATCCACGTAAGACATGACTTGCTCTTCCTTGCCTTCCACCATGATTGTGAGGCTTCCCCAGCCATGTGGAACTGTAAATCCAATTAAACCACTTTGTTTTCGAAATTGCCAAGTCTAGGTTATGTCTTTATCAGCAGCGTGAAAATGGACCAATACAGCATTGATCTTTTGGCCTAATGTAGCACATGAGAAATCAACAGCTTCAGGCACAGCTATTACTGTGGATGTTTCTCACCTATCTTCAAACAATTTTGCCAAAGACAATAGAAGACCTTATTTAATAGACCTTTAATTCCATTTTAATATCACAAGAAGAATTGAAATAGGCAGAAATGACTGACCAACAAGAAAGCAGTTTCAAGTGTTACAAAGTAGTTATATTTTAACCTTTCAGCCTTTTAAAAATTGTGTCAATGATCTGATACGTTTTTAATTTTTGATTTATGTTTTTATTTATAAAATTGGAAGATTATTCTATGTTGACAATAAATTTTTAGTATCATAAAACCAGGAGTGGTAAAGCTAGTTATATCCTGTAACACACTACTCCCAACATCTTTGGCTTAACACAATAAAAATTCCTTGCAATAGTGCAAAGTTTAATGCAGGTTGGACAGCTCTCCTAAACAACTCTCCGTAAGCAGCTACTCAAGGATCTCAGCTCCTTCCATCATTCCCTCTTTTAGGAGTTCTTTTGTTGACACATGGACAAGGGAGAGAGAGAACATAGGCAATCAGACCTGGGGATCTGTGGCCTGCCATTTGCCACTGCCTAGTCACAGGGCCCCCAACTTAACTGCAAGAGAAACTGGAATATGTATTTTTCTAGTGTGCCAAGGAGGAAAGTGAAAACTTTTAATTGAATGCATAGCCTTCTTTTTTCCATGTCCTTCAAGAAGCCAGTGAACTTAGTATTTAATTACTGTCAGAAAAAAGCTAAACATCATGACATTACTGAAAAAAATATTTTCTTTGAAAATCATTCTTCAAATTCCATTTAGTCAAGGATTCTCATCATACAGCAAGTCAATATATTTACTGGGGAATTCTTAACATGTAACTCACCCAGTTAAACTAGGTAAATTGCATAAAGTACGTAGCCCCACACATGACACATGTAGTAAGTACTCAACAAATATTGGTTGCCTGCTTAACTCAAGTGGAGACTTTCCTGCTGGAAATTCAATGGTTCTCTACTCAGGTTTTTCTATTTCCAAGGCAGACCATTGCAAACACTTGCATTAATATTTTCTGTGCCTAAACCAGTCTTGCATGTTGTGTTGTGAATCACTAATCACAACTGAGTTTTTGATCAAAGTATTTGTGCTAATTTAAAGTTGCCTAAAACACCCTTGCATCCCACTGCTACATTGAGAAAGTACTAGTTAAGCTTTTCACCTTTCATAATAAATTGTCATTCTACCCTTCTGGACTCCAAAACATGCATCTGTTCTCAAACAACACAGAAGACCTATTTTTCTGACAAAACTTTAGTCTTGTAAAAATCCTTGTTAAAATAAATGATATTTATGGAAGTGAGTCTAGATAGGAGATACATTGCCAACTCCTCCGGGTTTCACAGGTATTAACCTTTGATCAAGCTAGTCTCTTATAGCTAAATTTGGAACCTGGAAGACTCTTCTCTTACTGAGTTGGACTTTAGCTTTTATGAGCTGTTTTTTTTTTTTTTTTTTTTTTTTTTTTACAAGAAATAGTCAAATAAGATCTGCCTATGTACCTTCTGAAAGACTGTTGTGGATGTTATCTGATGCATCCATCTTGATCCCATAAGGTAACTCATTTCTTACAGAATTTAGGGCTACGAAAAATTCTGTCTCTTTGAGAAAATATTATGTCTTCTCTTTTCTCGTTAAACGTACTATATCAAACTTTCCTTTTAAAAGTGGATTCCAGAAAACTATGGCAATGGTAAAACCATCAGTGGTTCCCAGGGTTGGAGAGAGGGATGACTAGGCGGAAAACAGAGAATTTTCAGGATAATGGAACTATTCCATATGATACTATAATGGTAGGTACATGTCATTCTATATTTGTCAAAATATATATTTGTAGAATGTACAACACCAAGAGTGAACCTAGTGTAAACTATGCACTTCAGGTGATAATCATGTGGCAATGTAGGTTCATCATTTACAACAAATGTACCATGTTGATAACGGGGAAGGTTGTGCATGAGGGCACAGAAAGTATATGGGAAGATTCTGTCCTTTCTGCTCAATTTTGTTGTGAACCTAAAATCATTCTGAAAAAGAAAGTCTTTTTTTTTTTTTTTTTTTTTTTTTAAGTGACTGCTAGGAATCTCAGAGTTAAATTCTGTCACAAGAATTATTTTAACACTTACGGTAGGTTAGCATGTGTGTTCTTTCCCTGCTTGCCCTGGTCTTGATTTTCTCTCTGTTTTATTAGCCTTATTTTATATGGTGATTTCTTGAGGATTTTCTCCAAATCCATTTTAGAAAGAAGCAGGACTAAAATAAACTCAATAAGCAGAAGATAAAAACATAGTCCCTCAACTGTTAACATTTGAGTTTGATTTCAAGGCTCCAGCTTAGTTGTTTATTTGTTATTTTGGTATTTCCTATCAGTTTTTCTTTTTTTCCTGTTTTTTGTTTTTATTATTATTATACTTTAAGTTCTAGGGTATGTGTGCACAACGTGCAGGTTTGTTACATATGTATACATGTGCCACGTTGGTGTGCTGCATCCATTAACTCATCATTTACATTAGGTATATCTCCTAATGCTATCCTTCTCCCCTCCCCCAACCCCACGACAGGCCACGGTGTGTGACGTTTCCCATCCTGTGTCCAAGTGTCCTCATTGTTCAGTTCCCACCTATGAGTGAGAACGTGCGGTGTTTGGTTTTCTGTCCTTGTGATAGTTTGCTGAGAATGATGGTTTCCAGCTTCATCCATGTCCTCACAAAGGACATGAACTCATCCTTTTTTATGGCAGAGTAGTATTCCATGGTGTATATGTGCCACATTTCCTTAATCCAGTCTATCATTGATGGACATTTGGGCTAGTTCCAAGTCTTTGCTATTGTGAATAGTGCCATAATAAACATATGTGTGCATGTGTCTTTATAGCAGCATGATTTATAATCCTTTGGGTGTATACCCAGTAATGGGATGGCTGGGTCAAATGATGTTTCTAGTTCTAGATCCTTGAGGAATTGCCACACTGTCTTCTACAAAGGTTGAGCTAGTTTGCAGTCCCACCAACAATGTAAAAGTGTTCCTATTTCTCCACATCCTCTCCAGCATCTGTTGTTTCCTGACTTTTTAATGATCACCATTCTAACTGCTGTGAGATGGTATCTCATTGTGGTTTTGATTTGCATTTCTCTGATGGCCAGTGACGATAAGCATTTTTTCATGTGTCTGTTGGCTGCATAAATGTTTTCTTTTGAGAAGTGTCTGTTCATAGCCTTTGCCCACTTTTTGATGGAGTTGTTTGATTTTTTGTTATTATTATACTTTAAGTTCTTGTAAATTTGTTTAAGTTCTTTGTAGATTCTGGATATTAGCCCTTTGTCAGATGGGTAGATTGTTTTAGTTATGAAGTCCTTGCCCATGCCTATGTCCTGAATCTTATTGCCTAGGTTTACTTCTAGGGTTTTTATGGTTTTAGGTCTAACATTTAAGTCTTTAATCCACCTTGAATTAATTTTGGTATAAGGTGTAAGGAAGGGATACAGTTTCCGCTTTCTACATATGGCTCGCCAGTTTTTCCAGCACCATTTATTAAATAGGGAATCCTTTCCCCATTTATTGTTTTTGTCAGGTTTGTCAGAGATCAGATGGTTGTAGATGTGTGATGTTATTTCTGAGGGCTCTGTTCTGTTCCATTGGTCTATATCTCTATTTCGGTACCAGAATCCTTTCCCCATTTATTGTTTTTGTCAGGTTTGTCAGAGATCAGATGGTTGTAGATGTGTGATGTTATTTCTGAGGGCTCTGTTCTGTTCCATTGGTCTATATCTCTATTTTGGTACCAGTACCATGCTGTTTTGGTTATTGTAGCCTTGTAGTATAGTTTGAAGTCAGGTAGCATGATGCCTCCAGCTTTGTTCTTTTGGCTTAGGATTGTCTTGGCAATGCGGGCTTCTTGGTTCCATATGAACTTTAAAGTAGCTTTTTCCAGTTCTGTGAAGAAAGTCATTGGTAGCTTGATGGAGATGGCATTGAATCTATAAATTACCTCGAGCAGTATGGCAATTTTCACAATATTGATTCTTCCTATCCATGAGCATGGAATGTTCTTCCATTTGTTTGTGTCCTCTTTTATTTCGTTGAGCAGTGGTTTGTAGTTCCCCTTGAAGAGGTCCTTCACATCCCTTGTAAGTTGGATTCCTAGGTATTTTATTCTCTTTGAAGCAACTGTGAATGGGAATTCACTCATGATTTGGCTCTCTGTTTGTCTGTTATTGGTGTGTAAGAATGCTTGTGATTTTTGCACATTGATTTTGTATCCTGAGACTTTGCTGAAGTTGCTTATCAGCTTAAGGAGATTTTGGGCTGAGACGATGGGGTTTTCTAAATATACAATCATGTCATCTGCAAACAGGGACAATTTGACTTCCTGTTTTCCTAATTGAATACCCTTTATTTCCTTCTCCTGCCTGATTGCCCTGGCCAGAACTTCCAACACTATGTTGAATAGGAGCGGTGACAGAGGGCATCCCTGTTTTGTGCCAGTTTTCAAAGGGAATGCTTCCAGTTTTTGTCCATTCAGTATGATATTGGCTGTAGGTTTGTCATAAATAGCTCTTATTATTTTGAGAAACGTCCCATCAATACCTAGTTTACTGAGAGTTTTTAGCATGAAGTGCTGTTGAATTTTGTCAAAGGCCTTTTCTGCATCTATTGAGATAATCAAGTGGTTTTTGCCTTTGGTTCTGTTTATATGATGGATTACATGAATTGATTTGCATATGTTGAACCAGCCTTACATCCCAGGGATGAAGCCCACTTGATCATGGTGGATAAGCTTTTTGATGTGCTCCTGGATTCAGTTTGCCAGTATTTTATTGAGGATGTTTGCATCGATGTTCCTCAGGGATATTGGTCTAAAATTCTCTTTTTTTGTTGTGTCTCTGCCAGGCTTTGGTATCAGGATGATGCTCGCCTCATAAAATGACTTAGGGAGGATTCCCTCTTTTTCTATTGATTGGAATAGTTTCAGAAGGAATGGTACCAGCTCCTCTTTGTACCTCTGGTAGAATTCGGCTGTGCATCTGTCTGGTCCTGGACTTGTTTTGGTTGGTAAGCTATTAATTATTGTCTCAATTTCAGAGCCTGTTATTGCTCTATTCAAGGATTCAACTTCTTCCTGGTTTAGTCTTAGGGGGGTGTATATGTCCAGGAATTTATCCATTTCTTCTAGATATTCTAGTTTATTTGCATAGAGGTGTTTATAGTATTCTCTGATGGTAGTTTGTATTTCTGTGGGATCGGTAGTGGTATCCCCTTTATCATTTTTTTTGCGTCCATTTGATTCTTCTCTCTTTTCTTCTTTATTCGTCTTGCTAGCGGTCTATCAATTTTGTTGATCTTTTCAAAAAACCAGCTCCTGGATTCATTGATTTTTTGAAGGGTTTTTTGTGTCTCTATCTCCTTCAGTTCTGCTCTGATCTTAGTTATTTCTTGCCTTCTGCTAGCTTTTGAATGTGTTTGCTCTTGCTTCTCTAGTTCTTTTAATTGTGATGTTAGGGTGTCAATTTTAGATCTTTTCTGCTTTCTCTTGTGGGCATTTAGTGCTATAAATTTCCCTCTACACACTGCTTTCAATGTGTCCCAGAGGTTCTGTTATGTTGTATCTTTGTTCTCATTGGTTTCGAAGAACACCTATATTCTGCCTTCATTTCGTTATGTACCCTGTAGACATTCAGGAGCAGGTTGTTCAGTTTCCATGTAGTTGAGTGGTTTTGAGTGAGTTTCTTAATCCTGATTTCTAGTTTGATTGCACTGTGGTCTGAGGGACAGTTTGTTATAATTTCTGTTCTTTTACATTTGCTGAGGAGTACTTTACTTCCAACTATGTGGTCAATTTTGGATGGAGTGCAATGTGGTGCTGAGAAGAATGTATATTCTGTTGATTTGGGGTGGAGAGTTCTGTAGATGTCTATTAGGTCTGCTTGGTGCAGAGCTGAGTTCAATTCCTGGATATGCTTGTTAACTTTCTGTCTCGTTGATCTGTCTAATGTTGACAGTGGGATGTTAAAATCTCCCATTATTATTGTGTGGGAGTCTAAGTTTCTTTGTAGGTCTCTAAGGACTTGCTTTATGAATCTGGGTGCTCCTGTATTTGGTGCATATATAGTTAGGATAGTTAGCTCTTCTTGTTGAATCGATCCCTTTACCATTACGTAATGGCCTTCTTTGTCTCTTTTGATCTTTGTTGGTTTAAAGTTTGTTTTATCAGAGACTAGGATTGCAACCCCTGCTTTTTTTTTGTTTTCCATTTGCTTGGTAGATCTTCCTCCATCCCTTTATTTTGAGCTGATGTTTGTCTCTGCACATGAGATGGGTTTCCTAAATACAGCACACTGATGGGTCTTGACTATCCAACTTGCCAGTCTGTGTCTTTTAATTGGAGCATTTAGCCCATTTACATTTAAGGTTGATATTGTTATGTGTGAATTTGATCCTGTCATTATGATGTTAGCTGGTTATTTTGCTCGTTAGTTGATGCAGTTTCTTCCTAGCATCGATGGTCTTTACAGTTTGGCATGTTTTTGTAGTTACTGGTACCGGTTGTTCCTTTCTATGTTTAGTGCTTCCTTCAGGAGCTCTTGTAAGGCAGGCCTGGTGGTTACAAAATCTCTCAGCATTTGCTTGTCTGTAAAGGATTTTATTTCTCCTTCACTTATGTAGCTTAGTTTGGCTGGATATGAAATTCTGGGTTGAAAATTCTTTAAAGAATGTTGAATATTGGCCCCCACTCTTTTCTGGCTGGTATAGTTTCTGCCAAGAGTTCAGCTGTTAGTCTGATGGGCTTCCCTTTGTGAGTAACCCAACCTTTCTCTCTGGCTGCCCTTAACATTTTTTCCTTCATTTCAACTTTGGTGGATCTGACAATTATATGTCTTGGAGCTGCTCTTCTCGAGAAGTATCTTTATGGTGTTCTCTGTATTTCCTGAATTTGAATGTTGGCCTGCCTTGCTAGGTTGGGGAAGTTCTCCTGGATAATATCCTGAGGAGTGTTTTCCAACTTGGTTCCATTCTCCCCGTCACTTTCAGGTACACCAATCAGACGTAGAGTTGGTCTTTTCACATAGTCCCATATTTCTTGGAGGCTTTGTTTGTTTCTTTTTATTCTTTTTTCTCTAAACTTCTCTTCTCACTTCATTTCGTTCATTTGATCTTCAATCACTGATACCCTTTCTTCCACTTGATCGAATCGGCTGCTGAAGCTTGTGCATGCATCATGTAATTCTCGTGCCATGGTTTTCAGCTCCATCAGGTCATTTATGGTCTTCTTTATGCTGTTTATTCTAGTTAGCCATTCGTCTAATCTTTTTTCACGGTTTTTAGCTTCTTTGTGATGGGTTTGAACATCCTCCTTTAGCTTGGAGAAGTTTGTTATTACCGATCATCTGAAGCCTTCTTCTCTCAACTTGTCATTCTCTATCCAGCTCTGGTCTGTTGCTGGTGAGGAGCTGCATTCCTTTGGAGGAGAAGAGGCGCTCTGATTTTTAGAATTTTCAGCTTTCTGTTCTGGTTTCTCCTCATCTTTGTGGTTTTATCTACCTTTGTCTTTGATGATGGTGACATGCAGATGGGGTTTTGGTGTGGATGTCCTTTCTGTTTGTTAGTTTTCCTTCTAACAGTCAGGACCCTCAGCTGCATGTCTGTTGGAGTTTGCTGGAGGTCCACTCCAGACCCCGTTTGCCTGGGTATCACCAGCGGAGGCTGAAGAACAGCACATATTGCAGAATGGCAGATGTTGCTGCCTAATCCTTCCTCTGGAAGCTTTGTCTCAGAGGGGCACCCAGCTGTATCAGGTGTCAGTCAGCCCCTACTGGGAGGTGTCTCCCAGTTAGGCTACTCAGGCGTGAGGGACCTACTTGAGGGGGCAGTCTGTCCGTTCTCAGATCTCAAACTCTGTGCTGGGAGAACCACTACTCTCTTCAAAGCTGTCAGACAGGGATGTTTAAGTCTGCAGAAATTTCTGCTGCCTTTTGTTCAGCTATGCCCTACCCCCAGAGGTAGAGTCTACAGAGGCAGGCAGGCCTCCTTGAGCTGCGGTGGGCTCCACCCAGTTCAAGCTTCCAGGCTGCTTTGTTTACCTACTCAAGCCTCAGCAATGGCAGATGCCCCTCCCGCAGCCTCACTGCCACCTTGCAGTTGGATCTCAGGCTGCTGTGCTAGCAGTGAGTGAGGCTTCGTGGGCATGGGACCCTCTGAGCCAGGCGCAGGATGTAATATCCTGGTGTGCCATTTGCTAAGACCATTGGAAAAGTGCTGTATTAGGGTGGAAGTGTCCCGATTTTCCAGGTACCATCTGTCATGGCTTCCCTTGGCTAAGAAAGGGAATTCCCTGACCCCTTTAGCTTTCCAGGTGAGGCTATTCCCTGCCCTGCTTTGGCTCACGCTCTGTGGGCTGTACCCACTGTCCGACAAGCCCCAGTGAGATGAACCCAGTACTTCCGCTGGAAATGCAGAAATCACCAGTCTTCTGCATCACTCATGCTGGAAGCTGTAGACTGGAGCTGTTCCTATTCAGCCATCTTGGAACCTCCTCCTTTTTTCCCTGTTTCTTAATACAACTTCTGTTCTTAGGAAAAAATTTAAAATTTCTGATTGTACCAGCTTTCCTATATGTAGGTATTGCACATTTATAACAGTTCACCCTTAAGGGCCCCTTGTTTAAAAGGTAAAATCTGTCTCTCATAGAATAGATTGCCTTTCCCTAGACAAAAATAGCAAGTAAAATTCCAAGATCTCACATCTCTTTATTGGAAAGATATTTGTGCATAATCTATATAAGTTAAGACTACTTTTACTTGTTCCATTGAAGGTGGAAAAAACTAAACACCATTCTATACACAGCTTGAGCTATCTGATCTATTGTATGAGCAAGACCTTAGTCTCCAGTGCAAATAATCTGAAGTGTACAATTCATTGAAATTGAGAAGTTGGAGGATATTGGTAGATTAATGTTTTTCATTATAGTATCTTTAACTCTGGTAATGTGCCTATTAACTGCAATTATTTGCAAAATAATTTCATCAAAGAAATCACATCATCTTAGAAGTATTATCTCATCTTCCAAAATGTATGTCTAGGGGTACAGTGTGATTCTGAACAATCTTACTTAATAAAAAATTAATGCAGGACAGTACTTTAGGGTCTGTCAAATTGCAGATTTAACCACACTCATAAATACCAGCTGAACTCTGGCTAATCATTTACCCTCTCTGAAACTCAGTTTCCTCTTCTATTATATAGAAATACTAATATGTGTCTTGCAGAGTTATTGTTAAAATTTAATGAGTAAATATGTAATGCCATCACTACGGCATCTGTTACATAGATGACATTCAATTAACAGTAGCTGTAAAGTTTAACATAGGAAGTATAACTCCAGCATTTATTATCCAGATCACAGAGTATGCTGTGGCATATGTGAATATAAAGCAATGGAGCATCTGTACTTCTGTTTCTTTCCACAGCATCTAGATAGGAAGGAATGCTGGACTGTTTGTGCATTCTCATGAGTCTCTCTCTCTCGGCATAGGGTTTTTGTTTTTGTTTTTGCTTTGTCTCTTACTGTGATATTAATAGAAGCTGGAAGCAGAGGTTCCTGTCTTTCAACAACAGGTATGAATACTGCTTGCAGAATAGCCAGTGTAAGCCTTAGGAAGCTTCTGGAGAAGGAGGGAGTCACCTGAACTAGAGACATAAAGAGTTTATTATTTTTAATGAAATAGGGATGAAAGTGGCACATACCAATTCAGAAGAAGGAAAAGAAAAGCCTGGCTGGACTTGCTATCCAGGTTTAGCTTCTAGGAGCAGAGCCAAATGCTGCTTGCCAGGCAGGAGATTTCTCTCAACTCATGTCAATCCCTGGTGCAATCAACTCAAATGTCTTTATAGTCTTGAAGAGAGATTTATTTTTTCAATAAATAATTTCACAGATATTTGACAGATATCTATTGCATAACACGTGTGTGTTGTACTGAAACAGGACAATTCCACCAGGACAAAGTTGAAAACATCCTAATTTGTGACTGTTAAAACACCTTGGCTGTGAAAAATCATAGTTCTAGAGATGCCAAGAAAAAGCAAATGATCATAGAAATTTTAGGCTATTCCATTTGGCTATAAGGATATTCTTCAGAACCTGTGCAGTCATGTGTATTTTCTCCATGAGGTGAATTCCCAATTTATCTATTTGCCACAATTATTTTTAACACATTTTTTTCGAAAGAAACTTGTTTGTATCCTTCAAGATTCATTTACTCTTACCTTAGATTGAAAGATAAATGATTCCTTATCCCTCAAATTGAAAGGTAAATGAACTAATAGTCCTTTGCCGGGTACCAAATCAGTTGAGGCTTGACAAAAACACTAGAGCTTATTTAGCAATGCTTGGAAGAAGAATTAGCATGAAAAGAATAGGCCTACTGCTTGGAAAAGGAGTAAATGTTAACAGATGCTATGAAGAAGGCATAGTTACTCAACTCCTACCATTCTTCTTCATCAAGTAAAAGGAAGCATCTTCACTTTGAAAAGAGTAGGGCAAATGTAAAGTGAGTCATAAATTTTACAACTCACTCTCTATAAAGGAACTGAATTACAAAATATGATGGTCTGACTTTCTCTAAGGCCATATATATCTAATCCAATACTGTAATTAACATTAAGTTTAAATGTCGGTAGCTTAAAAGAATGAACACAAATCTTGGATGGAAGTATTTCAAAGATGTCATTATCAAATCCTCCCTTGCTGTGGACAGAGTTAGACATGTAGAATTTTTAACAGAATATGGCTTCACTCTGCCTTAGAGCTCATTTGGTTGGAAGAAACAAACTCATTCTGGCCACTTAAAATACAGGAGGATTTATTATACAGATGCTCCTCATGGAATTCAGGAGAGGAAGGACTGTTGAGTGCCATGGGGAATCAGATTTTCAAGAGAAAAATAATCAGACTGACTTGGCTCATGGGTCAGATGTTCACCCCCCCTTTTTTTTTTTAATCAGAGAGTGTTGGGTTTATTTGATATAAATGTAGGAAGAAGGGCTCACTGCTAATGTTATAGTTGAGGGAGAAAGAGAGGATGTTCTTGAAGAAAACTGGGAAGAAATCTCACAATGTCTCTCTAATCACTACGATCTGGACTTAGTGTTTCAGTATCCTGGAATCCTCACAAAATCTTAAATATTAAGGACAAGTTCACATATTGGAACAGGTTTTGGCAAAAGCTTCTTAAGGGAAAAGTGGAATTTTAAATATATATAAACTATTCCCCACCAAATGAGGTTTAAACTCATAGGTTTCTACCAATGAAATGACATTCTAAAACTGAAATAAAACTTTTAGTGACACATTTGAACATTAACCAAAGATTTTTAGGATAAACACCAATGAAGTTGTATATTTAAAACCAATAGAATGTGACACATTAGGAAAAGAATATTAAATTCATGTACATGCAATGAACAATTATCAATAAATGATTTTCTGATTTTTGTTTTTGTTGTAGAGACAGGGTCTCTCTATGTTGCCTAGGCTGACCTTGAACTCCTAGGCTCAAGTGATCTTCCACCTCAGACTCCTGAGTAGCTGGGACTTCAAGAACGCTACTGTGTCCTGTCTCAACTATGATTTTAAAGCAAAATGGCTGTTATGATGTAGCTTAACTGAGACAATATGAAATCTTCCAGAGGAGTCAGCAGAGAGTACTGACACCTTTCTTCTGACACCTTCACCTACCTGGGTTAGGGTAAGCTTCTAATCAGAACAGGCCCTGGATCAAAAAGTTCCTAGAGAAGCAGCTTCTGCTGCTGCCATCTGCCTGAAACAGATTCAAAGTTCAGAGCTAAATCCCAGCCTGCCCAGATTTGATGGCCAGACAGAGGGGGCATCAAAGGATGTGGTCAACTAGCTTGACTTCAACTGTCCTGGGCTATCATTTCAGGATCAGAACTTAACCTCTGTCAGCAAAATAGTGTAATAGCAAAATAATGTTATCAAATTTTAATAAAGTTTGAATCACTTTAAATTAAAATATATGTAGTCTCTTAAATTTTAAATTGTTTACTTCAGTTTATTAAATTAATGGTTCCTTCTATTCAAGCAAAAAAACCATTTGTTTGAGTACATAGTTGAAAATATTTTTGAAACTTTTGAAACTTAGAATGTTTTCTCTAAGTTTTTCAGATAAAAAGAAAATTTTAATTTTCACCTATTATTTTGATTTTGTATTCTGTGTTTGAAGCATATGTGATTGTTTTTCTTTTGAAATCCAGTTTCAATGTCAGTGTATCATTGGATTAGTGTTTTATGTTTGAATCCTTTAATATCAAACTTTTGTGTATAATTTAGTAGCTGTCATATTCAACCAAAAACTAAATAAAATTAGGTATTTTTTTATATTGCTCTAATACTTGAGGATACCTTATTTTAAATCCAACTATAGTTTTTAATGAATGACAACATTTTTCCAAAGTGGGTAGAAAATGTATCTATAATGTCTGATTGGACATTCATATTTGGCATACACTTATTTTTTGACCTTTATTTGTAGAGAGAATGAAAGGAAGCTGGATAAATAAGCTAAATTTTTAAGTTCCTTTTCTAGGAAAAACAATTTATAGGTCAGTGTTATCCTTGGTTTTCCAATGAAGAACCAGAGACCGAGAGAGGTTAAGTAACTCACCCAAGGTCACACAGCTAGTAAACGGCAAAGTCTGGTTTCTAATTCAGGTCTGTCTAATTCCAAAGCCTGGGCTCAGTCTACCACACCCTGTGGCCTGATGGTTTCACAGACTGCAGATTCACAGCACATATTGCTAGGGCGGAAGAAAATGTAGGCTTGAATTAGTTATAGCACAATTTAATTTAAAAGCTCCATTTTGAGTGTATGTGTATGTATGAGCATGCTGGGGTGACAGGGAAGTGATTTTCTCACTCTATTTCTATAACTGGACAACCCACTTTCTCCTATAAAAGAGGAAAAATAGATATTGGCAACAGAGCTTTGTGTAGTAAACTCACATTCAGTTTGAATTATCATAGCTAAAGTAAACTCACAGACATTGTAGTATGATTATACAAAAATAACAACATACAAACAATTCTATTTCTGAGTATTCTAGGGTTGACAGTATTGAAAATAGGGTAAAAAGCAACATAGTTTTACATTTTGGGATTCTGGAGACTTTCTTACTGGGGAAAGGCCTCAAGGTCATTTATACACAGCCAACTGGGTAAAAAGTGAGGGCTAAAAATAGGTATGCTACAGCATCATCTGTACATTAAGGTGGAGAGTCAGGGGTGGAACTATTTAAAACCAACACATTCATATGGCCTCTCAACCAAAATGTAACACATATATAATAACTAAAGTAGTGTATCAAGACCTAGTCCTTTCTCAAAGGACTACACACAGAAGCATTTGAGCTAGATGCTCACATTCTTCCCCCTGTTATTTTCTCAGAGCCTAGCTCCAGGTCCTAGCAGTTTTCTTCTTCTTAAGTGAATTGCCCTAGAGAGAGAACAGGCGCATGTCTGCTTTTTTGTGTTTTTTTTTGAGACAGGATCCTGCTCTGTCGTCAGGCTGGAGTGCAGTGGCACAATCTTGGGTCACTGCAACCTCCACCTCATGCCTCAGCCTCCTGAGTAGCTGGGACTACAGGCAGGTGCCACCATTCCTAGCTAATTTTTGTACTTTTTGTAGAGACGGGGTTTCACCGTGTTGGCCAGGCTGGTCTCGAACTCAGGCCTCAAGTGAAATGAAAATTTTCTAAGCAGGAAGGATGCTCACATACGTCTGTATCTTATGAGGTGGGAAATCCTTTCCAGAAGCTGTAAGCAAACTTCTCCTTATCTCTCATCCCCAGGCAAGAACCTAGACTCACCATTGGTAAAAGAGAACAAGATTGCCATGACTGGTTTAGGTCAATCATAACTCATCCTCTGTTCTGTTGGCAAAAAAGAAGGAGAATGGCTATTGGGTGGGCAAACACCAGTGATTGCTACAATATTAACTGTGTCTTAAAATCTGCCCAGAAATTTTCTCTCTATACTTAAGTAAATAAGTTATAAATAGTATATAATGTAATACATGTCATTATGTAACTATTGACATAGTATTATACTTTTATAATGTTAATATAATTTATGCTCATATATGTATATATATATATACACAAATATTCACAAATAATAATTGCCTAAGTATCTTGCATTTTTTTGTATAAATGGGGTACCCTGTGCATAATGTTCAGCATATAACTAACATGTAGTGTTTTATCAATGCAAATTACTATTAATCCTATTAATACTTACAGTCTTTAAGACAATTTAAAAAAGAATGAGGATCATTTTCTTGCAGATACTAAATTTTACTTTATTGGTACTTTAAAAACTATGTGAACACACTTATTTGGAGCTATTGAATATTTTTGAAGATAGTAACCACAGAGCTCCTTTTAAAAGATAGAAGAATTACTGTAGTCAGCAGCAAATTCCATTTGAACAGAGTAAAATAATTTTGTGATATCAGCTAGGTGACTAAATGTTTACTTTCTGATGAATATCTAGGCACAAATGTTTTCTAATCATGTTAATATGCAGGCAGAAGTAAGAGGGTTAGGTATTAAACATTTTTTGCATATTTTCACAAAATATTATGTTTGCAAGTGAATTTTAAATTACTGTCAGATTTCAGGAGGAAAAAATGACTTCACTACTATTTGCCTAATTTATGCTGCATGGAGATAAGAGTTGTTTGAGAAATTCTTATGGAAGAGAAGGTCGATATAGATACTTCTTTTCAAGTATTGGGCATAATTGGATGAATGCCTATAGAAAAGAAAGGACATGAAGGAAGAAACTCTCCTTAGTTACCTTGTGACAGGATCCTGATCAAGGGTCTAAGGGTGGGCATGAGCTGTGGTGCGCCCACCCTTAGAATGTCCTGCAGCCTACACAGAGCTGAACTCTCATAGTCCTTCAGGCCAGGCTATAGATTAGTTTTTGCCTTTTTTGGTAAAAACTTTTTCTTTTAGTTCCATTTCTCATTTCTTGTCATTTGTCCCCAAATGTATTGCTAAGTATGAAAATATTACGATTATATATGACAAGTTATTTAATCTCTCAGACTTAAAGTTGGTCAATTTCTAAACACATTAGTAGAACTAGATTATGGCTAAATGCTCCTCCAGATCTAACATTGTAAGTAACAGATTAGAGTTTGTGGAAGTAATTGGTCATCAGAATCATCTGAAGGAATTTCTAAAAATATAAATTCCTAGACTCTACCTTTAGACATTCTGATTCATTCAGATTTCTGGAAGAAAAAATAACTTCATTACTATTTGCCTAACATAGACTGTATAGAGAAGACGAGAGTTGTTTGACAAATTCTCAGATTTGAATATTGTGATCACCACAATATTAACCATGTTTTAATATCAGCCCAGAACTATATACTTAAGTAGATATAAAAACTATTAAATTTATTATATATGTCATATATAATTATTGATGTGTTATATTATTATAATTATATAATACATTCATTCTGTGTAGAATCTTACTTCCAATTATGAATCTCATTGTGCTACTTTAATTTGTTTTACTATGTATAAACAATGCTTTAAAAATGATTATTGAAGGTCTTGGGTTAAATGCTGGGTACACCATGTAGGGTCTTGTGTTAAATGCTGAGTACATAATAATGAATGAATGTATTAGTCTGTTCTTGCACTGCTATAAAGAAATACCTGAGACTGGGTAATATATAAAGAAAAGAGGCTTAATTGTCTCACGGTTCTGCAGGTTGTACAGGCTTCTGCTTCTGGGGAGGCTTCAGGAAACTTATAATTATGGTAGAAGGGCAAGGGGAAGCAGACTCGTCTTACATGGCTGGAGCAGAAGGAAGAGAGAGATGGGGGAGGTGCTACATACTTTTAAAACAACCAGATCTCGTGATAACTCACTATACAGTACCAAGTGGGGGATAGTGCTAAACCATGAGAACTCCACCCTCATCAGTCCATCACCTCCCACCGGGCACCACCTTCAACCCTGGGGATTACAAGTTGACATGAGCTTTGGGCAAGGACACAGACCCAAACCATATCAATGAACCAGACTTAGTCCTATCTGCTCCATCCTTTACAGAAGGACTGAGATTGAACCCAGTAACCTGTGTTTAAAAAATACTCTCCAGGCAATTCTGATAGAGAGTTAAAAAGATAAAATCAAAGCAGTTTATGTCTATATATTTTTAGTTTCTCTGAAGGAATCAGGGTTCCAGCAGGTAATAAGTAACATCAGGTGGCTTGTCTTAGTCTGTTCACTGCTATAACAAGATATGAAGACTGAGAAATTTATAAAGAACAAAAACTTATTTTATCACAGTTTTGGAGGCAGAGGAGTCCAAAATCAAGGCACTGGTAGGTTTGGTGTCTAGTGAGGGGTGCTGTCTTCTACCAAGATAGCACCTCTTGCTGCATTCCTACGTAACAAAAGGTGGAAAAGCAAAAGGGGCAAATGCTATGCAAAGCTTTTTAAAATAAGGCTTTAAACCCATACACAAGTGTGGAGCCCTCATGACTTAATCACCCCCTAAAGTCCCCACCTCTTAATACTATTGCATTGGCAATTGTTTCAACATATAAATTTTGGGGGGCATATTCAGACCATAGCATGGTTCAAATGCAAACACTTTAATGCAGGGACAATGGACAGACGTGTAGGCTGAGTGAAGGGAATAAGAGGTGGTGGGATGCAAAGACACTAGCAAAAATGGGAAGCACGTAAACAGCTTTGGGTGTAAAGGGACAAAGGTGGAAACTGCAGCCCCTGACAACTGCAACCCTAGAGGAAGGCCCCTCAGATAGTTCTTAAGACATACAGAGTGCCAGAGACATCTTCATGGACACAGAGAGCAGGGAGTAGTACCCTTGTATCTCTATTTCTTCTGTCTTCTGATTTTCTACTGATGCCTCCCAGTGTCAGCTTCTTGGGGACACTAGCTGGGCAGAAAATGGATAAGGGATGTGTGGACAATTTAAGGAACACCCACTGACTCTCTAATCCAGCAAACTCTCTGAAAAAAAAAATTTAGAGTGGATGTTTAAAAATATACTCCATTCTTTATACATAGACTGCTTTGTAGATCCATGGCTGTCTTTAAATCTAAACCAAGTTTTTTTTGGTTGCAAACAAGTTTTTATGTTTTTACTAAATCCCAGCTGCAAGAATTATATGCTTTTTTACGTTGCCACCTCTCAGGTATCGTATTACTTGTAGTAAATTGCAAGCAAAGAGCAAGTAATACAAAAAGATATTTTGGATTACCTATAAATTGCTCCCTTAATTTAGTATGGATAATTGAAAATTTGACTTTAATGATTAAAATAATAGGATTAATAAATTTTTCAATTTATGTGTACATTCCATCTTATTATGGGGAGTTGGCTATGTAGTTACAGCACCTCTATCATTAGCATGGGTGTGAGCCTGAGTCAACATTCACCCAAAGCTTGTCTTTTTAAATACGTGGCTAATTGAGAGTGCCAAAATACACTTTATAAAGTCAGCAAGAAAAAGAAGGAATCCTTGCTAATGCTGCTGAAAACCTAGATGAATAATTGGCTTTGAGATGCTGCAAGATGAAGATCACAGCAGCTCAAATGTCATTGCCTAAAGGAGGACAACCAGTATTAGACTAGCTGCCATTCAGTGATTTCATAAAAGGTTACCCAGAAGGATTGGTCCCCACTTCAAGCGCACAAATGTCATTGCAAGGACCCTATGTTCTTCAAGAGCAGTAATATAAAGAGACCAAAGGCAATTTGATCCAGAATGATAGATTGAGCATCATATAAATGATTTGTACAGTCAGAAAGCAGCATGCCTTTCCCAAGAAAACAGTTGAAAAAACACTTGTGCTGTGAACACTAGTACCACAAAGCAATATACTAGTTACTAGTTATCAAAGAGTGAGGTAAAAAATTAGTAATTTTATAGTAGGAAAGCTAAATTTTTCTATTTTCATTTATTTTTCTCATGTGGAAAAGTCACCAAAAGTGTAAGGCATGAGGCAGAAAGTAAGAAAACCCATTCAATTGCATTTCATTTGCAAGTTACGATTTAAGGTAAATGTTGACCCTTTGTGTCTTTGCAATTATTTTCAAGTAACGTAAGTAAACTTTATTTCTTAATAATTTCAGCTTTCACCATATGTGTAATGTTTAGGTAACCTGAAGATTAAGAAGAGATTGTTGATTAGAATTGAGTAGAAAATATGCTGTCTCCATTAGGTTACTCCTTTGCTTTTATAATCCCTGATGCCTAATAAAATCCCCAACAGGTCAAAGTTTTGCTAGTCATTACTCACATTTTTTTACCTGTTTTAATTTGCATCAGCCCATTTATTTCAGCCACAGGTAGCAAGATATCCAGAAGCACTAGTTCCTGCCCCTCCTGAGATAGTCCACATCTATTTTGTTGTGAGATGGTCAAGTCTTGATTTCAAATACATTGGATTTTCCCATTTCTTAAAATAAACTCATCCATTACTCCCCTCCTCAAAGAAATGAATGGCTTCTTATTGAAAATAAGACTGTCACAGGATAATGTATTTAGAAATTCAAATTTAGCAACTTAAAGATGACGCTTTTTTTTTTTTTCTCTTCCAAAAGTCTGAGCTTGGTGATAAGACAAAGCTATGTATAAAGGACAAGGAGGAGAGGTAAAGGGTGACTTTGAGGAAAACAGATGAGAGGAAGATTTTCTCCAGACTACAAAAATCAGTGAATTCATTGTGAAGGCCATACAAATACATTGTAAAACAGCAGCTGCTGCTATAGCTCCTTCATTCTGGAATCCCTAGGATGGGACCAAAAAAAAAAAAAAAAAAAGATCCTGAAATGCTTCTCCTCTCCCATGACATTTGATAATAATCTTTTAATTTGCATCTGATGGCAACTGGCAATCTTCTTTCAATTGCTTTGGCACATCATCAGAGACATCCATAAGTGCTTCTTACTAGTGACATAAATTTATAGTACATTTTAATATATGACTGGGAGATAGGAAAACACAGGATTGAGTATAAATTACTCTGGACTTGCATTCCACCATATCTTCTTAAGGATCATGTGCCTCTTCAAAAAAACTGTTCAAGGTTTCATTCTATTGTACATTTTCTATTACTGTTTCTAAAATTTGGTCTTGAAAAACACTTTTGATGATATTCATAGTAAAAGCCTCCAAGAACTATAGCAAGGTGAGTATAAATTCTATACAGTAAATGTCTGTACCTTTAAAAATCATTGAAGAAAAAACCTTGCTAGCACCTTGCTGATAGCTGCCAGCAACTCTTCATGAAGAATAAACACTGTCAGACTCACCTGATCTATTAGGATAAAAGTCCCAGGTAGATCAGAAAGAAGAGATAGTTATAATTTATCTTGGCTCTAGGAAGGTTAGGTGATTCACTTGTACAAGGCAATAAATTTAGAAAATATGGTCTAGACAGCGTAACTATTAGGTGAGAACACAAACTGCTAGAGGGTCAAAATATAATACAAGGTGTTTTTCAAAGTCAGATAGAAGCCTAGATTTTTGTTTTAAGTTTTCATCACCAGCCTAGATAAAGAAATAAAGTCAACCCAGACAATGTCTTAGAAAAATACATCTTAGAAAAGTGATTCAAGAAGAAATGGAAAACCTGAATATACCAATTACAATTAAGGAAATTTAATAAATAGCTTAAAATGTAACTTGTTTTCTCCCATCCCCAAATATGCTAGATGGTTTTACAGGCCAGTGAACCAAGCGTTTGAGAAAAATTATCCCTGTTTTATAAAAGCAGTTCCAGGGAATAGAAAAAATATTCTTCAGATCAGTTAATGGTGCTAGAATAATCTTGATCCAAAACAGATCAGGATAATATCAGAAAGTCCAATCACACTTAGGAACAAAGATAATAAAATTAAAATTAAAAATAAAATGTTAGTAACTGGAAAAAACCTTTTCTTGAGCAAGTTAAGTTTTTCCCCAGGAATATAAGAACAATTTAGCATTATAAAATATATTAATGGAGCCTGTAATCCCAGCACTTTGGGAGGCCAAGGCGGGCAGATCATGAGGTCAGGAGATCGAGACCATCCTGGCTAACATGGTGAAACCCCGTCTCTACTAAAAATGCAAAAAATTAGCCAGACGTGGTGGCGGGCACCTGTAGTCCCAGCTACTCGGGAGGCTGAGGCAGGAGAATGGCGTGAACCCGGAAGGCGGAGTTGCAGAGAGCCGAGATTGCGCCACTGCACTCCAGCCTGGACTATAGAGCAAGACTCCGCCTCAAAAAAAATATGTGTGTGTGTGTGTATATATATATATATATATATATACACACACACACACACATATGGAATATATATATATACACATATGGAATATATATATATACACATATGGAACATATATATATATATATATATGGAATTACCCTCACTAAGATACCAAAGATACCAAAAGGAGAAAACCTAGATGATCACCTCAGTAGATACTAAAATTGGCAATCTGTTCATGATAAAGTAGGAATTGAAGGGAACTATCTTGTTCATATATACCATGTTCAGGAATAAGAAGACTTAAGAAGATGTCAATTCTTCCCTATTAATCTCTAAATTGAGTGCAGCTCCAGTAAAAATCTCTAAAGGCTTTTTCATGGTACATGGAGAGCAGATCTTAATTTCAGATGGAAGAGAAAAAGGACAAGAATAGCCAAGACTATTATAAGGAAGAACAAGGCAGGGCTTCTCTGTCAGACAACAAGAATTACAGAGTTTTAGGTAATTAAGAGAACGAATAATTGACCTTAATTATTCTGTTCAAATCACTTACTAGCTCTGTAAGATTTATAGCCAAGAAGAAATTGAAAATTGGGCTAGACTTGGTAGATAGCCTTAGAAATATTCGAAGACGTAGGAAATAAGACTCAAAAAGTAAAATTAGGACTGCTCAGTCTGATAATTCTAACACTACTATATAAACAATAATAAAGAAAACACAGGTTAAAAATAGTACTTTTGAAGTACATTCTAATTTAAAGCAAGGGAATTTAGTTGATCGTTGTTGTCCCTTTCTATTGACATAAGCACCTGAGAGATGCATTTTGTTTTTCCCAATATTATCTATCTATCTATCTATCTATCTATCTATCTATCTATCTATCTATCTATCTATCATCTATCTATCTATCTATCATCATCTATTTATGCAGGTTCTCACTCTGTCACTCAGGCTGGAGTTCAGTGGCATGATTATAGTGCACTGCAGCCTCGAATACCTGGGCTTAAGCAATCCTCTAACCTCAGCCTCCCAAGTAGTTGGCTCTACAGGTGTGTGCCACCATAGCTGGCTAATTTATTTTTTGTAGAGATAAGGTCTTGCTATGTTGCCCAGGTTGGTCTTGAACTCCTGGGCTCAAGCAATCCTCCTGCCTTAGCCTCCCCAAATGTTGGAATTACAGGTGTGAGACACTGCGCCTAGTTTCTAAGATGCATTTTAAATGTATTAATAGCATGAAGAGTTTGTCTAAAATAGAATTTCCTTGAGGTGAGCTATGGAAAATATGCTAACAATTTACTGAGAGAGAGGATAAAGTTTTTTGCTCTAGATATCTTTAAAAATCAGATTGACTTTATTCTGTCAGAAAATTTGGAAGTTTAATGAAGATGCTGAAATTCACGATTTAGTTACATGAACTATTTCCAGTTGTGCAATCCTAGAAATAATCCAAAGATACTCTCTTATGGTAAGACTGGGGGAAAAATCAAGCTTTAGTAATTCACGTGCATTGTTTCCTCTCTCCCCACCACCCCCTTTCATTTCCCAAAATACATACGCACTTTCCCAAAGCAACTGGCTGCTCTTAATTCAGTAACAAACATGCCTCCACGTAGTCAGCTAAAAGCCTACTCATAGTTTCAGTGACATCACTCTGCATTGTGGCAGTACTGAACTCAAAATATAGAAAGAAAAGAGCAGTCACTCTATACTCAAGAATGCACTTGTTTTTTTAGTCTGATTCAACTTTAAAGTAAGTTGCGGGATGATTTGTGAGGGATCTAATATGAAAAAGTTTTAAATCAAATAACTGACATGATCATTTATAAATTTGCAGTGACAAAATATATGTATAAAAATCACTTATTATTATATGTAGTCAATTCCCAGTTCTTTATGTATATAAACCATGGTTTTAATTGTCCATGGTAAATTTTAATCCTACGCTGGGTTTCCTTGCCCACCCAAGAAGTTCTAGCTTACTTTTTCTAATTACCGAGAACGTTTTAAGGGATAAAGTTGTTGTTCTCAACAAAATATGTGCTACATTCCAAAATTGTACTGAGTTATCAATTATTCTCAGATAATTGAGCTAGCTGTTCTATGTAAAGGAGAAAACAGCCAGCAGGAAAATTAGTCTGTAGGCTCTGCATATGTTTTCCCTCTGACTGAAACACAAGCAGATGGTGAGAAAAGATCTGTGACTGAACCTAGTTATCAGACATGTGGAAGAGCAAGGTTCCCTTTTCTTTCTTATTTATTTATTTAATTATTAAACTTTAAGTTTTAGGGGACATGTGCACAACATGCAGGTTTGTTACATATGTATACATGTGCCATGTTGGTATGCTGCACCCATTAACTCGTCATTTACATTAGGCATATCTCCTAATGCTATCCCTCCCCCCTCCCCCCACCCCACAACAGGCCCTGGTGTGTGATGTTCCCCTTACCGCGTCCATGTGTTCTCATTGTTCAATTTCCACCTAAGAGTGAGAACATGCGCTGTTTGGTTTTTTGGCCTTGTGATAGTTTGCTGAGAATGATGGTTTCCAGCTTCATCCATGTCCCTACAAAGGACATGAACTCATCATTTTTATGGCTGCATAGTATTCCATGGCATATATGTGCCACATTTTCTTAATCCAGTCTATCATTGTTAGACATTTGGGATGGTTCCAAGTCTTTGCTATTGTGAATAGTACCACAATAAACATACATGTGCATGTGTCTTTATAGCAGCATGATTTATAATCCTTTGGGTGTATACCCAGTAATGGGATGGCTGGGTCAAATGGTATTTCTAGTTCTAGATCCCTGAGGAATCGCCACACTGACTTCCACAATGGTTGAACTAGTTTACTGTCCCACCAACAGTGTAAAACTGTTCCTATTTCTCCACATCCTCTCCAGCACCTGTTGTTTCCTTTTTAATGATCGCCATTCTGACTGGTGTGAGATGGTATCTCACTGTGATTTTGATTTGCATTTCTCTGATGGCCAGTGATGATGAGCATTTTTTCATGTGTCTTTTGGTTGCATAAATGTCTTCTTTTGAGAAGTGTCTGTTCATAACCTTTGCCCACTTTTTGATGCGGTTGTTTGTTTTTTCTTGTAAATTTGTCTGAGCTCTTTGTAGATTCTGGATATTAGCCATTTGTCAGATGAGTAGATGGCAAAAATTTTCTCCAATTCTGTAGGTTTCCTGTTCACTCTGATGGTAGTTTCTTTTGCTGTGAAGAAGCTCTTTAGTTTAATTAGATCTGATTTGTCAATTTTGGCTTTTGTTGCCATTGCTTTTGGTGTTTTAGTCATGAAGTCCTTGTCCATGCCTATGTCATGAATGGTATTGTCTAGGTTTTCTTCTAGGATTTTTATGTTATTAGGTCTAACATTTAAATCTTTAATCCATCTTGCATTAATTTCTGTATAAGGTGTAAGGAAGGGATCCAGCTTCAGCTTTCTACGTATGGCTAGCCAGTTTTCCCAGCATCATTTATTAAATCGGGGATCATTTCCCCATTTCTTGTTTTTGTCAGGTTTGTCAAAGATCAGATAGTTGTAGATGTGTGGCATTATTTCTGAGGGCTCTGTTCTGTTCCATTGGTCTATATCTCTGTTTTGGTACCAGTACCCATGCTGTTTTGGTTATTGTAGCCTTGTAGTATAGTTGGAAGTCAGGTAGTGTGATGCCTCCAGCTTTGTTCTTTTGGCTTAGGATTGTCTTGGCAATGCGGGCTCTTTTTTGTTTCCATGTGAACTTTAAAGTAGTTTTTTCCAATGCTGTAAAGAAAGTCATTGGTAGCTTGATGGGGATGGCATTGAATCTATAAATTACCTTGGGCAGTATGGCCATTTTCATGATATTGATTCTTCCTATCCATGAGCATGGAATGTTCTTCCATTTGTTTGTGTCCTCTTTTATTTCGTTGAGTAGTGGTTTGTAGTTCTCCTTGAAGAGGTCCTTCACATCCCTTGTAAGTTGGATTCCTAGGTATTTTATTCTCCTTGAAGCAATTGTGAATAGGAGTTCACTCATGATTTGGCTCTCTGTTTGCCTGTTTTTGGTGTATAAGAATGCTTGTGATTTTTGCACATTGATTTTGTATCCTAAGACTTTATTGAAGTTGCTTATCAGCTTAAGGAGATTTTGAGCTGAGACGATGGGGTTTTCTAAATATACAATCATGTCATCTGCAAACAGGGACAATTTGACTTCCTTTCTTCCTAATCGAATACCCTTTATTTCCTTCTCCTGACTGATTGCCCTGACCAGAACTTCCAACACTATGTTGAATAGGAGTGGTGAGAGAGGGCATCCCTGTCTTGTGCCAGTTTTCAAAGGGAATGCTTCCAGTTTTTGTCCATTCAGTATGATATTGGCTGTGGGTTTGTCATAGATAGCTCTTATTATTTTGAGATATGTCCCATCAATACATAGTTTATTGAGAGCTTTTAGCATGAAGGGCTGTTGAATTTTGTCAAAGGCCTTTTCTGCATCTATTGAGATAATCATGTGGTTTTTATCGTTGATTCTGTTTATATGCTGAATTACATTTATTGATTTGCATATGTTGAACCAGCCTTGCATCCCAGGGATGAAGCCCACTTGATCATGGTGGACAAGCTTTTTGATGTGTTGCTGGATTCAGTTTGCCAGTATTTTACTGAGGATTTTTGCATCAATGTTCATCAAGGATATTGGTCTAAAGTTCTTTTTTTGTTGTGTCACTGCCAGGCTTTGGTATCAGGATGATGCTGGCCTCATAAAATGAGTTAGGGAGGATTCTCTCTTTTTCTATTGATTGGAATAGTTTCAGAAGGAATGGTACCAGCTCCTCCTTGTACCTCTGATAGAATTTGGCTGTGAATCCATCTGGTCCTGGACTTTTTTTGGTTGGTAAGCTATTAATTATGGCCTCAATTTCAGAGCCTGTTATTATTCGTCTATTCAGAGATTCAACTTCTTCCTGGTTAAGTCTTGGGAGGGTGTATTTGTCGAATAATTTATCCATTTCTTCTAGATTTTCTAGTTTATTTGCGTAGAGGTGTTTGTAGTATTCTCTGATGGTAGATTGTATTTCTGTGGGATCGGTGGTGATATCCCCTTTTTCATTTTTTATTGCATCTATTTGATTCTTCTCTCTTTTCTTCTTTATTAGTCTTGCTAGCGGCCTTTCAATTTTGTTGACCTCTTCAAAAAAACCAGCTCCTGGGTTTATTGATTTTTTGAAGGGTTTTTTGTGTCTCTATTTCCTTCAGTTCTGCTCTGATCTTAGTTATTTCTTGCCTTCTGCTAGCTTTTGAATGTGTTTGCTCTTGCTTCTCTAGTTCTTTTAATTGTGGTGTTAGGGTGTCAATTTTAGATCTTTCCTGCCCTCTCTTATGGGCATTTATTGCTATAAATTTCCCTCTACACACCGCTTTAAATGTGTCCCAGAGATTCTGGGATGTTGTGTCTTTGTTCTCATTGGTTTCAAAGAACATCTTTATTTCTGCCTTCATTTCGTTACGTACCCAGTAGTCATTCAGGAGCAGGTTGTTCAGTTTCCATGTAGTTGAGTGGTTTTGAGTGAGTTTCTTAATCCTGAGTTCTAGTTTGATTGCACTGTGGTTTGAGACAGTTTGTTATAATTTCTGTTCTTTTACATTTCCTGAGGAGTACTTTACTTCCAACTATATGGTCAATTTTGGAATAAGTGTGGTGTGGTGCTGAGAAGAATGTATATTCTGTTGATTTGGGGTGGAGAGTTCTGTAGATGTCTATTAGGTCTGCTTGGTGCAGAGCTGAGTTCAGTTCCTGGATATGCTTGTTAACTTTCTGTTTCGTTGATCTGTCTACTGTTGACAGTGGGGTGTTAAAGTCTCCCATTATTATTGTGGGGGAGTCTAAGTCTCTTTGTAGGTCTCTAAGGACTTGCTTTATGAATCTGGGTGCTCCTGTATTTGGTGCATATATATTTAGGATAGTTAGCTCTTCTTGTTGAATTGATCCCTTTACCATTATGTAATGGCCTTCTTTGTCTCTTTTGATCTTTGTTGGTTTAAAGTCTATTTTATCAGAGACTAGGATTGCAACCCCTCCCTTTTTTTGTTTTCCATTTGCTTGGTAGATCTTCCTCCATCCCTTTATTTTCAGCCTATGCGTGTCTCTGCACGTGAGATGGGTTTCCTGAATACAGCACACTGATGGGTCTTGACTCTTGATCCAATTTGCCAGTCTGTGTCTTTTAATTGGAGCATTTAGCCCATTTACATTAAGGTTAATATTGTTATGTGTGAATTTGATCCTGTCATTATGATGTTAGCTGGTTATTTTGCTCATTGACTGATGCGGTTTCTTCCTAGCATCGATGGTCTTTACAATTTGGCATGTTTTTGCAGTGGCTGGTACCGGTTGTTCCTTCTTCCCATGCTTAGTGCTTCCTTCAGGAGCTCTTGTAGGGCAGGCCTGGTAGTGACAAAATCTCCCAGCATTTGCTTGTCTGTAAAGTATTTTATTTCTCCTTCACTTATGAAGCTTAGTTTGGCTGGATATGAAATTCTGGGTTGAAAATTCTTTTCTTTAAGAATGTTGAATATTGGCCCCCACTCTCTTCTGGCTTGTAGAATTTCTGCCAAGAGTTCAGCTGTTAGTCTGATGGGCTTCCCTTTGTGGGTACCCCGACCTTTCTCTCTGGCTGCCCTTAACATTTTTTCCTTCATTTCATTTCAACTTTGGTGAATCTGACAGTTATGTGTCTTGGAGTTGCTCTTCTCGAGGAGTATCTTTGTGGTGTTCTCTGTATTTCCTGAGTTTGAATGTTGGCCTGACTTGCTAGATTGGGGAAGTTCTCCTGGATAACATCCTGCAGAGTGTTTTCCAACTTGGTTCCATTCTCCCTGTCACTTTCAGGTACACCAGTCAGACGTAGATTTGGTCTTTTCACATAGTCTCATATTTCTTGGAGGCTTTGTTTCTTTTCATTCTTTTTTCTCTAAACTTCTCTTCTCACTTCATTTCGTTCATTTGATCTTGAATCACTGATACCCTTTCTTCCTATTGATCAAATCAGCTACTGAAGCTTGTGCTTTCATCATGTAGTTCTTGTGCCATGGTTTTCAGCTCCATCAGGTCCTTTAAGGACTTCTCTGCATTGGTTATTCTAGTTAGCCATTCATCTAATCTTTTTTCAAGGTTTTTAATTTCTTTGCCATGGGTTCGAACTTCCCCCTTTAGCTCAGAGAAGTTTGATCGTCTGACACCTTGTTCTCTCAACTCGTCAAAGTCATTTTCCTTCTAGTTTTGTTCCGTTGCTGGTGAGGGGCTGCGTTCCTTTGGAGGAGGAGAGGCGCTCTGATTTTTAGAATTTTCAGTTTTTCTGCTCTGTTTTTTCCCCATCTTTGTGGTTTTATCTACCTTTGGTCTTTGATGATGGTGATGTACAGATGGGGTTTTGGTGTGGATTTTCTTTCTGTTTGTTAGTTTTCCTTCTAACAGTCAGGGCCCTCAGCTGCAGGTCTGTTGGAGTTTGCTGGAGGTCCACTCCAGACCCTGTTTGCCTGGGTATCAGCAGTGGAGGCTGCAGAACAGTGAATATTGGTGAACAGCAACTGTTGCTGCCTGATCGTTCCTCTGGAAGTTTTGTCTCAGAGGGGTACCCAGCCGTGTGAGATGTCTGCCCCTACTGGGGGGTGTCTCCCAGTTAGGCTACTCGGGGTTCAGGGACCCACTTGAGGAGGCAGTCTGTCCGTTCTCAGATCTCAAGCTGCGTGCTGGGAGAACCACTACTCTCTTCAAAGCTGTCAGACAGGGATATTTAAGTCTGCAGAGGTTTCTGCTGCATTTTGTTTGGCTATGCCCTGCCCCCAGAGGTGGAGTCTATAGAGGCAGGCAGGTGTCCTTGAGCTGCGGTGGGCTTCACCTAGTTCAAGCTCCCAGGACTCTTTCTTTACCTACTCAAGCCTCAGCAATGGCGGGCACCCCTCCCCCAGCCTCGCTGCCACCTTGCAGTTTGACCTCAGACTGCTGTGCTAGCAATGAGCAAGGCTCCGTGGGCGTAGGACTGTCTGAGCCAGGCGCGGGATATAATCTCCTCGTGTGCCATTTGCTAAGACCGTTGGAAAAGCGCATTATTAGGGTGGGAGTGTCCCGATTTTCCAGGTGCAGTCTGTCATCCGTTTCCTTGTCTAGGAAAGGGAATTCCCTGACCCCTTGCACTTCCCGGGTGAGGCGATGCCTTGCCCTGCTTTGGCTCACACTTGGTGTGCTGCACCCACTGTCCTGCACCCACTGTCTGACAATCACCAGTGAGATGAACCTGGTACCTCAGTTGGAAATGCAGAGATCATTTGTCTTCTGCATCGCTCAGGCTGGGAGCTGTAGACTGGAGCTGTTCCTATTCGGCCATCTTGGAATCACCTTAACCTCCCTTTTCTTATTAAAGATGTACTAGTGACAGAGAAGTGGCATGCCCTACAGACTGCACATTTCACTGTCTTATTCCCTTGATGGTCATTCAGTATCACTCATTCAACAGATATTTATTAAGCACCTAGTTTGAGCCATGCTCTATGCTGGGCCAGATTTATGATGGTAAATATCAAACTAACATTTTTTGAGAAACTTCTCTCTTCACTTCGGCATAAACTCACTCAAAAAAGCCCTTTTGCTTTTTTCTTCATGGACAGGGAATATAATTGACCAGCATCCTCTTTATAAAAACTATTCAGATGACATAAGGCAGTAACTGTTACTCCTTTATGTTCTTTAGCATTTGATTTGCTCAGTCTATTTTAAGGACATTAAACAAAATAAAACAATACAAACCAAAGCAACAGAATTCCCCACATGCAAGAGATTAAAATATATTACTCATTCTGTATTTATTGAATTCCTACCATGTACCTGACACCGAATTAAGTACTGAGAGTATAATGGTGGATAAAATGGACTGCTTGGAGCTTACATTCTAGTGAGGAAGACAAAATAAATATATACACAAATATATTGTGAGGAAATAGAGAGTAACTGGGAGAGAACACTTTTGTTGGACGGAAAGGCTTCTTATTGTATGTGATAGCAACTAACACAATATCTGACTCACTGGAAATTTTCGAGACTTTTTAGATGAGTCATCCACTAAATATACTCTTCTGTTTGCTGCTGAATTTTGTTTTCTTGTTGATTTTATACTGTTGTTATTGAGATCAGATAAACTATGTCTAAAAGCAAGCAAACAAACAAAAAACCGAAAGCAAATGAACAAAACCTTGCTTTCCTATAGTGCTATGAAAAAGGAGTTTTACAAAAGCAAATAACTTTTTGTGTAAATATTGGTAGAAAATATTTTAATATTTGGCTAAGTTCTTAGTGCAGAACATTGAATTATAATGTTTTTGCTTCCTTTAGGTTAGTGATATTTAATGTTTTGGGTCATGGATCCTTTTAGGAATCTAATTAAAATTATGGTCCATCTCTTCAGGAAAATCCATACATCTGTATTTTTGAAAAACTTGGTACAATTTCAGGAGAGCTCATACCTTCTATGTATCTCAGTTCAAAAACCCTTAACATGATTACCAAACAGAAAACAGCCCGCTGGATGTAAAAATTTAATAGAAAGCTGCAATAATTGAGTGAGTGTGGTTCTGGTAGAAGAACAGACTGTGGGAAACACCAGCAAGATGGCTGAATACATACAGCTCCAGTCTGCAGCTCCCAGCGAGATCAATGCAGAAGGCAGGTAATTTCTGCATTTCCAGCTGAGGTACCCGTTCATCTCACTGGGACTGGTTAGATGGTAGGTGCAGCCCATGAAGGGCGAGCAAAAGCAGGGTGGGGTGTCACCTCACCCAGGAAGCACAAGGGGTTGGGGAACTCCCCTTGTTAAGGGAAGCTGTGAGGGACTGTGCTGTGAGGGATGGTGCATTCCAGCCCAGATATGATGATTTTCCCATGGTTTTTGCAACCCACACACCAGGAGATTCCCTCAGGTGCCTATACCACCAGTGCTCTGGGTTTCAAGCACAAAACTGGGTGGCTGTTTGGGCAGACACCGAGCTAGCTGCAGTTTTTCTTTCATGCCCCAGTGGCACCTAGAACCCCAGCAAGACAGAACCATTCACTCCCCTGGAAAGGGGACAGAAGCCAGGGAGCTGAGTGGTCTTGCTCAGTGGGTCCCATCCCCACAGAGCCAAGCAAGCTAAGATCCACTGGCTGGAAATTCTCGCTGCCAGCACAGCAGTCTGAAGTTGACCTGGAACACTCAAGCTTGGATGGGGGAGGGGCGTCCATCATTACTGAGGCCTGAGTACGTGGTTTTCCCCTCACAATGTAAACAAAGCCTCAGGGAAGGTTAGACTGAACAGAGCCCACCACAGTGCAGCAAAGCCACTGTAGCCAGACTGCTTCTCTAGATTCCTCCTCTCTGGGGAGGGCATCTCTGAAAGAAAGAGAGAAGCTCTAGTCAGGGGCTTATAGATAAAACTCCTATCTCCCTGGGACAGAGCACTTGGGGGAAGGGGCAGCTGTGGGCATAGCTTCATCAGACTTAAATGTTCCTGCCTGCTGGCTCTGAAGAGAGCAGCAGATCTCCCAGCACAGTGCTTGAGCTCTGCTAAGGGACAGACTGACTCCTCAAGTGGGTCACCAACCCTTGTGCCTCCTCACTAGGAGACACTTCCCAGCAGGGGTCAACAGACACCTTATACAGAAGAGCTTCAGCTGGCAACTGCCGGGTGCCCCTCTGGGAGGAAGCTTCCAGAGGAAGGAGCAGGGAGCAATCTTTGCTGTTCTGTAGCCTCCACTGGTGATACTCAGGCAAACAGGGTCTGGAGAGGACCTCCAGCAAACTCCAGCAGATGGTCCTAACAGTTAGAAGGAAAACTAACAAACAGAAAGCAGTAACATCAACATCAACAAAAAGGACACCCACACAAAAACCCCATCCAAAGGTCCTCAGCATCAAAGACCAAAGGTAGATAAATCCATGAAGATGAGGAAAAACCAGCATGCCTCTTCTCCTCCAAAGGATCACAACTCCTCCCAGCAAGGGAACAAAACTGGACAGAGGATGAGTTTGACGAATTAACAGAAGTAGGCTTCAGAAGGTGGGTAATAACGAACTCTTCTGAGCTAACAAAGCATGTTCTAGTCAGATGCAAGGAAGCTAAGAACCTTGAAAAAACGTTAGAGGAATTGCTAACTAGAATTACCAGTTTAGAGAAGAACATAAATGACCTGATGGAGCTGAAAAACACAGCACAAGAACTTCGTGAAGCGTACAAAAGTATCAATAGCTGAATCGATCAAGAAGAAGAAAGGATATCAGAGATTTAAGATCAACTTAATGAAATAAAATGTGAAGACAAGATTAGAGAAAAAAGAATGAAAGGAATGAACAAATCCTCTAAGACATATGGGACTATGTGAAAAGACCAAACCTACATTTGACTGGTGTACCTGAAAGTAAGGGGGAGAATGGAACCAAGTTGGAAAACACACTTCAGGATATTATCCCAGAGAACTTCCTCAACTTAGCAAGACAGGCCAACCTTCAAACTCAAGAAATACAGAGAACACCACTAAGATACTCCTCAAGAAGAGCAACCCCAAGATACATAATCATCAGATTCATGAAGGTTGAAACAAAGGGAAAAATGTTAAGGGCAGCCAGAGATAAAGGTTGGGTCACCTACAAAGGGAAGCCCATCAGACTAACAGCTGATCTCTCTGCAGAAACCCTACAAGCCAGAAGCGAGTGGGGGCCAACATTCAACATTCTTAAATAAAAGAATTTTCAATCCAGAATTTCATGTCCAGCCAAACTAAGCTTCATAAGGAGAAATAAAATCCTTTACAGACAAGCAATTGCTGAGGTATTTTATCACCACCAGGCCTACCTTAAAAGAGCTCCTGAAGGAAGCACTAAATATGGAAAGGAAAACTGGTACTAGCCACTGCAAAAACATACCAAAATATAAAGACCAATGACAATGAAGAAACTGCATCAATTAATGTGCAAACTAACCAGCTAGCATCATGATGACAGGATCAAATTCTCACATAACAATATTAACCTTTGGCCAGGAGCGGTGGCTCACGCCTGTAATCCCAGCACTTTGGGAGGCTGAGGCAGGTGGATCATGAGGTCAAGAAACTGAGATCATCCTGGCCAACGTGGTGAAACCCCATCTCTACTAAAAATACAAAAAAATTAGCTGGGCATGGTGGCACGTGCCTGTAGTCCCAGCTTCTCGGGAGGCTGAGGCAGGAGAATTGCTTGAACCTGGGAAGCAGAGGGAGTTGAGATTGTACCACTGCACTCCAGCTTTATGACAGAGTGAGAATCTGTCTCAAAAAATAAAACAAAAGAAGCAAACAAAAAAACCAGTATTAACCTTAAGTGTAAATGGGCTAAATGCCCCAATTAAAAGTCACAGACTGGCAAATTGGATAAAGAGTCAAGAACCATTGGTGTGCTGTATTCAGGAGACCCATCTCACGTGCAAAGACACACATAGGCTCAAAATAAAGGGATGGAGGTATATTTACCAAGGAAATGGAAAGCAAAAAAAAAAAAAAAAAAAAAAAAAAGCCTGGGGTGCAACCCTCGTCTCTGATAAACAGACTTTAAACCGATAAAAATTAAAAAAGACAAAGAAGGGTATTACATAACGGTAAAGGAATCAATGCAAAAGGAAGAGCTAACTATCCTAAACATATATGCACCCAATACAGATGCACCCCAGATTCATAAAGCAATCTCTAAGGAGACCTACAAAGAGACTGAGACTCCCATAATAATAGTGAGAGACACACTATATTAGACTCCCACAATAATAGTTGGAGACTTTAACACTCTGCTATCAATATTAGCCAGATCAATGAGACAGAAAATTAACAAGGATATTCAGGGCTTTAACTCAGCTCTGGACCAAGTGGTACTAATAGACATCTACAGAACCCTCTACCCCAAATCAACAGAATATACATTCTTCTCAACAACACATAGCACTTATTCTAAAATTGATCATGTAATTGGAAGGAAAATGCTTCTCAGCAAATGTAAAGGAATAGAAATCATAACAAATAGTCTCTCAGACCACAGCGCAATCAAATTAGAACTCAGGATTAAGAAACTCACTCAAAATAGCACAACTACATGGAAACTGAACAAACTGCTCCTGAATGACTACTGGGTACATAATAAAATTAAGGCTGAAATAAATAAGTTCTTTGAAACCACTGAGAACAAAGACACAATGTACTAGAATCTCTGGGACACAGCTAAAGCAGTGTGTAGAGGGAAATTTATAGCACTAAATGCCCATAAGACAAAGCGGGAAAGATCTAAAATCTAAATCTAAAAGCCTAACATCACAATTAAAAGAATTAGAGATGCAAGAGCAAACACATTCAAAAGCTAGCAGAAGACAAGAAATAACTAAGATCAGAGCAGAACTGAAGGAAATAGAGACACAAAAAACCCTTCAAAAAAATCAATGAATCCAGGAGCTGGTTTTTTAAAAAGATTAACAAAATAGATAGACTGCTAGCCAGACGAATAAAGAAGAAAAGAGAGAAGAATCAAATAGACACAATAAAAAATGATAAAGAGGATATCACCACTGATCCCACAGAAATACAAACTACCATCAGAGAATACTATAAACACCTCTATGCAAATAAACTGGAAAATCTACAAGAAATGGATAAATTCCTGAACACATACACCCTCCCCAGACTAAACCAGGAAGAATTTGAATCCTTGAATAGACCAGTAATAAGTTCTGAAATTAAGGCAGTAATTAATAGCCTACCAACCAAAAAAAGCCCAGGTCCAGGCAGATTCACAGCTGAATTCTACCAAAGGTACAAAGAGGAGCTGGTACCATTGCTTCTGAAACTATTCCAACAATAGAAAAAGAGGGACTCCTCCATAACTTATTTTATGAGGCCAGCATAATCCTGATACCAGAGCCTGGCAGAGACACAACAAAAAAAGAATATTTCAGGCCAATATCCTCGATGAACATTGATATGAAAATCCTCAATAAAATACTGGCACACCGAATCCAGCAGCACATTAAAAATTTAGCTTACCCACCATGATTAAGTCGGCTCTATCCCTGGGATGCAAGGCTGGTCCAACATACACAAATCAATAAATGTAATCCATCACATAAACAGAACCAATGACAAAAACCACATGATTATCTCAATAGATGCAGAAAAGCCCTTCAATAAAACAACACCCCTTCAGGCTAAGGACACTCAATAAACTAGGTATTGATGGAACATATATCAAAACAGTAAGGGCTATTTATGACAAACCCACAGCCAATATAATACTGAATAGGCAAAAGCTGGAAGCATTCCCTTCGAAAACTGGAACAAGACAAGGATGTCCTCTCTTGCCACTCCTATTCAACATAATATTGGAAGTTCTGGCCAGGGCAATCAGGCAAGAGAAAGAAATGTATTCAAATAGGAAGAGAGGAAGTCAAATTGTCTCTATTTGCAGATGACATCATTGTATATTTAGAAAATCCCATCGTCTCAGCCCCAAAACTCCTTAAGCAGATAAGCAACTTCAGCAAAGTAGTAGGATACAAAATCAATGTGCAGAAATCACAAGCATTCCTATACACCAATAATGGACAGAGAACCAAATCACAAGTCAATACCCACTCACAATTGCTACTAAGAGAATAAAATACCTAGGAATCCAACTTACAAGGGATGTGAAGGACCTCTTCAAGGAGAACTACAAACCACTGCTCAAGTAAATAAGAGAAGACACAAACAAATGGAAAAACATTCCATGCTCATGGATAGGAAGAATCAATATCGTGAAAATGGCCATACTGCCCAAAGTAATTTATAGATTCAGTGCTATCAACATCAAGCTACCATTGACTTTCTTCACAGAATTAGAAAAAACCACTTTAAATTTCATATGGAACCAAAAAAGAGCCTATATAGCCAAGACAATCCTAAGCAAAAAGAACAAAGCTGGAGGCATCACGCTACCTGACTTCAAAATATACTACAAGCCTACAGTAACCAAAACAGCACGGTACTGGTATCAAAACAGATATATAGACCAATGGAACAGAACAGAGGCCTCAGACATAACATCACACATCTACAACCATCTTATCTTTGACAAACCTAACAAAAGCAAGCAATGGGAAAATAATTCCCTATTTAATAAATGTTGTTGGGAAAACTGGCTAGCCATATACAGAAAACTGAAACTGGACCCCTTCCTTACATCTTATACAAAAATTAACTCAAGATGGATTAAAGATTTAAATGTAAGACCTAAAACCATAAAAACCCTAGAAGAAAACCTAGGCAATACCATTTATGACACAGGCATGGGCAAAGACTTCATGACTAAAATAGCAACACCAATGGCAACAAAAGCCAAAATTGACAAATGGGATCTAAATAAACTAAAGAGCTTCTGTACAGCAAAAGATACTATTGTCAGAGTGAACAGGGAACCTATAGAATGGGAGAAAACTTTTGCAATCTATCCATCTGACAAAGGGCTAATAGGCAGAATCTACAAGGAACTTAAACAAAGTTACAAGAAAAAAATAAACAACCTCATCAAAAAGTGGGCAAACAATATGAACAGACACTTCTCAAAAGAAGACATTTATGTGGCCAACACACATATGGAAAAAAAGCTCATCATCACTGGTCATTAGAGAAATGCAAATCAAAACCACAATGAGATACCATCTCTTGCCAGTTAGAATGGTGATCATTAAAATGTCAGGAAACAACAGATGCTGGAGAGTATGTGGAGAAATAGGAACACTTTTACACTGTTGTTGGGATTGTAAATTAGTTCAACCATTGTGGACCACAAATTACTCAAGAATCTAGAACCAGAAATACAATTTGACCCAGCAATCCCATTACTGGGTATATACCCAAAGGATTATAAATCATCCTGCTACAAAGACACATGCACATGTATGTTCACTGCAGCACTATTCACAATAGCAAAGACTTGGAACCAACCCAAAAGTCCATCAATGATAGACTGGATAAAGAAATTGGACATATATACACCATGGAATACTATGCAGCCATAAAAAAGAACGAGTTCATGTCCTTTGCAGGGACATGGATGAAGCTGGAGACCATCATTCTCAGCAAACTAACATAGGAACAGAAAACCAAACACTGCATGTTCTCACTCATAAGTGGAAGTTGAACAATGAGAACACATGGACATGAGAGGGGAACATCACACACCAGGGCCTGTTTGGCGGTTGGGGGCGAGGGGAGGGATAGCATTAGGAAAAATACCTAATGTAGATGATAGGTTGATAGGTGCAGAAAACCATCATGGCACATGTATACCTATGTAACCTGCACATTCTGCACATGTATCCTAGAACTTACAGTATTAAAATAATAATAATAATAATAATAATAAAAGAACAGAATGCAAGTGAAGAAAGTCCCTGGTGTACTTAATACATAATAAAGGCACTTCAAATCAATCTGATACAAATCTGGCATTTTTACAATGGTATTTTGAGAAGTAACTAACATCAAAAGGAATATTAGATTTCCACCTCAAACTACCAACCAGAAGAAATTATTGGTAGTTTAAAGATTTAAATGTAACAACTAAAACTATTAAAGAATTAGAATTTCAAAAATATAGATATTTTTTAATTGGGGGGGAATTTTTTCTGAGAAACCACAAGAAAGTGACATATATTTTAAACTTTACAATAGCAAAACAACACCTTCCTCCATAAAGGCCAACTCAGGAAAAGATAATGTAATAAAAAGTCTTTAATCCACACGTAAACTTTTATTAATTTATGTGAAAGATGAAAGTACCAGGTAAAAAATGAGTAAGAAACATAAATGCAATGCCTAGGCTCAAAGTTCAATAAATGTGTTGATTAAATAAATTAATTAATAATTGCCTAGAAAACTCAGATTATAAATTGTGCAAAAACATGAAAAAGTATGCAATCATATACTTTTATACAAGATAGCATTCTTTGCCCACTAAATTGGCCAATATTTAAAGAGATATCTGATAATGCCTGTATCGATGAAGGGTTTAGGGAAATAAACACTCATATATTCCTCGTAGGAGTGTAAACTTGTACCTTCTTAACGGAATATTTGGTACTATAGGTCAAATACTTTAATACATGAGTCAGAAATGGACTTTGCAAATTTGAAACTCCATTTAATGTTTCTCCAACCTTCTAAAGGTAAGTGTGAAAGTTCACAAAACAATATAGTTAATTCCCTCTCAATCATGGTTTCACTTTCCACCATTTCAGTTACCTGTGGTTTGAAAATATTAATTGGAAAATTCCAGAAATAAATAATTCGTAAGTTTTAAATTTCATGCTTCTGAGTGATGAAATCTTGTGCTGTCCCATTCCGTCCAGCCCAGGACTTGAATCACCCCTTTGTCCAGTGTATCCACACTACATAAGCTAACCATGCCACTTAGTAGCCATCTTGGTTATCAGACTGAAACACAGTATATATAGGGTTCAGTACCATTCAAGGATTCAGGCATCTATTAGAGATCTTGGAACATATCTTCTGCTGATAAGGTGGGGAAAACCATAGCTGGAAATGCCTATAGCACATGCCTTCCTTCTCTTTGATGGATTAGAGAGAATGCCCTACACCAAGTCAATGGCATGTAAGAACTCTATTTCCAAACTGGAATATACGATGGTCTTTTACTTTTGTCTTTTCCCTTCATCTCTCCTTCCCTTTCTTCCTTCAACTACATTGTGGGTGGCATGTTATATTATTATATAAAGCTATATATTCCCACCTATTAATATCAGGAGGCACTATATAACTCACTTTAGACAACAAAATAAGGGAAGTAATGTGTATCACATCTGAGCTGAATCTTCAATAACTAGCTGGTAGTTTGCCATGCCAATTTTTCCCTTGCCAGGAGACCAGCTATGTTCCCAGTAGAGGCTAACCAGTCAGGCTAAGTCATGGTTATGATGGTAATGTGAAGTAGTCATAGCAATTTGGACAGATACGTGGTATGAATGAAAAATACATCCTTCTTGGGTAAAGACACAGAGATTTTGTTATCATAGTTTATCCCAGCCAATCCTGATAGGATGGCTAAAGAGCCTGAATTTGAATATTAGTTCTACCAATTACTGGCTGAGTTCAAATCCAGGTCTGCATTTATTGTGTAAACTTAGCCTCAGTTCCTTTAAAATAGGATTACTAATGGTATCTAGCTCATAGGGTCACTACAAGGAAAAAATGACTTAAAAGACTAAATGAGTTATTTGTAAAGCGTTTAGAATAGTGCCTAGCAAATATTAAGTACTGTATGAATGTTTGTAAAATAAATCTGGGTGGGCCAGGTGAGGTGGCTAATGCCTGTAATCCTAGCACTTTGGGAGGCCAAGGTGGGAGGACTGCCTGAGCCCAGGAGTTCAAGACCAGTGTGGGCAACATGGTGAGACCCCTATCTCTATAAAATGAAAAATGAATAAAAACAAATGTGTCTATAAAAAAAAAAGTCTAGGAGGCATACAACAAAGTATTAACACCGTGAATTTAAGAATTTTCTTCTTTTTGTTTAGCCACATCTTTTCTACAACAAATATGTATTTCTTTGTAATTAAAAATGTGTATTTGGCCAGTTACGGTGGCTCATACCTGTAATCCCAGCACACTGAGAGGCTGAGGTGGGCGGATTGGTTGAGCCCAGGTGTTTGAAACCAGCCTGGGCAACATGATGAAACATCATCTCTACAAAAAAATACAAAAATTAGCTGGACGTGGTGGCATGTGCCTGTAGTCCCTGCTACTCTGGAGGCTGAGGTAGGAGGATCACTTGAGCTCAGGGAGGTGGAGGCTGCAGTGAGCCATGTTCACCTGGGTAACAGAGTGAGACCCTGTCTCACAAAGAAAAAAATGTATTAAAAACTCCAAACTGGGTGGAGCCAAGATGGCCGAATAGGAACAGCTCCAGTCTCCAGCTCCCAGCCCCAGCGACAGAGAAGACGGGTGATTTCTGCATTTCTGCTTGAGGTACCGGTTTCATCTCACTAGGGAGTGCCTAACAGTGGGTGCAGGACAGTCGGTGAAGCGCACTGAGCCGAAGCAGGGCGAGGCATTGCCTCACTCGGGAAGCGCAAGGGGTCAGGGAGTTCCCTTTCCTAGTCAAAGAAAGGGGAAACAGACGGCACCTGGAATATCTGGTCAGTCCCATCCTAATACTGCGCTTTTCCAACGGGCCTGGAAAACGGCACACTAGGAGATTGTGTCCCGCACCTGGCTCGGAGGGTCCTATGCCCACGGAGTCTCGCTGATTGCTAGCACAGCAGTCTGAGATCAAGCTGCAAGGCGGCAGCGAGGCTGGGGGAGGGGCGCCCGCCATTGCCCAGGCTTGCTTAGGTAAACAAAGCAGCCAGGAAGCTCGAACTGGGTGGAGCCCACCACAGCTCAAGGAGGCCTGCCTGCCTCTGTAGGCTCCACCTCTGGGGGCAGGGCACAGACAAACAAAAACTCAGCAAGAACCTCCACAGACTTAAATGTCCCTGTCTGACTGACAGCTTTGAAGAGAGTAGTGGTTCTCCCAGCACGCAGCTGGAGATCTGAGAACTGACAGACTGCCTCCTAAAGTGGGTCCCTCACCCCTGAGCAGCCTAACTGGGAGGCACCCCCCAAGTAGGGACAGACTGACACCTCATTCAACCGGGTACTCCTCTGAGACAAAACTTTCAGAGGAACTATCAGACAGCTGAATTTGTGGTCTCACGAAAATCCGCTGTTCTGCAGCCACCGCTGCTGACACCCAGCCAAACAGGGTCGGGAGTGGACCTCTAGTAAACTCCAACAGACCTGCAGCTGAGGGTCCTGTCTGGTAGAAAGAAAACTAACAAACAGAAAGGACATCCACACCAAAAACCCATCTGTACATCACCATCATCAAAGACAAAAAGTAGATAAAACCACAAAGATGGGGAAAAAACAGAGCAAAAAAACTGGAAACTCCAAAAAACAGAGCACCTCGCCTCCTCCAAAGGAACGCAGTTCCTCACCAGCAACGGAACAAAGCTGGATGGAGGATGACTTTGATGAGTTGAGAGAAGAAGGCTTCAGAGGATCAAACTACTCTGAGCTACGAGAGGAAATTCAAAACAATAGCAAAGAAGTTAAAAACTTTGAAAAAAAATTAGAAGAATGGATAACTAGAATAACCAATGGAGAGAAGGGCTTAAAGGAGCTGATGGAGCTGAAAGCCAAGTTTCGAGAACTACGCGAAGATTGCAGAAGCCTCAGTAGCAGATGCGATCAACTGGAAGAAAGGGTATCGCTGATAGAAGATGAAATGAATGAAGAGAGAAGGGAAGTTTACAGAAAAAAGAATAAAAAGAAATGAACAAAGCCTCCAAGAAATTTGGGACTATGTGAAAAGACCAAACCTACGTCTGATTGGTGTACCTGAAAATGATGGGGAGAATGGAACCAAGTTGAAAAACACTCTGCAAGATATTATCCAGGAGAACTTCCTCAATCTAGCAAGGCAGGCCAGCATTCAGATTCAGGAAATACAGAGAACACCACAAAGATACTCCTCGAGAAGAGCTACTCCAAGACACATAATTGTCAGATTCACTAAAGTTGAAATGAAGGAAAAAATATTAAGGGCAGCCAGAGAGAAAGGTTGGGTTACCCACAAAGGGAAGCCCATCAGACTAACAGCTGATCTCTCAGCAGAAACTCTACAAGCCAGAAGAGAGTGGGGGCTGATATCCAACATTCTTAAAGAAAAGAATTTTCAACCCAGAATTTCCTATCCCGCCAAACTAAGCTTCATAAGTGAAGGAGAAATAAAATACTTTACAGACAAGCAAATGCTGAGTGATTTTGTCACCACCAGGCCTGCCCTAAAAGAGCTCCTGAAGGATGTACTAAACATGGAAAGGAACAACCGGTACCAGCCACTGCAAAAACATGCCAAATTGTAAAGACCATCGAGGCTAGGAAGAAACTATAGCAACTAACGAGCAAAATAACCAACTAACATCATAATGACAGGATCAGATTCACACATAACAATATTAACGTTAAATGTAAATGGGCTAAATGCTCCAATCAAAAGACACAGACTGGCAAACTGGATAAGGAGTCAGGACCCATCAGTGTGCTGTATTCAGGAAACCCATCTCACGTGCAGAGACACACATAGACTCAAAATAAAGGGATGGAGGAAGATCTATCAAGCAAGTGGAAAACAAAAAAAGGCAGGGGTTGCAATCCTAGTCTCTGATAAAATAGACTTTAAACCAACAAAGATCAAAAGAGACAAAGAAGGCCATTACATAATGGTAAAGGGATCAATTCAACAAGAAGAGCTAACTATCCTAAATATATATGCACCCAATACAGGAGCGCCCAGATTCATAAAGCAAGTCCTCAGTGACCTACAAAGGGACTTGAACTCCCACACAATAATAATGGGAGATTTTAACACCCCACTGTCAACAACTGACAGATCAACGAGACAGAAAGTTAACAAGGATATTCAGGAATTGAACTCAGCTCTACATAAAGTGGACCTAATAGACATCTACAGAACTCTCCACCCCAAGTCAACAGAATATACATTTTTTTCAGCACCACACCACACCTATTCCAAAATTGACCACATAGTTGGAAGTAAAGCTCTCCTCAGCAAATGTAAAAGAACAGAAATTATAACAAACTGTCTCTCAGACCACAGTGCAATCAAACTAGAACTCAGGATTAAGAAACTCACTCAAAACCGCTCAACTACATGGAAACTGAACAACCTGCTCCTGAATGACTATTGGGTACATAATGAAATGAAGGCAGAAATAAAGATGTTCTTTGAAACCAACGAGAACAAAGACACAACATACCAGAATCTCTGGGACACATTCAAAGCAGTGTGTAGAGGGAAATTTATAGCACTAAATGCCCACAAGAGAAAGCAGGAAAGATCCAAAATTGACACCTTAACATCACAATTAAAAGAACTAGAAAAGCAAGAGCAAACACATTCAAAAGCTAGCAGAAGGCTAGAAATAACTAAAATCAGAGCAGAACTGAAGGAAATAGAGACACAAAAAATCCTTCAAAAAATTAATGAATCCAGGAGCTGGTTTTTTGAAAAGATCAACAAAATTGATGGACCACTAGCAAGACTAATAAAGAAGAAAAGAGAGAAGAATCAAATAGATGCAATAAAAAACGAAAAAGGGGATATCACCACCGATCCCACAGAAATACAATCTACCATCAGAGAATACTACAAACACTTCTATGCAAATAAACTAGAAAATCTAGAAGAAATGGATAAATTCCTCGACAAATACACCCTCCCAAGACTAAACCAAGAAGAAGTTGAATCTCTGAATAGACCAATAACAGGTTCTGAAATTGTGGCAATAATCAATAGCTCACCAACCAAAAAGAGTCCAGGACCTGATGGATTCACAGCTGAATTCTACCAGAGGTACAAGGAGGAACTGATACCATTCCTTCTGAAACTATTCCAATCGATGGAAAAAGAGGGAATCCTCCCTAACACATTTTACGAAGCCAGCATCGTCCTGATACCAAAACCTGGCAGAGACATAACCAAAAAAGAGAATTTCAGACCAATATCCTTGATGAACATTGATGCAAAAATCCTCAATAAAATACTGGCAAACCGAATCCAGCAGCACATCAAAAAGCTTATCCACCATGATCAAGTGGGCTTCATCCCTGGGATGCAAGGCTGGTTCAACATACACAAATCAATAAATGTAATCCAGCATATAAACAGAACCAAAGACAAAAACCACATGATTATCTCAATAGATGCAGAAAAGGCCTTTGACAAAATTCAACAACCCTTCATGCTAAAAACTCTCAATAAATTAGGTATTGATGGGATGTATCTCAAAATAATAAGAGCTATCTATGACAAACCCACAGCCAATATCATACTGAATGGGCAAAAACTGGAAGCATTCCCTCTGAAAACTGGCACAAGACAGGGATGCCCTCTCTCACCGCTCCTATTCAACATAGTGCTGGAAGTTCTGGCCAGAGCAATCAGGCAGGAGAAGGAAATAAAGGGTATTCAATTAGGAAAAGAGGAGGTCAAATTGTCCCTGTTTGCAGATGACATGATTGTATATCTAGAAAACCCCATTGTCTCTGCCCAAAATCTCCTTAAGCTGATTAGCAACTTCAGCAAAGTCTCAGGATACAAAATTAATGTACAAAAATCACAAGCATTCTTGTACACCAATAACAGACAAACAGAGAGCCAAATCATGAGTGAACTCCCATTCACAATTGCTTCAAAGAGAATAAAATACCTAGGAATCCAACTTACAAGGGATGTGAAGGACCTCTTCAAGGAGAACTACAAACCACTGCTCAATGAAATAAAAGAGGATACAAACAAATGGAAGAACATTCTGTGCTCATGGGTTGGAAGAATGAATATCGTGAAAATGGCCATACTGCCCAAGGTAATTTATAGATTCAATGCCATCCCCATCAAGCTACCAATGACTTTCTTCACAGAATTGGAAAAAACTACTTTCAAGTTCATATGGAACCAAAAAAGAGCCCGCATTGCCAAGTCAATCCTAAGCCAAAAGAACAAAGCTGGAGGCATAACGCTACCTGACTTTAAACTATACTACAAGGCTACAGTAACCAAAACAGCATGGTACTGGTACCACAACAGAGACATAGATCAATGGAACAGAACAGAGCCCTCAGAAATGATGCCACATATCTACAACTATCTGATCTTTGACAAACCTGACAAAAACAAGAAATGGGGAAAGGATTCCCTATTTAATAAATGGTGCTGGGAAAACTGGCTAGCCGTATGTAGAAAGCTGAAACTGGATCCCTTCCTTACACCTTATACAAAAATTAATTCAAGATGGATTAAAGACTTATATGTTAGACCTAAAACCATTAAAATCCTACAAGAAAACCTAGGCAATACCATTCAGGACATAGGCATGGGCAAGGACTTCATGTCTAAAACACCAAAAGCAATGGCAACAAAAGCCAAAATTGACAAATGGGATCTCATTAAACTAAAGAGCTTCTGCACAGCAAAAGAAACTACCATCAGAGTGAACAGGCAACCTACAGAATGGGAGAAAATTTTTGCAACCTACTCATCTGACAAAGGGCTAATATCCAGAATCTACAATGAACTCAAACAAATTTACAAGAAAAAAACAAACAACCCCATCAAAAAGTGGGCAGAGGACATGAACAGACACTTCTCAAAAGAAGACATTTATGCAGCCAAAAAACACATGAAGAAATGCTCCTCATCACTGGCCATCAGAGAAATGCAAATCAAAACCACAGTGAGATACCATCTCACACCAGTTAGAATGGCCATCATTAAAAAATCAGGAAACAACAGGTGCTGGAGAGGATGTGGAGAAATAGGAACACTTTTACACTGTTGGTGGGACTGTAAACTAGTTCAACCATTGTGGAAGTCAGTGTGGCGATTCCTCAGGGATCTAGAACTAGAAATACCATTTGACCCAGCCATCCCATTACTGGGTATATACCCAAAGGACTATAAATCATGCTGCTATAAAGACACATGCACACGTATGTTTATTGCGGCACTATTCACAATAGCAAAGACTTGGAACCAACCCAAATGTCCAACAAGGATAGACTGGATTAAGAAAATGTGGCACATATACACCATGGAATACTATGTAGCCATAAAAAATGATGAGTTCGTGTCCTTTGTAGGGACATGGATGAAACTGGAAAACATCATTCTCAGTAAACTATCGCAAGGACAAAAAACCAAACACCGCATGTTCTCACTCATAGGTGGGAATTGAACAATGAGAACGCATGGACACAGGAAGGGGAACATCACACTCCGGGGACTGTTGTGGGGTGGGGGGAGGGGGGAGGGACAGCATTAGGAGATACATCTAATGCTAAATGACGAGTTAATGGGTGCAGGAAATCAACATGGCACATGGATACATATGTAACAAACCTGCACATTGTGCACATGTACCCTAAAATCCTAAAGTATAATACAAAAAAAAAAAAACTCCAAACTACTTTTGTATTCTTTTAAAAAATTATAATTTAAAAATGTATCATTTTATTATAATTTCATTATATAACTTTACAGAAACATCTCTAATTTCATTATGAAAGTCAGTAGAAAAACAGGTTTCAGTATGTGAAAGCTCTACTAATAGCAATTTTCTTGAACCATGGAATGGGCAATTCCTGTAGCCAAAATCTATAGAATGAAACTAAATGTCTAACTGGTGTTATTTACATATTATCTTGCATGTGTGCCCTGAAAATGTTTTCATATCTAATATGACTGAAATTTTTCTCCCAAGATAAGATAAAGTAGTTTAGCCATTAATAATTATACTCCTGTTTCTGAGTCAGGCTCAAAAGTCAATGAAAGATGAGCTGTGGTTTCTAATATTATTACAACCTTGGGAGAGATAGATCAGTGAGCAGTAGCCTTGCATTTGATGGAGAAAAGTGAGGGTAAGATCAGGTCACTTGTTGGGCTTTTATCATTGCAACAATCTTCCTGCTCCCTGCATCCAACTCTTTTTATTTGCCCTGGCTGGAAAGAAGCATTGGCAAGGATTTACATAGAAAAATAATGCCCGAAGAGCAATCACAATACCCATATCTCTTACTAGCTGCAGACATCACAGCTGGAGAATGCCATGCCAAGAACAAGGGTGGGAGAGCAATGGGGTCCCCTTTCTATTTTTCTTTTTTTGAGACAGGGTCTCACTCTGTCATCCAGATTGGAGTGCAGTGGCACAATCTCAGCTCACCACAACCTCCGCCTCCCAGGCTCAAGCGATTCTTCTGCCTTAGCCTCCCTAGTAGCTGGGATTATAGGCATATGCAACCACCGCCAGGCTTATTTTTGTATTTTTAGTAGAGACAGGGTTTCACCACGTTGGTCGGGCTAGTCTCAAACTCCTGACCTCAAGTGATCCACCTGCCTTGGCACCCCATAGTGCTGAGATTACAGGTGTGAGCTACCACGCCTGGCTCCCCTTTCTATTTTTGTTCTCCATACTCATCAGATAGGCTTTTTGTTTTTGGTGGTGGTGGTGGGGGGGTGTACCTTGAGTCACCTCGGGAGGACTGAGAAGACTACTCTGGATGGTAGACATTTTATAACAGATACCTAATTCCAGGGAGGTCAAGTCTCAGAGCAGAAGGATGAATGACATTATTAAGCTAGTGGGAGGGGTAAAAGGAGGTTATTCTAAGTACAGGGAACACCATGTAAAAAGCTCAGGGTAATAACATCAAAAAAATAAAACAAATCTTCTATACAGAAAATTACAAAATGTTTCTGAGTAATTAAAGGAGACCTAAACACATGCAAAGATATCTTCATAGATTATAAGATTCAATCTTGTTAAGACATTCATTTTCCTCAAATTGATCTAAAGAGAACAGGCAATACCAAAAATCCCAGCAAGCTTTTTTGGTAAAATTTTAAAAAGAAATTGATAAGTCAATTCTACGATTTATCTGGGGATACAATGGATCCAGACAGCCAAAATAATCTAGAGAATGAAAAATAAAATTGGGAGACAAACTACCTGATTTCCAGATTTACTATAAAGCTACAGCAATCAAAACAAACAGATTAATGGAAAAGACTACAGAATTCAGAAATAGAACCATAGATATAGATCAACTGATTTTCAACTGAGGTGCCAAGGCAGTTCAGTGAAGAGAGGAAGGGATTTTTATTTAATGATGCTGAAACAACTATATATTCCTCAAAACCTACCTACCTTTATATGAGAGTTTGATTTGAGATCGATCATAGACCTAAATGTAATAAGCTAGGACCATAAAGTTTCTACAAAAAAAATCTTAGGAGAAATCTTATAACCTCAGAGTTGGTAAAATTTATTAGAAAGGACACAGAAAATATTAATCATTAAAGTAAAAGGGTAAATTAAATCTTCATCACAATTAAAACATTCATTATGAAAATAAGTAGGTAAGCCACAGACTGGAAAAAATATGCTCAATGTGTTTACCTGACAATATTTAATGGGAATATTCTATATCTGATTTCAGTGATGGTTGCATGTGTATATACAGTTGTCAAAACATCTCAAATGAATACTTAAAAATCTGTTATTGTATTGTATATAAATTAAACCTCAATTAAAAGAAGAAAGTCCAGAATAAAAGAGCATGTTGTTATCTATAGGCACAAATGACTAAAATACTCAGGGCTAATGATTAATTCTTTTTAAAAATTTTATCCCAGAAAACACGATTCCAATATGTCTCCCACCCCCACCCACACTGCTCTGTAAAATACTCCTATATTTTAATCCATAGTGATGATCAACGATAGTGCTTTCTCCTCATGATACATGTTGTACAGGGGTTGAAAACATTAAAATAAATCTCAAATGGAATAAATTGGGACATGTAAAAGTTAAAGAATTAGCAGCATTGAGAAAGGATGCATCATTTGTCTTTTAAAATGTTGGCTGGCAGAAAAAGAATTTAGGTAAGTTTCCATATTCTGCACTCCTCACACCACTAATAAGTTTTACCCAGAAATATATCAATAAAAATGATTGACATCTGAATAACAAATCCTGTGACAACACACTGTAGTATTCCATAAAGAACTTGGCCAGGTGAGGTGGCTTACGCCTGTAATCTCAGCACTGTGGGAGGCCGAGGCAGGTAGATCACCTGAGGGTCAGGAGTTCAAGACCAGCCTGGCCAACATGGAGAAACCCCATCTCTACTAAAATTACAAACAAAATTAGCCAGGCATGGTGGCAAGTGCCTATAATCCTAGCTACTTGGGAGGCTGAGGCAGGAGAATGCAGAGGTTGTGGTGAGCCAAGATCGAGCCATTGAACTGTAGCCTGGGCAACAAGAGTGAAACTCTGTCTTAAAAAAAAAAAAAAGCTTAACTAATTCTTGAATCTTTTTCTTCTAGATGATTTACTTCTATAGGCAAAACATTGTCTTTTGCAACTCATCTTTGAATTGAAAAGAATCTAGGCCAAGGTTTTGAAAATACTGGATCCTCAATAATTACTTATAAACTTAAATGTATTAATCAATGTACTTATTGTTAAAATGTATGTCCAAATTACACTTTCCCATAATAGGAAATTTATGGCAATTATTTAATAATTTGAACCAGTGATGATCTCATTTGGTAATTTATGGGAAATTTATTTGTTTATTTATTTATTAATTCATTCATTGATCTGAGTCTGGGTCTCGCTTTGTCATCCAGGCAGGAGTGCAGTGGCACTATCAAGGCTCACTGCAGCCTTGACTTCCTGGGCTCAAGTGATCCTCCCACCTCATTTTTTGGATTTTCTGTAGCGCAGGCTGGTCTCGATATCCTGAGCTCAAATGATCCTCCCACCTTGGCCTCTCAACGTGCTGGGATTATAGGCATGAGCCACCATGCCTGGCAGAAATATATTTAAAAGGAGTATATTAAATGCTATACAAGTTCAACTAACCCCAGCTTAAAAATAACTGTACTATAATTACCTGACTAGATTTTTTAAAGTGACAGAAAAAGTACAATTGTTAAAAGTATAAAAAACAAAAAACTCCACTGAGTCTACTTTCAGTCCCCATGTGAATATCTAAATTAGTATAAAATAAAGGCTGTTAAGTGTGCTGTTTTGAATTAAACATCACATTGGCAAGATCAGAGGAGCTTGTGAAGTAAGAAGGAAATTGTTATTCCTGTGATGGAACCTCCACTAATATTATTCTTTTGGCAGCTGAGACTTCAGGGGATACTCACTATGAAAACCAGCAGTCCTTTAATCACACATTGTAAGAGCATTTGTGATGCTTTGCAGGGAGCCTTTACTTCCAAGATTTCCCTGTTGCTTTCCTTCCTGAGCACAATAGGTTCAAGATGGCTAATGCTGTTTCCTAGTTATGCCAAGAACCTCCTGAATGCCACTGGGCATCCAACGTGAAGACAGATGGCAAAATATCAAATGTGAATATCTCATTTTAAATGGGGACTCCCACAATCATGTTATTTTTGGGAGAGCAGCTCTCTGGCTCCATGGATATCACTTGAACGGAGTATCCACATTCTTCTGCAGCTCTTGCTCGATCCAGATCCACCAAGCACATGCACTGTTTTCCTGAAATACAGTCAAATGGTATCATGAGACACCCTTTCACTAGCAGGACAATTTCAGTTTGTTTAAGGGAATCTATATAGTGACAAAATCTGCAAGTACTATGGAGCATTCTTTGTACCCCTAAGTTTTGTTTAGTTTCTTTCAATTTAATTCTTGATCAATGTGGAAAGACGATGGTAACAAAAACATGGCACGTCATATATTTGCCTCTGCTAATAATTTAAAGAATGTTAACCTTTTCAGATGTATTTATAAGCAAATCTCAAATTAGAGCCTCAGACTGTATTTCCTACTTTGGTTAAAAATACATTTAAAGACCTGTTCTCTGCTTTCCCTATAAAACTACATTATCTGTAATGTTGTGGAAAAAAAATTTGTCTTTAAGAATATTTAAAATAACATGCTGATTAAGTGGTGTCTGAAAGACATTAGCTTTTCCAGCTGAAGTTTTTTAGGGCTATGAAGAAGTGAGAAATGAAAAATATTTGAGAAAATTCTCAATTACATGCCTTTTATTTCAGGTGGAAATATAATGTTGAGTGTAGTATACTCTTAATTTTCTGAGCTCCTGTACCTCTATAAAATAGTGGTATCGTATTTCATTTACAATCTTTGGAAGACAAAAGAGGAAACCTGACTGGCAAGAAAAGCAGTTAATTTGTTTTCCTTTGGCAAACACAAACTTTAAAGGTAGCTTGGGAAAAATGATTTGGGGCTGAATATATTCAAAGCCATGATTTACTTTTATACTTTCAATTGCTCTAAATTCAATATATAAGCTTCTTCATCCTCCTGGAAAAAGATCACTGACTATGCAGAACTTCATTATATTTTTCCTAAACAATTATAATAATGCCTAAACATTGAATGACAGTGGAAACTGATAAACTAAAACAACTTCAGAAGTGAAGACAGATCACCAAAATAGAAAAGTTCTATGAACAACAGAATCCTCACAGAAAAAAACAGTGGAAGGTGAAATCAGTAGGTAAGAACTAGCAATGAGAGACTTACATTTAAAATGTTTATTTTGTACATTTTCCTTAAAAGGGCCCATCCCACAAAGAATAAACTGTGTTAGAAATGATATAAAAAGAGATGTCTAGAATTCCATTTAGGCAAAATCATCCCTTCTTCATTAACAGCCTTATGACTGACATTCTTTTTCTTTTCCCTTAAAATATTGTCTTTTCTTTAAGACATCTGTAAATGTTTCTCCCATCTACTTTTTAGTTTAAAATGAAACATTCTCTGTCAGAATGGGATGCTCTACATTCCTTAAGTACCCACCCAGGGTTTACATTGCAGCTCATTTACCCTTGGCTTTGATCCCAGTCCAGTTAATTTTTCCTTTTCCATTATGTAGAAGAATTTCATGTTTTCACATGTTGAAGTGTCTCTACAACTGAAATTTAGCTGCTGGTAGTCTACCTTTGTGGGCCTGGGGAGTTTCCTAAAAATGTTCGCAGAACACAAGAATGGCCTGTGTAAAGCAGAGATGTAGACGTGACAGCTTTCTCTCAATGTGATTCCCCCTGTTCTTCCCATTGCCAAATGCCCCCCCCACCCCCGCCACTCTAGCAACTTCCCTGCCAGCTACTCCCCTTTAGTTTGATACCTAAAACACACATCTACCATGTACCCATCCATCCACCATACTAATTATGTCTTCATTGGATTGCTATCATTTGAATGTGTCCTCCAGAAAGCATGTGTTGGAAACTGAATCTGCAATGCAACAGTGTTAGAAGTGGGGCCTAATGTGAGGTGATTAGGCCAAGAGGGTGAAGTGAATGAATTAATACCATTATCATGGTAGTGGGTTCATTATCTAGAGTGTGGGTTCCTTATAAAAGGACAAGTTCAGCTTTCTCTTGCTCTCTCTCTTGCCATGTGATGCCTTTCATCATGTTATGATGCAGGAAGAAGACCCTCACCAGATGCCAGCCCCTTAATCTTGGACTTCCTGGTCTCCAGAAATGTGAGCCAAATAAAAATTTGTTCATTATGAATTACCCAGTCTATGGTATTGTGTTATAGCAGTGCAAAACAGACTAAGATATGGGTCTAGTGAGTGGAGTCTCATCAAATGTGTATTTGATTAATTCAAAGTGTTGGAGATGGGAAAAGGAGGAGCAAGAAGGAAAGGCATTGAAAGAGAAAGAGGTTGCAGGCAGGAGAGGATGAGTTCTTTCCAAATGTTTATGCTGCAGAGAGTGAGAAAGAGAAGGAATCACTTACTCCTTGAGTCTCAGGTCTCAGGTCTCCAAGTGTGAGCATCTTGCTATGCTGCCTTTGATTTTAGAGATTAAAGATAAGGATTTCGCATACAACTTGGTCTCTGAATGTAAGTTAACAGCTTCATCTGGTGCTCAGCCAAAGAAACAACAATCTGTTTTCTAGTATATCATGGAGGAAAAGGGGCTACATTGTAAATTTAGAGAAAAAATATGATGGTGTCCAATGTTGGGCTTCTCTGAATAATTTTAAGATTAGTTTTGACTGAACCCACTTATCGTAAACCCTGACATGACACCAGTATGCTGGGAAGCAGTAACTAAGGTGGACAAGAACTTCATGTCCAGAATCAAATAATTTGGGTTCATAGTATAGCTCCATCATCTACCAGATGAAGGACCCCAGGCAAGCTTTTGTCTCAGTTTTCTTATCATTAAAATGTAAATAATAGTACCTACCCCATATGTATATTTGTAAGAATTTACCAAGATAACAGTCGAGAGCATTTAGCTCAGTGCTTAAATGTATAACTATTAACTGCTATTATTCTTTTAAATGTGATTTCTTTTTCTAAAGTGAAGTCTTCAATAAATCAATTACGTATTAAACTTGAAATGTTTCTGTGGTCTTCCAATTTAGGTAATATTTAATATTGTCAAACAAATTGGTCTATGATAAATAATACACAAGTATCCTTTTTCCTGAGAAAGCAAACATTATCATCCCCATGTATACATTTTATAATGCATCAATTTTAGTATATATAGTTGACTTTAATCTTTATTATTTTCTTTTATGGCTTTTGATAGATCTTGCAGTTTGTTCATAACAGTAAGAGATTTAATGTAAAAATCCTACTCAATGTACAAACATTCAAAATACATTTAAAAGTATTAAAGTTAACCAAAATAGGATAAAATGTTATAGTTACAATACCATTTTCAATATGAATTAAGTTTTTTTGGGAAGAACATAATTTAGTTTCTCATTGAAAAACAGACTTCATGTTGCTAAATTTTTCCCATATAGACTTGGTCCAATCATTCCCAGTCACACTGTGCATAATACACTCAACAGCTGCTCTGTGAAAACACATACCTATGAGCCTTCGTTGGGGTGGGAGCTGGACAGCTGTCTGGTCTGCAAATCTGCACAGAATCATGTGTTCCTAAAAGAAAAAGCAATAGAATGTGGGTTTATTTTTATCTTCTGTTTCAAAGTTATAAAAACAACCACCAAAAAAACTACCTCATTTTTCTGGAGTTCAACATTGTTTAATTGAATAAAGTACTGCATAAATAGTATTTTTGAAAAAAGTAAACTTTCAGAAGATGGTACTTAATATATTTCTTCCCTTCAAGTACACTGTTATTTTTTTGTTTTGTTTTGGACAGTCTCGCCGTCGCCCAGGCTGGAGTGCAGTGGCGCGATCTCAGCTCACTGCAACCTTGGTCTCCCAGACTCCCAGTGATTCTCATGCCTCAGCCTCCATGTAGTTGGGACTACAGGCACATGCCACCACATCTGGCTAATTTTTTGTATTTTTTCTATTTTTTTTTTTTTTTCAGTAGAAACGGGGTTTCACTATGTTGGCCAGGCTGGTCTCGAACTCCTGGCCTCAGGTGATCCGCCCACCTCAGCCTGCCAAAGTCCTGTGATTAACAGGTGTGAGCCACCATGCCCAGCTGGCCCAGATGTAGTTCTTAAGAATAGATGTACAGAAAATTCTCAGGGTCATTTTGCCCAGTTGCTTTTAGCTGAAATATAAAAATATGTTTACATTTTGCTATTATAATGTGTTAAATTAAAAGACCAAAAATTCACTTATATTTTTCTTTTATAAAATGTATTTGAAACTCTGGAATGTGGTTCCAGGCAGTCTTGCTAAGTGGCTTTTCTTTGCCTTCTTTCTTTTGAGACGGAGTTTTGCTCTGTTGCCCAGGCTCTAGTGCAGTAGCGCAATCATGGCTCACTGCAACCTCCGCCTCCTGGGTTCAAGCAATACTCCTGCCCCAGCCTCCTGAGTAGCTGGCACTACAGGCACACGCCACCATGCTGGCTAATTTTTGTATTTATTTATTTTTTTTAGTAGAGACAGGGTTTCACCATGTTGGCCAGGCGGGTTTCGAACTCCTGACCTTGTGATCTGCCCACCTTGGCCTCCCAAAGTGCTGGGATTACATGCATGAGGTACTGCGCCTGGCCTGCTAAGTGGCTTTTCATTCTATCAGAGGAAAAGGAAGCAATGCAGATCACTGTGTGGCTTCTGTAGTCTTCTGGGATATCCAGCAGGGTGGTAGCTAGTTCTTGGCTTTTCCTGACTCTTCCCTTCACTTAGTCCTTTTAGAGGAGAGAAGCCTGACCTCTTTCTCTCACTCCAAAAGGCTGCAGGAAGTGTATCCCTTTCTGTTTTAAGACAAACTGTAAAGACGGCCTGAGGTAAGGACCTGATTATTACTTCTGCTTAACAATCTTAGAAAAGAGTGCATTAATGAAAAAGAAATGAAGGCTTTAAAAGCAGAGTTGATGATTTTGCACAGTACTCTTAAATCTGCATGTAGCCAAAAGTGAGTGATTATGCAGAGTCGAAATGAAGCAATGATCCCACGACAACTGTTCATTCAGAACAGCTGTTGTTTCTAAGTGTGTACATAATCTCACCTGTCAGCTTAGCAAACAGGTTAAACTCAGATTCATCATTTGTTCCTTTAGTATTCTGTATATTAAATTTGAAGCCTCCATTTTTAATAAGTGAAATGAGTGTGGCAATGTTGGTTTTTTAAAAGGGATATCTTTGTCTCAACTTGTATGCTTTAAAAAAAACCATTTTAATGCTCACTATAAAATTTCATGACAATAGGTGAGAAACTAATAAAATGGTTTCAATTAATAACTTTAACTCCTCACAAACTAACAGGCATCAATGAAAGGAGAGAAGGATAATTTAGAATTACATGACTTGAAGAAACAGTGTGCACTTTGTCCTCATGGTGTTTGTAAATTAAGATTCATTTTATATAATGGTAATGTCAAGGCAATCGCAATCTCAGATAAGATTCAGTTCTCTTGTACTGATAATTCTCACCATATTTTATTGGAATTATTTGTGTGTATGTTCTCTTTGGTCAAAATCAAGTTCTGAAAGGGCAAGGCACATGGTAGGTACTCAGTAAATGTTCCCGTCTAAATTGAACCGTAGAGAAAAACACTTCCAAAGTGAGTCTCAAAATACTTTGGCACAAAGTTCTGAGGCCTTCAAAAGGCCAAGCAGCTTTTGGGGGTGTTGGAGAAAGAGTAGATAAAGGTCATGACTGGTGTACTGGAGAGTTTCTGCTTTCTGAAAGACTCTGTGTGCCCTGTCCCTACTGTAGAAATTTTACATTCTTTTTTAGCCAGGAGACCATGGGCAACCTATCTCTTCATCACCCTTGATTTTTTCCATACATCCTTTCATTGTTTGGTTTAACTAGCATCACTCAAGGAGGGATTAGAAACAGGGGTCTAGTTTTTGTTTTCCCAAGTTCTTTTTTCTTTTCTTTCCTTTTCCTTTCTTTTCTTGTCCTCTCTCTTTCTTCTCTCCTCTCTCTCTCTCTTTTCTTGAGACAGAGTATCACTCTCTCACCCGGGCTGGAGTGGGAATGCAATGGCACAATCTCAGCTCACTGCAACCTCTGCCTCCTGGTCTCAATCAATTCTCGTGTCTCAGCCTCCTGAGTAGTTGAGATTACAGGTGTGTGTCACCACACCCGGCTAATTTTTGTATTTTTAGTAGAGACGGGGTTTCACTGTGTTGGTCAGGCTGGTCTTGAATTCTGTTCTCAAGTGATCTGCCTGCCTTGGCCTCCCAAAGTGCTGGGTTTACAGGCATTAGCCACTGCACCTGGGCTGTTTTCCCAATTTATTTTCTACTTTATTGGCATAGCCTCGTGAAAGAAAGGTGAGATGTTTTGAATGTTATGCAAATAAAGTTTCTTGGGTCCTAATGTTTCTTCCAAAATCATACAGTTTCCTAAAATATGTAAACTTTTAATCTAGTAGGTGAAGGCCAGCAATGTTGTGGTTTTGGCTGAAAGCATGAACACTAAAAGTTCTCCCCTCTCCATATCTGTGCATATTTGTACAGGGTGCGGGGTTGGTAGGAAGAGAGGAAGGTGTGAGTAGCACATAGGGTGGTAAGAGACAGAGCTGGAAGTGGGCATTTGAGTTATAAAGCAGGAATGAAGGAGATACAGCTGCTGATGTGGTAACAATGAACATTTTTAGGTCACTATACCTCACTATATTTCAACTGTTTGATGGAAGAGAAAGTAAAAGTTCTAAAATATAGGGGCTGGTATATAAAATGAGACTATGTTTTTAGTGAGTCTGTGCAAAAAGTGGCATTAACTAAGAATCCAAATGAATTTGTCAACTTCTGATGGAATTATTTATATATTTTTCTCAAATATTATCATTTCTTAAATTGTATTATACCATGCTATTGACCAGTTATTTGGATACTGGTGATGTTTAGGAAGCTAGAAACTGTTTTGATCAGATTGGTGACTAAAAACTGTATATGTTCTGACTACTTTTGGAAGACAATTCTCTGTGGGTCTCTTGTGTTTCTTCATGTTTTACAAGCAGAGACACTGACTGTCTTTGTTCCAGACCAGTGGTCAGCAAGGTTTGGCCCACAGGCCACGTCTAGCCTATGACCAGTTTTTGTGTGGCTTGTGAGTTAAGAAAGTTTTTATATTTTTAAAGAGTTGTAAACCAACAACAAAAACAATAAGAATGTCAAAGATAATGAGAGGAATACCTGGAGATTTGTTGTGGCCAGGATAGCCTAAAATATTTACTATCTGACCTTTTACAAAATAATTTTCCTCTGTTATAGATCATCTTTTCAAGCACGTTTGCAGAGTAAACAGCCTTGGAAAATATATAGTTTCTCTCTCTGGAACAAAAGGGCAGGTGTTACCTGGCCCATTTGCTTCTGCCCTATGGGAATTGGGCCGTAGAGAGTCAGTGTGAAAACAATGGTATTGTGGCTACCACTATTGCCATGAGCAACAAACTGTCTTTTGTCTCTGACTTAGGTGTCTCATATCTTCTGCCAGCATCCACTGGGCAGGCTAACTTGTTAGACTGCAAGTAGAGTTAAAATCTCAGACCCTTCACAAATCTTGTTACCTACTTGAAGAGTTAATCTGGATTTGCAAAAGAAAGAGAAAAAGAAACCCATTATTAGACATTCATGAGTTATTCAATTACAACTATAGATTATTTACTCTACTAGAAATATGAGAGGGAAAAATATAAAGGATAAAAAGTGTATTAGGATGACATCTAGATCTTTTTAAGGTTACCTTGTATGATAAAGTTTTCTTGAATTGTTCACTGAAATAGAAAAAAAAGGAATTAGTCATCATTCTAAATATTAAGAGTAAGATAATCCTGAAGAAACTAAATTATATAAAAATATGCTTTGTATGTAAAAAGCATAAAATGCTATGGTGAAGTAAAAACTATGCCAGTTTGAAATGCTTTTATAAAAAGAAAAGCATATCATCAATATGTTATTAATTTTAAGAAATCTATTCCACAGATTGTTTACACTGTTAGAGAAGCACCTTTTTTGTCTCTATCCCTCATGGGAACACTAAGATCCAGGTGTTTCAACATGTGGGTTTTACTGTTATTCAGATGTGGCACAGCCAACAGATCAGGAGAGGACTGCCATTGAAAAGATACTTTATTACTCACAGTTCCCCAAGAAGAGGGGGCATGCCATGTGATGAAGGGCCACATGGGGAAACACCAGTATAGGTCAGGAGGCAGAGGTTTCCATGGGAAGAAAAAGGTGAGGTAAGCAGGCTTGGGAGTGGCTAGTTTGAATAATTTCAGTGAACTCAGGCATAGGGCTGTTCCTACTTGTTTGATATCTGGCCCTAGGGTAGTAGGGCAGGGGGATAGTGGCCTGGAAGTAAAAAGAGCTTGATAAAGGAGGTAGTTGTGGGGTAAGGGCTCTGGGTTGGTTGGTTTACTTATGCAAGGTATGCTTGTTGATAAGACCTTTACTATCTCTAGGAATTGGCTAGCCCTGGGAGGAACAGTCTCTCTAGGATCAGCAAATAGTAAAACATCAGAAAATTTAAAAAGGCATGATTAGTACATCAGGAAATCACTGTTGTCACAGCTAATAAAGATAAACATACATTCCATAAACATTGTCTTTTATTAATGCTATAACCTTCACTCTTAAGTCATTCAAAAACATTGACTTATACATTTGATACTAAATTTATTAGTGACAATTAGTTTGTTTGAAAAGAGTACTTCTTTCCACGTACTGTAGAAACAGTATGCTATTTATAAATTCCTCGCTGTATTTTTGGTGATTGAGATAGGTCTTATTCACAAAGAAACTTTCTAAAGATATCAGTTCAAAGGACAAGGGAGGACAAATGTCAGTAAATCTACACAGGTGTGAAAAAGACAGGAAGTGGTAGTAACATACTGTAAAGGCCACCAAAAGTTGAGGCTGAGCCCAGGCACTGTGGTGACCTGGCCAGGTGTGTGGGCACTCAAGGTGGTACTGACATGCCAGCCCCCACCCCCACCTCAGCCCCCTCTGGACTTTGGGCGCTGACGAGCATGACACGGACACCAAGGGGGGACTGAGGGCAGCCTGACATGGGCTTGCAGGCACCCCTTGGCACAAACAGCCTGGGTGCCATGGGCACCATGGATGGCAGGTTGATGGCAACAGGAGGCAGACAGGCTCCTAGGTAGAAAGGGGCAGGTCCCTGGTGAAGCCCCACCATCAACCCAGGAATGGCCCGAAGCCTGGGGTCCAGGCTGCCTGCTTCGTGGAACAAAGTGAGAACTTAGAGTGCTTTTTCCAGGCTCACCCATGGCCACCCATGGACCAATCAGCATGCACTTCCTTCCCTCTGGAGTCCATAAAAACCCCGGACTCTGCCAGACTTAGGCAGACCATGGATGACCTGCCTGCGGAAAGAAGCTACCCACTCTGGATCTCTTCTCTGCTGAGGGTTGCAGAGATGAGATGAGATGAGATGACCTGCCTGCAGAGAGCAGCTACCCACTGTGGGTCTCCTTCCATCTGAGAGCTGAGTAGACATTGTGATGACCTGCCTATGGAGAGAAGCTATCCTCTTTGGGTCTCCTCTTGGCTGAGAGCTGAGCAGACATTGGGATGACTGTCTGTGGAGAGGAGCTACCCACTTTGTATCTCCTGAGAGCTGTACTGTTGCTCAATAAAGCACCTCTTTTCCTTGCTCATCCTCCAACTGTCTGTGTATCTCATTCTTCCTGGATTTGGGACAAGAACTCAGGACCTGCCAAATGGCAGGACTAAGAGTTGTAACACAAACAGGGCTGACATGCCCCCCACCCCCAAATACACCCACTCGCCATGTTGCAAGCATGAGGAGTAGAGAAGAGATGCAGCCCTTCAGGGAGCCCAGTCATAGGAGCTCCCTGAGCCAGGGCTGACACCCTCTGAGGGGCTCTGTGGCTCCTGGCGTTTCCAAGCTTCTGGTTGCCACCATGTTCCCTAGTGCTCACAGTGGAAGCTGCTTGCAGTACACCTGGTCCAGCTGCAGCCTCGCAGGGAGCCAGCACCCATGCTGGTGCCTGGAGTTGCCTGGCTGTGTGAAGTGGCCAGACCCTGTGCTTGCTCATTCATGTACCCCTCACCACTCTGTATCTGGCTCACCCTTGGCAGGTGTGGGATCTGGGCTGGTAGTGCAAGCCAAGAGCAGCCTGCCAGGCTGAGTGAGCGGAATGAGCCCAGTGGGCCCAAGCAAAACTCAGGCAAACGCTCCACGAATCACAGAGGTTCCAGCTGGCAAAGTGACACCCCAAGGATCCTGTGACATTACTACCATTATTAGCAACAGTTCACATTTATTGAATACTTATTCTTGCCACTTCTAAAGGCTTTACACATATCATTAAATTTTCACAAAAATCTGAGGTAGTTATTATCATAACCCTCATTTTGTAGACAAGAAAACTAATGCAAAAAGAGTTTAAGTAATTTGCCTTATAAAATGATAAGGAGCTAGTATTTTCCCCCAGGCACTATACTTCCAGGTCCTAAACACTTTACTGTACTTGACTGCCTCTCATAGACATTATGTATGGTTACAGTTTTAAATTTATTCGGAAATACAGAGAGAAGTGCTAAAGCCAATAGACTTCTGGTTGCCTGTTTCCTGGATAGCCTTGCTTCTAAATTTCAGCAAAAACTGGATCCAGGGGAAAAATCAGGGACAAACATAAAGGAGTTCTTCTCTTCCTTATACAATTTATAAACAATATTTGGCATTGTGGAAAGAAGAAATGAGCCAAAAATTAAGTCATTGCAACTTTATATCAAACAAGTTTTGTGTCCTGGCTTATACCCATGTTGGTGTCTTATGTAGAACACTGAGTTTCTCACCTTTTTGGAAAATTGAACTTTGAGGTGTTCTGAATGAAACCATAACAGCAAGGGCATGTGACGAAGGAAGCCCGTGTTTTGATACAGTGCTCAATCACCATGTCTGTTGCCACTCCACAAGCATGCAACGCTACCTACAAAATAAAACCAGGCCTTAGCACTAAGTTCCCTCTTAACTCACAGTGCAATTTTCATGCCTTTTAAATAGTTCTCATTTGGCCATACCAAAGGACTACTTAGCTACACATATCAATTAATTATGAAAACTAAGCAAGTTTGAAAGGTTACAAATGGAATATTGCAAATAAAGCATAAGATTCATTCAATGGAAGATTTGATGCAATTTTAGTGTGGAAAAATTAACACAAGTGTTTATCTAAACTATAGCATCGTTCCAGGAACACTAGATTTGAAACGAGAATTTCGAGTCTATTACTCTGGTTGCCTGTGTAACCCTGAGCCACTTAAAATTTAGCTTCTTTGGGCCTTAATCTCTTCAACTATAAATGATGGTTAACAATACTGACATATCACAATGCTGTTGCAAAAATTAAATAAAAATGTATTTGAAAACACTTCCTCAAATGCCACATTAATATAATCTAGTCAGGGCGGTATTAAAACTAATTGAATCATATCATGTAGTACCTTTTAAGATGTTTTCACATAACAATCTTTAACATTGAATGATGAGTTACAGGAACTATTTTCAATGAGTTTATTGTAAAAGGATTGAATGAAATTATGAATTAGAATACTGAGTGGGGCTTCAATAACTCATAAAAATAACTCAAAATGATTTTTAAGTGTTTTTAAAACACATATCCTTAAGTATATCTATACTTAGTATATCTATACTTACTATAATCTTACTACAAATGAGATAATTATGAAAATTCTTAGGCCAAATAAAGCCTAAATAGGACTCTGAGTGAAAATCAGATGTGGGGATTCTAAAAGATGAATAACCTGTACTGGATTTTGACAAAAAACACCAAAAAAACCCTCACATCTCCATTTCATTCTGAACAGACATAAATTGTAATGAATTATAATCTTCCCTCACCAACTTCAGGGTAGGGATGGGCTCTCAGGGTAAAGAGGAGATTTTCTGTAAATTTTAGAAACTTTTTTTTTTTTTTGAGACAAGAGTTTTGCTCTTATTGTCCAGGCTGGAGTGCAATGGCATGACCTCGGCTCACCGCAACCTCCGCCTCCCGGGTTCAAGTAATTCTTCTGCCTCAGCCTCCCGAGTAGCTGGGATTACAGCATATGCCACCCCGCCCGGCTACTTTTGTATTTTTAGTAGAGATGGGGTTTCACCATGTTGGTCAGGCTGGTCTCGAACTTCCAACCTCAGGTGATCCACCCACCTCGGCCTCCCAAAGTGCTGGGATTATAGGCATGAGCCACCGTGCCCAGCGAAAGTAAAATATTATAAACCAGATGCCCCCTTTGAACTGGAAAGCTAAAAACAATACAAATAATACTCTATCGGGAAGAGGAAAGCAAGATCTCTGTTCTTAATCCTCCTCCTGAATTCTTCCTCCTCCTTCTAGATTTACATGAGCCACATAGAAGTCAACAATCTCCATGTTGCTGTCATCCCACCTTTCCTGTTTCACTCTGAAAACAGCCTAGGAAGGCTGGTATCCAGTAAAGGCAGCAACAACTACAGGGAATGGGAAAGTAAATAACCTTGATTTCTCATCTGCTCCTTTTAGTCAGCTTTTCAGAGTAAAAAACAGGCTAATCCTTATTTTCATGACTAGTTGGAGAAAATTTCATAGTAAAAATTATAGACACATCTTCCCCTGGAGGGAAAGCAAACTGACATTTACTGAGTGTTTATGTGCTGGCACTATGCTATGCTGGGTGATGGCACTCAGAACTATGCTCACAACATCCCTGAAAGACTTTATTATCTCCAATTTAGATGCAAGGAAATGAAGTCTTGGGAAATTAAGAACTTGCCCACAACAAAACAGCTACTGAGGGGCAGGATGCTGACCTCAAAGCCTGACCCCACGTATCAGGCAGCTTCTCTACAAAACCCTCTTCAGGCTCTGAGCAAAAAAGAGTTTAGAAAATTTACTTTTATAAGTCTCTCTTTACTTACGTTCACATTCCTTTCACTACATGCAAAAAAGTGAGTTTATTTCCTTCATTTAAACAAAATAAGTAACTTGAATAACTATACAATAGTTTATAGATAATGTAATAATTGTCTACTAATAATAGGTTTTCGGTCAAAAAGGTTTTACTGCATCACATACTCCTAGTTTTCACTGTTATCAGATGAAACTCAGAAATAACAGGCAAATAATGAAGACAGATATAGACCAAAAAAACCATTGGATATGGAAATTTATCATATAATAAAGGTAGTATTTCAAACCAGGGAGAAAAGATGGACTTTTTAATAAGTAATGTTTGGTTAACCAGATAGCCATATAAAAAAATAAAAATTAGATCTTTTCCTCTCATCACACATAAGAAATAAATTTTGAATGCATTAGAGATTTAAAATGCAATAAATATGAGTAAATTCCTGCACAACCAAGGGGGATGGGAAGTAATTCCTAAGCTAAAAATCTACGTGCAATAAGGGGTAAGGTTAATAAATCTGACAAAATAAAATTTTTATTTATTTATTTTTGAGATGCAGTTTCGCTCTTGTCACCCAGGCTGGAGTGCAACGGTGTGATCTCGACTCCCTGCAACCCCTGCCTCCAGAGTTCAAGCAATTCTCCTGCCTCAGCCTCCCAAGTAGCTGGGATTACAGCTGCCTGCCACCACACCCAGCTAATTTTTGTATTTTTAATAGAGACTGGCAGAAAACCAAACCATAAGTAAAAAGACAAATGACAAAGTAGGGAAAGGATTGACAACTTACAGCACAAACAAAAGGCTTATATTCTTAATATAGAACAAACTTCTAAAAAGAAAGAAAAAGCCCAATAAAGTGAGAGTAAAATGAGCAAGAGATGTGAACACACCAACAAAAACAAGCAAAGAGTTCTTAAACAAAAATTGGTCAATATTGCTCCAAGTAAGAGACATAATTGTTAATTTTTTTTTTTAACAAAGAGCCAAGATTTAAACTCAATGTGTCTGACTTCAAACCAAACTTCTTTTTTTAGTTCTCTATGCTCTATTTACTCTTTTCTTTAGATATGGAAGTAAACAGGGAGTCACTGACTGGACTTCTAGACCCAGCCCCCACATTAACTTGCTAGGTCACTCTTCCTTTCTTGTAGCCTCAAATTCTCTACCTGTAAAAGGATAAGGTTGAACTGAATGATGTCTAAACTTGTCCCAGCCCAATCATTCTCTCCGGCGTTTCTTTTCGAAGAAGGATTCTTAACTATGGATACCTTAGACAGAGAAGCAGGCTAGTCCCACCTGTGTACTCGTTTCCCCTCTTTTAAAACTTTCATACAACAATATTATAGGTAATCAGCTTTAAAATTCAAATAATGCTAAAAGGTATGCAATTATATTAAAAGTCCCTTTTTTGTACACACTGCCACACCACTGAAAGAAAATCTGTGTACCAAAGTCAATGCTGTTCAATTCATTGGTTTACTTCCTGAAAATCTGTTTTTCTATATGATGAATGTATACTGATATCTCTTGATTTGTAGATATTAGACATTTTTTATTATCTTTCTACTAGGAGAGAAGAGCTTTTGGCTTTATTTTTGCACATTTATACACTATCCTCCCTTTTTCCATCTTTTCTCATGGTTTTGTATATATTGTTTACTGCCGAGGGAAGTGTGATGGATATCAGGGTTTCTGCTTGTTTTTTTAACATCCAAGTCGTTCCCTACCCAAAAGCTCTGTAAAATGCTCTACAATATAATTTTCCACTGTTTGAAAACTTTCAGATAATTGGTCAGCTCCATAATTATAATTAAGTAGTCATCACTTACGAGTCATAAACAGTAATTAAAAATTATGTTGTGGGCAAAACAGCAAAAAGCAAATACCAATAACTAGAAAATAAAACTGTTTTGAGATTTTCATATACATATTGATGAACAGAAAGGATTCACCAATACTGTTAGAAATCAGTACCTTATCATCTGGTTGAAATGACTGTATGTTATCGTTGAAATTTTCCAAATAAACATGTTGGTGGCAGGCTGTTTAGCCTTGATACAGTTTTTGTTTTTAATGCAAAATGAGCATTTTTCCATAGTCATGGCCCTTTATGTAATACTACTTGCAAATAAATATTTGTAATATTGTTTGAGAGCATGGGTATTAATACACATATTATAAAATTTAATAATTTAAAAAGACTTAGTTGTTTCTAAGTCTTTTAAAATTCTTTCATTAAAATCTTGTTTATACTATTAATTTTTATAGCTAAAGAAAAATAGTAAATGAAAAAAATAAAGCATTTACTAAGCAAAGATAAATGCTAACTAAGCCCTTATTGAAATATCACAAAACTATGCATTTATGCAGTTTAATGCATTTCCAATATCTGGTTATTCTGCTTTCCTCTCTAGCCACAACATTTAAAAAATTTTTTTGTGTGTATTTTACTAAACAGCCACACTATTTTTACTGGAATGCATTTAATACAGGAGTTAGAACCTCTGATGCATTTAGTCTGATTTACCTAGTGACAATACCTCAATTACTCTCCTAGGCAAATTATTCTCTTCAGAGTGAATCTACTTTTAATTTAACCTTCTAAGCAATTTTAATCCATTTTCTATACACCTTGACAAGGGTAATTATGAAAGGAAAAAAAGTCATTATAGATGTATTACGATATGCAGAGAAAAATTTCACTTCCAAAGAGATACATACATTTTTAGTTGGCGTTAGTAAATTACACACTTGGAAGTTACAAGAATATGCTAGAGTGATTTAGCATCTATAAGTCATGAAGGACCAAGAGACGGATGGAACAGACATAGGCTGGAAATTCCACACTTTGTGAGGTAAATAAGTGGGTGGCAGTTCACATTTACTTGCTACCATTCTGTCTGGTGTACTGGTAATAATTGGACTGGTTTAATGGCTTGTTTCATGGGAGAAGCTCTAAACCTTACCTCAACATTTATGTAAAGTTAAAGCTGCATAGGTATATTTTTAATTTGAATTTTCTAGATTACATGTCTACATTTTCCTGAATTTCTTTATTAACAGCCAGGCTTATAAAAAGAGAAGGAAACTGTAGATTGTGTCTACAAAAGAAACAAATAGCATACGTTTTAGGTTGAAAAAAAATTACAATAAACCCCCAAATTTGCAGTAGTCAATATTTAAGAAATAAACTTCACAGGGTAAAAGTCAGAAATACTATAAAAGGTCTGAATTACTTAAGTTGATAAAAGTTCTACCTAGACAACCGCATGTTTATATGAACATATGTAATTAGAAAGGATGTCAGTTAAGAACCTTCCTGGAAAGTGGTCTGGCAAATGCATCAAAATTCTTAAAGGATGCATAAAATATCCATCATAGTAATAATTGCATTATAACAATGAGAAAAAAAGTATGATTAAAAAGTAGGTAAAAGATTTTTAACAGTATTCAGTCAATGCAGGACCTATGTAGTATGGTCTTAACAATGTTCACATATGTGTAAAATATGCATTTATATGCGTGCATAAATATATAAAAACTAAAGATTTTTGATAGTATTTATCACTTGATAGTAGGCATATAGGTTATTTCTTCTTTATATTACTATGTATTTTTCTGTATTACTATCAAAATGTATATTCCAAAATCGGAAAAAAATTATTTAAAGCAAATATAAGAAATAGCAGCAACACTAACATGTTCATAAAACTCAAATTCTACAAGAAATAATAAAACCCTGTGGTTTAATGATCAGGCAGAATTACATATCTTAGAGATTTTTCATAATATCAAATAATAACAATTTGATCCAAAGGTTTAGAAACATGGTCAATGTACTTTCTCTCTTGGAACCTGAAAATATATGTAAATATAAAATCTTAGCTAAAAAAAACACAAGGCGATGTTTGTATTTAGAGATTACTAACAAGTTATTTTTCTTTTCTTTTCTTCTTTCTTCGTTTCCCTGTCTTCTAAAAATGCAGAATAAACCAAAGCAAGTCATGTTCATCAGAATCAATTACTCAATTATTAACCAGTTTTCAGCACTTGCTACTGGGGATTCTGTAGTGAAGAAAATAAAGTTCTGGTCTGATAGAGGAGCCAATGTTATCTCTATTATGTAATGACGAAGTACTATGAATAAAATAATATTCATTAATATGCTATATTTCATAGATAATATAAGTATACAAAATTATAAATTTGTTTAGCAAAGAACACAAAATTATCTTTTTTATTTACTCTAAGGCATGTAATTTTTCTTATTTAGCTAATTAAAGAAATTGAAATTACTTGATTACTTACTCCAATATTAAACATCCCAGTAAAATATTCCATATTTGCTTGAATGAACCAAATGTTGCTTAAACCCAGTTCGTCACTTCTCTTCTTAGCACGAATTAATGATAATTCCTTGTTTTCTATTAATGTAACCTAGATTTTACCCAGAAAACAATAGTATATTTAGTAACATAATTCAGACATTAGGCAAAGCATTATTACTCTATTTCATAGCTTTAATAATGTAGAACGTATTATATTGAGCCTCTATTCTGTGGCAGGAAGTATGTCAATAATCTGGTACAGAAAGGAAAGATGAAAGGTCTTTGAACTATAGTGATATAGCTTTGAAGCATAGTGATATAAGTGAAACAAGAAATAATAATACAGTGTGGGCTGGGCGTGGTGGCTCACACCTGTAATCCCAACACTTTGGGAGGCCGAGGCAAGCGATCACTTGAGGTCAGGATCTTGAGATTAGCCTGGCCAACATGGTGAAACCCCGTCTCTACTAAAAATACAAAAATTAGCCAGGCATAGTAGTGTGCGTCTGTAGTCCCAGTTATTCGGGAGGCAGAGGCAGGAGAATCCCTTGAACCCGAGAAGCAGAGGTTACAGTGAGCTGAGATCGCACCACTGTACTCCAGCCTGGGCGTCACAGGGAGAATCTGTCTCAAAAAAAAAAAAAAAAAAAAAAACCAACCAATCAACCAACCAACCAAACAAACAAAAAAACCAAAAACAAAACATCAAAAAATAATAATAATACAGTGTGATAAGCGTTAAATGAAAGACAAACAATGTCAATGGGAGCACTCAAACTTGATGACTATTTTCATGGGGAAGTAACATATTAACTGAGGCCTAAAAAATGAATACAAATCAGTTTGTGGGGAATGCAAGAGTATTTTAGGGAGAGAAACACACATGAAGGCCCAAGATGAGAAAGAATATGGCGTGCACATGAAGGCCCACGATGAGAAAGAATATGGCATGTTTGAAGAACTGAGAAAATTGGTACACAGTTTCCAGGGCACAATGTGTGTCATGGTGATAGTGGCGATAGGGGGACAGGGTGTGAAGGTTGAAAATGAGGCTGGAGAAGTAAACCGAAACCAGATCATGCATTCATGATAAAAGAAGTTTTAGTAGTCTGTAATGTATGGTATGGATAGGTGGGAACAAGGCCAGAGGGCAGAGAAACCAGTTAGGAGCCTCCAGTGATAATCTAGGCAGAGAAGATGGTTTGAATGGAGAAAAATGAAAAGAATTAAGTCACTTTCATCACTATCATTCCTAGTTCTTATTTTGTTCTTATGCTTGTCTGTAAGAAAAAATCCGTTTGAAAAACCTGTTAGACTATACTTGGTGTGAAAGGCTTTCCTGATTTTATTCTAGACAAGATTACTCATTTTTGGTTTCAACCTTTCTAAGCTTCCAGAAGTATTAATAAGGGAAGAAAAGATATTACATCCCTGACTCTGCTTCTCGGAATTTTACTCCGTGAGCTCTCTTCCTCCTACTCAATCACAAAATTGTTGCTTTACTTAATAATAAAACAAACACCTGCCTCTTCTCCCAGGATTCCTTATTTATTTTCCTGTTTATTCTCTAAGAAAAGAAAAATAAATGAATGCTATTCCCTGTCCCCTCGTCATCATTCGGTTACATGTTATTCTGGCCAGTCTATTAGTTCTTCTACATTTTTTTTTCTTCCGGAAGTATTCACTATAATTAGTTCACACCTTCCAGAGAGCTCACAAGCAACGACTCTGTTGCAGTTGAGTTTGTATTAAAAACAAAACAAAAACAAAAACAAACAGACTTTATGCTAAAAAGTGGTCACAGTGAGGAACTGATTTAGCACGGCAGAAGACTAAAATCAGCACAAAATTCTAACAAATTGTGGCAATGATTGAATACATTATATTTACTTGAAAATATATTTTGTAGTCTCTGAAATATGATGATACGTAAAACTATTAGCAATAGGGAAAAACATTTATGATACAATATTGAGTGAAAGCAAGGGACAAATTGTGTTTGCATTTTTAAAATTTGCAACAATTAGCATCCATATGGACAATGACTTAATGAGAACAAGAAAAGCAAAGCATTTGATGGATCACTATGGTAGGTTTTGGGTTTTTTTTTTTTTTTTAGCTTTAAAAAATTTTGCTGTTGTTATAATTTTGATGCAATGGATCAAAATCAAGATACCAAAAGAACATGCTCAGCAAGTTTCAGAGGTTAATATTTCCATTTAAAATTATATTGAAAATTAAACTAGTTGAAGCAAATTATTTTATTTAGCAATAAAATAGCTATTTCTTTGAAAAATTACTTAAACCTATAAACCTCTTTTAAAAATTGATAACTGTTTTATGATCTTACTTTACTTTTTTTTCCTTAAGATTCTGAGTCTTGGAAGTTTATTTCAAAGAAAAGACAATGCCTGTGCCACATGTTTGACTTGGGTGAGTGATTAGAAACTCCAAGAGCAGGGATAAACCAAATTTGGCTAGCTGAACTGTATAATTTTAAAATATTTCCTTTTATCTCTTATTCTGGCTTTACCTGACATGATGGCAGCATGTGAGCAAGGACAATTCCAACATGGCCCTAAAAAAGTCAGTAAGACAAACAAGTTAGCTTTGGTCCCCACAGCTTTTCCTCATTCTGAAACCACAATCTTTACAAATAAAAACGTGACATTGAATGTAATATAGAAAAGTCTCATAATCTTAGAAAGACTAAAAAGGATGAAAGGAGAGATAAAATACCCCACCGCTGCAGAAATCCACAATTCTGTCACCAGGTTTGGCCTGATTTGTTACCACATAGACAAGGTTGTTCAACTGTTGCTGCTTTCTCAAAGCTCGATCACTGGACATTTTACCTGAGAAAGACAAGAGATGAAGAACATAAAACATTACATATTTTGAGGGAACAAGAAGACATGCTTAAAATAGGCTACCAGCATAGAGGAGGAGGAGGGGGAGGAGCATACACACACATACATACATATAAAAGAATAAATGATGAATTCCATATAACAGACTATGAGGACTAGAGGACTAGAACCTGAGATGAACTTTATTTTTGCTTGTTTTACTTTTATGTCTATTCAACATTTCCTTCAATAGCCATGGAAAGAAAATCTATGGGGAAAAATATGTCTTTTAAAGCGTGGAAACAATAACTGAAACACTAAGTTTAGGGTCATAAACCAAATGTCCAATTAATGTTGGCAGAATGGAAAAAATAACAGTAATTGTCTTCTCCCTTTATCTTTTTTCAGAGACATATTGTAAAGAGTACCTAATTTCAGCACATTGCTTAATCTCCTTATAGAGAGATCCATAATAAGTAAAAATATTTTTATTGGTTAACTGGCACATCCTTGAACTCTTGATTCTTCTGTGTAGGACACTGGGAAACCTTGAAACATAGGTGTTACATTGTCTGAAATATATCAATGGTTATTGTATTTAGGGAGAAATTGGATTTTCTGTTTTCTGCTTTGAAGCTTCCTTTCCTCGTGAGTCAGACAGAAATATAATGCAATTAGAGATTCAAGATAGGGCATTTCCAAGTATGAAATGCCTGGGGCCCCACAACATAAAAACATCTTAACTTTCCTTTCAAAACCACTAGTCAAATCCATGAAAATATCTTCAGACGAATGAATGAAATTATTTGTTTTTACATATTTCAAGTGCATTCTTTACAAGAGCAAAATTAAGAAAATGTGACACCAGATTTCCCTGATATAGATAAAAGGGAAAATCTCGATAATCTTTTTGGTTTGATACAAAATTAAACATACTAAGGTTTCCTTGCTCCTTTTTCCCAGAAAAATGGCATGACCTTTTTCTTATCTTCTCTTTTCTGTTTTCCTTCTCTCTTATGTTACTAAGTTAAAAAGCACAGGAAAATATTATTTTAGGAAATATTTTTAAATGTAAATAAAAAAATTTCTATAAAAAAATTTATAGCATCATAATTCAGCGATAACATTTTATGTATATGTATGGTTACTTTCAGTTATATTCATAAATTTTATGTGTTCTAGCTAGGTATAAAATATAAAATGTTATATTACAAAATATGAAATATTATAAATATCTTTCCATGTCAATGCATTTGTTTCTATCTATATATTTTAATGGCTGCATAGTATTCCATTGACTATATATACACTATAATTGAAGTACCCAATTTCCTGTTGTAATGATGTGAGCATCATATACAGCTGATTATTTTGTCACATCCTTAATTATTCAGCATGGATGAATGTAAATTTCAAATATGAAGAATATTTAAGTCAATACTCTGATGACTTCATTCGTGAAGACAGATTCATGTAGCTTTTAAAAGAACTATCTTCATTTTTCTCTGACAATATAAGTGTACAATATTTAAACACAGAATAAGTAAAAGCTGTAATCCCACCCTTCATGGGTAACCACTCCTAAGAGATTTTTGTTATGACAACTTTCAAGCATCTAGCAAAACTGAAAGAATCTTAGAGTGAATGCCTTTTTACCCTCCACCTAGATTCTACCATTAACAACTTACTATACTTGATTTATCATACTTCTATCCATCCTTCTATTCATCCAAATATGCCTCATATTTTTATGGCAATGCAGTTTTAATTTGCAGGAGAAAGAATAAGAACAAGAAGAGGGGAGGAAAGGAGGTGTCAGAAGGCAAAAAGAAAAGTACTTCGAGGCTCTTTGGAGACCTAGAGTAAAAAATACCACTATTAAATGGAGCCACCATGAAGTAAGGAATGAGCACGAGCATTTCTATCTTTGCTCTGCTTGTAGATTTCTTAACAGTTCCTAGTCAAAGAATTTTCATAAAAGAAAGTTAAAAGGAATGTTTTTGTTAAGAATAAGGAGATAGGAAAAAAATTGTTAAATGGAATATCTAATATCAAGTTCTATACCACATTTTTAATTAGAAATTTAGAATTACCTAACTTCCTTAGGTCTGTTTCAAAAGCAAATGCTGATGGAGATCTGTTTTTCTTGCTAATACTGCATCTTTGCATATAAAAAAATACATGTAGAAATGAAGGCTGAAAGCAAAGAGGTACTTTTCAGGGTTGTGTTTAAGTTGAGAGACCATACACTGCACATAATATTCACAGAGATTGAGCTAAAAATACAGCAGCATGGTGCTCAGATGCTTTATGGAAAAGCTGCCTCTAATAAAGCATTCTCTTTCCCCATTCTAGTTTTATAAATATTATGAAGCTCCAGGAAATATGAGCAGGATCTCAAATATATTCAACAAGGTAAAGAAGTGGTATTTTGGGATACAGTATTAATTTAAAAATCAAATCCTACTTTCTATTTTTATTCAGTATCCTTGTGCCTGAGACATTATTTACAAGCATAAAATTACAGTCTATTTTTAGCTTGACTAAAAATGATGGATCTCTAGTGTCACGGAAAAAGAAATCTAAGTGTAGAATGTTTTAATACAAATAATGTCATTTGTTCTGCAATGCAGTTCTTCTGCAAATGAGTTTTTTCTTTGTCTAATTCCAGTTAGGAGTTACTTGATTAGACCTTCAGTGTGGTTTGCATTGCCGGAAAAGAAAGTACAGAGGTGAAGGAGCCAATTTTTAAGCAAGGGGGAAGCCATGTTAAAACGCCAGCATTTTTGGTTCATCCAAAGCATCAAATAATGAAAAAAAAATCACTGGAAAATGTGTACATGTGCCACCAGCACACATGTTCAGTGTAGTAATTTATGTCCCAAATCAGGTAGCTCTTAATTTTTTGTTTCTTAGCTTAAAATAACAAGTATCTTACAAGTTATAACTTACTTTTAAAAGAGTGCATGGATACTTATTAGATGTCTTTACTAAATATTCTTTTGCTGGTTTGTTTTCAAAACATTTGTTTGAGATACAGCACACCAACAGTATTCTGTGATTATTTTTTTAAATACGGAGACAAGGCTAAAACTATGTTTACAGCTTTTAAAAACACACTGAAAAGGTAAAAAAATCAAGAGCAAAAGCAAATTTTTTCAACAGAGATCAATGTTGTATACATCACTCTTTTAAAGAAGGTGTAAGACAATTGAATAGACAAGGTGGCACTAATAGAACCTTGAACAGGTGAGAGGGAAGGCGACAACCACAAATGTTAATGTTTTCAAAAGAGGTCTGATTAACAGCATTAAGAAAGACAAGCTGATGAATGGTCATTTATCATGCTTTATAGGGCAATCAACAGCAAAGCTGAGGTTCTATCCCCACAGTTGCTATGGTTTTCATGCTTGGAACAATAAGGTACCTACTTATATGCCCGATACTCATCTATATGCAGAGGATGCATCTCAACAGAAATGAATAAGAAGACATAGTTTCTGTTCTTAAGAAGTTAACAGGGTATTTAAGAAGAAGGTGTGTGTTAATTATGTGCAAAAGTATGTGCATTGAAGATAAAATAGAAAAGTCTTGAGACATTAGAATGGCCTTTACAGAGACTTGGGCATTTAAGGAGGATCAGAAACTTACCAGATAGAATGGGGATGGGGAAGGCATGCCAAGAACAATATGACATATTTAGGAGAAAACTACAATTAACTCACTTGCACCTAAAAATGAGAGATGAATGGGGGAAGTAGTAGAACATCAGATTGACGTGAAAATACAGGCAGACAGGGCCAGATAGGAAATGACTATTGCTTGTTGTTTGCCTCTCTGTGTCTTACCGAAAACATGGCCTTGCTTTCATATTTAATGTGCTTAGAGCTGCTTAGGGACAAGTTCAATCTGAATAGACAGCACTGTTAATTTTACATTATTACCAACTAAGGTGTTCTTTTATAATGTTAGTCTGCATCATTTTTATTCTGGATATAGTATATCCTCAAATTAGATAGGATTATCCATAAAATTATCTGGAGCATTGAACCCCAAATGATGCTCTCTGCCATTAAGTGATTTAATTAAAAAATAAAATGGAATCAATTGAACTCATTAAATCATTTTGAACCCCGGTGTTCTGGATCAAGAAATCTTTTGAACCCCTATTAAATTCTCCTCACTCTCCTTCTCAGGCTCCTCTTCCTTTGTTATACCCCTGATGCACTATGCTCACCACATTCTGTCTCGTTGTTCCATAGCTAATCACTGAGCGTGCATTTCCTCAGTATATTACTAAAGTCCCTTCCAAATCTACCCGTTAAAGTATCTCTCCTTTGCTTAAATACCTTTACAGCCTCCTCTCTGCCTTAAGAAAAAAATATTGATGTCTTGGCAAGAAAGCAAGGCCTTTAATGATCTGGGCCCTGATTAATTTGCTAACCTCATCTGCTACATTTGATATTTGCCCATTGTTCCAGCCTCTCTACACAAGTGACATTTCTTTGAATTTATCACACCTTATGAGTTAGTTCCTTTATATAATTTGTTCCCTTTGCTTAAAACCTATCTCCTTGCTTTAAAACTTTAGGAACCCCATCACCTTTCCTTATTCCAGGATGAATTTAAAACATCTCTTACTTTTGCCAATAACAATTTTTTTAAAGACAAATGAGAAAAAAAGTTACTTTTTCAAGCTCTTTGTTACTACCCAAAATAACAAATCTTTTATACTATAAAGTCTATTATTGTTAAGCAGTGACATGATTTATTATAAAATGATACCTAAGTATAATTCATTAAAATAACTCCCCCAAAAACCGTTAGCTGAAATTGCTTCTGTCTCCCTGAAATAGATATGAATATTTTTTCCTAGAACTGCATAAACTTGGGTCCAATTAAATGAAAAGATTACCAGGGGACTGATAAGCACATAAAAGGTTCTCAATAAAAGTTTAGTGAATGAGTTTTCTCTGCAATTATGACAAACTGCATTTCAAGGCATTATGCTAATTTTTGCAGGTACTAAGTGTGAAAATACGTTAGATATCAATGCTATGCATGCATTTGGCAAAACAGTAAAAGAAGTCAACTATAAAACAGTATTTTAAGTAGGGATAGAAAAGTTTCTGAAAACTTTTGTGAGAGAATAAGAAAACAGCCATTTAAAGCTGTGTAAGTAGACTTCAAAAGCTAGAATGGAAAAACAAAATTCCTAAAGAAATTCCTGAGAAAATACATGAAATTAGGCAGCAACATAAAGTTTAGACTGTAGGTTAGGGCAACTTTGTTTAGATTTTGGCGATAACTTGTTGAAAATACTAAAAATCTAGAATAGTTATTTTACTTTTACATTTTTAAAGCCAATTAGAGGCTACTATCACTAATCCTCTTAGCTGCACAGACCTCAGTGTGACAATTTTCTTGTAACGGTGGATACTAATAATCTTATACTCTCCCCCATTCACAAACCCCACAGTTCAGTCTATGAAATCATCAACAGCTTAACAGTGTGATGGCATATTTACTCTTATAATTTTGTTATATATACTATTAGAGTATTCAATAATTAACTAAAAAGACAGCAGAATTCATTGGAATTCATAAGGTTAAAAAAGGCTAATTTATACTTCCAAATTGAGGAATAATGACCTCCTAAGTATCTTTCTCAATCATTCATTAAACACATCAAACAACTAACTTGGCCTATATAGAACTGTTCTCTAAACTGTTAGAGACATAAAGATATATAACTCTTAGTTTCTATCCTTAATGAGCATATAGTTTGTTTAATTAGTACAAAACATTATATTTGTGCTTAGAAAATGTATTTTATTAATCACATTGTACAATGTTCTTAAAAGAAATTTTAACAGCCACAACTTACAAAAATCCATATATGTTTCATTAAAGTTCCTAAAATGATGGATACTTTCTGCTTATATGATGCTTTGCAATATATTAAGCACTTGCATATTTGATACACCATCTAACCTCAAAACTCTGTCAGGTTGTTAGAGTAGATGACATTTTTCTTATTTTACAAATGAGGACACTGATCACTAAATAGGTTGCTCAAACTTCGCACTTGTTCAAAGACATGCAACTGGTAAGTGATGAAGCTGGGACTCTAAAAGTAGGATTTCTAATGTCGGGTTCAGTCTTCTTTTCAATATGATCTGTTATGTCTGTCTTAAACAGATGCTTTTAATTAATTGTGATGTCAGAATTTCAATGCTGGTGTCTTTTTCATGTGTGAGCGTTCAAGGAAATGAGGTGCTTTCTAGCAGGGAAATGAGGGATTCCCTAGTAATTATATCTTAGGGAAAAATTTAATTATTCAGAGTCAATTATAAAATGTATTTTACTTCAGTTTTTCCTCTAAATAAAATTTTCAAGAGCAGGCTTATCAATGAAAAGGATCAATTTAAGTTTCGAATGTCAGGATTTTAGAATATATTGCTAAGGCATTAGAGGTCTCCTAAGTCACACTCTGTTTAATGAACTGACCTTTGAGTCTCACCCTTTCCAGAAAGAGACCATTTCCCCACCTTGGGACTGTAGCAATCTTTTTGATTTTATTGAAAAGTGACATGGAGAGGTTGAGCAATCAATTTGTTGCAAAATCGGATTATCCAGAAGGAAAGAAATGAAAATAGGTTGGGAAGATCTTTCATGTTATAGTACTGCAGATGCTGACTAAAAATATCATGCACCTTTCACCCTTCCATATCTAATTCTAAAGCATCTTTTAAAAAGCCAATAACTAAAAACTGTTTAGGCAAGATGTTGGGTTGAGGGACAAAAGTTGAAGAAAGTATAATCACATTTCTTACCAGGTCAAAGCTTCTGCTTTGTTTATAGAAGAGCTTACATACAGTGAATAATGGAAATTGTAAAACCTTCTTATTCCTGCTATTTTTTTCTCTAAGATGAAAAAAACTTTTAATTTCTGAATACCAGAATCCACAGTTAATTGAACACATATATTTTCATTTCATCCAAATACCATTTACACCACACAAAGTAAACATTACTTTGCTCTGGCATTTTGGGTTTTTGTTGTTGTTATTTTAAGTCCAGAATATTGTCTAAGTTGCCCACAAGACCAAACTGAAATGTTTTTAAAACAAAAAAGCTAACTGTAGAAAATAGTTAGGTATTTACTTCTTTTCCCTCTTTTTCAGAGGCTTAACAACAGTAAGGTGTCTTAATAGTTTTGTTAACTTTTTGAGGCCATTCAAGTAATCCTCAGTTGGCTTCCAACTGATGTTTCACAATAATTAGGTTAAATGCCACTGTAGTAATCTGAAATGATGCCAACTTTCCCAGAGTCAAGTGATTTTTTAAAAAATACTTCTTTTGTGCACATGGTGTTCTAATTTCCACTATGATCTGACCTTATAGGTTTTCTTCTTTGATTTTTTTGTCATTTATTTTGTCTAAAAAATGAAATGCTGAATATCTAAGGTGACATGGCCCTAAATTCTTGGCAATATTAATACTACATTAAAATATGGTATTCCCATCTAGAGGTGGCATCTATATCTGTTCTTAAATCTCAGCTTCATGACTGTTTCACCTATCTAATACAGAAACAACACGGTGCTCTTTTCTGGCAGCTTCCAATTTTTGTCTTTTTAGATGGTTGCTCTTGGAACACAGCAATGTGCTTTAAGATGTCAAGCCTCCTCTGCTGATGCTGTATGGAGAACAGACAAGCTTTCCCATGAAGCCCTAACCAAACTGCAGAACTGTGAATAAAATCAATAATTGTTATGAAAAGGCACTAAGCTTTGCAGAGGTTATTTATGTGGCAATGGAGCATCAGACAGATACCATAATATTGGCTTTGTAAGAGTTAGCATCATTGAATAGTATCTATGACAATAACCAAAATAGAGAATGGTTATTAAACTTAAAAGTTAACACTCAAAGGCAGGGCTATTCATACAAGTTACATAGGGTCTGTATAAACTGCAAAGGCAGTTTTGCATTCCAGTTCTACCATTCCTTTTCCCTTTCTAAGGATCCTAACTTCACGGGCCTAACTGTAAAGAATGTTAGGATCTCAGCAGCAAGGGATGGTGGAAAGAAAAAGACTCTGGGAATGAACCCAGCTACAGGCATGGATAGGGGTGAGAACAGTGATCCAAATTAGTATTCAAAAAGGACTCAATCTGGGAAAGTACTGATATCCGTATAGGTCTAATTTGATGGGTGGTACCTAGCAGTGGTAGTATTTATTTTTTTTATTTTTATTTTTATTTATTTTTTTTGAGACAGAGTCTCACTCTGTCACCCAGGCTGGAGTGTAACGGCATGATCTCAGCTCACTGCAACCTCCGCCTCCAGGGTTCAAGCAACTGTCCTGCCTCAGCCTCCCGAGTAGCTGGGATTACAGGTGAACGCCATCACGCCTGGCTAATTTTTATATTTTTAGTAGAGACGAGGTTTCACCATGTTGGCCACGCTGGTCTCGAACTCCTGACCTCAGGTGATCCAACAGCCTCGGCCTCCCAAAGTGCTAGGATTATAGGTGTGAGCCACCACGCCTGGCCAGCAGTAGTGTTTAGCAGTGCTCCGGCCAGCAGGGTTTAGGAAAAGGGAAAGATACAAAGGGCTAGGCAGAGAAAGCTTGTACTATAGGAGACATGTGGGTGACCATATCTTATCCTAAGTAACAATGGATGTCAGATCTAAAATAGCAAGACTATACTCAAACTATACCAGTTGGGAGATCTGAGTCTACTGAAATAGGTATACTGGTTTAGGGCCTAGGTAGGGCAGGGGAAGGCATTTTTTCCGAAACTGAAATTTTGAATCTCCCTCTTTTTCTCTGGTTCTTTCATTACCACCTCAACAGACTAGTTTATTAATTTAGCAATTTTTTTTAAAGCACGTATTATATGCCTAGCCCTGATCAAGGTGCTGGAAACAATGGAGACAAGGGTGATGTTTACATTCCAGTGATGGGAATTTTATAATAAAAATTAAGTGATTATATGGAGAAAATTAAAATAGAATAATATGGTTGAAATTGACTAGGTGAATATTTTATATTAGGTAATCTTCAAGCCATCATTGAGCAGATAACTGAATTGAAATTTGAATAAAAAGAAGAAGCCAGCTATGGGAAACAAGAGAAAAAGCACTCCATATAAACGGAACTGCTGATGCAAAAGTCTTTAGGTAGAAAAGAGCTAGGGATGTTTGAGGGAGATTGTTACAATTGTGTATATTTAGATTCATGAATGTTGGTTGAGTGTCTGAAATGCTTGGGACCAGAAGTATTTTGGGTTTCAGAAATTTTTTTTCTGGATTTTGGAAAATTTGCAACTACATAATGAGATATCTTGGGGATGGGTCTCAAGTGTAAACACATAATTTATTTATGTTTCACATATACCTTATATAAATAGCCTGAAGGTAATTTTATGCAACATTTTAAATTATTTTGTGCTCAAAACAAAGTTTGTGATAAGTACTTATGCGTGGAATTTTCCACTTGTTGCATCATGTCAGCATCAAAAAGTTCCAGGTTTTGGAGCATTTTAGATTTTGGATTTTTGGATTAGTGATGCTCAACCTGTATATATGAAGTCCACTGAATGGATATTCTTATTTGCTGGTATTAGCACTACTGAATGATTACGGTGTGCTAAGCATATTTTATTTATTATATCAATCCTTTTTCATAACAGCTCAATGAGGTTGGGTACTGTTACTGCATTATTAGATGAAAAATGTAAACAAAAATAATGAAGTAGCTTGCTTTGGTCACATAGTTACTCCATGATGGAGTCAGGATTTGAATCCTGCTGGTCTCACTTCAAGGTGTGTGCTCTTATCTACCACCCCAGAAAACATAAATCCTTTATTAGTAAAATATTTTGAATAGGACACAAATATACATAGTACTAACAATTTCTCTGTTAAATAGTAGTAAAGTTTACTGTCTTTTTAAGAAAAATAAATAAATATAACTTTTTTCTACTTTAGAATGCACTATGCTGCCTCCCCTCTGTATTTATTTCATCTGTTTTTCTGACACCAGAGAAATTTTCATCACTATTAAACATTGTCCTTTTGATAATATATTTGATTTCAATCTAAAATCAGCATGACAGACATGCTAAAGTATATTTTTCAAGGAAATGTCATGTGGTGGGAGTGCTGGAGTTAAAACATATGTATATAAATGGCTTGGATTTAGTAAAAAAATATATATATATTCAAGACTTACCTTAATGGTTATTGTATATCCAGAGTAGGTGCTTCTTTTGGCCACAACCTAATTCAGTAAATACAAATTCTCCTATGTCTTCACTGTTTAGACTTTTGAATGCAAAAGTAATGGACAATAGCTGATTTAAAACATAGTATACAGCCAGGTATGGTGGCTCACATCAGTAATGCTGGCACTTTGGAGGCAGAGGCAGGAAGATTGCTTGAGGCCAGGCGTTTGAGACCAGCCTGGTCAACATAGTGGGACCCTGTCTCTACATGAAAATAAAAATAAAAATAAAAAACTATAGTGCGTAAGCATGCACAAGCACGCATACGCAAAACCAACCGACCAAATAACCAAAGTAATCACAGCACTCCTGATGTTTACTTGCTAAAGGTATACTTTCTAGATTTAGATAACATTTAAAAAAATTTTCAGAAACTCAGAACCAAAGATTCTGGATTTGAAGTAAATTAACCACAGAAAAACTCAGGTGGGATGCGTAAACATTTATCATCAGAAAGATGTCTATTATCTCTCTCTCATCCTTTTATGGTTTGAAACATCATACTGATACCCAAATCTATATATAGTTCAGTTCACAATGCTCTCTAGAACTGTAGATCAGATTTTCCAATTGCATTCTTAATAAATGCCTGTGCCGTCCAGAGACTTCAAGCCAAACATGTCCAAAAACTGAACTCTTTTACCATGAAACTTTCCTTCCTGATATTCTATTTGTTAATAATATCATCATCCACTCATCATCCTCCAACCAAAGCCACATCTTCAGTTCACAATTATTTGTCACTTGTAATAGTCTTCTAATTAAACACTCAGCCCTAAAGTCTCACCTTTTCATGCCCATTCCTTCTAAAATACAAATGTGTTCATGCTACTTCCCTTCTTAAAAGTCTTCATTGGTTCCCCTACTGCTGACAGGACAGATTTTTAACATTGAGACTTCATCATCTGGTTGAGCTCACTTCCTGCCACTCCTTTACTCCCATAATCTCATCATTCTCTGGTCAGATGAAACTACCAGTTATTCTTCAAACACACCATGTTGTATCATCTTTCTGAGGTTTTAAACATGCAGTTTACTTTCACACTTGTGGAACAGTAGTCTCTCAAGATATTAAGAGGAAAGAGATATAAAAAGATATTTAGAGAGAAATATAGTGAGTTCTACCATCAGGTAACTTTAGAAAATTAATACATTTTCTATTTTTTTGGAGAATCACAATGCCCACCAGCACAGTAAAAATGCTAAGGAGTCTTGCAGTATAGAAACTGGTTAATCCAGAATAACACAGTATTTCCCCAGATTACTTGACAACTGAATGTTTTTACTATCTAATTATCTTTAGGGACTATTTTAGGAATCTACTTCAGGAAATATTGCTTTATTTACCTCTTTGCCTAAAAATGCCTACTTGCTCTTTAAAATCCAGTTCCAGTGACAGCAGTGAGTCAACAAAGACACAGATCAGCTTCTTTAGATTATAGACCCTTCCACCTCAGGACAACTGTGTTTCCCAGGGACCTCCAGAAATTACTTAAAATGCAAAATTCAGTTATATGCTACTTCGGCTCCTGTCACTGAGAAGGTAATATTAACATAAAGGAATAAAAGGCACCAAAATAATTTTTATTCCTTGAAATTGAGAGCTATAAAAACAATGTTTAAAAGTTCAAATATATTAGTTATTATAACATTTCTTCTTGAAAATTAACATAGGAAAACAACATGACATACACAATGTAAACTTTAAAAATATCCTGAGAACATAAAGTCATAAGTAGTGTTCACCGTTAAAATCAATCATTTAATTTTATACCGAAATAGCTAATTGTGTATGAGAACTCTTGAAGATAATGCTTAAAATTTAACATTTCTGGATACCCAATAAAAAAACAGACTATAAACACCTTATTATCTTCTCTGAAATCCATCCCCTGATGTTAGAGACACAGACATGGTAGCATGAGGGCATTTATAAGTAACATTCGTGTATCTGCATACCCACAGAACAAGCAAGATAATTTCCTCACTCATTCAAACAAACCAAGAACTGCTAAAATCAGACTTGAGGTCTTATATATTTCTTCCTATTATTTAAATCCCACATATATAAGATACACAGAGAAACCAAATAAATAGAAGAAAAAAATATCAGGGAGATGTTGGTGAGTCAAAATTTTGCATTAGTTTAATCTTATAAACATGTGGCTAGTTTTACTTTTAATTCAATAATGAGAAGTTAGAACTTTCTCCCTTCATTAGTCAATATAAGACAGGTAGACTTCCTAGAGAATTATGTGGGGCAGTAAAATAAATACTTTGTATTGATGGCCTTTAAAATTCATAAATGAATGATTTAATAAAAGACTGTGCTATTATTTATAACAAAAATAAACTAGGTTAGCATCTAAGAAATTTGTTACCTTTTAAGGAATCATATCCAAATACTTAGAAAAACATACTGGGATTAGTAGTAGAAGCAGCAACACTATAAATAACCCATTAATTTATACAACCTAGAAAAACACAGTTTCTAACTGAAGTACACTTTGAGACAATGTAAACAATGTCTTAGGAGGAAAAAAGACTAGATATAAAATTAAGACTTACATTGAAAGTGGAAAAAAAAAACCTGTCTTCACTTGTCATCATTAATAGAATACTAAGAAGAATTTCAACAGTTAATTCAACAAATATTTATTAGGTGCTTAAGATGTGCTAGGCACTGTTTTAAGGGTTGGGTATATCGCAGTCCTTGCTGCCATGGAATACACATTCCAGTGCAGGTAGATAGGTGATACACACAAAACAAATAAATATACTATATTAGGAGTTAAAAAGAAAAATTAGAAAGGGGAGAAAGAGCAAGGAAGAGTAAACTTATCACAGATAGGCTGACCTGAAAGGGCCTAATAAGGTGACATTGAGATCTGAATAAAGTGAGAGAGTAAGGTATATGGATTATCTAGGGGAAGAGTTTTCCAAACAAAGAGAATAACAAGTATACAGTAGTCTCCCCTTATCCTTGGGATGCATTCTAAGACCTTCAGTGAATGACTGAAACCTTAGATAGTATTGAACCCAATTGCCATCAATCAGACCACATTTCTGCTCATGTCTTCTACCCATGAATTTAAGGACTTTTCCATCTTAACCAAACACTTACCAGACACTGAAGTGGCCATAATTTTTGCGGCTTGAGATACGGCAGCAAAACTAGAATGGATTCTTTTCCCTTCTTCATAATTTCATGGATAGATGTGTTCTTACCACAGATCTTAGCAATCTCAGCATATGAGTTTTTTCTGTCCTTATTAAGTCAATAACTTTTACTTTTTCACTTAATGCTTGCACTTTATAGCTTCTCTTCAGCATATCCAAACTGTCAGCATCATTACTTTTGTGCTTTGGAGCCATTATTAAGTAAAATTTGGACTCAAGCACTGCAATATTGCAACCGTCGATCTGATCATCAAGATAGCTACTAAGTGACCATCAGGCTAGTAGTGTACACAGGGTGGATTTGCTGGGCAAAGGAATGATTCATGTTCCAGGCAGAACGCAGTGGGATTGTGCCAGATTTCATCATGCTACTTAGAATGATGTGCAATTTAAAAGTTATAAATTGTTTATTTCTGGAATTTTTCATTTAATATTTTTGGGCCACAGTTGACTGCGGGTAACTAAACCACAAAAAGCGAAACTGCAAATAAGGGAGGACTGCTGCAGTTAGTGAATTCCAGACCGCAGAAGAGAAGATCAAAGAAGTAGCCAGGGGCTACAGTACTCAAGGCTTTTTAATCTATGTGGAAACTTTGGATTTTATTTTGAATTAGATGGATTCGGGGACATTATTTGACTTAAATAGGAAGTCTAACTAGGTCACTACTGAAATAGTCAAGGCTAGATATGATAGTTGCTTAGATTAAGATACAGCAGTGGAAGTAGCGAGAAGTAATTTGGCTTGACACATTTCAGAAACATAGCTGACAGAATTTGCTGATGGACTGATGTAGAGGGTAAAATAAAGAGACAGGGATAACTCTAGAGTTTCGAGCCTGAGCAATTAGAAAGAATCAAACTGCCATATATTGTTTTGCAGTGGAGGTATAAGAACTAAGCCCTGAGTTTTTCAATGTTTAGAGATTTGGAAGCTGAAGAACTGAAAAGGAGACTGATAAGGGGTTATTCTATTGGTTTCTCAGAGGCAAACCAAGGGGTATTTCAAGAGAAAAATGATCAACTTTGTCAAATGCAGCTGATACACCAAATAAGATAAGGACTGAGACTAGTCTATTATATTTAGTAAATAAAAGTCATTAGTAACCTTGACAACAGCAGTTTTGTTAGAATGATGGGACAGAGGTCTGATTATCATAGGATCAAGAGAGAAGAAGGAAAACTGATACATGTACAAGGCATAATAGAAATACAAAAATCACCATTTAATAATGACCGTTGTAATAACTGATTTGCATAGAAATCATCAACGGATGCTAAAACCATTGAGGAAAACTTACTGGAGAACACGATGGTTTCAAAGTAGCTCCTCAGAGACTATTATTACAAAGGGAAACCAGTATTCTGAAGAAATCTGACAGACACCATATCAACCAAGTGATCAAACCTAATATCACAAACAATGTGTCAAACTGATATCATGTGCTCCCTGCTGTGGTATACTCAAGGCATACACCATTAGCTCTATAGTATGCTGGCCAAAATGTTTAAGTCATTCTGTTGTAGTCTTGTCAATAGTTTAATTTTCATCTAATAGAGGAAATAGATAAATCCAAATTAAGAACATTCTGTAAAATACCTGGAATAGATTCTTTTTCAAAATGTTAAAGTTAAGAAAGACAAAACAAATTTTATAGGACAAGATCCTATATTAAAGGATACTTAAGATATTATGACAATTAAAAAATGCCTATCTTTGATTTGTTATTGCATATTCAAAGAGAGAGTGAGAGCACTATTGAACAATTGGGAGAATTTCAATACGGGCAGTGTATTCCATAACATTATTATATTGATGTCAAATTTCCTGTAGGTGATAATTGGCTTGTGATTATATAAGAGAATGCCCTTTTTCTTAAGAGACATACATGGAAGTATTTTGGGGTGAAATGTTATGATGTCTGCAAGGAACTCTCAAATGGTTGAAGAAAAATGTATATGTCAGATAAAGAGAGAACGTAAGACAAAATAGTAAAAACTGGTGATTCTATATGAAGGCTACATGGGTATTCATTGTACTACTTTTACAACTTTAAAAAATGGGTAATTTTAAACAAAAGACTGGAAGAAGAGAGTGGAGGAAGAGAAGATGAAGTCATGAATATCTAAGGTGTTTTGTCAAAGGGGAGCACATAAATGGCATGGTCGGGGTAGGGCTAAGTGAGGTAAGGGAGGATTTTAAATAGTGAAAGGTACCTTAGAATTTTTGCTATCTGATTGGCATAACTGATAAGAAAAACTGTTGAGGACACAAGGGGATGAAATACAGTGCACAGTGAGACATGGGCTTAAATGGGAATAAGATCGAAGGGCCTGTAGTGTATGGACATAGAAACAGATACATTCGTGTGTTTACTGATAAAATATGTAGAGCTCTTTTTAATTTTTCTATTTTCTCTTTGAATTAAGAGAGAAAGGGAGGAAGTACTGAACATTTGAAGAGAGGAAGAGATGATATGAAATACTTATATACACTAAGTTGACTTGGAAAATCTATATACGGATGGTACCCACTTCCTTAAACAAAGTTCTATGTAATTATAAAGATGAAAGAAATCCTAAAACTTACCAAGTCTAATCCAGTTATTTTATAGGTAAAAACATAGAGACTTGGATATTCTTTTTAATTGATAGGTTCAGAGTAGGGAAACAGATAATGTGGAGAAAATAAGCGTGGTTTAATGGCCAAATATAAAAACAGTGCCAATAATATAAACCATTTATTGGAATCCTCCTACATGGCAGTACTATGCTAAGAACTTTGTATACCTTATCTCCTGTACTGAAAACTAACTGTAGAAAACTATATAAAGGTCTGTATTTGTCCTGCATTTTCCATATGAATAAAAGATGTCAAAAAGTTTAGATACTCTCTCCACAGTCAGATACCTATTTTCATTTGTACTGGAAATATCTAAGTTAGTCTTATTTTGAGGGATTCTCAATGAGACTGCAAACTCTTATATTTACTCAACTCTATACCAACTGTTATAAGTCCTTGTACCTAGTAGATTTTCAGATGTGTTTATTGAATCAAACACTTCAGTAAACTTGACGCCTATTAAGGACACAGTGTTGATCATCAGACACTAAGGAAAAAGGAGATGAATGAGGAATGGACACAGGCAGAAACTGAAGTAGTAAATATAATGCAAAATCAACCTAAGTTTTTTCACCGATTAAATATACAGATGTAGCAAACTGGATTCAATGCTGATTGACATTCTAAATTTCTAACATGTAATAGGAAAATTTCTTAAAAAAAAATGTTTCGTACATGTATCAACAATAATGGCTTACATAGGGGGAGGGAAAGAAGAAGGGGCAGAAGAATGGAGCCTAAATTACTGGTAATTTATAAATTCTCATATAACAAGGGGAGCTTAAAAGGTAAAACTTTCATTGCCTCACTTTAGTGCAATGCCAGTTTTTTAATCCCTTCCTGACCCATTTTTATTCAGCACTGAAAAGGGTACATTGTTTGATTTGGGTATTAGCTTTTAAGGAGATTAGTTTCCAGGAAAAGTAAAGCATTTTGCATAAAAGAGCGATCCTGATACAAGGCATCAGAGCATACTGTGTTCCCAAACCACCTGTTAAAAAACAATAAAAACCAAACAGAATCTTACATTCTATTCCCTCCCAAAATGACAGATGAAATTAAAAATAATTGTGTATTAAAAAATTCTCAATGAAAAATACACTAGAAAACCTTTCAAAATAGACGTGCCTTCTAGAATTTTAATAAAAGGGAAGCTGAATCCTTTTATTCATAAACAAGAAATGAAAAGTAATAGATTTTTTTCTTATTCATGGATGTCAATCTGCATTAGATTATTAATTATGGGTTATAATGCAATTAAAATAAAAACACAGTGGAGAAATACATAAAGCTTCTAAATCTTCATGTAATTTTTCTTAGAGATTTCTGGCTTGATCTTAACCCTTCAGAAAAATTAGTCCATATATTCCATATGGGTTTCAGATTAGTTTTTTCTTAGCCCTATCAGTTTTAACACCCTTTTACAATAAATATTTTATAATATCCCTTTTAATTATTGAATTTAGCTTATTGACCTATGTAATCTAAATAAAAATAAATATAATAGCTATAATATGAAGGAGAAATAAAATCAGTATTTTACTATGCAGCCATAAAAAAGGAACGAGACCATGTCCTTTGCAGGGACAGGGATGGAATTGCAAGCCATCATCATCAGAAACTAACACAGGAACAGAAAACCAAACACTGCATGTTCTCACTTATAAGTGGGAGCTGAACGATGACAGCACATGGACACATGGCAGGGGAGCAACACACACAGGGGGCCTGTTGGAGGGGAGGGTGGAGAGCATCAAGAAGAACAGCTAATGGATGCTCGGTTTAACTCCTAGGTGATGGGATGATCTGTGCCACAAACCAACATGGCACATGTTCACCTATGTAGCAAACCTGCATATACTGCACATGTACCCTTGAACTTAAAATAAAGGTTGAAGAAAAAAAGAATCAGTATTTTAGAGTAGAATAAGTATTGCAATGTGTAGATGCTCAGTCATGATTACTAGAGGACAAAAAAATGTCCTCCATGAATTTCTACAACACCCTCAGGTATTTAACAGAAATTTCTACAATACTCTCAGGTAATTAATATTAAATAATCATGACATATAAATCCTCTGAATTAGGTGATGCTCTCTCTAAAATTTAACACAATGTTTTGTTACTGAAATTTACTCTTCATTAACCCAAAGCACCAGAATTTTTAGAAGACATACTATAATTTAGGGGATTTTTCTATTTTGAATAATTCCCTTTCATAAAAGCCAGCTAATAAATACTATTATCCAATACTCTATTTAATAGAAAAGTTTCTTTGTTTAAATAAACGAATATTATTTTAAAAGCGAGCTTCCTGGTATAGCCAACTGTTTATGTTTTACATTGTAATAATAACAATAATGAATCACCGATCTGATATTTTTGGAAAATTTCTGATAACTAAATACTACCAAATAACTAAAATATACTCTTAAGAACCATTTTTTTTGTTCATAAATAGAAATACATTTTAAACTACATGGGTTATAAATAATAATGGTGATGGTAAAAACTACTTAAGTATCCATTATCCAGCTTTACAAAAACAAAAAATTAGTAGTATTTTTGAAGTCCTATGTACATGTCCCTAACCAACTGTATCTCCCTCACCTTTCCCAGCCCTGAAATAACCACTATACTGAATTTTGTGTTTACCATTCTAATGGTTTTCTTTTGAGTTTTACCACATAGATATGTATTTCTAATAATATATCATTCAGATTTGAAGTTTCCTAAACTTCATATAAATGGAATTATATGTATAATTCTTGCACTTTTCATACAACATTATGTTTCCAAGTTGCATCCATGTTGACACATGGAGTTGCGTTTTATTTTCACTACTCTTAGTATTCCATTTTAGAGCTATAATATAATTTGTCCATTCTCCTGTGGATAGTCATTTGGGATATTTCAATTTTTTCTGCTATTACAAATAACCCAAAACATTTTTTACAACTTTGAAATTTCCAGTCAGTTACATGTTTCTTAGCCTTCTTTAAAAAACTTGAACATAATTTCATCTTTTCTTAATGACTGTGTCATACTTATGAGTATCAATTATAAATAATATAGCATTATAATAATGCCCTCAGGTTATAGAGATATACATTCTAATTTTTATGAGAATCAGTAAATTTAGTCTGCTTTTTATATTTTTTCTATCTCCTCTCTCACTCTTAAGCTATTGGCAAGAACTTCTTGATGCTATCAATGTTTATTTTAACATTCTCTACATTCAATATTTCCCCTGTAGAACTGGAGGGCAGCCATTTGAGAATAGTACCAAAAAGAAGGAAAAATAAATTATGACTGGAAAACCAAATGAGAGCTTTTCTCGGGGAAATGCATGTTGCCATACGAGATAAAAAATATTGTAGAAGGAACAAAGATTTTGGTATTTCATATTTGGCCCATTCATTAGCTATCTGACCTTGTCAAATACTTCTGAGTATTTGCCTTTCGTCTGTAAAATGTAAATAACAATAGTATTTGTAGGACTATTGTGAGAAATAAATAGTACTGCAGCAGAGTCCCAGCAAACCACTGGCCTTCAGTAAATGTAAGTTGCTTATCCTTCACATCTACTCACCTCACACTAGAGTGTGGTGTTTGCCCAACTACTTCAAGAGATCAGAGACCTCTTGGCTTACTCCTTATTCCAGATACATTCTACATGATCCCAGATATATGACAATCTTTATAGCAATGTGGTGTTATTATAGCATTACAAACATAGCAAACGCCTTATTATAAATGTTAAGAAGCAGATTGCTATTGCAGAAAAACTGGATTATGGCTTAAGAGGACCTCCTGAATGCAAAGAAGAGGACAGAGAGAAAAAAGAAGTTAAAGGGAAGAGAAATATGAGGAGTATGGTGACCAGATGATGAAATGTAAACTTATGGATAACCATAAGTGTTCCTGAAGAGAAGACCAGAAATATATGGAAGGAAAATTTTATTCAAAACGTAAATTGTCTTGAAGGAAGGAAATATTAATAGATAGAAAATAGTTATAAATTATATTTCAAAGAACTCACCTGGTATGGTAAAAATAACCAAAAGATTCTACTGCCTTTAAGTATCCTAAGAAAAAAAATGAATAAACAGGCAGAGGTTTTGATCAGACAGAACACTTTAAGTATTAAGGCATGAAGGAAGGATAACAGGTTATACACAAGTATAGAAAACAGGTTGGCCTCAGATCACTCTACAGTATTATATGCCACATAATGGAGCAACATTTGAAGAGACAATTGTGGCTTAAGAATACTTTACACAGCTGCATTTACATATGAAGGCAGTAGAACCATATTCAACTATTTAGAGAGATACCTTCTCTGACAAAACAAGCAAACTAAACAAACAATATCATGATGTGCCAAGCTTTAGTCTAAATAGTTTTTATGTACTGTACTATCCCATTTCATCCTCATAAACATTATCCTCATTTTACAATAAGAATAAATTATATCCTTCATTATATTCATTTTACAATTAGGGATATCCTTCATTATCTATATTTGACAACAAAGTTAAGAGTGTGCTTACAAATGTTAATAAATTTGCCCAAGTCACATAGCTAGTAAATAGAAAAGTAGAAGTCTAACCAGGTCTGTCCGGACTCATAGGTTTGGCTTCATAAGCACCCACTGAATGGCTCTTGGAAAAGAAAATTTTTAAAAGAGAAGTTATAAAATGACGCTAATTATCACATAATTTTTCTAAATCTGTCATCAAAAGTTTGGCTTTAATTTTATTTACTTTAAATTTTTGTACCCAACATAATTACCCACTTTTCTTTTCACTAAAAAAATCAGAGAACACTGCATGCTCATTACAGCAGAAGAATGAATCAAACAATATATTGATGAACTTTATACAGAAGACATGTTACCCATAATAGATACTTATTTACTTAATTTGATTTCATCAAATTAAATCAGAATTTTAACATGTCATTTTAAGTCATTTTATTACTTTAAAAAAACTTGTAAGAAGAAAACTACCCTTTATTCTTTAACACTACCACCCTAATAAAATTCATTTAACAAGGTCTTCACTCATTCCGTCTTGATCTCTCCAAGGCCTAGAGTAGAATGGATGAGATACAGTCAATTCTCATTATTTGCAGATTCTATATTTGTGCATTTGCCTACTTGCTAGAATTTATTTGTAACTCAAAAATCCATTTTTGAGTTGCATTTGTAGTCATTTGTGAATATGCACAGAGCAGTGAAATATTTGAGCCACCTGATTACATGTTCCTAGCTGAGGTTGCACTTGATTTTAGCCAAAAGGTCGAGAAGCAGTCCTAGCTGAGGTGGAACAAGATGACTATCTTTCTTGTTTCAGCTCTCATATTATAAACAAGTATCCTTCTCATGGTCTATTTGGTTGTACATTTTTCAAATTTTTGTGCCTTTTTTGGGTGATTTTGCTATTAAAATGGCTGCCAGTGCTGAAATGCTGTTTAGTGTTCCTAAGTACAAGAAGGCTGTGATGCGCCTTATAGAGAAAATTTATGTTAGATAAGGTTTGTTCGGGCATGCATTATGGTGCTGATGGCTGTGAACCCAGTGTAAATGAATCAACTATATATATTAAATGTCTTTAAATAGGAACACATATAAAATATGGCTATGTATTGATCAGCTGATCAAAATGGGACCAGAGGCTTACGAGAACCTAACCCTGTATTTCCCCAGGAGCAGTGGTTCAGTATTTGCCAACTCAGTGTTTGTAGTGACTTCATAAGACATAACTACTACAAATAATGAGAATTTACCATATTATTGGGCAACTATTATGCATCAATAGCAATTGACATCAATTTTGAATATTCTCTTCCTTGCTTTGCCTATGTGTGGGATAATTTCAAATATTTTTGCATTTTGTGTCATACACATTTATAAAATCCATCATTCTGCTTTATAGGCTTAAACATATTTTTCACTTTTTCTTCATGTTCAGACTTGGGAAAAATTTCAAACCCAAGATTCTTAAAGGTTAGAAAGCTCCCCCAAAATCAGTGACATCAGGCAAAACTGCCTAAATGGTATTGATATGGTTTGGCTGTGTCCCCACCCAAATCTCATCTAGACTTAAAACTCCCACAATTCCCACGTGTCCTGGGAGGAACCTGGTGGGAGGTGACTGAATTATGGGGGTGGGTCTTTCCTGTGCTGTTCTTGTGATAGTGAGTAAATCTCATGGGATCTGGTTGTTTTAAAAATGAGAGTTTCCTTGCACAAGCTCTCTTCTTGCCTGTCGCCATCCACATGATGTGACTTGCTCCTCCTTGCCTTCCACCATAATTGTGAGGCCTCCCCAGCCATGTATAACTGCAAGTCCATTAAACCTCTTTTCCTTGTAAATTGCCCAGTCTCGGGTATGTCTTTATCAGCAGTGTGAAAATGGACTAATACAGGTATTTGTAAATTTTTATATAAGCACAATAAAAGGATTTCATAATCTTCCATGAAAGCCATGTCAATGAAGAATTTTCACCCTCCTCTTACCCTCCATCCTTAAGTAGGCCCTGGTGTCTACTGTTCCCTTCTTTGTGTCCATGTGTACTCAATGTTTAGCTCCCACTTATAAGTAAGAACAAGCAGATATACCTCTTTCTTATTGTGCTTCAGAAATACTGTGTTTTTTACAAAATGAAGATTTTTTTTTTTTTTGCAACCCTGTGTTAAGTCTATCAGTGCTATTCTCCCAACAGCATGTGTTCACTTTATGTTTCTGTGTCACATTTTGGTAATTCTCATAATACACCAAACTTTTTCATTATTATATCTGTTATGGAGATCTGTGATAAGTGATCTTTGTTGTAACTATTGAAATTATTTTGGGGAGCCACAAACCATGCCCACTTAAGACAACAAACTTAATCAATAAATGTTGTATGTGTTCTCACTGCTCCAACAACCAGCTGTTCTCCTGTCTCTCTCCCTCTCCTTGGGCCTCCCTATTTCCTAAGACACAAAAATACTGAAATTAGGCCAACTAATAGCCCTACAATGACCCTAAGTGTTCAATGAAGAGTCACATGTCTCTCACTTTAAATCAAAGGCTAGAACTATTAAGGTTAGTGAGGAAGGCATGTTGAAGGCTGAGATAGACCTCTTGCACGAACTAGCCAAGATATGAATGCAAAGATGTTCTTGAAGGAAATCAAAAATGCTCCGTTAGTGAATACATGAATGATAAGAAAGCAAAATGCCTCATTACTGATATCGGGAAAGTGTTTGTGGTCTGAATAGATCAAACCAGACAAAACATTCTCTTATACAAAAGCCTAATCCAGAGCAAAGCCCTAACTCTCTTCAATTCTATAAATGCTGACAGAGGTGAGGAAGCTACACAAGAAAAATTGGAGCCTAGCAGAGATTGGTTTATCAGGTTTAATAAAGGAGATATCTCCATGACATAAAAGTGCAAGATGAAACAGCAAGTGCTGAAGTAGAAGATGCAGCAAGTTATCCAGAAGATCTAGATAATTGATAAGGTGGCCACACTAAAGTACAGATTTTTCAATGTAGATAAACTAGCCCTCTATCAGAAGAAGATGTCATCTAGGACTTTCATATCTAGAAAAGGAAGTCAATGCCTAGCTTCAAAGGACAGGCTGACCACTCTTGTTAGGGACTCATACAGCTGGAGACTTTATGTTGAAGCCAGTGCTCATTTACCAAATTTTGAAAATCCTAGGGCTCTTATAAATGCTGATAAATTTATTCTGCCTGTATTCTAGAAATAGAATAACAAATTCTGGGTGATTGCACACCTGCTTAGAGCATGGTTTAATAAATATTTCAAGACCATTGTTGAGACTTACTGCTCAAAAAAAGATTCTCTTTAAAATATCATGACTCATTGACAATGCATTTGGTCACTCAAGAGCTCTGATGGAGATCTAGAAGGAAATTAATGTTGTTTTTATGTCTGCTAACACAACATCCATTCTGCAGCTCATGGTTCAAGGAGTAATTTTGACTTTCAGGTCTTATTACTTAAGAACTTCATTTCATTAACACTATAGCGGCTATTGGTAGTAACATCTCTGAAAGATCTTGGCAAAGTAATTTGAAAACCTTCTGGAAAGGATTTGCCAATCTAGATACCATTCAGAACATTCATAATTCACAGGAGGAGGTCACAATAGCAATATGAACAGGAGTGTTGAAGAAGTTAATTCTAACCATCATGGATGACATTTTGAGGGGTTTAAGACTTCAGAAGAGGAAGCAACTGTGGATATAATGGAAATAGCAAGAGAACTAGGATTAGAAGTAGATCCTGAAGATGGGACTGAATTGCTGCAATCTCATGATAAATCTGTACAGATGAGGAGTGGCTTCCTATGGATGAGCAAAAAAAGTGGTTTCTTGAGATGGAATCTACTCCTGATTAAGATGCTGTGAAAATATTGTTGAAATGACAACAAAGGACTTAGAACACTATATAAACATTGTTGATAAAGTAGCAGCAGGGTTTGAGAGGACTGACTCCAATTTTAGAAGTTCTATTGTGACCTGCCTGGCCAACATGGTGAAACCCTGTCTCTACTAAAATACAAAAAGTCAGCCAGGTGTGGTGGTGCACGCCTGTAATTCCAGTTACTTGGGAGACAGGAGAATCGCTTGAGCCCAGCAGGCGGAGGTTGCAGTGAGCCAAGATCGCACCATTGCATTCCAGCCTGGGTGACAGGGCAAGACTCTGTCTCAAAAAAAAAAAAAAAAAAAAAAAAAAAAAGTTCTATTGTGTGTAAAATGTTATCAAACAGCATCAAATACTACAGAGAAACAGTCTGTGAAAGGGTCAATCCATGCAGCAAACTTCATTGTTGTCTTATTTTAATAATTTGCCACAAACTCCAACCTTGAGCAACCACCACCCTGGTCAGTCAGCAGCCATCAACATCAAGGCAAGACCCTCCACCAGCAAAAATATGACTTGCTGAAGGTTCCAATGATGCTTAGCATTTTTTTTTTTTTAGCAATAAAGTACTTTTAAACAAAATTATGTATGTTTTTTAAAGACATAATGCTATTGTACAATGGACTGCAGTATAGTGTAAACACAACTTTCATGTGCACTGGCAAACCAAAAAATTCATGTGATTCACTTTATTGCAATATTCACTTCATTGCAGTAGTATAGAACTGAACCTGCAATATCTCCAATGTATGCTGGTATATGAACACAACTATCCTTGTGTGATATTTACTCCAATTATTTATTTACACATTCCAACAGGGAAAAAAATAGGACAGGAGAAAAAAAAATGACAAGAAAAAAGTTGAGGTAGTGGGAAATAAATTAACTAACTACCTAACATGATAGGTATGAATATTAATTCCTGGTGTCTGTGAGCCTATACTGACAAACTTGGCCTCCTCTGCTGAACCCAGACACACACACATACACACACACACACACACACACACACACACATATCTCTGTCTCATCATTTCCTCTTCAACCTTTCTCCATACCCAAGTCAATCTTTTTGAGGCACTGGAGCTTTTCTTGCCTCAGAAGAAATGGAGTCAGCCTGGTAACTGCAGGAACTTCTTGGAAGCCGATCCTCTATACATAGAAGTGACTGTATGTCATATAAATATAGCCCCCAATCCAAACTAAATGCACATCCAATTCAATTTCCTCTTACCCATTTCCAAAAATTACTGATGTATAAATCTGTAGCTTTTTGAAAGTTGGCAAATAATTTAAAAAGATGTTTTAGGAGTATATGGCCTAATCAATACATATCTGTGGTTTTTTGGCCCAAGGACCATCAGTTTGTGACCTTTATACCAGAAGCCAAAAGTAAGGGGGTTGGAGAGCAAAAAAATATGATCAATTTGGCAAAATTCAGGAAAACAGAAACTAAAGACAGTAAGAAAACATGATGAATAAAGGAAAAAGATACATTGCCTAAATAAAACCAGACCTGGCAAATGTTATATTTGGCTACCAAAAGATATGAATGCTCAGATTTAATAATAATAAAAACATAAAAATCAGCTAAAATAAAAATGATATGACAAAAAATGGAAATAAGAGTGAATATCAACATTCCAGGTCAATATGGTTTGGCTGTATCCCCACCCAAATCTCATCTTGAATTGTAACTTCCACTGTTCCCACATGTCATGGGAGGAACACAGTGGGAGGTAACTGAATCATAGGGTCAATTCTTTCCTGTGCTGTTCTCACGATGGTCAACAAATCTCACAAGATCTGATGGTTTTAAAAACAGGAGTTTCCCTGCACAAGCTCGCTCTCTCTCTCTTTGCCTGCTGCTACCCATGTAAGACACGACTTGCTCCCCCTTGCCTTTCATCACTATTGTGAGGCCTCCCCAGCCACGTGGAACTATAAATCCATTAAACCTCTTTCCTGTATAAATTATCCAGTCTTGGGTATGTCTTTATCAGCAGTATGGAAACAGACTAATACACAGGTAAAGTTAACAAAAGGAAACAAAAGTTGCAATATTAATATCAGATGAAAGAATTCAAGGCTAAAATATTAAATAGCTAATGAAAGCTCGATTCTACAGGGATGCAGCAGTTGTGAATTTTTATGGACAGAACAGCAAAGTATCAAAATATGTAAAACAAATAGTGTTAGAAAAAAAGACTCTGAAAAGCCATCGTCAACGTGGGAAGCTAAAAAACATATTTTGCAATTAAATCACAATCTATAGGTCAGAGGACTGAATGTTTAAATAATTAACGAGGTGATCTATAAATGTTTACATGTATGTGTACAACTGGCTAGAACTGAGAAGGGATCAACCTCCCTAAATGTATGTGAAGGCAGGTTTCCTACTTGGATCTAGCCAATTGTTGCCAGGTGGATTACAGGCCTAATGATTTTAGATGCTTCAGAAGAATTTAAAGATGTTTTATTTATGAATAGATACACACATGCACACAGGTACGAACTTTGTGTCCAGCTTAGGCAGAATATACATTTTTAAATGCCCATGAACACTTTTAAAATTGATCATACATTGGATTAGAGATTCTGATCACAATGCAACAAAAACTGTCCTTAAACTCATCCCAACAATAAACACCTAAAAATAAAAAATACTTCATAAATACTTTAAAATATTAATCAGAACAAAACCACTACTATTAAGAAATGAAGAACAAGGAGAACATGATATATCAATACTTATGAGATACAGCCAAAGCAGGTCTCAGAAAAATGTCTACAGCTTTTATAAGATATATTCATTGGAAAACAAGAAGCATGGAAAAATAAACAACAAGCATTTGATCCAATATATCAAGTAAAACCCACAATATACAAGGAAGGGTGGCTCATGCCTGTAATCTCAGCACTTTGGGAGGCCAAGGTGGGTGGATCACCTGAGGTCAGGAGTTTGAGACCAGCCCGGCCAACATGGTGAAACCCCGACTCTACTAAAAATACAAAAAATTAGCTGGGTGTGGTGGCAGGTGCCTGTAATCCTAGCTACTCAGGAGGCTGAGGCAGGAAAATCGCTTGAACCCAGGAGGCGGAAGTTGCAGTGAGCCGAGCCTGCCACTGCACTCCAGCTTGGGCGACAGAGTGAGACTCTGTCTCATAGATAGATAGATAGATAGATAGATAGATAGATAGATAGATAGGTAGGTAGATAGACAGACAGACAGATAGATTAAAGCAGAAATAATAAAAAGAAAAAACAAATGTGGTAGAAATAAAAAGAAAAATCCAGCTCAAATTTTGGAAATGCAAAAGACTCCAGTAAGTTTATCTCATATATGAATATACTTTCTTGGTGAGGATATGTTGAATACAAGATATTTTATAGGCCACAGAGTTGTTAAACCCTTGGGCAGTTCAGGAAAAAAACACACCAAAAATATTAAGACATGTGAGTGTGTTATAGACTTTATTTTTTAGAGCAGTTTTAGGTTCATAATAAAATTAAGCAGAAGCTGTAGAAATTTGCTATATACCCACCTAAGTCTTGCTCCCCTCCCCTTGACAGCCTTTCTCATTGTCAGCATCATGAACCACAGTGGTACATACCTTTGTTAATAGTGATGAACCTACATTGACACATCATAACTCAAAGTCCAGAGTTTATATTAGGGTTCATTCTTAGTGGTATACATTCTATGGGTTTGGACAAATATATAATGACATATATCCACCATTGTAGTATCATACGGGGATGTTCATTGCCCTAAATATCCTCTGTGCTCCACCTGTTCATCTCTACCTCCTCCCAGTAGTCTGTCAACCACTGATCTTTTCACTGTCTCCATAGTTTTGCCTTTTTCAGACTTATACAGCTAAGATGTACTTTCACTGTTATATTTCAAGTACATGAATAAGAAAACATTATTATGTAAGATTAATAAGGATCAAAATGCTTCATGAGATGCTTATTTTCTGTATATGTCTCATAATCTCCGAAGTATTAAAAATAGTTTCTGGACACAGAGAGAAAAGCAGCTCATCTCTTTTCATACCAAATCAACCCACAGTTTCACAGGAATATAACATATGTTCTCAAATTATTTCATAGTAGGGATAATCCTATTAAAAACTAAAATACCAGCAGTATGTGTTCCAGAATTCAAGCTTTACAACATTATAATTTAATGGGCACGCCCTGCTTAGTGAGCCCTTAATCTAACTTGAAAAGATCACAGCATAGCTCTGTCAGGGTGGGCTTCGTGCTATACTCACATCGTTTATGCAGATTAAAAAGTAACCAGAAATTCATTAATCTTTTTTCCTGGCTTGTGGAAAAGGGACTTAGATCTTGGCTGCAGTGGGTGGGGGCAGAGAGTGAGAAGCAAGATTATGTAGTATGCAGAGATTTGAGGTAGAAACTGCACACTATAAAGAGCATTCCCTTAATAATGTATGTAAAAATATAGGTAGGGTGGTAGGGTAAATATGAAATAAAACTTGTAAGGCATATTTTTTTCAATTCAATTCAGTTAACACCAAAATAGGCATTTTTTAGAATGAACTCTGTTTTAATCTTAAAGAAAATTCCAGACAATCATATTATTTCACCTTGAAATATGTCAGTATGTATCTCTTATAAAGATTTTTTTTTTAAATAATAATGATATCACACCCCCAAAAATTAGCAATAATTTCTTATTTGTAAGCTCGAAAACAGATTGATCAGAGATAGGGCTTAGGAAATAAGGTAACAGAATACAAGAAAACCTTACAAAGGTCTTGACAAAATTGCTGAAGTCTGGTGTCAGTATATATTAAATATACTAGTGCACATCTTGCTATAGGTTGTTATAGGTCAGAGATGTTTCAACTCCATTTAATTGGTAGTGGCTGATTAGAGAGTTAAGATTTAGATAACAGTTATAAAGGCTAGCATATGGTCAAATGTAATGCAATTCAGTTAGTATTACTCTCATACTTTTATATGAGACTTTTATAAGCTTGACTATTTTTACAAATTCTAATTTAGATTTATATAAATATTAAGATTACAGATTTTATTACACAATTGAAATCAACACTAAAAAGCTTTAAGTCATAGAAACTGTAGGCTTTCCTTGTTCATTAAAAATAAGCTGTTTGAATTTCAGAATGATTGTTTCATATTTGCACATAAAAGCAATTGCTAGACTAAGCTTGATTATAACTAGAATGATGTAAAGGGAATTTAAGCAGAAAATGTCTAAGTTTCCTTCTGGCAGTAAAGACTCACAATTCTAAAAAATACTGCTCTTTTATGTAGATCATTTTACAAGAGATTTACCAGGGATCTTATAGGTCATCTGGCCCAATCTCATTTTCAATGCAGGGAAACCATACTCAACATGATATTAATACTTTATAATTAACACTAAGTTTTGATACCAAAATCAACTCATGCTAGCCTTGTCTGTTCTAATTTAAAGGTTCTTGATTTGTTTAGCAGTCTAATTCTGCTCTAGTATTTTTTAATATTTCTGGATTCTGATTTCTTAAGTATTGACTATGACTGATTTCTCCAGGTCAATGTTTCTGACCCTGATCTGCTAGTAGTGCCCTAATCCTAGGTTGCTTCTTGTAGCTCATGGCTTGTTTTTCTTCCTCCCAGCTTACAAAGAAGAGTCTGAGCCTCTTCCCTGAATATTCAGGCTTTCAATGTACCATATAAAAAAATGAAGTAAACTTAACCCATTTAAATTATGGTTCTCAGGGTGCTGTGGGATAGTTTAAATTTTCAAAGAAAATACAGCTTTGTTGAATATCTGCTGGATATCACACAGACTACTAGATGAGACAGCTCACAGTTTCAACAGTAGCTCGCACTACATTAATTTTATTGACATCAGATTTTTTGCAAAGTTGGATTTTTAGTAGTTGCTGTAATAAAAAGTATAAGAATCACTGTGGAACAGGACATGAAGAGCAGTGTCCAATCTGATCCTATTCTTTGAGAAGTTATGAAGTCCACAACAGAAGCATATATTACATTTGTAAGTAACTGGTTAAGAATGACATAAAACATTATTTTCCTTAAATTTATGTATATTTTTCCCTAAGGGCTACTAAGTTTTTTAGATATAAATGCTTATTAAGTTGTTTGGACATAATTATCTAATAAATGAAAAAGTTATATATTTCCTTTGGTCTAGTAGTGCTATGAAAAAATTACCAACATGCTAAAAGTGAAAGTTTGTAAAGCTCTGACATGTAGATTCTTCTATGTATTTGAAATACTGTATTTAATCACTCAACAAAAGTGTTAAGTACCTAGTGTGTTTCAGGAACTGTTTTAGGTTCTGGGAATCCAGTAGTGAATGAAATAGACAAAGGGTCTGTTCTCATGGTGTATATGTTCTCAAGGAGAGAAAATAGACCATTTTTAAAATGTATAATTGCTATGAAATATTACACAGAATAACCTGATAATGACAGGAATGTGGAAGCACAAAGTTTAGTTAGGATGCTGGAGGCACATTTCTCTGAAAAGGTAACTTTTGCACTGAGACACATCAATGACATTCAAAGCAATTTTAAAAAAACCAAACAAATGTGTTTTACTCATCAACAACCAAATAGCTCTACATCTTATCATTCCTTGTTCCCTCTTTTTTCTTAATAGACTTCTCAATTATATCAGAGGAATGGCTGTCTTCTATTTCTGTTCTGGATTGTTTTTTTTGGCCATGAGAAAAATCAGTTCACTTTTCCTAAATGAGAAAGTGGTTCTTAAGCAGAGGCATAACAACTCACTGTTTGCTAGATACATATTAGCTGTCCATGCTTTAGTACAGTGATAAAACAATAAGGATGAGTGGATGTTGGTTATCACTTCCTTTTCAGCTAACAACTGCTCTGAAAACATAAAATTTAAAAAAAAGGCACTGAGGGCAATTTGTGTTGCTTATATCCTTAATATCTTTCCTCAAATCACGAATTGGATGTGTTCCCTTTTCTACTTTACCTCCATTGCTCTGTAAGGTTTATTCCCAAACATTTGATGGCAATAAGCACTCCTAGATCCAAGCACAGTGCTACTGCTGCTGTTCACTTTTTCTTTTTTGTGGGAAGACAGGGTCTCCCTCTGTTGTCCAGACCAGAGTGCAATAGTGCAATCATAGCTCACTGGAGCCTCAAACTCCCAGGCTAAAGTGATCCTCCTGCCTCAGCCTCCTAAGTAGCTGGGGCTACAGGCATGACCGCTACACCTGGCTAATTGTTTTAAAATATTTTACAGACAAAAATCTTACTATGTTGCCTAGGGTGTCTCGAACTCCTGGCCTCAAGCGATCCTCCCTGGGAATACAGGCATAAGCCACCATGACCAGCCTTGCCTTTCACATTTTTAAATCATATTAATGTTAACTTGGCTTTAACCTATTTTATTTGAATCACAATGTAAATTATGTAAGGATTTGTAAGGCATACTAATGTCCATATCTATCATTTTCTTAAAAATATGAGTTTATTGTAGAAGCACCCAACTAACAAATCCAGATCAAGGTGTGTAGTTTGACGTTTTAACTGGGAGATCTCTAAGTTAGTTGCTGTCAACATTCCTAGTTCTCCTTTACAACTTTGCTTCTATACTTGGCACGGATTTCCACTGAGTAGAAAAGCAAGACTAGTAATGATATCGAACTATTCTTTTTTCTCTGCATCTTTCCCCTACTGCAATATTAAGAGTAATCTGGTAAGTTGTAGTGAATTAAAAGTAATTTATCCTCTCAAAAAGTAAGGGTTATTATGTCATTAACTTTTTTTTTTTTTTAATGACTAGAGGAAATTCAAAAGAACAATGGACTGATTGAGAATTAAGAGATCAGGAAGCTGGCCCTGCTTTGCCACTAACAAAATGTATGTATGACTGGGCATTCACTTATCTGGGTCTCTGTGGTAGGCAGCATCTAAGGTACTTCCCAATGGTCCTCCCTCCTGTATTCACACCTTTGTGTAATCCTCTCCCCTTCATTATAGGCTGAACCTAGTGACTCACTTCAAATGAGCAGAATATAGTAAATGGGATGGGATGTCACTTCCAAGTCTGTTTAAGTTGTAAACAGACTGTGAATTCCCTCTCTGGCTTGCTTTCTCCATGGCACACTCTGAGGGAAGCCAACTGTGATGCTCTCAGCTGCCCTACAGAGAGGCCTGTAGCAACTAATGCTCCCAGTGAACAGCCAGTGAGGATCTGAGACCCTCATTCCAACAGTACTTGAACAGGATCCTGCTAACAGACATGTAAATGGACTTGGAAGTGGGTCCTCTCCAAATTGAGCCTTGTGATGAGACCACAGTCCAGCCTACACACTGACTGTGTAGCCTTCTGAGAGGCTCTGAGCCAGAGGGCCCACCTAAGCCATCCCAGGATTGCTGGACCACAGAAACTGTGAGATAATAAATACTAGCTGTATAAACCACTAAGTTTTACAGTAATTTATTACGCAGCAATAGATAATCAGTACAGCCTGTGTTTCTTTTTCTGTTATATAAAGAGTTTGGTTTAAACGAGCTTTTGAGTCCCTTTCTAACTCCAACATTCAATGAGTACACTTATATTGGTTGCAAAGGCAAAAAAGAGAAAACACACATAGATACACAAACTACAATTTCATGTCTTAATAATAAAATTCACAGTTCAAAAATCTATGGCAGTTTTAAATAAGGTTCAAGATTTGGTCACTTCCCCTTGAATACACGTCGTCTCTATTAGCAGCACTGTAATTAAAAAGAAAACCTAGGAAAACAGTCTTCTTATAAATGTCTTGCTAATGGGGAGATCCAAAATTCACATTTGTCCACTATAAGAACTTGACATATTTGGGTTAAGGAATACAACATGCTTGGCAGTCTTTGCATTAAAAAAAAGTAAGGATAACATAAGAAATTTATTTAGTTATTATAAATGTCAATAATAACAAGATATCTTAATTTATACTAAACAAACAAGATATATTTTGTTAAAACTATGTGTCTGTTAGGTACCTGAACTTACTTTATTCTAAAGCTCTTTCTGAAAACAGTGTTTTTAGGTAGACTGTGATAAAGATGTATATCTTAAACCCTAAGGAAACTACTACTTTTTTTTAAGTGAGATATACTCAATAAGTCAATCATGGAGATAAGACAGAATCATAAAAAATACTCAAACTACCTCAAAGCAGGCAGAAAAAGAGGAAAAAAGAACAAAGAATAAATGAGTTAAGTAGGAAACAAAGTGGCACAAATCTAATGTTCTTTCCAGTAAATTTTAAATTATTAGAGAAAACAGCACAACATAGTGGAATAATCAGTACAACAGGAGTGAGAAAACGGGCTTTAGCTCTAACTTTGCCATTTTTTAAGTTTGTGACTTTGGGAAAACTAGTTTAACTGTTTGTAAAATGGACAAGTACAAATCATCTTTGGTAACTTCCAATTATAAAACTCTATGAATCTAATGGAAAATGTGTGAAATATAACTTCTAAATATTTAAAAATGTAAAACAAATGGCGGTACACTATAATTCAATGGGCCATCCTTATAAAGCATTTACGAAACCACAGGGAAAATATTTATGACACAATTCAGAGGAAAAAAGGAAACAAAACATCATATACACTATCATCACTAATACAAAGAAATCATGAAACCAAATAACAACAATAACACAACTCTGTACTAAAAGCAAAAACAAAAACCTGTAAAGAAATTCAGAAGTTTTATAATGATTATAAGACCAGGGGTGATTATTTTTCTTTTTTTTACTTTATCAATTTTGTAGTCAGTAAATGTATGTGAAGGTTATGATGTCCTAATGGAATAAAAGTTTTAAATGTTTAGTTTTAAAATAGTAATAATGATACCAAAAAATCGTGCTTTACATAATTTCTATATTCTTGAAAATTTGTTTGCAAACAAAAGTATAAATCTAGCTCCCAAGGGGGGGAAAAGCTTTCAAACATTTCTATTTTATTGAATGCTTCTCATTAGCTCATGTCTTTTTTTTTCCATCAGTATCCTTTAAGAGAGAATCCAAGGAGAATTTTCCTGACTCTGAATTTATTCTCAGACTCTGAGAATATTTGAAGAACAGTTTCCCAATTTTCAAAAGGGACAATGCTGCTTCTCCCTGACTGAACCCACCATTTCGTAACTCCACTCTCTAAGCTCCTAAGCAGCATTACTCAAAAAGTGATGATCCTTAGGCCCACTGAGTCAGAATCACCTGTGGTCACTGTTAATGCAAATTCTGAAGCCAATTCTTGGCCTATTGATATATAATTTCTAGAGGTGGGGCCTTAAAATATGTATTTTAACAGGCATCCTCAGTAAGCTTTAGCATAACAGGGACAACAATCTAAGTACCCAAAGCATGTCCCCTGGACCAATGCACTGGCATCATCTGGAGACTGCTTAGAAAAGCAAACTTTTAGGCTCTACCTTAGATCTACTGAACTAGACACTCTGGGATTAGGGCCTGGAAATCTTTAACAAACACATTGTTGAATCTCATGCATGGAAAGTATGAGAACTATTGCTCTAAGACAGTGGTCTCCAAACTTTATTGAACACTTATCAGTAAAAAAAAATGTTGAGTATGTTCCCCATTCTCAGCATATGTAAATTACATAAATATATTACTGTTGATTGATACATCACATATAGCACATACATGACCATTCATTGTACACGTTTTTGTTTGGGTGTATGTTTTCAATTCTCTTGGGTGTAAACATAAAGTAGACTTGCTGAGTCATATTATCATGTTTAAGCTTTAAGGGACTGTCAAAATGTTCTCCAAAGTGGCTGCAACATTTTACATTCCTAACAGCAGTATATGAGGATGCTAATTTATCCACATTCTAGCCAACATTTGTTATTATCTGGCTATTTTATTTGTAGCAATACTATCAGATGTGGAGTGGTATCTCATTATGGTTTTGATTTGCATTTCCCTAACAGCTAATGATGTTGAGCATATATTCATGTGCTTAGTATTTATCCATATCTCTTATTTGAACAAATGTCTACTCAGATACTTTGCCCATTTTAAAATCGGGTTATTTGTCTTTTGTTATGGAAATAATATTGCTTTATATTTTTCAGATACAAGCTTCTTATCAGGCATATAATTTGTCATAATAGCCTCACGTTATGTGGATTGTGGTCTTTTTTTTTTTGGATGGTGTTCTTTGAAGTACAGAAGTTATTTGTTTTTCTTCTGAGACCGAGTCTTGCTCTGTTGCCCAGGGCAGAGTGCAGTGGCGCGCAGTCTCCGGTTCACTGCAACCTTCGCCTCTGGCGTTCAAGCAATTCTCCTGCCTCAGCCTCCTTGGCACACCCGGCTAATTTTTTGTACTTTTAGTAGAGACAGGGTTTCTCCATGTTGACCAAGGTTATCTTGAACTCCAGTCCTCAAGTGATCTGCCTGCCTCAGCCTCCGAAATTGCTAGGATTATAGGCATGAGCCACCATGCTCGGCCTTAAAAGTTTTAAAATGTTGATCATGTCCAATTTATATTTTTTATTTTATTGCTTGTATTTTTAGTGTCGTTCTTAGAAGGCTTTGTGTAATCCAGTATCACAAATAATGATGTCTACGTTTTCTTCCAAGAGTTTTATAGTTTTACATTTTACTTTACATCTTCGATCCATTTAGAGTTAATTTATGAGTATGATGTGATGTAAGAGTTATTGTAATCTTTATGATAGGGTTGTAAACGGGATTATTTTCTTCCTTTCATTTTCAGATTGTTCATTGCAGGTGCAAGTTCAACTAACTTGTATATTGCTTTTATATTCTGCAATATTGGTAAACTTGTTTAGTAATTTTAATAGTTTTTCAGTGGATGTCTTAGGATTTTCTGTATAGAAGATCATGTTATCTGCAGATAGAGATAGTTTTCTCCCTTGTCTTTTTCCAATGTAGAGGCCTTTTTTTTTCCTTTTTATTCCTAGTTGTCCTCGTAAGAGAAGGCGTCTTCATCATTCCTGATTTTAGGGAGAATACATTTAGCCTTTACAATTAAGTATGATGTTAATTGTGGTTTTCGGTAGATGTCTTTTAACTGGTTGAGGATGTTCCCTTCTTTTCCTAGTTTGTTAAGTGTTTTAAGCATGAAAGTGTGCATTTTATCAAATGCCTTTTTTATGTAGGCATTAGGGAAATTGAGTGTCAAAATATTTCACAACCCATTGAACAAAATAAAAATCCATGAATCGATATTGATACAAATAAATGTGGTTGTTGCCCTGTATACTATTTATATGATGTATTATTTTAATTGACTTTTGGATGCTATATCAACCTTGCCTTTCTGGGGTAAATTGATTTGGTTATGGTGTATGATTTTTTTTAATCTGTTGCTGGATTTGGTTAACTAATACTTTTCTGAGAGTTTTCACATCTATATTCATAAGAGATGCTACTCTGTTTTCTTTTCCTGTGATGACTTTATATTAGTTTGTTTTAAAAATGTTATAAGTCAACAATTTTGAAAATACTTTCTGCGTATTCTACAAATGAGCAAATTTCTTAGGTTTCTTACTGTTCAACATGAGACGACTAAAACAAACTCTCTGCTTCTGGATTAGAATTAGAAGTATCTGAGTATCTGTTTGATCTGATTACACACAAACATATACACAAAGTGACACACATATGTCCTAGTTGTGTCCACTGAGAAGGCCTAAAAGCCAGAGCATACCAGTAGCTATTATTACACTGTACATCCAGAACTTGGAATAAAGGCTACTTTCAGCGCTAGGTCAGACAAAGGACAAGATAATCTTGGAATATTTTGTGATGTCAGAAATCAAGGAAGTGCTCCAGGAGTGATGAGAACATGTCAAAACGATGCAGGAGTTAGTTTGAAGGGGCTCTTACTGGCCAAATGTGGGAAAATTTGAGAATCAAAATAAATAATGATAATAATAGAATGTAATCCATTGAAAAAATAAGAATCCACGAATTAATCCTGATACAGATAAAGAAAACAAATGATAAGTGGGGAAGAGAAGGGAAAGCTTTTCCTTAGTTTGCCAATTAATGAATGTAGAATAAATTATGGGTGCTAGAAAGTAACAATTTTGCAAACATTATAGTAATTAATGATAATTCAGGCAACAATCATCAATGGATGCTATTTTGGGTTGTATATGTTCCCCAAAAGTTCATGTGTTGTAAGTTTAATCCAATGCAACTTTGTTGGAAGGTGAGGCCTAATAACAGGTGCTTGGGTCGTGAGGGCTCTGCCCTCATGAATGGGTTAATGTTATTATTTAGGGAATGGGTTAGTTATTGGGAGGGTGAATTGTTATAAAGCTAGTCTGGTCCCTGGTGTCTCTCTCTGTCTCATGTGCTCTCTTCAGCCTTCCACATTCTGCCATGGGATAACCCTCACCAGATGCTAGTGCCATGCTCTTGGACTTCTCCACCTCAAAAACCATGAGCCAAATAAATTTCTATTTTTATAATTTACCTAGTCTATGATATTCTGTTACAGCAACAAAAAACAAACTACGACAGATGCTAAATGAAAAGTAAGTGAGGAATAAGATATGTACATAGTCTCAAACTACCGCAAATTACTTAATTGCAAAGTAAAAAACAGTAACATTACAGTAGAGAAACTTGGCAGGTGCCATATTAACTAGGTACTTAGCATCACCATTAACAATAACAGGATAAACTAACATCACATGCCTTTTCTGTGGTGCATCACTTCTGTAGTATTCCTGCCCCAAATCCATAATAGGAATCTAATCAGACAAACTCAAATTGATGGACATTCTTCAAACTAATTTGCTTGTACTCTCCAAAAATATGAAGATCATAAATGACAAAAGAGAAGCTAATTCTGTATTAAAGGAAACTAAGGAAACTTGAAAACTACATACAATATAATCTTGAACTGAATCATGAATAAGATATAAGATAAATATAAAGGATATTGGGACAATTGATGACATTTGAATATAGGCTATGGAGATAATAATATTGTATCCATATTAAAATTCCTGATTTTGATCATTCTATTCTGGTTATATAAAAGAATTAAATGTTAAATGGGTACAATGCCTACAACTCACTTTCAACTGGTTCAAGAAAAAATATACGTACACATACACACATATACAGAGGGAGAGAGAAAGAAAAAGAACTGGAGCATGAATGATAAAATAAATTGGGCAAAATAAAAATGTAAACAGTGAATCTGGATTTTTTTTGGACTATTTTTGTAATTTTCTGTAAATTTAGATTACATTAATATAAAAAAGTTTTAAGGCATATAGGTCAACACCAACTGCAAACCACCCTGAATTTTACCAAGAATGTATCGGGAAATTTAGTTTCAGAAAGTATAATATACCAACTTGCTAAAGCAACAGAAAGCTATTTTTGTAAAATGAAAAGATCCTATGTAGCAGAATGGAAACAAAACAAGAAGCTAACACTGTCTCTAACATATTCATTTCAGAAAGCTGTTTGTTCTAAAGGGTAAACAGAAAAAGTTCAATTTCCTGAAGATATAATCTAGTATTATCCACACCAGGTGCAATATCCAATCTTATCCAGATAAATCAGCCCAAATTTATGCCTCTAGGAGGAAGAAAGGTCAAATTCGAACAAATTGTCCATCTCAGACAGAGGGAAAGAATGTGAGATGTGCTTTGTACAAATAAAATGAACTTGTGTTCCAGCATAGTTATTATCAATCGGATGACTTTGACATTACAGAAAAAAATTACTTGAGATTAGCCCAAATTGGTAGTTATTTTTAAAATATATTATATATACACAAACACAATAATTCTTTCCATAAAACTTAAAGTGAAAGTCCTGAAATAAACTATCTACATATTTATTAAGACAAAAAATCAGAAGCAATTATTAAGAATTCTCAAGTAAGCCCGTGCAACATGGTGAAACCCTGTCTCTATTATAAATACAAAAATTAGCTGGGCGTGATGGTGCGCGCCTGTAATCCCAGCTACTAGGGAACCTGAGGCATGAAAATCGCTTGAACCCAGGAGGAGGTTGCAGTGAGCCAAGATCACACCATTGTACTCCAGCCTGAGTGACAGAGCTAGACTCTGTCTCAAAAAAAAAATTCTTAAGTAATTAAAATTCCTATATATTATGAAGCCATGAATGATGTTTTATCTTTCTCCTGTTTTTATTTTGTGGTTTTTGTTTTGTTTTGTTTTTTGAGATAGGGTCTCACTCTGTTGCCCAGGCTGGATTGCAGTGGCATGAACATGGCTCACTGCAGCCACAACCTCTTGGGCTCAACAGATCCTCCTGCCTCAGCCTGCCACATAGCTGGGAGGTGCGCACACTATGCTTGGCTAATTTTTAAATTTTTTGTAGAGATGAGATTTTGCTATGTTGCCCAGGCTGGTCTTGAACTCCTGAGCTCAAGTGATCCTCCCACCTTGGCCTTCCAAAGTGCTGGGATTACAGGCATGAGCCACCACACCCGGCTGTCTTTCTCCTTTTTCCTTTTCTTTCTCTTCCCCTGTTCCTCATACTCTCTTCATTTATTTTTCTCCCAGCTACCCTGCTTGTGAAGGTTAACCAGAACATTGCTTAGTTTTGCCAGTGGCATTCAGAGTTTACAGAGGTTGCGGACCTTGTACAAGGTATGCGCAAGAAGTGGCACATTTATTCTGACAGGGCATTTAAATGAAGGAAATATCTTTCAAAGCATCTCACAGAAAAACTATTCCTGCTAGGAAAAGAGTCTCTGGGCTTCAGAATACGAACTACCCTACACAGACATGCTATGCACCTTAGAAAATAAAATAGCACTATGGCAATTCCTGACCACTGTGGGAAAAGTTCATTTTGACTTAGAAGTGCTTCACCCAAACCTGCATTATCTTTGTCAAAAAAAAAAAAAAAAAAAAAAAAAAAAGATCAGTAGTTAAATAAACTAAGAGACAGAATTATAAGTGCAAAAAAAATCCAAAAGTTTAGATTTTATTTTTAAAAATCTTATCAAAAATATATTTGTGTTTTAATTCTTCCTTCCCTTAGCAATAGATGTATTTTCACTTTTTCTTGCTTGTTCTACTTCAGTTCTGCGTAGAATACTTCTTAAGAATGCTAATAGAGTCAAGAGTCCAATTTTGTTTCTAAAGAAAGGAAAATTAGGCTGAGAAAGATGACTCATGCCTGTAATTGGGCACTTTGCGAGGCTAAGGCTAGAGGATTGCTTGAGGCCAGGAGTTCGAGACCAGCCTGGGCAATAAAACAAAGGGCTCCATCTCTACAAAAACTTAAAAAAAAAAAAAAAAAGCTGAGCATGATGGCACACGCCTGTATTCCTAACTACTTGGGAGGCTGAGGGGGAGGATCCCTTTAGCTCAGGAGTTTGAGGCTGCAGTGAGCTATAATTGTGCCACTGCATTCCAGCCTGGAAACAGAGCAAGACGCTCTCTCAAAAATTAAAAAGAAAAGGAAAATTAAATTTAGTAAGTTCAAAGAGAAACAAAATATCATGATGAAATAAAATACCAAATAATGTTAACATTTATATTCCACTGTTTATGCCTCAACAAAAATATCAAAGTACTGGGTGAGAGGAGAAAGTAAAGCTAGGCACTGTGCAAGTTATTTTATACATTATTTTACTTAAGAATGTGAGGTAAATATTATGATTCTCCAAGCTAAGAAATTTAAGGCTTGGAAATGTTAGCTAATTTGCTTGAGATTAAGTAGCTAGGATACAGCTTTAAATTCAGGCCTGCTTGAAAACTTGAGTTTTGCTTATATGTCTCTCTACTGCCTCCCTGGAATTTTTCTACTAATGCTATAGCAACATAATAATATCTTGACTTTTCAAATAAAGCAGGAGGAAAATAATTCCAGAAGTAAATGAAAATTTCTGAAATAAATTATAGGCATATAGTATATACTATACTTTCAGACTCTGCTAAATTAATCGATACTTGACTATTCAAGCAATTTCATAAATCAAATGTAAATTATAAATTAATACTTCTATTATAAAAGAATCATCTGACATGAGTTAAATGTGGGAATCACTAACAAACTAATCTCTAAAAGTTAATTTAAAAAAGTTGGGAGGTGATAACAGCACAACCTTTTCCCCTTTAGAGTCTATAATATCTTCTGCAGTGAAAGATATTCTCATAATGACATACTCAAATATTTCATCCGTTCATTCTGTTCAGTCAGTTCTTATATGGCTCAGACTTCTTGCTATCAGCTGGGGAACAAGATATAGTAAAATTTCCTATAAGCTTTATTCTATCAATCTGGTTGCTAGCCAGATACAGTAGCACACACATAAACTTAGCCAGGAAACATTTTCCAGAGCATTATAAAAAGAGGCCTTAGGGGAAACCAGTGAGCCAATGAACAAGGCAGGCGAATATTGTGAGACAGCACTTCCCTAGCCTGAAATCTCAGTTCAAATTCCCTATAGTGCCCATCAATTTCACACTTCATCATCTAGAGCAGGTTGCTGGTAATAAGTCATAGGCAACTGATGTGGTGAGGATACCATCTTTGACATACTCCTGGGTCTGTCCCTCATGAGAAATGGCAGAAACACATTTTGTGTTCCTCTTGTTAAGCAAGGTTGATTATTCATTATTATTAACACGTATTTGTTGGCAAGGAACAATACGAAACACGTAATTAGATTCAACATATGCACTGCAGGATTTGTAATCAGGCAGTAGTTTTTTCTCTCTTGAGGGGAAAATAAGAAAGACAGATCAGGCTTAAAATCTGAGTATCATATATCTTTCTACATAAAAGAGCACTGTCGATTTAAAATTAATTCTGACTTAAAAGAAAATTCCTTTTCTCAAATCTCTGAAAAAGCTAACCAATACTAAGTGAGTGTTAATAGGCAATGCTTGAATCTTTTCCCTGTTAGTGGCCTCAGATTTGGGTAGCAAAATTTGGCAAAAGTAAATCTGTCAAACCAATTACTTAGTTCAACCTCTTTATTTGTAACTGTCAAAAACATTCTTGTACAATGCTCTATTTCATATCAAACCCATGTTACTATTTAATACCACAGATAACTAAATTTCCTACTAAAGAGTGTCTTTCTATATTTACCTTCATTTAACAATAAATATACTTGACAAATTGCAAAAATTTGACAGAGAACCTTGCAGGGAAAGTGTTATTCCATACTTAATATTTTACTGATTGGCTAAAAAATGAAAAATGTTAAATATAAATAAAAGAATTGAAAAATATAAGTTTTCAAACATTCTAAAAAATTATAAAAGTGTTTCTTTTCAATTTTCCAAAATTTATGTTTTATAATTTTTGTTGTCCTCTTGACATGATGCACTGAGAAGAAAATATCACTTCTTTGCTATTCCTGCTCCAAGTGCATCACCTGATTCTAATCATCAGAAAACACTAGACAAATCCAAGTTGAGGGGCATTCTGCAAAATAACAGGTCTGTGTTCTTCAAGAATGTTAAGGTCAAGAAAGACAAAGAAAGACTGAGGATGTGTTCCAGATTAAAAGAGAACCAGAGAGATGTGACAACTACATGTAAAACATAAATATGGGGTTTTTCTGTTGTTATAAAGGATGTTATTGGGACAAATGGCAAAATCTAAATAAGGTCTGTGGAACAGATAATAATATTGCACGATCTCAATTTGATAATTGTTTTTTGGTTATTTAAGAAAATATCCTATTTTTTCTTATTTTTAAGAACCTCACTCTGGCGTATTCAGGAGTAAATGATGGGTGTCATGTCTGCAACTATCTCACATAGTTCAGAGAGAGAATGAGTATGTGTGGGTGAGAGAGAAAGGGAGAGAAATAAAGTAAAGGTGTCAAAATGTTAACATTGAGGAATCTGGATAAAAGGTATATTAGAATTATTGTACTATTCTTGTAACTTTCATATGTCTGGAAGTATATTAAAATAAAAAATTTAAAAAGAGTATGACAGAAAAAATCTTAGTTACATTATTATGGAACATATTATAATTCAAGACATGTTTAATTAAAATAAAATGACCTTGAACTTCACATAATATATATCCCTTGATTGTTTTCACATATCAAGCAATTGCAGCTGTTGTAAGCTGTCACTTACATAGATTTCTCTCATATTTAGCTATGCCAGTGGGGAAAAAAATGGCATGATAATCCTTAACAGCTGACAACTTAAAGCCATTTGCAAAGTATTGTCTCACTAATTCAAACAAACAGGAAGAATAATATATAGCTGAAATAAACAATATTTTAAAATAAATGTTTTCTTTGTACTTTTAAATGGATATTGCAAACAGAAATATTAAGGAAATGTTGCCATACAGAGATCCTTCAAGCTAGTGTGAAAGATGACATGTGCATGTGTGTGTATATACACATATATACTATAAGTATAAGTGAGTTTTTGTTATTTATTTAACATGTAGTCTATATGTGGGCTGTTAAAACACAGGCTAATATTTACCGTATTCTTACTATGCCAATGCTTTAGATGCATTTATTAAACAAACCGACCCATTGAGTAGGTGTTATTATTAATGTAAAGCTTATCTCACACTTCTCATTGAAATTGCATGTCATTGGCTTCCAATGCTTTTTTGTTGTTCATTTCTGTCAAATCATAACTCAGATGTGAAAGTTCAAATGCCAACTCCAATCAAGTCTTCCTTAATCCAACAATCAGAACTAATCATTCCCTCTTCTGAATTCATATAAGCCTTTATTCAACAACATTTGTTAAAGTTCTCCTAAATATATATATTAAACACTTGCTACATCCAAAACATTGAGTGATTTGTAAGAGTTCACAGGGTAAAAGGGATTGTTAATATATAATATAATTAAAATTATATAATAAAACAATTAAAAATGCCTTGGATTGGACACTTACCAACAAACCAAGCATGGTACTAAGTGTGTTACAAACATTGTCTTCTTTAACTCTTACTGCTATCCTATACAGAAGTCATTACTAAGATCCCCATTTTGCAGATGAGAAAACCAAGACTTAGAGAAAGCAAGTAGGCATAACCAAGACTTAGAGAAAGCACTAGGTAGGCATAACTGGTAAAGACAGAGTCTGGTCTATCTGACTCAAAAGCTTACGCTTCTAAGCTACTTCCTGCCTGCAAAAGGTAGCAGTCTCATGGAGGAGAAAATGTGAACCTAAGTAAATTATAGTTCAAGGTTAAAAAGTAATGTTCCATAGAAAAAGAAGGAAGATGTTGAGAAAGGAAGGAAGACTTGCCATCTAATATCTAAGCTGCATACTGAAAGATAAATAGAAATGTGATAAAGGGAGAAAAGTCATTCCAGATTGGCAATAACAAAGAGGTTTCGGGAATTCTGAGGACGTACATGAGAAATAGAAACTAGTTATGCCTGGAGGATCCATATTCTACGTAAGAAAATTAATATCAGAAAGATAAGCATATATACATTATATATATGTACATACATCAGCTAAGATTAAATACAAAATTATAGAATTTTAATTTCCCTACTAGTGTGATATGCATAAATTCTGAATCAATTCACTATCCTTCGGTGCCAGAATGTACCAGACATAAAAATGTATCAATATATTTTTGTTTAGTAAGTAGAATTTATTTAGTCAGCTTTTAATAAATGGTAACTCACAAAACTCCCACTGCATGAAGAAAGTTATTAACATTTTATTCTTTTCCATTCCGTAACAGATGCTCAATGTGATTAGGGTTCTATATTATGAAGATTAATCCAACAACCATCATAGATTGAGTTGGACAGATACAGAATGGAGAATGGCAGGTAGTTATAAAGTAATAGGACTCCCCCAAAGCATACTGTAGCATAGTAGAGATGGATGGCCCCACAAAGCTCATTGAACACAATTTCCTTATCCTGGAGATGAGGAAATCAAGAAAAGATAAAGTTAGAATCTTTAAGAATGTAAGGAGCATCAGGCTGGCAAGTTGGCCGAATAGGAACAGCTCTAGTCTGTAGCTCCCAGCAAGATCAACGCAGAAGGTGGATGATTTCTGCATTTCCAACTGAGGTACCCGGCTCATCTCATTGGGACTGGTTAGACAGTGGGTACAGCCCACAGAGGGTGAACCGAAGCAGGGTGGGGCATTGCCTCACCCAGGAAGTGCAAGGTGTCAGGGAACTCCCTCCCCTAGCCAATGGAAGCCTTGAGGAACTGTGCCATGAGGAAAGGTGCACTTCAGCCCAGATACTATGCTTTTCCCATGGTCTTCTCAAACCAAAGACCAGGAGATTCCCTTGGGTGCCTACATCACCAGGGCCCTGGGTTTCAAGCACAAAACTGGGCGGCTTTTTGCGTAGGCAGAGAGCTAGCTGCAGGCGTTTTTTTTCATACCCCAGTGGCACTTGGAATGCCAGCAAGACAGAACCATTCACTCCCCTGGAATGGGGGCTGAAGCTAGGGGGCCAAGTGGTCTAGCTCAGCAGATTCCACCCCCACAGAGCCTAGCAAGCTAAGATCCACTGACTTGAAATTTTCGCTGCCAGCACAGCAGTCTGAAGGCAACCTGAGACATTGGAGCTTGGTGGGGGGAGGGGTGTCTGCCATTACAGAAGCTTGAATAGGTGGTTTTCCCCTCACAGTATAAACAAAGCCACCAGGAAGTTCGAACTGGGCATAGCCCACCAAAGTGCAGCAAAGCTGCTGTAGCCAGACTGCCTCTCTAGATTCCTCCTCTCTGGACAGGGCATCTCTGAAAGAAAGGTAGCTGCCCCAGTCAGGGGCTTATGGATAAAACTCTCATGTCCCTGGGACAGAGCACCTGGGGGATGGGGCAGCTGTGGGCGCACTTTCAGCAGACTTCAATGTTCCTGCCTGCTGGCTCTGAAAAGAGCAGATCTCCCAGCACAGCACTCAAGCTCTGCTGAGGGACAGATTGCCTTCTCAAGTGGGTCCCTGACCACCGTGCCTCCTGACTGGGAGATACCTCCCAGCAGGGGTTGACAGACACCTCATACAAAAGAGCTCTGGCTGACATCTGGCAGGTGCCCCTCTGGAACAAAGCTTCCAGAGAAAGGAACAGGCAGCAATCTTTGCTGTTCTGCAGTCTCACTGGTGATACCCAGGCAAAAAGGGTGTGGAGCGGATCTCCAGCAAACTCCAGCAGACCTGCAGCAGACGGGACGGAATGTTAGAAAGAAAACTGATAAACAGAAAGGAATAGCATCAACATCAACAAAAAGGACATCCACACAGAAACCCCATCCAAAGATCACCAACATCAAAGACCAAAGGTAGATAAATCCACGAAGATGAGGAAATACCAGTGTAAAAAGCCTATAAATTCCAAAATCCAGAATGCTGCTTCTCCTCCAAAGGATCACAACTCCTCGCCAGCAACGGAAAAAAACTGGACGGAGAATGAGTTTGGCGAATTGACAGAAGTAGGCTTCAGAAGGTAATAACAAACTCCTCTGAGCTAAAAGAGCATGTTATAACCCAATGCAAAGAAGCTAAGAACCTTGAAAAAAGGTTAGAGGAATTGCTAATAGAATAACTAGTTTATAGAAGAACATAAATGACCTGCTGGAACTGAAAAACACAGCACAAGAACTTCGTGATGCATAAAAAAGTATCAATAGCCTAATCAATCAAGAAGAAAGGATATCAGAGATTGAAGATCAACGTAACGAAATAAAGCATGAAGACAAGATTAGAGTAAAAAGAATGAAAAGGAACGAACAAAGCCTCCGAGAAATCTGGGACTATGTAAAAAGACCAAACCTAAGTTTGATTGGTGTAACTGAAAGTGACAGGGAAACTGGAACCTAGTTGGAAAACACTCTTTGGGATATTATCCAGGAGAACTACCCCCAAACAATCTAGAAAGACAGGCCCAATTTCAAATTCAGGAAATACAGAGAACACCACACAGGTACTCCTCAAGAAGAGTAGCTCCAAGACACATAATCATCAGATTCACCAAGGTTGAAATGAAGGAAAAAATGTTAAGGGTGGCCAGAGAGAAAGGTCAGGTTACCCACAAAGGGAAGCCCGTCAGACTAACAGCAGATCTCTCTGAAGAAAACCTACAAGCCAGAAGAGAGTGGGGGCCAATATTCAATATTCTTAAAGAATTTTCAACCCAGAATTTCATATCCAGCCAAACTAAGCTTCATAAGCGAAGGAGAAATAAAATCCTTTATAGACAAGCAAATGCTGAGGGATTTTGTCACCACCAGACCTGCCTTATAAGAGCTCCTGAAGGAAGCACTAAATATGGAAAAGAAAAACCAGTACCAGCAACAGCAAAAACATACGAAATTGGGAAGATTATCAACACTATGAAGAAATTGTATCAACCAACAGGCAAAATAACCAGCTTGCATCATAATGACAGTTTCAAATTCACACATAACAATATTAAACTTAATGTAAATGGGCTAAATGCTCCAATTAAAAGACACAGACTGGCAAATTGAATAGAGTCAAGACCCATCAGTGTGCTGTATTCAAGAGACCCATCTCATGTGCAAAGACATACATAGGCTCAAAATAAAGGGATGGAGGAATATTTACCAAGCAAATGGAAAGCAAAAAAGCAGGGGTTGCAATCCTGGTCTCTGATAAAACAGACTTTAACTAACAAAGATCAAAAGAGACAAAGAAGGACATTACATAATGGTACGGGGATCAATGCAATAAGAAGAGCAAACTATCCTAAATATATATGCACCCAATACAGGAGCACCCAGATTCATAAAGCAAGTTCTTAGAGACCTACAAAGAGACTTAGACTCCCACACAATAATAGTGGGAGACTTTAACACCCCACTGTCAATATTAGCCAGATCAACGAGATAGAAAATTAACCAGGATATTCAGAATTTGAACTCAGCGCTGGACCAAGCGAACCTAATAGACATCTACAGAACTCTCCACCCCAAATCAACAGAATATACATTCTTCTCGGCACCACATCACACTTATTCTAAAACTGACCGCATAATTGGAAGTAAAACACTCCACAGCAAATGCAAAAGAACAGAAATCATAACAGTCTCTCAGACCACAGTGCAATCAAATTAGAACTTAGGATTAAGAAACTCACTCAAAACTGCACAACTACATGGAAACTGAACAACCTGCTCCTGAATGACTACAGGGTAAATAATGAAATAAAGGCTGAAATAAATTAGTTCTTTGAAAACAATGAGAAAAAAGACACAATGTACCAGAATCTCTGGGACACAGCTAAAGCAGTGTTAACAGGGAAATTTATAGCACTAAATGACCACAGGAGAAAGCACGAAATATCTAAAATCAACACCCTAACATCACAATTAAAAGAACTAGAGAAGCAAGAGCAAACAAATTCAGAAGCTGGTAGAAGACAAGAAATAACTAGGATCAAAGCAGAACTGAGGGAGATAGAGACACGAAAAACCCTTCAAAAAAATCAATGAATCCAGGAGCTGGATTTTTGAAAAGATTAACAAAATAGATAGATGGCTAGCCAGACTAATAAAGAAGAAAAGAGAGAAGAATCAAATAGACACAATAAAAAATGATAAAGGGGATATCACCACTGATCCCACAGAAATACAAACTACCATAAAAGAATACTATGAACACCTCTGTGCAAATAAACTAGAAAATCTACAAGAAATGGATAAATTCCTGGACACATACGCCTTCCCAGGACTAAACCAGGAAGAAGTCCAATTCCTGAATAGACCAATAACAAGTTCTGAAATTGAGGCAGTAATTAATACCCTACCAACCAAAAAAAGTCCAGGACCAGATAGATTCACAGCTGAATTCTACCACAGGTACAAAGAGAAGCTGGTACCATTCCTTCTGAAACTATTGCAAACAACAGAAAAAGAGGGACTCGTCCCTAACTCATTTTATGAGGGCAACATCATTCTGATACTAAAACCTGGCAGAAACACAACAAAAAAAGAAAATTTCAGGCTAATATCCATGATGAACTTTGATGCGAAAATCCTCAATAAAATACTGGCAAACCGAATCCAGTAGCACATCAAAAAGCTTATCCACCACGATCAAATTGGCTTCATCCCTGGGATGCAAGGCTGGTTCAACATACGCAAATCAATAAATGTAATCCAGCATATAAACAGAACCAATGACAAAAACCACATGATTATCTCCACAGATGCAGAAAAGGCCCTCAATAAAATTCCACACCCCTTCATGCTAAAAACACTCAATAAATTAGGTATTGATGGAACACATATCAAAACAATAAGAGCTTTTATGACAAACCCGCAGCCAATATAATACTGAATAGGCAAAAGCTGGAAGCATTCCCTTTGAAAACTGGCACAAGACAAGGATCCCCTCTCTCACTACTCATATTCAACATAGTATTGGAAGTTCTGGCCAGGGCAATCAGGCAAGAGAAAGAAATAAAGCGTATTCAAATAGGAAGAGAGGAAGTCAAATTGTCTCTGTTTGCAGATGACATGATTGTATATCTAGAAAACCCCATTGTCTTAGCCCCAAAACTCCTTAAGTTGATAAGCAACTTCAGCAAAGTCGTATACAAAGTCAATGTGCAAAAATCACAAGCATTCCTATGCACTAATAATGGACAAACAGAGAGCCAAATCATGAGTGAACTCCCATTCACAATTGCTACCAAGAGAATAAAATATCTAGGAATACAACTTACAATGGATGTGAAGGACCTCTTCAAGGAGAACTACAAACCACTGCTCAACAAAATAAAAGAGGGCACAAACAAATGGAAAAACATTCCATGTTCATGGATAGGAAGAATCAATATCGTGAAAATGGCCATAATGCCCAAAGTAATTTATAGATTCAGTGCTATCAACATCAAGCTACCACTGACTTTCTTCACAGAATTAGAAAAAAACTACTTTAAAGTTCATATGGAACCAAAAAAGAGCCTGTATAGCCAAGACAATCCTAAGCAAAACGAACAAAGCTGGAGGCATCACACTACCTGACTTCAAACTATACTACAAGTCTACAGTAACCAAAACAGCATGGTACTGGTACCAAAACAGATATACAGACGAATGGAACAGAACGGAGGCCTCAGAAATAACATCACACATCTACAACCATCTGATTTTTGACAAATCTGACAAAAACAAGCAAAGGGAAAAGGATTCCCTATTTAATAAGTAGTGTTGGGAAAACTGACTAGCCGTATGCAGAAAACTGAAACTGGACCCCTTCCTTACACCTTATACAATAATTAACTTAAGATGGATTAAAGACTTAAATGTTAGACCTAAAGCCATAAAAACTCTAGAAGAAAACCTAGGCAATACTATTCAGGACATAGAAATGGGCAAAGACCTCATGACTAAAACACCAAAACCAATGGCAACCAAAGCCAAAACTGACAAATGGGATTTAATTAAACTAAAGAGCTTCTGCACAGCAAAAGAAACTATTATCAGAGTGAACAGGCAACCTACAGAATGGGAGAAAATTTTTGCAATTTATCCATCTGATAAAGGGCTAATATCCAGAATTTACAAGAAACTTAAACAAATTTGCAGGAAAAAAAAACCTCATCAAAAAGTTGGCGAAGTATATGCACAGTCACTTCTCAAAAGAAGACATTTCTGTGGCCAACGAACATATGGAAAAAAAAACTCATCACTATTCGTTAGAGAAATTCAAACCAAAACCACAATGAGATACCATCTCATGGCAGTTAGAATGGTGATCATTAAAGAGTCAGGAAACAACAGATGCTGGAGAGAATATGGAGAAATAGGAACGCTTTTACACTGTTGGTGGGAGTATAAATTAGTTCAACCATTGTGGAAGACAGTGTGGCGATTCCTCAAGGATACAGAACCAGAAATACCATTTGACCCAGCAATCCCATTATTGGGTATACACCCAAAGGATTATAAATCATTCTACTGTAAAGACACATACATACATAGTTTATTGCAGCACTGTTCACAATAGCACAGACTTGGAACCAACCCAAATGGCCATCAATGATAGACTGGATAAAGAAAATGTGGCACATATACACCATGGAATACTATGCAGCCATAAAAAAGGCTGAGCTCATGTCCTTTGCAGGGACATGGATGAAGCTGGAAACCATCATTCTCAGCAAACTAACACCGGAACAGAAAACCAAACACCGCATATTCTCACTCATAAGTGGGAGTTGAATAATGAGAACACATGGACACAGGGAGGGGAATATCATACTCCAGGGCCTGTTAGAGTTTGGGGGACTAGAGGAAGGATAGCATTAGGAGAAATACCTAATGTAGATGACAGATTGATGGGTGCAGCAAACCACCATGGCACATGTATACTTATTTAACAAACCTGCATGTTCTGCACATGTATCCCAGAACTTAAAGTATTATAATAAAAAAAAGGAAAAAAAAGTATAAAGAACAGACAGTTAATTTTTGTTAAGCAAGTAATTCTCAGAAAGGTGCTATGTGGGGAAATGCTAAAATAGAAGACGCTCAGTCTAAACGCTAAGTAAAAGAAAAACATAAGAAATAAAACAGAATGAACAGCTATAAACATGCTGAACTTTTAAGATCTGAGTTTCATATTTAATTCAGTTTGCCGCTATGTGGTTAAGTCAAAACGGACTCTCAAAGCAAGCTTTTTCTTCTGCCAATCTGTCAAATCATGTTAGAATATAGATGATGTGTATAAGTAAACAAATAAAATCTGGGCCGGGTGTGCTGGTTCACACCTGTAATCCTAGCATTTTGGGAGGCTGAGGTGGGGGAGGATTGCTTAAACTCAGGAGTTGGGAGACCAGCCTGCAAAATATAACAATATTGCATCTCTATTCAAAATTTTTTTAAAAATTAGGCAGGCATGGTGGTGGGCCTGTAGTCCCACCTACTCAGAAGGCTGAGGTGAGAGGATCACTTCAGCCCAGGAGATTGAGGCTGCAGTGAGCTATAAATGTGCCATTGCATTCCAGCCTGGGTGACAGAGTGAGGCCTTGTCTCAAAAATAAATAAAATAAAATCTGTATTCTGATTGTAAAGGTAACATATACACAAAAAATCAGGGGTAAAAAATGTGGAATACCAAAAAAACAAATAAACAAATTAAATAATCTATTATAAACTATACCAGCCATAGAAAGCTATTATTACAAATTTTGCTTGCAAAATTGATACAAATTCTGGAGATTCTAAGAAGAGAAAACAGCAATTGCAAAGGTGCAGAGGAAGGAAATCATGAGACTTTCAAGAATCTAAAATTAGAAACTTGGAATAAAAACCTGGGGAGGACAGGGAAATAGTAAAAGATGAAGCTTCAGTTGATCATAAACCACATCTTCCAGTTGTAGATCCATAAAATGTGGTTACCACGGGTAGGTTAATTTGATCCATGCTTTACTAGCTGCTTCCTTTATCAGCAGCAAACCGTCACTGGTTCATGAAGACTGCCCCTCTGCAGACCCAGCCTTATGAAGGCTTTATCCTCTTGGCAGGAAAGGAAAAGTGATTGTGTGTGTGTGTGTGTGTGTGTGTGTGTACTATAGTAGATTTTTAAAAATAACTTCCTATTTTCTCTAATTAAATAGAAATGATTGAAAATAAAATATTATTTAATAAAATTTGTAAGTGGATTACTAGTCGTTATAAATTTTTGTATGTTTTTACTAAATGTAAAATAATTTTCTCATTTAAATCAAAACATTTTAGAAAATAAATGTAGTCTCATACTTTGATTCTTTGTTCTGTACTTGTTTTATTGAATGGTTTATATGAGAATAATATATTCTATATTCTATAAAATAGTGAAGAGCTTATATCACTTGTTGAATAGCTTATATCTCTTATTCCTATATTATTTCATATAATCTATTCTATAAAAATCATACTTTTATTTGTTGTTCCATATTTGTTTTATAGAATAGATTATATGAGAATAATATAAATCCTTAATAATTTTCTCAAGGGAAGAATAAATCATAAATAACACCTTATGACAGCTAGAAGTAGGAAATAAATCTTAACCACGTTAACATTTAAGTAAAAATCAACATATTTTAGCCAACTATATTATATATATTGAATGCTAATTAAATAATTATTGTGAGTTTAACTTAAAGTATGCACTCTAATGCTTTCAAAGGAAGGAAATTAAAGCATTTAAGGGAGCTAAATTAAGCTTTTTATTGTTGCAAACCTCAAATATATAAAAGATGTTTTATTTTTCTTACAAAACTAAGATAGTCTCCTGTGTTAGTGAGTATGTAAGAAAATAAAACAATAGGCCTGATTATCTCTAAGGTCCTTTCAAATTGTAAAGGAAAATTTTTAAACCCATAGACTGCTAAGAACTAATTTTCAAAACAACAAAGCTGTAATTCATACTATGTATAAAAACACATAGACACAGATTTCAGAATATAAAAATTATTGGCCAAGCGCAGTAGCTCATGCCTGTAATCCTAGCACTTTGGGAGGCTGAGGCAGGCGGATCACGAGGTCAAGAGATCGAGACCATCCTGGCCAACATGGTGAAACCCCGTCTCTACTAAAAAATACAAAAAAAATTAGCCGGGCGTGGTGGCGGGGGCCTGTAGTCCCAGCTACTCTGAGCAGGAGAATGGCGGGAACCCGGGAGGCGGAGCTTGCAGTGAGCCGAGATCGTGCCACTGCACTCCAGCCTGGGAGACAGGGAGAGTCTCCGTCTCAAACAAAACAAAACAAAACAAAACAAAACAAAATTATTACACTATTTCTTCTCAAAATATTTTTATTTGTGGAACAAAATGTTTTTAAGTTAAAAGAAAGAGGCAAAAAACTAGAATTCTTTCATGAAAAAAACATCATTTTCTCAAGATGACACTTCGAGAAATTAAGTGCTTGTTTTTTGAAAGACTGACCCTCCCTAACCCCAAACCCCAGTTCTAAGGGCACAGAGAAGAAAAAGACAAAGGAAGCTATTATTGTGAATTGTAAGGGAACCAGTCAGGCTGGTTTAGGAAATGGACTTTAGGGATCTTTCAATATAGTTCATTCTAGTCCACCACCCAGGCTACAGGGCTGAAGGAGAGACACAGGCTTATAGTTTTTGTTTTTTTTCAATATGTGAGTCCATGTTAAACTGTTCTCTGTCTTCTTAGATCCACAGTCTTAGCAAACTTGTTAGAAGAATATGCAAAAATGTAAATAAGCTATTTACAAAAGAAAAAATGCCACTAGTCAATAAATTTGTGAAAAATATACTCAATATCCTAATAATCAAAGAACCAACCATTGAAAACCAGTTACCATAACTCACCAACTAAATGAAGCAACAAGATTTTTTTAATGAAATGATTCTAATGTAGATAAAAGTCAGTAAAATTGGTTCTGTTTATATTAAGTTTAACTTTAAGTTGACTCCTTACATATTTTATGTTTGACCTAAAGGTTTCTCCATACCTAGTGAACTGTAACCTAACTGGATGTATAAATAGATTGTAACTTACTCTTCTAACAAGTAGCCAAGTCTCAGCCAATCACTGCATCCAAGTTTCAGCCAATCACAGGTGGTCAACTGTTCAAACCCTATTCAAATCAAGCAAACACCCAGCTGTAACCAATCTAGCTGTTTCTGTTCCTCACTTCCATTTTCTGCACATCACCTTTTTTATGTCCATCCATAAGCTTAACTGATCATGTGACAGCCAGGAATCACTCTCAACATACTCTGTTCTAGGGGCTACTCAATTCATGAATCATTCTTTGCTCAGTTAAACTCTGGTAATTCAATTTGTCCAAAGCTTTTCTTCTAACTTATCATATTTATATACTGGAACACTGGAAAAACGCTATAGAAAAGCAATCTGGTAAAAAAAAAAAAAAAAAAAAGCAAGAGTCAAAAACCTATTCATGCTTTTGGGACACTAATCCATCTTCTGAGTATAACTTTTAAAATAATAAAACAGTATAGGAGAAACTATCTTTCCATGAATATAGTCACGTCAGAGTAATTTATAACAGCAAAATGTCAAATGCAACCTCAATGTTCCATTAGAAGGAAATAGATAAATTAAGGCACATATATTCAATGAAAACATGAGAGAGAAAAGCATATTCTAAAAGCCTAAAACTCATATCCTATGAATCTATAAACATGAGTGTAATTTACGAGGGTGAATTTTTACGTGGGTATTATGACAAAAATAAAATTAATTAAATAAGAAAAAAAAACAGATGACTCTAAGTATCTATGCCAATCATTTGCTTAGATTAGTTGGCCTTAGATCCAATCCCTGCCTCTCCTTGGTTCTATTCTATGTAGCGGGGAACTACATTCTTCTGTTTCCCCTGGTCTCTGGGCTTCCAGTAGTTTTGACCAATGAAGGCTATTAGTAAAAGGATGGAGGGTAGGAGCAGGGGAGAAGTCAGATTATTTCTTCTCTCTTCTCTTTGTTTCCCATAGTGTCTCCAGCAGCAGCTCCATTTCATTTGTGACTAAAGCTTATCTAGACAGTCCTCCCCGTGGTTCCAGCTTTTGCCACATGACCTCAGCTCCTGGGTTTCAGTAACACTGCCTCCTGCCAGCAGCTTCCTGCTGTTACCATTCTCTGGGATGAGTCACCATTCCTGGTGTGGCTTCTACAGCTTTCGTCACCTATATAATTTAGCATCCTGTATTAAATTATCCCTGTTTGAAGTATTTAGAATGGTTCCTATTTTCTGAAAGGACCCTGAATGCTAGAGTATCTCCAATTAATGTAAAAGGGACTGCATTAATCTGTTCTCACGCTGCTATAAAGAACTGTCCAAGGCTGGGTAATTTATAAAGTATAGAGGTTTAATTGACTCACAGTTCTGCATGGCTGGGGAGGCCTCAGGAAACTTACAATCCTGGCGGAAGGGGAAGCAAACACGTCTTTCTTCACATGGTGGCAGGAGAGACAAGTGCAGAGTGAAGCAGGGAAAGCCCCTTATAAAACCATCAGATCTCATGAGAACTCATTTACTATCATGAGAACAGCATGGGGGAACCGGCCCCATGATCTAATCACCTCCCACAAGGTCCCTCCTGCAACGTGTGGGGATTACAGTTTGGATTACAATTCAAGATGAGACTTGGGTGGGGACACAGAGCCAGGCCATATCAGGGACAAAGATCATTGATGACAAATACATTCAGATACTTGTTGAATAGCTTATATCACTGTGCATATGCACTTGATTTTCATGGGAACTTGGCTTTCAAGGAGCCCAACCTCAACAATGTAGCAATCTCCTAGATCTCTTATCTGTGCTGTTTCAAGATTTGAAAGAAACTGGTGCACCTCTAAATGAAGGGTTACACTTTCCAGAGAGTTTTCTTCCAGTCATTGAGTGCTTGAGAGTGGTCAACAACAAACAGCAAAAGTCTGTGCTAAAAATATGTTTAAATGTTAAATTCTAGGGGAGTTATTAGGAATGCACATACAGCAACATTGGTACCTTGAGACAATACTGATCAAATGAGTTTTACCTAGCAAGCAGTTTTTCAAATTTTTGGTGTTAACTCATGAGTCAATTTAGTGGGTCATGACCATTATTAATTGAATTAATGGGATTAAATTTATTAAATTTAAAAATAAATGAGAACAAAATATAAGAAAAATACTAAGGTGTAATGCTTTTAAGAGGGCAAGATTCATAATATAAACTCTTGTTTCTGTTATACAGTACATGTGTATGTGTGATTGTAGGTGCATGTGAATTGAGTTGTAATGAAAAATCTATATCTATATGCAGATCAAGGTAAAAAAAAATTTTGAAAGCCATCATACTAGTACTTTGCCTAAACTTAAAGATATAAAGTGAATACAAAACACCTCAAAGTTTTCTTTAAGTGAGGTAAGTTAAAGAAAAATGTCTTTATTTGTTGCACAATGCTAGTTTATTGAACATAAAAATAAAAGAATATGATCAGCAGAACCTGGCAGATTACCCACAATCACTGATGCTAATTGTTAGGAACTCAATGTGTCCTCCAAAAATTATGTTAAAGGCCTAACCTCCAACATGACTATATTTGAAGACAGGACCTTTAGGGAGGTAATTAGGGTTACATGAGGTCATAAGCATGGGGCCTTAATTTGACAGGACTGGTGTCCTTATAAGAGAAAGAGACATAAGGAGTGTGTGCACACAGAGGAAAAGCTGTGTGAGAACACAGCAATATGGTGGCCAACTGCAAGCCAAGAGAAGCCTCGCCAGAAAGCATCCCTGCTGGCACCCTGATCATGGACTTCTAGCTTCCAGAAATGTGAAAAACTTAATTTCTATTGTTAAAACCACCCAGTCTGTGGTCTTTTGTTATGGCAGCCTGAGCAGAGTAATTATCCCACGTCTTTCTCTTAATCTGTTGCAGCCACTCATAAACCAACAAATTCTTACAGAGTTTAAAATAAGTATGGGCAACTGGAGAGATGTAGTATAAATTAGCATTTATATAAGACTACACTGAGTATATCTGAATTGGATATATAATGGTAACATAAAATACATAAAAAATCATTTAATTTCTGATAAATATTTTTTCTATAAAACTTGTCCACTTTTTTGCTAATATAAAGCATATATAACTAAATACATTATTAGGTGATCAGTTGATATTATACGTGTCATTTAGAGGTACACTGTTAAACTTTTGATGTGATTTTCTGTCCTATTTTTTTAATTGTAGCCATCCCTCTTTAATTTTTATCACTGCTAAAGAAAAAGATTAACTGCTGAAATGTTAGGAAATATGTATAAGAAAAAATACAAACAAATCCAAACAATAATTCTGAAACTAAAATTTTTTTTTGTGACCTAATAATTCTAAGATGACTTTAGAAGTGACCCTTCAAATTGATGGGTTACAACTACCTCTGGGGAAAAATCAAATTATTACTAAACATGTATTTTTTGATTCAATGTAAAAGCAACATAAAAACCTTGGAATGGTTTGACAGGAGAAATGTGTTCAGAAAACTCAAAAGAGTACAAATTTGATTCCAAATTTTAATGTAACATAACTCTGTATACCTCAGACATAATAGTTTAGATTTCTAAAAATACCAGAATAACTGTGTTATGTTTATAATTACTCCTTTGGTACTAAAATAAGATACATGCTATAGTAAAACATTAAAAAATGGTATGTAAACTGTTGCTTGTGGACACGTAAGGGCAGCATAGTGTAAGTGGTGGTTAAGACAGTCTGGCTCCAGAGACTATGCTTTTAAATCAACTCTGCATTTCACTAGTTGTGGGACCTTGTGCAAATAACCTAATTTCTCTGTACTTCAGTTCTTTACCTGTACAATGGGATGACAGCAGTTCATATATCATTGGGTTGTTAATGTGTGCTCTAGGAGTTAATATTAAGATAATGTTTTCCACACACTAAACACTTTATATAAATGTTAAAGACAGACATATATAAAGGCTGAGAAGAAAAATGCTTAACTCTTATATCCTTAAGTATAGTTATTTCCTTTGCCTTTTTACTTATTTCTGCTTTGCTTCATCCTTATAGAGATATCTTTCATGGTGGAAATATGAAATAATAAAGGGCTTCATAACAGACAAATTTCTAGGAGGATACTAATATCCTCTGCACTCTTAAATTCTGATCTACTTATGTGAAATTTCCAAGTTGATGAGCCATTTACAATAAAAAGAGAAACTGTGACAGCTTTCATATGGTACAAAAACATTTTGATGTTGGTTCCTAATGTGTGTCTTGTTTATTAGGTAAATGAGTGAGATATCATGCTAGGTATTCAATAGATACAGTTATTCTTAAGCTACTTATCTCTAAAATATATTTTTTAAGTGAGATACATTGTGCTTGTCTGGGGTGAATTAAGTCTCTTCAAATTGAAAGCAGCTGGACTAACTGACCTTTCAAAATCTAAATTTGTTTTATTCAGAAACATGTAGGAAAGAGTGAAATGAACACCATCCCCCAAAAGATATTATACTCAAGAATAAAACTATTCAGGGAAATTCAAACTACCTTATCTGAAAGAAAAGCATGAATCAATTTAAAACTGAGAATCAATTTTTAAAAGCTTATGTGGGTCTGTAAGTAAAAGAAGCAAAAAGTTCATCAATAGAAACCAGTCACTGTAAATAGCAACCTGGAGCTCTGAAATGTCAATTTCACACTGCACTAAGCATATCCCACCAAACATGACCAATCTGCTATTTGGAAAAATATCAACAGCTGCTACTACATTCCTTGAAGTAGTAATAGGTCAGACACATGAACCAGGTCAGGTACAAAACTGCATCCACTTACACCTGTCTACCCAGAATCATTTTCCATTTATTTTAAGTGTTTATCACTTTTAAATCAGATATGTTAATTAACCCAGAACAAATAATTGACTCCAAATAAACTACAGTTTGGTTTGGTATAATCAAATGCTAACAATATCCTTACAAAGCTTTGGGGAGAAACTAAATGAGTTAGAATATATTCATTTAGGATTTCAGGCTGATGGCCAAAATATATAATCTATTGTTATAATCTGCCACTCATATGCCTCCTTCAGTTAGGTGCCCACCATAGGGCTGACAGCCCCAATCTGAATCATTTATTAGGTAATAAAAATTATGCAAAGGAAGACTGACTATTTTCCATATGAGAAGTTCCTTTGGGAAAACACTTGAAATCTGGCCTGAGGGACTGAGGATTCACACACTTCCAATTTGACAACAAAGCCAAAGAATGTGTTGCTGTGTCACTCAAAACCCCTAGGGAATTTTCTCCCTTCGGGAGAGTTGAGGTGAGGAGAACCACCAATATCCAGTCCCTCCCTGAGAAGAGTAAATGAGGGATGTCAGTAATGAGCAAATAAAAAGCAGCTCTAGAAATAGAATTTTCAAATTCAAGCAGATTTTATTGAGGATGACAAGCTACACAGACACAAAAATGTGGCTTCGATTTAAAGCACAGAAGGTTAATGAGCCCTTGACAATTACAGATAATTTTCTCTGTTTTTTGTTAAGTTTCTTTCCATAGTATATCCCTACATTACTACATCCCAGAAGTAAATAGCAATACAAGCCAGTAAGTCAACTTCACGGAAATGCCAGGTTTTTATTATATTAGGAAAAAAATGATGGTCAAGGAGGAGTCAGTAAAAAATGCTGTAGTCCTTATGTGAAAGACAACAGGCAGAGTCAAATAAAGGTGTGCAGAATCAAGGGGCCAAACATTGCTTTATATTTAATAAATATAGTAAATTTAGTAAACTGAGTCACAGCCTTCTCAAGAATTATCAAGTAAGATAATTCTACTATTTTAATAGACAAACCACTGGTCTCTGACACTCATACTCTAGATGTCACTTACTAATGTCCATAGGGCCAGATAATTAATAGATTGTAACAGTATTGATGCCTCTGTTCTCTCCAAAAGCTGTTTTTAGAAAATTACATTTAAAAGCATATTGAGTCCGAGTGGTGGCTGAAGCCTGTAATCCTGGCACTTTGGGAGGCCGAGGCGGCTGGATTACTTGAGGTCAGGAGTTCGAGACCAGCCTGGCCAATATGGTGAAACTTCATATTTACTAAAAATACAAAAATTAGCCAGATATGGTGGCGGGCGCCTATAATCCCAGCTACTTGGGAGGCTGAAGCAGCAGAATTACTTGAACCCGGGAGGCTGGGGTTCCAGTGAGCCGAGACTACACCACTGCATTCCAGCCTGAGTGATAGAGCAAGACTCCATCTCAAAAAAAAAAAAAAAAAAAAAAAAAGATTAAAAAAGGATAATGAGATATACAAAATTATTAGAGGTTCTTTGTCCAGGAGTTCTGAGATCATGGAAAATGGTTTTGATATCAAAAGAAAACAATGCCCCATAACACCTCCCACTTAAAAAACACTGTAAAATTTGGCTTTAATTATTTAAAAAAATAGATTTTAACATTAAAACTTCTCAGTGAGCTGTTCTCAACTATACCAATCCATCAATAGCTGGCATTACTTCATAAACCATTTTTCTGACATTCACTTGAAATTCCCTTTCCACATTAATTCTCTCTAGTCCATTTTCATTTATGCTGTTCCCTCTCACTAAGATATTTTACATTCTTCTTTCTTTTTAATCTAAGGTTTACTTTCATTCAAGGCCAAATTCAAGACCTGGTTGGCCTGCTTGGACCATTTCCCAACCAAGGATCAATCCCCCTCCTTTCTGGCCTTTCACAGCATCTACTGCCTCAGTCTTTCCAACTTAGTAATCCCTTAACAAACAGATAAATTATGTTTTTAAAATGCAATGCAGTTGGTAAAATCTAGCTGGTAAGATCAAAGTCTCATAGAAAAGAGAGGATTAAGAGAAAAAAATTATGCTTTTAAGCATGTTTTCTTAAAAAGAAAAATTCTAAAAGGCATCTATTCCAAAACAATATAGATTATTGAAGTTACCTGCTCCCACAGGCTTCCAAATAGAAAATCCTGTGGCTGAAGCAGATTCTCCCACAGTTTAATATTAGGGGGCTTTATCTCTTGTCCTTGAGGCAGCCCTTACTGACTTGGAATTCACTGTATTTTATACTTGAATTCTCTCTTTTTTTTTTTTTGTCTATTTTTTTTTCTCAAATCTTAGCCAAATGTTCATGTCATTAACTGACCAAATTACTAAACTGCGTAAGGCACAGTTTTTTGGACTGGTCTTCTAAACATTGCGAAGGTAGAGAACACATAGGTTTCCTGTCTTTGCACTGCTTCTCAGATCCAATGAGCCAGCCTACTAAAGAGGACTGCGAAATAATTACCAATGTTTTATTGCTTTAGGTCACAATTACATAAGACTGAATTATCTTGAAACATTGGCTTTGAGGAACTAATGTACTGTATTGTATTTCACTAGCTATTCCACTAAAAAAAGAGTATCATTGTATTATATTAATCAAAAAAGTCCATTTTTTTGTTTAAGTCCACATGGATATTTACAGATATTCTAATTTTGGTAAAAAATTGTAAAAATCAGATCTTAGAGATAATTAAAAAATTTTAAATTATTTTCCTCCTTTGATGACTCATGGTGGTCACATTCAATATTATAGTTTATAACTCCAATTGCCTCCCATACTATTTTTCCCTATAATTCATTTATTATTTCATTTCAGTATTCATTAAATCTCTGCCTTCTTTGTGCTAGTGACTCAGCTAGGCATAAAAGTTACAGACATGAACAGTTGATGCCTTCAAGTAGCTCAGTCTGTTAAGGAGGATCCAGTTGGTAAGGGTGTCTCCTTTGTTGAAACTAAACACAACTAACATTTAACCCTCCAGGAGTAAGAGACAACTGGACCAACAGCCTCCTCTTAGTCCCTTGAGCTTCATCTCTCAAACTGGGTTCACTTGAACTATCATCACCACCTTCATGTTGCCTCCTAGATGTAGGTTACTCTTTTAATAATAATAATAATAATAATAATAAATATTCTTGGGAATTCTGTTAGCACAATGTAGAGAGGCTGACATTTTAAAAAGACTTTTCTAAATAGTTAAGGTAGAATAAATAGGAAATTAATAAAGATACAACAAATAACATATAGCCTAAACAAATTCTGAGATTTCTGATTGTACCATTACTGGCTGACTTATAGAGCTTAGGCCCTATGTTGTTTAACCTGAGACTGTCATACTCTTAAGAACTAACAGAAACTGCCTACTTCTGCTACAGTTGTATACAAAGTGGAACTAAAACACAAAACCTGTGAAATGTCTCAGCTTTAGGAAGAACATGTTGGTAACTGAAATTAAAAAAGCAAATTATATTCTGCAGAAATATCTTAAGCAAATAAAGATTAATATATTCGTTTTGTTAAAGAATTCATTCAAATTGACAAGAAAAATGATAAGTCAGATATTAAACAAAATACCTGCAAATATCCAACCTTGTGATGATAAAATAATACAAAATAAAACAATGAGTTTTCCCTATCAGCCTGTAAAACTTATAAAACATTGAATGAATTAATGTCACTGAAGGTGGAATGAAGCAGAGGTTCTTTAACATTGCTGATGGTAAAATAAACTAGTTAAGCCCTACTGGAAATCAGTTTAGCAATATGTAATATTAGTAGCAAAAATTTCACATCCTTTAACCCTATTATCGCCCTTCCAGAGTGTATGAGGCCATTCTTGCGCTACTATAAAGAAATATCTGAGAATGGGTAATTTATAAGAAAAGAGATTTAATTGGCTTGCAGTTCTGCAGGCTGTACAGGAAGACAGCGGCATCTGCCTCTGGGGAAGCCTCAGGAAGCTTCCATTTATGGCAGAAGGCAAAGGGGAAGCTGGCACATTACATGACGAGAACGGGAGCAAGAGAGAGCAAGTGATGGGAGAGGTGCTACACACTTTTAAACCACCATATCTCGTGAGAACTCACTAGTGTGAAGACAGCACCAAGACATGAGGGATCTGCCCCTATGACCCAAACACCTCCCACCAGGCCCCACCTCCAGCACTGGGGATTACATTTCAACATGAGATTTGGGCGGGGACAAATATTCAAAAAACTATATCATGGGGAATAACTGAAAGTATAGAAAAAGCTATGTGTAGGATGTTTTCACTGTAGTGTTATCTGCAGTAATGATAAGTTGAGGGCAATTTTATGTTCAACTGCAGTTAATTCAGCAAAATATATTAAATCTGTTTGGTGAGATATTATGGAACCATTAAAAATCAGCAGTTATATTATGGGTACTTGTATTATGTTTCAAATTTTTAAAATTAATTGTTTTAAAAGCAAACACTACAACCATGTGAAGTAGCTGAAATCTTTGATGGTTTGACATTAAATGGCAAGTTCTATCTCACTGTATAATAAAAAGATAGTATAGTAGGAACATGTCTAAAGGCCTAGTAAAAGCATTTGCAAAGCTACAATATATTTTGGCTAATTAGTTTACTGCTTTTTAGAAAGGAGGAAATGGTTCATTTATATTGAAATAGTCTTTTTTTGACTATAACCTTCATATTCTACGGCATTCAAACCTAACAATGGCTTCTTTTTAATACAGAATCAAGGGAATATATCTCCTTGTGAAATAGGTTGGGTAGAATGCAGCATTTACAATTAAATATAATAATCACAATTGTAGCAGAAAAGCTCAGCTGACATTGATGATTTCCACTTTTTGATACAGAGATATAAAAGATCTTAGCAAGAACCTATATAACACAAGCTATATGAGAAAGGATGAAGAGACCCCAGAATGCAAAAATAACATTTGTGTGAGAAATACACAAAATTTGCTATTCACAAGTAAAGTCTTTGATTTCAGAGTGAGTGTTTTGACCAACAATTTCCAGAATGTGAGCAGAGTTTGAAGAGATGCTTCATAGTCTCCACCCACAAGAACATTTAATAAGTGTAAAATTACTTGATATAATTGGCCAGATGGTATTAACAGATTAGTGAAAACAATAAGGTAGAAAAATGTTAAAAGGAAACATATTCCAATAAAATAGGTAGAATTCATTTTGAGAATGGGAAATTCTTAATATATTAAAGAGTTTTATATGCTCCTTTTAATCAAATGAATTAATCAAATTTTAAGCCTCGTAAGCAATGACTCCAATAAAGGGTTATTATAATTCTTCCCCCTGTCTAAGATAATCACCTTAAACAGCAATTTTCTATAACAGGTATGGTCACTGAAAGTAATTTTCAGAGAATTATAGTACGAACTGAAGTAAGTTTTGTGGGACAAACTACTCTTCCAAAACATTTCCTCTAATATGGCCAAACTCCAGCCCCTTAAGGTTAATAAATTTCAAATTTTATTAATTTTGTAGGCAATAGCAATGTTGATCAGTGTAACTTCACACACAACAAGCGATTTGCATAGATGCTGTAAGTGGTGACTGTGACATAATTATGAAATATAATGCATGTAGAGCTAGAGTTCTCAACTCTGCTGATTGGCGGACAGCGTGTCTTAATTGTAAATTACACAATTCATGTTACTTACTCTCACGAGGTACCTCAAATTTTCTGATTTTAGGTGATCTCTAATGTCTCTCCTGGCTCTGAATTTCCACAATTACTCTGTCAGATATCTGCAGAGTATTTGCCCCTTCAATTTAACCTGCTCTCTGCTTTGAAGGTTGATCTGCGTGGGCTACTCAACTGGCTTCCTTGCCATCTGGCATATGGATGGTTTTGGTCAGTGAAAATCAGTGAAATAATAAGATATATTATATATACATATATACACACACACATATACATATATGTACATATATGTGTGTGTGTATATATGTATATACGTGTGTGTGTGTGTATGTGTATAGGTCTCTGCTACCAGTGCCTGACACAAATTTCCTAAATTCCTTGGGATTTTCAAGGTGATAGGAGTGTCTTGCGTTCTAATGAGGCAACTCTTGGGTGGACTTCTGAACAAGGGGTAGTAACCAGAAATACCAAGACATGATTATAATCTGAGAACTTCAGACGCAGCTCCCATTCTCTGGAGAGGGGAGAGGGGATGGAAATTGAATTAATAATCCATCATGTTTATGTGGTTAACCTTCCATAAAAATCCCTGAAGTAGGGAGTTCTGAGAATTTCTGCATTGGTGAACACAGCCATGTTCCAGAAGGGTGGCACACCTCAACTCCACAGGGACAGAAACTCCTGTGCTCAGGACCTTTTCAGACCTTGCCCTGTGTATTTCTTCATCTGTTGTTCATCTGTATCCTTTATTACATCTTTTATTAATAAACCAGTAAATGTAATTCAAGTGTTTCCCTGAATTCTGTGAGCTATTTTTGAAAATTAGTTGAACCTTAGGAGGGTGTCATAGGAACCATGGCCAGTGGTGGGAACCATGTACCCATATCACATGGTGATACACCATGAGAGATGACTATAGTTTATGCATAAACTATACATACCTGCTCTGAAAGCCCTGAAGTTGATTTCCGTTTATAGTTAATGCAAAACTAGCTCTTTATTAATTCCATTTTGTACAAAAGGCATTTTCTTGAATAATTTATCTCTTGGATTACCTTTCCAGACTTCTTTTAAATATCTCACGGTAAGTAATATGGTTTTTAAGCTTAAAAATTCTCCATGTGATACACCATATGATATGGGTACATGTCACAACCTAGCCTTGTGATTGGCATCTGAAGTGGGGGGCAGTTTTGTGGAACTGAGCCCTTAACATGTGAGATCTAACACTATCTCCAGGTAGATGATGTCAGAATTGAATTGGAGGAATTTCTTATGTGTGGGGAAATCCCTTCATGCATTCAGTATCAGAAGTAATGTGTTGAGTTAGAGTATGAAAAACACTTTGGTTTTTCCTCTATCTCAAAGAAGCCACAGCAGGAGATCAGATAGTAAAGGAGATATAGGTCAGGGAATTTACTCCTCTGGCTCTTAAGCCTGAGAGTCACCTAGACCTCCCTCCCTTCCCTCCTTACCTCCCTACTTCCCTCCCTTCCTTCTTTCCTTCCTAGACAGGGTCTCACTCTGTTGCCCTCTGTCCTTCCCTCCTTCCCTCCCTCCTTCCCTCCTTCCCTCCTTCCTACCTTCCTACCCTGACAAGGTCTCACTCTGTTACCTAGGCTGTGTGCAGTGGTGTGATCATGGCCCACTGCAGCTTCAACCTCCCAAGCTCAAGCAATCCTTCTGCTCAGCCTCCCTAGTAGCAGGAACTACAGGTGCACATTACCACACCAGCTAATTTTTATTTTATTTTATTTTTTTAGAGAAATGAGGTCTCACTATGTTGCTCAGGCTGGTCTTGAACTCCTGGACACAAGTGATCCTCCTGTCTCAGCCTCCCAAAGTGCTGGGATTACAGGAATGAACCACTGCACCCAGTCAGAAAGCAACTTTCTAAGTCATTTTCTGTAATATTGCCTTTTATAGCTAAGTTTTCTCTCCTTTTCTTGTTTTGCTGAAAAATATCAAAATGTGAATTATTTCCCTAGGACATGGAAGTATTTAGTCAATAAAGTTGTTAAAAAGGGGTAGGGCATGACCCTATTTCCAGCCCCTCCAAACATTTTAATGTCTTGTTTATTAGATGTGCACACTGCCACAAAAATACTTTTGTTTTCTCATCTCAACAGACAAGTCAGAGTAAAACCGTCATATAAAATAATTTGTTTTTAAGATAAGGAGTTGTCCTGGGAATTAAGACTTTGCCCTAGTTTTAGAAAATATTTGCTGTGTAATCATATGCAAAATTTCTATTTTTTCCTAGGAAGCATATGTTTGCATTTTTGTGTACAGAATACAGTCAACTTTCAAATGTGACTATAAATTTCAACATAAAAATAAATTTAACAATTTTCCACAAATAAGCATACAAAATTTACATCTGTAAACATTATACTATTGATTACTAATATTGTATATTTATGCCATTCAAATAATGATGGTTGTCTATTTATGACTACATTTTTGCCCTATGGTTAAGGATAACTTTTTTTCCCCTTCTTCTGGTGGTTCAATCTTAGACAACTGTATTGTTTAAGTGCCTGTGAGCTATTGTTATTGCATAGCTATTAAGGAAATTTCCTTGCTTCAGGTATCTCTCCAATGTGATTTGGCCTAATTAGGTAAAAATAATGAATGGGCTTGGGTGCTAAGAGGAGCTGGTTCAAAGCATGGAATAAAATAGTTCCTTGTATAGTTGAGCTGATTTTTATCACAACTGTCTGGAATAGCACAGAGAATGCCAATTTCAATTGTAATGAACAGTACTAATTAATTCCCATTAGCAGAAAAACAGGGATCTACATCATTAGTTTTCCCTCCAACTCCTATAAGCATTTAAGATTAAAAAAAAAAATCTTTAAAGTTTAGCAATGTCGAGGATTTTTAAGCTTAAAAACAATATTACTGTGAGATATTTAAAAGAAGTCTGGAAAGGTAATCCAAGAGATAAATTATTCAAGAAAATGCCTTTTTGCAGATGTACAAAATGGAATTAATAAAGAGCTAGTTTTGCATTAGCTATAAACAGAAATCAACTTCAGGGCTTTCAGAGCAGGTACGTATAGTTTATGTATAAACTACAGTCATCCCTCAGTATCAGTGAAGGATTGATTCTATGACCTCCCACAGATACTAAAATCTACGAATGCTCAAGTCCCTGATACAAATGGCATAATAATTGTACATAATCTATGCACATCCTCCCATATACTGTCATCTCTAGATTACTTGTAATACCTAATACAATGTAAATGCTATGTAAATAGCTGTTCTACTGTATTGTTTAGGGCATCATGACAAGAAAAAAGTCTGTACATGTTCAGTACAGATGCAAATTTTTTTCAAATATTTTTAATCCTAGGTCGGTTCATGAATACATCCAACTGTATATATAATTTATATATAACTACAAATAACTCTGTGAATGTTTTCCATTGTTTATTCTTTTATCTTTATTAGAAATCATGCTGAAAGCTGGAACTAAATGCTTTATTGCAACTATCTTTGTTTTAGAGAAAATGTTCTTCTTTCCTGTCCCTCATTGCTTCTGGATGACTCTCAACAGTAAGTTTTGTTCTACTCAAAGTGGTTCCTTGCTAAAAATTTACCCATTAATAATTTATGTCAAATATTTACAAATTTTCATCTAAAGCTGCCTCATTCTAAAACATCACAGCCGTTTATTATGGTATCCAGGATTTGTGATCAATGGAAAAACTCATAAAGAAAAAAATATAAAGTGCTTAGGAAAAGTCTTATCTTGAAATGGGTACATATTTCTACCCTAAGATAATGCAGGTGCTGCTAGAAACATAGTGGAACTGGGAAGTGCTCCAGATAAATTCACCAGGAAGTCTTGCTAAATTAAAATGGCCCCAAACAACTACATTTCAATACTAATTGATGAGAGAATTGAACCCTTGGCTGGTAAAGGTTTACAGAAACAAGTATTTCATTATTCACATAAATCCTGTTTTAACCTTTGAAGCAAAATGATCTCTGAAATATATTAATACCTAAAAATAGTAAGTACTATTAATACTTAAGTATACCTTTGAATGGATAATTTGAAGTTTCTTACTAGTAAACTCATAATATTTCTAAAATAAACCATGGTAATTTTCAAACTTGCCTAGTGCTATGACAAACAACTTAGTGAAGTCAAAACCAAGCCCAAATCTCCTTGATTATTCAATAAATATTCATTGTTCATTTCCCATAGACACAAAAAAACCCAGATAATTTTTATACCCTACATATGACCTAAATAAAATAAACCTCAGATAAATCTGTATGATCACATAGATGTTTCCTCACATCAAATAATTGTATTTTGTTTTAAAAAGCAATACTTCTAGAAGATTATATATAATACACCCTTGATATTGGCCATTAAAACCTTTATTGATAATCAGTCATTATGGTCTCTGTTTGTAAAGTACTTAAAAACATGGTCTATAAATGGGGTTCTTGAAGTCTAACCCTACAGAAGAGAACAAAGCATAACATAATACTGAAAAGAATTACAGCAAATCTAACTCCAAGAAGAAAAAAGACTTTTAACCTTTCTCTTTTAATTACATGCTACAGTTAGTACAGTTTAAAAAAAGACATTGTATTTTCCTAAGAAGACAATCTGGTTTCATGGCTCACAAACAGAAAAAGAGAGAGAGAAACCCAGTAAGCCATATATTATGTGGCACTGAGGCACTAAAGCTGTGAGCCCATTTTACCAATGCCGTCCTAGCTAAAGAATTGCTGTCTCTATGTTAGATACAGGGCATGTGCTTATTTTTGTTGAGGACACTAAAGTATAAAACTTGAATTTAATCTTGCTACTCTTTCAGGCCTTGCTTACAGCAAAGTAGTTCCACGGGATTTAGGTAATAGTATAATGTTATACAACCGTGCCTTTCACATATCTAAGCTAAATTTAAAGTTCAAAACGATCTCATTCACTCAGTCATTTTTAGAGTCAAAATAAGATACTTAGTTTCACTTTTCAGTTATTTTGAATGGAGTGTATAATTGAAATTGGATACTATTAAGCTTTCAGTATGAAAGAATTTCCCCTACTTCTCCTTCTCCATGAACATAACATCTATAACACCATAACATCCTCGAGATGTCTTGAAGTTTTCAGGGAGCCTAGGATAAACTATCAGCCAGGCTTAATTATTGAGCTACTCCTAGACTGTATTAATCACTGTTCTGAAGCAATGTTGATAAAGAAACTCAAATTATGCTGTGTATACTAGTACTGCATTGCTATTAATTACAAAGAAAATATATTCAGATGTCTTTGCAGCTCTTGTCTTGTATTAAACTATCATTTGATTTATAATCCATCTCCCCAGTTTTTGTTTGAAAAAAGGTGAGCTATTTCAATATTTTAATTTCCCTGATTTTTCCAAATATTTCTGCTTAAATTATTTTTAATTTTTTTATTTTGAAACAATTTTAGACTCACAGGAAGATGCAATAATAGTATAAGATTCCCATGAACCCCTCACCCAGTTTCCCCAATGGTGACATCTTAAATAATTTTAGTACAATAGCAAAACTAGGAAATCATTATTAGTACAATACTGTTAACTACAGACCTTAGTTCTCACCAGTTTTTACATGCATGCACTTGTCAGTATATGTATCCTTTTATGCAACTTGATTCCATGTATAAAGTTGTGTAACAAACCCCTCTCCACAAGGGACACTTTGCTACTGCCATTCTTGATCCCTGTCAAATATTAATCTATTCTCAATCTTTCTAGTTTTATCATTTTGATAATGTTATATAAAGGCAAACATACAGTATAGGTAACCTTTTCAGACTATTTTTTTCATTAAGCACAATGCCCTTGAGATCTATTCAACTTGTTGCAAGTATTAATAGTCCATTCTTTTTTATTGCTGAATAGTATTCCATTGCACATATATACCAGAATTGTTCACCTATTGAAGAATATTTGAGTTATTTCCAGTTAGGGGGCCACTAAGAATAACATTGCTATAAACATTCTTGTGCAGATTTTCATGTTAATGTAAGTTGTTATTTTTCTGGAATGAATCCCCAAAAGTGCAATTACTGAGTCTTATGGTAGTTGCATGTTCAGGTTTGTAAGAAACTGACAAGCTATTTTCTAGAGTGGCTGTACCATTTTACATTCCTACCAGCAATGTATCCAGTTTCTCCGCATCTTTGTCAGCATTCAGTGTTGTTACTTTTCACAATTCTAGACATTGCGATAGGTGTGTAGTAATATCTCATTATAGTTTAAATTTACATTTCCCTGATATTAATTGCTAAAAATAGAAGAAATTTTCATATATGCATGTGCCATCTTACATGCTCTTTGGTGAAATGTCTGTTCATGTCTTTTGCCCATTTTTTAATTGGACTTTTATTTATTTAACTGTTGAGATTTGAGAACTCTATATATTCTTGATCCAAGTTCTTTGTTGAATTTGTGAATATTTGTGGTTTGCAAATATTTTCTTTCAGTCTATAGCTTGTTTGGTCATCCTCTTAATAGTCTTTGGCAGGGCAAAGGTTTTTAATTTTGATGAAGTCCCACTTATCAATTTTTACAAAATGGATCATTCTCTTGCTGTCACGTATAAGAACACATTGCCTACTCTTTGCTTAGGTCCCAAAGCATTTTGTGTATATTTTCTTCTAAAGTTTTATAGTTTAAAATTTTATATTTAATTACATGATCTATTTTGGGTTACCTTTAATATAACGTGTGCAATTTAGGTAGAGATTCTTTTTTTTTTTTTTTTTTTTTTGCCTTTGGATGTTCAACTGATAGAGCAATGGTTGCTGAAAAGACTATCCTTCTTCCATTGAGTTGCTTTATATCTTTTCTGCTTCTCTATAGCTATATAGTAAGTCTTAACTTACTATATAGAGTGATTCTGTTGCTTTTTCAAATTGTTTTTTTCCATATAAAATTTAGAATAAGCTCGTCTACAACTACAAAAAGTCTTCAGATTTTGATAAAAATTATGTTGTACTTACAGGTACATTTCAGGAGGATTTGATTAAATTATTTTATGTGTTACTTCACGTGAAAGTTTTAAAAACCTTTTAAAATTTAAATGATAAAAGTGAATTATCATACAATTATAATAAAATTGTGCATTTTACATGGTTCTTTTTTTCTAATTAAACCTTTTAATGTTTCATAAGAAGACGGTAACACTGAAAAATAAAGATACCTTTCTACTAGTTCTCTACCTCCTTGTTACATTCCTCACCAATAAAGATTATATGGTACATTACTTTTTTATTTTTAAAAATTCACCAAATTAGTTATGGTTTTCATTAAAACCTATTATAAAATATTCCTATCAACAGTAACACCTTTTGATTGCCAAGCATAATTAATTAGTATTCTATTTTTAAAAAAACATGTTAATATAAGGAATGTTTAATGTCATAATGGATAATTTTGCCCAGTAAAATTTTATCCATCTCTTTGCCAGTTTAAATTCTTTTTCCTATTACTCTGGCTGACTTCTCTAACTTTCTACCAGAAAAAGAAATAAATTTAATACACGTTTTGCTCTACATATCACTCATATATATAATATATAATACATATCGTATGTAATATATATCTATTTCAATTTCTATACTGATATACATTAATATTTTGGCACTAAATCCAAAGAGTATTATTAAGCAAATAACAAACATGTTCTTGGCAATCTTGTTATATTTTAAACCATTTAATATAAATTGTGACCATATTTATATATAGAATTGTTTAGAGGCATTTAATTTCAGATTAAAAATAAGTTTAAATAAACACTTTCAATAACATTTTGACAAAGCAACAAAATGCGTATTGAGAATTTCACTCTTAATAGAAGAGAAAATACTCAAAAATTGGTAGAGTTCTGAGTCAAATATGGGCAGGTTTTGAATTTCAAAGCTAAATATAACTTAGAGAAATGAAAAACATTTAAGTTAGGAAAATTTTTCCCAGAAAGTGAAAAAACAAAACAAAACAAAACAAAACAAAAACCAACTCTTTGATCTCATATTATCGATATGCTTTTAGAATTTTTTTTTTCTTTTTCTTGAGATGCAGTCTCACTCTGTTGCCCAGGCTAGAATACAGTGGCATGATCTTGACTCACCCCAACCTCCGCCTCCCAGGTTCAAGCAATTCTTTCACCTCAGCCTCCCAAGTAGCTGGGACCACAGGTGCGTACCACCACACACAGCTAAGTTTTGTATTTTAGGTTGACACAGGGTTTTACTTTATTGGACAGGCTGGTCTTGAACTCCTGACCTCAAGTTACCCACCTGTGTCAGCTTCCCAAAGTGCTGGGATTACATGCGTGAGCCACCATGCCTGGCCACTTTTAGTATTTTAAATGGCAAAAAGTTCAAAACATAATAGCCTTAAAATCTAAAGTTATTTAATATAAACAACAACAACAAACTGTTTACACTGTCTACCTGGAGAATTTTTTAAAAGTAAGAAAAGAAACATGCTAGTTTTGAGTCTCATCTAGTGTGGTAAAGTAGAAATAATGAGAACCCAAGATGAGTATTTTAGAAAAAATAAAATTTTCTTAAAGGAGACCATTATTTTTATTTACATTATCAGGATACTTTTACTTCCACTTATATTTGTCAGTATAATTGGTCTAAAATAGACATTCTCGTAGCTAGCAAATGGCACAAAGATATGCACAAGCTCTTATATATGACTTAGTCTTTGCTAAAAACAGAAAAAGAAGTTGTAAAGAAATATGGGGACAGGTTTGATACTGTTCATGTTATTTGGGTGGCAAAGAGTGAAATCAAGTAGCCAGTGCATGCATTATATTGGTTCCCTAGGGTAATACTTCACATGGAGTGGTTTCCAAAGCAGCAGAAGCAGTATCACAGAGATATTTCTTAGAAATGCAGTTCTAGGGCTCTACCCCAGACCTGTAAGAGAAACTGTGGGGTAGGGCCCTGCAATCTGTTTTAACAAGCCTTCCAAATGATTCTGACAGATATCCTAGTTTGAAAAGTAATGATTTAGGACAAAGCAGCATCTGTATGTCCTGCCTACCGGCCTTAGAAAAAGCTTTTGTGTTTGGATTCCCTGCAAAGGAGAGCATTACCAACATTGTGGATGAGACCATTCTTTGGTGAACTTTTAGCATCCCTTGCCTTCTGGCAAGAATAGCAATAAATAATGTGCCTACATATTTACCATATACTCAAGGGTTGGTAAGAACCTAGTTAAGAATCAATAATAGGGGAAAAGGCTGCCTTTAGCCCTTTCATTCTTCACCTTGTATCTGCCTCTTTCCAAAGACCTTGACCACACTCTTCCCTTGCTTCCCCAAATCACTTCTGCTGGGAGAAGAAAGAAGCGGTGCTGCTGTTGGTTTATAGAAACACACAACAAAGAAGTAGGGACTAGAGCACACAGACTTTTTATTGAAGCCAATTTTTATTAGTTATACATCACTACCTTGTTTTATATTTTTTCCTAATGTTAAGGGTCAGTTCATTCTTTTCAATGCCAAACATTTTACGGAAAATAAATGGGAAAAAACCAGAGTATTTATATAAATGATTCTCATAAGGATAAGCCTTTACATTTAAAACTTTAGTCAACAATAATAACTATACATTAAGGTTGATAAGAATATCTTGCTACTAAGAGGATAATCTGCCACTAGAATTAAAAAATTTCATACTTCCTAGAAACGTCAATTCAATCAGTGATCTACACAAAGAGTTAGAATATACCAGTTCAGGCCGGTTGCGGTGGCTCACGCTTGTAATCCCAGCACTTTGGGAGGCTGAGGCGGGCGGATCACGAGGTCAGGAGATCGAGACCACGGTGAAACCCCGTCTCTACTAAAAATACAAAAAATTAGCCAGGCGTGGTGGCGGGCACCTGTAGTCCCAGCTACTCAGAGAGGCTGAGGCAGGAGAATGGCGTGAACCCGGGAGGCAGAGCTTGCAGTGAGCCGAGATTGCACCACTGCACTCCAGACTGGGCGACACAGCGAGACTCCGTCTCAAAAAAAAAAAAAAAAAGAATATACCAGTTCAAAATTCTTGTTCTAAGATTTCATAAATTATTATCCCAAGCAATGTCATCTGCTAGCTTTAAAGCCTTCTAGAAAGAAGACACTATAATATCTCCTTCTGATAAAACTCTTGCATTAAATCTTTTCCTTTTATCTCAGCTGAGAAGTATATACACTTGACCCACAGGTTTGAACTGCTCTGCCACCCCCGAGACTGCAAGACCAACCCCTCCACTTCCTCCTCATCCTTAACTTACCTAAAATGAGGATGATGAGAATGTACACCTTGATGATGAGCCATTTCCACCTAATAAATAGTAAATATATTTTCTCTTCCTTATGATTTTTATCACCTTTTCTTTTCTCAAGCTTACTTTATTATAATACATATAACATATAAAATATGTGTTAATCAACTGTTTAGATTATTGGTGAGGCTTCCAGTCAACAGTAGGCTATTAAGTTTTGGGGAGTCAAAAGTTATATGCAGATTTTCAACTACATGGGGAGTCAGCGACCCTAACCCCCATGTTGTTCAAGGGTCAATTGTACTCTAAAAGTAGGTGGCAAGGGATGAGGGTGAATGGGTGGTAATGTTTAAGGTTTTTATGCACTCTCCCCATATCACTCTCCCTAGAAGATGGTACTTTCATGTAGCTTAAAAGCAAAACTAAATTCTCAGGTACATTTAATGGGGCCATATTTCTAAGACATCGTATATGTGAATAAAAGAGATTATAACTGGAACAACACCTAAGCACCTATCTTTTTGTCTTCTTTATCTTATGTAAGGTCATGCTTCTGACTATCTTCCCTCCTACATGATTTATATAGTTATCATGAGCTAGTAGCAACCTCTAATATAGGAACCACCTCCCTAAGAACTACTGGAGAACAGAGACGGCCACAGTGAAATAATGCATGGATTAAGTGGCTTAGGCCAGCTCTGTTCTAGGTCTTAAGGCAAAAGACCATAACCCTCTTTTATACTCAGAGGACAAAAATTCACAAGGCAAAAACAGAGGGTGACTCTGGACTTAACAAAAGGAGTCCTCAGGCTCAAAGAGTAGTTACCCTCGCTCATCACACAGAGAAGGAAATCACACAGGTATTTGAGGCCAAATAGTAAAAGAGTATGCAATAGCCTGGATGTTCTCAGTGAAGTAGAAGACTATTCTACTACTGAGTATTGATGATCATAGCCAAATCTCTTTTTGTTACGGAATGTGATTAATACTAACTAAAACCTTTCATTCTCTATAGAATTCATTTTGTACAGAATAGCACAAGTATCTGCATGAGAACTTTGACTATACATCCTCACTTCAAAGATGAAAATAAAGGTAAACCATCTGGAATTCAACTCAGTAGGTATATTTTTCACACAGATGTGGGTATGGTAATTCTGAAACTACTTTCCATCTATTGAGAGACTGACAAAATGAGCAAATGCAATAATGATGTTAAGGGCTATTATTTTTACTGTTGGAAAAGGCAGATACAGATACTGAATTTGGAAAAAGCAGGAAGAATCCTGTATTGTTAGATTTGAATTAGATGTATCTGTATAAACTCATGATTTTTAGTATACATATATATAGATAGATGGATAAAAGATATAGATATATCAGTAGACATTGATGTGTGTAGTTGTATATGTATGTGTATGTATACATGAATGCATGCATACATCTATTTTCTAATAGATCTATACATACAGGTCCCTACTGAGATGACCTAGAAGCTGTAACAGTTCATTAACAACGAGCACACTTAGTGATCTAATCTTAATTTCTAAATGCCCTTCTCTAGTAAAGGGAGCGAGGACTCCTAAGAGAAACAGCTGACTCTAGGGCTGGGGCAGGTAAATGATAAGATGAGCCTGTAATATGTTGTTATGCCAGAAATGAAGGAAGTCGCCATAGAACGGTTGGGGGCATTTCCAAGGGGTCAAAAGTCAGGTTGCCACTCACAACCTGGGACAACTTGAGCATTAAAACTAATAAGTGTTGAATTATAAGTCACTTAATAAAATAAAAATTTATGAGTTGATACTGATGGTAAATAAAGAAATAAAAAGAGGAGAAAAACCTTTCTTACAGAAGAGTGGCAACTAATAAATATAGAAGGATGACAGACTTGAAAATCACCATTTTGTAACTATCATAGGCAAGAAGCATCCAATGAATATAAACTAGTGAGTGCAAGGTTGAAAAGAAACAAGGTATTACACCGTCTCAAAGTATCTCTCCACAAATTACTTATTAATTCAATAAAGCTTAACCAAATAGCACTGTGTGCAAACTGACATAATGTGCCTCCTGATAGGCTGCACTGGGAAGGATAAAACATCGCATCTGTGATATTCCTGCCCAAAATGCATAACTTGAATCTACTCATGAGGAAACATCAGACAAATCCAAATTGTGAGACATTCTACAAAAATATGGCCTGAACTATTCCAAAAATGACCATGTTATGAAAGACAAAGGCTGTAAACTGTTTCACCTTAATGCAGCTAAATGTGCCAAAATCTGCCAGACTATAGGTTACATAATAATGTGTACTAAATTAAATATCCTGTTTGATAACTATACTATAACGATGTAAAAGAATGTCCTGTTTTGGCCGGGCGTGGTGGCTCACGCCTGTAATCCCAACACTTTGGGAGGCCAAGGTGGGCGGATCACGAGGTCAGGAGATCGAGACCATCCTGGCTATCATGGTGAAACCCCGTATCTACTAAAAATACAAAAAAGTTAGCCAGGCATGGTGGCGGGCACCTGTAATTCCAGCTACTCGGGAGACTGAGGCAGGAGAATGGCGTCAAACTGGGAGGCGGCGCTTGCAGTGAGCCGAGATTGCGCCACTGCACTCTAGCCTGGGCAACAGAGCAAGACTCTGTCTCAAAAAAAAAAAAAAAAGAACGAGAAATTACAAAAGGTCCACACGCACACAGTGTGACCTCCGTCTCTACAAAAAACTAAAAAATTAGCCAGGTATGGTGGCATGCACCTGTAGTCCTAGCTAACTGGGAAGATAAGGTGGGAGGATTGCTTGCACCCAATAGTTAGAGGCTGCAATGAGCTATGATTGAGCCACTGCACTTCAGCCTGGGTGACAGAGTGAGACCATATCTCTAAGAAATAAAAAAAAAAAGTAAAAACAACAACAAAAAAAGAGAGAGTACTAACAGGATATCAAGAGGCAGTAATTAATTCTGACTTCCATATGAGCAAATATTTAACATTTGCAATTTCCTAGGCACTGTGCTAATTGCTTTCCATATTAATGCACTGACTGTACCAACAATTCCATAAGGTATACACTATTATCTCCATTCCACAGATGAGGCAACCAAGGCACAGAGAAGTTAGGTATCTGGCCATGGGTTATCTAGCTAGGTAATTAACTAAATTTCAGGCAGGTTGACTCCATAGAGAAGACTTAGTGAAGGAAGCAGTGTTTGAATTGATCCTTAAAAGACAAGTATAATTTCAAACAGCAAGGGGAGTGGGAAGAAGAATATTCAAGGCTGGAAGAAAAAAGGAAAGACATGTAAATAGTAAATATAGGTTGTAAAAAAGAAACAGTAAAAAGTTCAAGGAATGGCAGATAAGATGTGGGGGGAGAAATGGGTAAGAGCAGAGGATGGCAGATTGGATAGGCCTAAAAAATAGCTTCTATCATGAGGATTAATACAGCGTTTATTAGTAAAAAGAATGGTTATTATAATATGCACCAAAATCTTGATGTAATTAAATGAATTCAGTATAAGGAGTCAGTCGTTGAGACATCCAAATGAACCAAGTACTAATAAAATCTTAATATAATACAGGTTGTATTAGAGATTACTGCTGACAGTACGGAAACATAAATCTTGAGAATGTTTTCACAGTGATCCTCCACACCCCTACATAATTTTATTTCAAAAAGATCTTATGATCATGCAATGTTTGAAATTACCAGAACTAAAAACAACAAACTTAAAATGCCACAATTCTGCCTTACTTTAACAGACTATAAACCTTTTAAGAAACAGTGAATGTAATGTGATTATACCCTGTAGCCCTGCTGTTAGAATTGCTTCTTTGTCATAATATTATGAAAACAAGATGATCCAATTATAGAGATGTAATGAGTAATATATTCCATGAACTCTGTTAGATATGAACTTCTAACCAGAAAAACAACCAGCCATGAATGTTTAATGTGAGATCTCCTTCAGTTGGTAGCTGATGTAATTGATTGCTCATACTAATAAGTGAAAATATTTTGTCTCCAAGTCAATGAATTATGGATAAAGCAAAACATGTGGCATTTAGAAAACTCTGTTTTCATTTCTTGATAAACATAAATATTAATACAAATTGGATTTTTAAATTTATTAAATTCTAAGTTTAGCTTCTTCAAAATCTATATTATAACTTAAGTGTATACAGCCAAAATTCAACTGGAAGTACCATAAAAACATTTAAATTTTTGAAATGTCAGAAAATATGTAAAATTAAAACACTAACAAATTCTTTAATATCTTTGTATACAATTAATTAAAGACCAAAAATACAATTTTATTTTTATAAAATATCTTTGGGGCAGAAATATTAATTCTCCAACATGATCTTCTTCCATACTGAGAGAATTCTAAATTATTTCCTTGATTAACAGAATAGAAATGACCCGTGAGATACAGGCAATATTAGGTAGCATCACAGAAAAAAAAAGAATACGAAAAGGGAAGGCAACTACTTCAAAGATGATTAAAAATTAAGAATTATATATGGCTAAATATAAAACTTAAGAATAAGTGAATAAATGAAGAAATTAGCTATTCTAAAGAATTGTCTATCTAAAAAACATCTAAAATGGTACTTAAAATTAAACAAGCATCCTTTACATCTCTAGATGGGTTTCTCAGAATAAGGAAAATTTATAGGGCCTTAAGAATGTGAGGGGGTAAAAAGTTGGGGGGATTGCTGAAAATTTGTGTAATAGTCTTGAACTGACACTGAATGCCCTGAGGGTATTTGCTAATAATAGGGACCCAGACTTTAACAGTAGGACAAAAAGAGGCCAGTACTTCATCCCAGCATGTTGGAGAGGTGGAACAAAAATCACTACCTGAAAGCAGAAACCTTCAAAAGCTATATTTCCTCTGAAAAGATGCATGAAAAAAGTTCTACCCAACAACAAAGGAAGATGACAAAAGGTAACTTGTCTGTTTAAATCTCAGTTTTAGATGAAAAAACATTTAAAGAATCTGTGCTTAAGAAGCCCCTAGCACTCCATATGCCCAAGCCTCCCACGCCCCCACCACAAAAACAGCCTAAACAACTAATAAATAACTACATCATAATGAAAATGACTAAAGGAGAGTGCTGGAGTACATCAAAGAAGTAACAGAAACTCAGGTGAACAAAGGAACTCAGGATAGCCGTACAGAGAACTGAAGGAAACACCTGGTCTCCACCAGCCCATTCCCCAGCAGGGATCAGATAGGCATTAGGAGGAACTTCTCCCTGTGGGGAAAGGCTAGCAAAAGGCAAGCAAAACTATAGTCCTCACTCCAGTAGTGAGGACGATAGTTGTTCAAAGTGTTGATTGGTGTACTTAAGCCCAGCTGAGGGAGCTGCTTGTAGTCCGCATAGCTGCCATCCCACAGAGAAGGAGCTGACATTATGTCTTGCACCCTGGGGCCTATGTGGCTACTGCACAATGCCATCTGCAAAATGGAACTACTGTTGGAGTGTTGCTCAGAGGTGAGTACCCACAATATCCCTTCATTTCTGAGGCTAAGCTGCTGCCAAACCACCCCTGCCCAGTGCCCTGACATCCCCAAGCCCAGCTGTGACCAGCTCTTATACCATTTCCTGTGGGCTCAAGCAGTAGTGGAGCTGCTTCATGCACTCCCCCTAGTCCCCACTTACAGCTAGAGCTGAAGCTATGCACTCATTCCTGGAGAAATGGTGTTCTGGCAGAACCATTCTGTTCCCTCAGTCATGGCTGCACCTGCTCCTAGGGGACTGAGCCGAAGCTGCACACTGCCTCTAAGGAAAATGACGCCCTGAAAAAGCTGTTCTAAAAACCTCTCCCAGTCTTTGCTACACCATGCCTCTCTGGACCAGAACTGAAGCAACACAAGACATCCCAGGTAAATGGGGCTTTGACCAACAAGAGCAGTCATACCCCTCTGTGTCTGAGCTGAAAAGGTACACAGTCTCTTGGAAAAACAGTACCTTGGCCACCAACTGCAGTCATGTCTTCCCATTGCCTATGCTGAAGCAGTGTCCTACCTCCTAGAAATAGACTAATTATGAGTAACAAGATGAAATTAGTAATAAAAAGTCTCCCATCAAAGAAAAGCTTAGGACCTGATGGCTTCACAGCTGAATTATATCAAACATTCAAAGAAGATCTAATACCAGTTCTTCTCAAACTCTTCCAGAAAATTGAAGAGGAGGGAATTCTTCAAAACTCATCTATAAGGCTAGCACTACCATGATACAAAAACTAGACAAGAATACAACAACAAAAAAAGATAAACTTATACAACAGAAAAATAGAACTATAGGCCAATATCCCTGATAAAGAGTGATGCAAAAATCCTCAACAAAATACTAGCAAACAGAAAATCCAACAGCACATTACAACACCCATTACCATGATCAAGTGGAATTTATCCCAGGAAAACAAGGATAATTCAACATATACAAACCAATAAATCAGACACATTATATCAACAGAATGAGGGACAAAACTTATGTGATGATCTCAATAGATACACAAAATGCAGTTGATAAAATTCAACATCCTTTGTGATAAAAATTCTCAATAAACTGGGTATAAAAGGAACATACCCCAGCATAATAAAGGTCATATGTCAAACCCATAGCTAACATCATACTGAATGGGGAAAACTGAAAGCTTTTCCTCTAAGTATTGGAACAAGACAAGGATGCCCATTCTCACCACTCTTATTCACCTTCCTGAATCCTACTAAGCCCTAGCCAGAGCAATTAGGCAAGAGAAATAAAGGGCATCCGAATTGGCAAGGAAGAAGTCAAATTGTCCCTATTTGCAGATGACACAATCTTACGTATAGAAAAACCTACCAAAAAGCTCTATCAAGAAACTCTTAGAACTGATAAACAATTTCAGCCAAACTGCAGGATACAAAATCAACATGCAAAATTCTGTAGCATCTGTATACAGGAACAACAAACAAGACAAACAAGAAAAAAAAAATGAATTTAACTAAAGAAGTGAAAGACTTTTAGAGAAAAACTATAAAACACTGATAAAAGAAATTGAAGAGGACACACACACAAAAATAAAGACATCCATGTTCATGCAACAGAAGAATTAATATGTTAAAAACGATCATAGTACCAAAAGTGATCTATAGATTCAGCGTAATCTCTATAAAAATACTAATGACAATCCTCACAAAAATAGAAAAAAAAAATCCTAAAATTCATGTATAACCACAGAAGCGTCTGAATAGCCAAAGCAATCCTGAGCAAAAGGAACAAAGCTGAAGGCCTCATACAACCTAATTTTCAAATATACTGCAAAGCTATAATAACCATAATAGTGTGGTACTGGCATTAAAAACAGACACACAGACCAAGGGAACAGAATAGAGAACCCAGAAATGAATCCATTTGTCTTTGTCCATTTGTATATTACTATAAAGGAATATCTGAGGCTGGGTAATTTATAAAGAAAAGAGGTTTATTTGGTTCACAATTCTGCAGGCTGTACAAGAAGCATAAAGTCAGCATCTGCTTCTGGTAAGGGTCTTTAGGAAGCTTCCACTCATGGCAGAAAGCAAAGGGGAGCAGGCATCACATAGCAATGGGGAGCAAGAGAGAGAGAGTAGAGGAGGTACCAGGCTTTTTTCAACAACCAGTTCTCATGGGAACTAAGAGTGAGAACTCACACATTACCATGAGAATGTTAAAAAGCCAATCATAAGGAATCTGCCTCCATGAACCAAACACCTGCCTTGAGATCCTACTTTCAACATTTGGGTTCAAATTTCAACTTGACATTTATAGAGGACAAATATCCAAAGTGTATCTCCACTCATTTATAGCCAACTCATGTTTTACAGAGGTATCAAGGACATTCACTGGGGAAAGGACAGTCTCTTCAATAAATGGTACTAGAAAAACTGGATATCCATATGTAGACCTTATCTTTCATCATACACCAAAATCCACTCAAAATGGATTAAAGACTTAAATGTAAGACCCAAAACTATAAAACTACTAGAAGAAAATATAAGGAGAATGCTTCTAGACATTGGACTGGGCAAGTTTTTATGAATAAGACCATAAAAGCATAGACAACAAAAGCAAAAATAGACAAATAGAATTATACTGAACTAGAAACCTATACAGCAAAGGAAACAGTCAACAAAGTGAAGAGACAACCAGCAGAAAGAGAAAAAATATTTGCAAACTATTCATCCAACAAAAGATTAATATCCTGAATACACAGGGAATTCAAATAACTAAATAGCAAAAATAAATAAGTAGTCATCAGGAAAATGCAAATCAAACCCACAATATCTTCTCATCCCAGTTAGAATGTCTATTATTAAAAAGTCAAAAAATAACATGGTGAGGATGCAAAGAAAGGGAAACTTACATACTGTTGGTAGGAATGTAAACTAGTACAGCCATTATGAAACACAGTATGGAGTTTTCTCAAAAATGAAATTAGAACTACTATAGGATCTAGCAATTCCACTGCTGGATATATATCCAAAAGAAAAGAAATCAGTATAGTGAAGAGATATCTGCACTTACATGTTTATTGCAGCACTATTCACAATAGGCAAGATATAGAATCAACCTAAGTGTCCATCAACAGAAAAAGAGATAAAGAAAATGTGGTACATATATATGATGGAGTACTATCCAGCCATAAAAATGAAATAAATCTTGTCATTCACAGCAACATGGATGAGCTTGGAGGAAATTATGTTCAATAGAATAAACCAGGCACAGAGAGACAAATATCACATGTTCTCACTTCCAAATGGAAGGTAAAAAAAGTTGGTCTCATAGAATTAGAGAGTAGAATAGTGGTTACTAGAGACTAGAAAGGGTGTATAGCCATAAGTTGGTTAATGGATATAAAATTACAGCTAGATAAGAAAAATATGTTCCTGGGTTCTACAGCACTGTTTGGTGATTATAATTAATAACAGTTCAAACAGCTGTAGGAGCAGATTTTGACTGTTCCTAACACAAAGAAATGATAAATGTTTGAGATGATGAATATGCTAATTACACTAACTTGATCATTACGTATTGCATACATGTATCAAAATATCACACTGTTCCCCCAAAATATGCAAAATTATTATGTGTCAATGAAAAAATAACAAATATAATTAAATTTAAACATTTTTTAAAGAAATCTGAAGCTGAAAAACCAATGCTAAGTGGTCTTAAGTCCTAGTAGGTATAAGCAAATATAACCCCTTTCTGTAGGAATTTACCCTTAATCCAAGCCCCACAAGATTAACACAAATTGAGGTAACCCCAAATGAATTCACAGTCTAAAATTACAAAACTCACAGGAAAATAAGGTACTAGAAATAAAGACAACAGAAAAAATAAACAGCAGAATTATACCTCTATGAACATTAAGTATTAGAAATAACAAGTACAAAATATAAAATAACTATTAACTATTAGAAATACAAAATATAAAATATAAAATAACTGTTTAAAAAATTGTAAAGAAACAAAAACAAACCAAAAATAATTTCCAGCAAAGAAAAATATAATCATTTACCTTAAAACCAAACAATAAAACAATATTTTAAACAATTGGAGAAAATGGATTATAAATTGGGCATTAGATGATCATTAAAGTTTGTTAATTTTTATTAGGTATGATAATGGCATTGTGATTAAGATATCAATATTTTTAAAATATGAGTCCTAAAGTATGACATGTTACCTGGAATTTTTTTTTTCAAAATACATCAGGGGCGGTTCCAAGATGGCCAAATAGGAACAGCTCCAGTCTACAGCTCCCAGCATGAGTGACGCAGAAGATGGGTGATTTCTGCATTTCCAACTGACGTACAGGGTTCATCTCACTGGGGCTTGTCGGACAGTGGGGGCAGGACAGTGGGTGCTGCCCACCGAGTGTGAGCCGAAGCAGGGCGAGGCATCGCCTCACGCAGGAAGCACAAGGGGTCAGGGAATTCCCTTTCCTAGCCAAGGGAAGCGGTGACACACAGCACCTGGAAAATCAGGTCACTCCCACCCTAATACTGTGCTTTTCTAATGGTCTTAGCAAACGGCACACCAGGAGATTATATCCCGTGCCTGGCTCAGAGGGTCCCACACCCACAGAGCCTCGCTCATCGCTAGCACAGCAGTCTGAGATTGAACTGCAAGGTAGCAGCAAGGCTGGGGAAGGGGCGCTCACCATTGCTGAGGCTTCAGTAGGGAAACAAAGCGGCCTGGAAGCTTGAACTGGGTGGAGTCCACTGTAGCTCAAGGAGGCCTGCCTGCCTCTGTAGACACCAACTCTGGGGGCAGGGCACAGCGGAACCCTCTGCAGAAACCTCTGCAGACTTAAATGTCCCTGTACAGCTTTGAAGAGAGTAGTGGTTCCCCCAGCACGGAGTTTCAGATCTGAGAACAGACAGACTGCCTCCTCAAGTGGGTCCCTGACCCCCCGAGTAGCCTAACTGGGAGGCACCCCCCAGTAGGGGCAAACTGACACCTAACACGGCCGGGTACCCCTCTGAGACGAAGCTTCCAGAGGAACGATCAGGCAGCATTTGCTGTTCAACAATATTCACTGTTCTGCAGCCTACACCGCTGATACCCAGGCAAACAGCATCTGGAGTGGAACTCCAGCAAACTCCGACAGACCTGCAGCTGAGGGTCCTGACTGTTAGAAGGAAAACTAACAAACAGAAAGGACATCCACACCAAAACCCCATCTGTACGTCACCATCATCAAAGACCAAAGGTAGATAAAACCACAAAGATGGGGAAAAAACAGAGCAGAAAAGCTGAAAATTCTAAAAATCAGAGCGCCTCTCCCCATCCAAAGGAACGCAGCTCCTACCCAGCAATAGAACAAAGATGGACAGAGAATGACTTTGACGAGTTGAGAGAAGGCTTCAGATGATCAAACTTCTCCGAGCTAAAGGAGGAACCCATCGCAAAGAAGCTAAAAACTTTGCAAAAAGATTAGACAAATGGCTAACTAGAAAAACCAGGGTAGAGAAGTCCTTAAATAACCTGATGGAGCTGAAAACCATGGCAAGAGAACTATATGATGAATGCACAAGCTTCAGTAGCCGATTCGATCAAATGGAAGAAAGAGAATCAGTGACTGAAGATCAAATGAATGAAATGAAGCAAGAAGAGAAGATTAGAGAAAAAAGAGTAAAAAGAAACGAACAAAGCCTCCAAGAAATATGGGACTATGTGGAAAGACCAAATCCACGTCTGATTGGTGTACCTGAAAGTGACGGGGAGAATGGAACCAAGTTGGAAAACGCTCTGCAGGATATAATCCAGGAGAACTTCCCCAACCTAGCAAGGCATGCCAACATTCAACTTCAGGAAATACAGAGAATGCCACAAAGATATTCTTCGAGAAAAGCAACTCCAAGACACATAATTGTCAGATTCACCAAAGTTGAAATGAAGGAAAAAACGTTAAGGGCAGCCAGAGAGAAAGGTCGGGGTACCCACAAAGGGAAGCCCATCAGACTAACAGCAGATCTCCCGGCAGAAATTCTACAAGCCAGAAGAGAGTGGGGGCCAATATTCAGCTTTCTTAAAGAAAAGAATTTTCAACCCAGAATTTCATATCCAGCCAAATGAAGCTTCATAAGTGAAGGAGAAATAAAATACTTTACAGACAAGCAAATGCTGAGAGATTTTGTCACCACCAGGCCTGCCCTACAAGAGCTCCTGAAGGAAGCACTAAACATGGAAAGGAACAACCGGTACCATACACTGCAAAAACATGCCAAATTGTAAAGACCACCTATGCTAGGAAGAAACTGCATCAACTAACAAGCAAAATAACCAGCTAACATCATAATGACAAGATCAAATTCACACATAACAATACTAACCTTAATGTAAATGGGCTAAATGCTCCAATTAAAAGACACAGACTGGCCGGGCGCGGTGGCTCACGCTTGTAATCCCAGCACTTTGGGAGGCCGAGGCGGGCGGATCACGAGGTCAGGAGATCGAGACACGGTGAAACCCCGTCTCTACCAAAAATACAAAAAAATTAGCCGGGCGTGGTGGCGGGCGCCTGTAGTCCCAGCTACTCGGAGAGGCTGAGGCAGGAGAATGGCGTGAACCCGGGAGGCGGAGCTTGCAGTGAGCCGAGATCGCGCCACTGCACTCCAGCCTGGGTGACAGAGCAAGACTCCGTCTCAAAAAAAAAAAAAAAAAAAAAAAAAGACACAGACTGGCAAATTGGATAAAGAGTCAACACCCATCAGTGTGCTGTATTCAGGAGACCAATCTGACGTGCAGAGACACACATAGACTCAAAATAAAGGGATGGAGGAAGATCTACCAAGCAAATGGAAAACAATAAAAGGCAGGGTTTGCAATCCTAGTCTCTGTTAAAACAGACTTTAAACCAACAAAGATCAAAAGAGACAAAGAAGGCCATTACATAATGGTAAATGGATCAATTCAACAAGAAGAGCTAACTCTCTTAAATATATATGCATCCAATACAGGAACACCCAGATTCATAAAGCAAGCCCTTAGAGACCTACAAAGAGACTTAGACTCCCACACAATAATAATGGGAGACTTTAACACCCCACTGTCAACATTAGACAGATCAATGAGACAGAAAGTTAACAAGGATATCCAGGAATTGAACTCCGCTCTGCACCAAGCGAACCTAATACACATCTACAGAACTCTCCACCCCAAATCACAGAATATACATTCTACTCAGCACCACACTGCACTTATTCCAAAATTGACCACATGGTTGGAAGTAAAGCACCGCTGGCAAGATTAATAAAAAAGAAAAGAGAGAAGAATCAAATAGATGCAATAAAAAATGATAAAGGGGATATCACCACCAATCCCACAGAAATACAAACTACTATCAGAGAATACTATAAACACCTCTATGCAAATAAACTAGAAAATCTAGAAGAAATGGATAAATTCCTTGACAAATACACCCTCCCAAGACTAAACAAGGAAGAAGTTGAATCTCTGAATAGACCAAAACAGGCTCTGAAATTGAGGCAATAATTAATAGCCTACCAACCAAAAAAAGTCCAGGACCAGACGGATTCACAGCCGAATTCTACGAGAGGTACAAGGAGGAGCTGGTACCATTCCTTCTGAAACTATTCCAATCAATAGAAAAAGAGGGAATCCTACCTAACTCATTTTATGAGGCCAGCATCATCCTGATACTAAAGCCTGCCAGAGACAAAATAAAAAAAGAATTTTAGACCAATATCCCTGATGAACATTGATGCAAAAATCCTCAATAAAATGCTGGCAAACCGAATCCAGCAGCACATCAAAAAGCTTATCCACCATGATCAAGTGGGCTTCGTCCTGGGATGCAAGGCTGGTTCAACATACGCAAATCAATAAACGTAATCCAGCATATAAACAGAACCAAAGACAAAAACCACATGATTATCTCAATAGATGCAGAAAAGGCCTTTGACAAAATTCAACAGCACTTCATGCTAAAAACTCTCAATAAATTAAGTATTGATGAGATGTATCTCAAAATAATAAGAGCTATTTATGACAAACCCACAGCCAATATCATACTAAATGGCCAAAAACTGGAAGCATTCCCTTTGAAAACTGGCACAAGACAGGGATGCCCTCTCTCACCATTCCTATTTAACATAGTGTTGGAAGTTCTAGCCAGGGCAATCAGGCAGGAGAAGGAAATAAAGGGCATTCAATTAGGAAAAGAGGAAGTCAAATTGTCTCTGTTTGCAGATGACATGATTGTATATTTAGAAAACTCCATCGTCTCAGCCCAAAATCTCCTTAAGCTGATAAGCAACTTCAGCAAAGTCTCAGGATACAAAATTAATGTGCAAAAATCATGAGCATTCCTATACACCAATAACAGACAAACAGAGAGCCAAATCATGAGTGAACTCCTATTCACAATTGCTACAAAGAGAATAAAACACCTAGGAATCCAACTTACAAGGGATGTGAAGGACCTCTTCAAGGAGAACTACAAACCACTGCTCAACAAAATAAAAGAGGACACAAACAAATGGAAGAACATTCCATGCTCATGGATAGGAAGAATCAATATCATGAAAATGGCCATACTGCCCAAGGTAATTTATAGATTCAATGCCATCCCCATCAAGCTACCAATGACTTTCTTCACAGAATTGGAAAAAACTACTTTAAAGTTCATATGGAACCAAAAAGGAGCCCGCATTGCCAAGTCAATCGTAAGCCAAAAGAACAAAGCTGGAGGCATCACACTACCTGACTTCAAACTATACTACAAGGCTACAGTAACCAAAACAGCATGGTACTGGCACCAAAACAGAGATATAGACTAATGGAACAGAACAGAGCCCTCAGAAATAATACCATACATCTACAACCATCTGATCTTTGACAAACCTGACAAAAACAAGCAACGGGGAAAGGATTTCTTATTTAATACATGGTGCTGGGAAAACTGGCTAGCCATCTGTAGAAAGCTGAAACTACATCCCTTCCTTACACCTTATACAAAAATTAATTCAAAATGGATTGAAGACTTAAATGTTAGACCTAAAACCATAAAAACCCTAGAAGAAAACCTAGGCAATACCATTCAGGACATAGGCATGGGCAAGGACTTCATGTCTAAAACACCAAAAGCAATGGCAACAAAAGCCAAAATAGACAAATGGGATCTAATTAAACTAAAGAGCTTCTGCACAGCAAAAGAAACTACCATCAGAGTGAACAGGCAACCTACAAGAATAGGAGAAAATGTTTGCAATCTACTCATCTGACAAAGGGCTAATATCCAGAATCTACAATGAACTCAAACAAATTTACAAGAAAAAAACAACCCCATCAAAAAGTGGGTGAAGGATATGAACAGACAGTTCGCTAAAGAAGACATTTATGCAGCCAAAAGACACATGAAAAAATGCTCATCATCACTGGCCATCAGAGAAATGCAAATCATAATGAGATATCATCTCACACCAGTTAGAATGGCGATCATTAAAAAGTCAGGAAACAACAGGTGCTGGACACGATGTGGAGAAATAGGAACACTTTTACACTGTTGATGGGACTGTAAACTAGTTTAACCATTGTGGAAGACAGTGTGGTGATTCCTCAAAGAGCTAGAACTAGAAATACCATTTGACTCAACCATCTCATTACTGGGTATATACCCAAAGGATTATAAATCATGCTGCTATAAAGACACATGCACATGTATGTTTATTGTGGCACTATTCACAATAGCAAAGACTTGGAACCAACCCAAATGTCCATCAATGATAGACTGGATTAAGAAAATGTGGCACATATACACCATGGAATACTATGCAGCCATTAAAAAGGATGAGTTCACGTCCTTTGTAGGGACATGGATGAAGCTGGAAACTATCATCCTCAGTAAACTATCACAAGGAGAAAAAGCAAATGCCGCATGTTCTCACTCATAGGTGGGAACTGAACAATGAGAATACTTGGACACAGGAAGGGGACCATCACACACCGGGGCCTGTTGTGGGGTAGGGGGAGTGGGGAGGGATAGTATTAGGAGATATACCTAATGTAAATGATGAGTTAAAGAGTGCAGCACACCAACATGGCACGTGTATATATATGTAACAAACCTGCACATTGTGCACATGTACCTTAGAACTTAAAGTATAATTAAAACAAAACAAAATCAAAATATGTCAGCAAAGATAAAACAGTAACAAATAAAACAAATGTAGAAAAGTGTGAGAAATATTAAATCTAAGTGGTGTGTGTATATATAATTTTCATAATAAAAATAAAATGAAAACTCAACTGATAGTGTAATCAGAATGTTAGATAAAGCCAAAGGGAGATTTAGAGAATTGGAAGACAGATCTGAAGACAGTATCCAAATTATGAAAAAAACTTAAAGAAAAAAGAAAACTCACCTTCCTTTGGGCTGACTGCTGCAGGGAGAACATTCCAATCAAGAGTCCAAGTAGGGCAAGGGTGGGGAGAAAACATCACTTCAATGCCCTTTTCCTAGAAAAGGAAATAGCCTCTTTCTAAATTAAGGAATTAATATAGTCTCATTATATTATTGAAGGCTAAAAAATTATATTTCTATATTGGTAAGGAGGAGGATAAATAGTAATAATCATCAGCTAATCCCCAAAATACAAATTTTAATTAAATAAAAATACCATGTGTTGAGTATTTTGACATCACAGTTACTGTCCTATTTTTTAATATTGAGATAAAAAGTAATGCTATTTTAAAATTATTACTAGAAAATCCATTGAAGTAATAAGCTACCTAGAAATATATTGGATATCAAAGAGAAAGTTCAGCTGAGGATAAAAATGTTATCAAAAACAAACCACATAGAACTAATAAAAAAAGAACTCTGCATATGTGCATCAAAGTCTCCCTTTACATATATGAAAACCACCACAGCCTAAAAGCTACCACTTTAACACATACCACAAAACACCACTCATACTAGTCTTTTATAAGTGCCTTTAATGTCACTAGAGAAAAATTCCTCTCGTGTAACCAAATGGTTCCCAATATTTTCAAGAATTAGGACCACTTTTCAATATATTAAAAAATTTTCAGGATCCTTCTCCATCTTAGAAGCTGTACATTTGTTTATTTGATCTATGTACAGTGGCATGGCATACACATGGATTCACAGACCCCTTCCAATCACATTCCAGGTCCACAGTCTATATCTATATCTATATCTATATCTATATCTATATCTATATCTATATCTATATCTAGATATCTCCAAGACTCTGTTATTTTTATCTTTAGGAATAACCTATTCAAATAAAAAATCTGTGAGACTCCAGCATCGAATGCTTTGTATCAGTTTATGAGATTACTTTCCATTATAAAAACTAGCTGAATTTGTATCCCAAAGGAAATAGTACAAATAATCTTTCATTAGGGCTAGAGATATGGCTATTGATCTACAAGCCGAGAGCACTGATTTGCCTCCAGAAAGACAAACACATCTCTCTGACATCATCTACCTGTCTTCTATCTTCTTCAGTCTAGCCACACTGACCTTCTTGCTATTTCTCATTTCACTAAACTCATTCTTACCTTAGGGTCTTTTAAAAAACACAACTATATTGAGATATAATATGCATATTAATACCATATAATTTATCCTTTTAAAGTATCCAATTCAGTGGTTTTTATAATATTCACGATTGTTCAATCATTGCCACTATCCATTTTAAGATATTTTCATCATTTCCAAAAGAAGTTGCATATCCACTCAAGAGGTGAACCAGAGGTCCCTTGGCAGCGTAGTCATATAATCAAGACACATCAAAATCTAGACATGCCTCAATAACTTCTAAAATCAACTATATAATCATGTTTCATTACTTAATCAATAGGCCACAGAGCTTAGCTGAAGAGTTAAGGGATTGGTATCCTTACCAAAGTCTTCCTGTCCATTTCTAAATCAATAAACCCTGTTAACTACAGAACTCAAATACTTCCTAACCCAAATAGGGAAATATAATGAATATTTTTCCAGTGTAACTTGATGGATAACTTAAATTACTTCATGAATTCTCTATTCAAATAAATCCTCACATCACCTATTAAAAGCAAAATATTTTTGCAGATCATTTCAAATGTTAGGGAAAGGAAAGCCCATTGTTGAAAACTTTACAATTAGTACTACTGAAAACAAATTATGCCCCAAGGAGAAAAAAATAAAGCATATGCATTCTTTTTTTTTTTTTTAAACAGGGTTTCACTCTGTCGCCCAGGCTTTTATGTAACAAAAACATTAAAATCAAAGGTTAAAGTAAAAATAAAATACAAAGAATTAAAAAATTGTAAATTTAAACAAAACCTTAAAGTAAATTGAGATACTAATCTTTATATTTCTTTTCTTTTTTTTTTTTTTTTCCGAGACAGAGTCTCACTTTGTTGCCCAGGCTGGAGTAGAGCGGCACAATCTCGGCTCACTGCAACCTCTACCCTCCCAAGTTCAAGCTATTCTGGTGCCTCAGCCTCCTGCATAGCTGGGACCACAGGCACGTGCCACCACACCCAGCTAATTTTTGTAATTTTAGTATAGATGGGGTTTTTGCCATGTTGCCCAGACTGGTCTCGAACTCCTGACTTCAAGTGATCCACCTGCCTCAGTCTCTCAAAGTGCTGCGATCACAGGTGTAAGCTACTACGCCCAGCCTCATCTTTATATTTCTTTAACTTGCAATCATTATCCAAACTAAAAAAGGCTGAGACCAAAACTTCACAACAGAAAAAGATTATGTTAAAATAATATACTTGACCAGGTATGATGCTACCTTGGTCAATATCCTGAATAAAAAAAAAAAAAAAAAGTTTTGAGAAAAGTGCTTATTAAAAGTATATATTGTGACTTACTTTGGCTCCAAAAATACATAATACTAAAAGTTTTCAATTTAGTATACTTCACATAAATGAAAAAAGTAGCAGAAATATTAACTGGTAAAGAGTGAAGAAAGCTACAAATAAAATTTATAACAAAAATAATATCAACAAATGATTACAAGTTGGAGTAGAATGCTCAGCAATATTATCACATAGAATTTTTCAAAGAAAATGTTAATAATTAAGTACCATTAACTTGGCCATGGTTGGTCTTGGTCCTCCTATAAATAAAGGATCGCTTTGCTCTTCTACATCTGGGACTTCACTTAAGTTTGGATGCTGTTCAGTTGAGGTTGTCAACAACTTTGGTAAATGGAGAAATTGGATCCCACACTTAGAAGCTGCTGTTTTTACTCTTGGCACTTCCTGAATCCTCTGGTACCAAGACGCTAGCAATGGAAATTCTACCAGCTTCTCAGAAAATTTCCTGCTGATAATTACCTAGGTAGGAAAATAATAAAACAGATTATTATATATATTTTGTTTATAATAGCTGTGTTGAGGTAACTTTACAAACCACAACATTCACACATTTAAGTGTATAGTTCAAACAATGAGTTGTAGTAAATGTATGCAGTTATACAACCATCTAGTTTTAGAACACTTACGTCACCTCCAAAATTTCCCTTGAAACCATTTGCATTCAGTCTCTGCTACCACAGTCAGTTGCGGACAACCACTGATCAGCTTTCTGTGTTTATAATTTTGCCTTTTCTAGAATTTCATACAAATGGAATCATAAAATGTGGTTTTCTTTTATCATTTAGTATTATGCTTTTGAAGTTAATCCATATGGTTACATTGACCAATCATTTGTTTCTTTTTATTATGACTAGTAGTCATTGTGTGGATATACTATATTTTGCTTACTCATTCACTGGTTGATAGATATTTGCATGTTTCCAGTTGTTGGTTATTATAAATAATGTTGCTATACATTATAATGTAGCAGTGTTTATGTGGAACTGTTTTTCATTTCTTTGGAAATCCAAGAGTCAAATTGCTAGGTTTTATGGTAACTGTATATTTAACTTTTAAAGAAATTAAAATCTTCTCCATGGTTGCCCTTCCATTTTACAATTCCCACTAGCAATCCATGGAGGTTCCAGTATCTCCTCACAACTTGTCAAACCTTGGTATTATCAGTCTGTTTGATTTTAGTCATTCTTGTGGGTATATAGCAGTGTCTTACTGTAATTTTAATTTGCATTTCCCTATGATTAATGATGTTGAGCAACTTTTCATGTGATTATTTGCCATTTGTATATCTTCTTTAGTGATGTGTCTTATATGTTTTTATGATTCATTTCATAGCATAAAAATTGGAGGAACTCAGCAATGAGAAAATGAACAACACAATTAAAATGAGCAAAAGATCTGAGTAGACAACCAAAAAGGATACACAGATGGCAGCTAAGTATATAAAAAAAATGCTTATCATCATATATCAGTAGAGAATTACAAGTTAAAACAAGGAAATGCCACCTATCGGAATGGCAAAAATCCAAAACACTGACAACTCCAAATGATGGTGCGCATGTGGAACAACAGGAACTCTCATTCATTGCTGGCGGGAATGAAAAATAGTACAGCCACTTTGAAAGACAGTTTGGTAGTTCCTTACAAAGGTAAATATACTCTTACCATACAATCCAGTGATTGTGCTTCAAATGAGTTGAAAATTTATGTCCACACAAAAACCTGAACACAGATAGATGTTAATAGCATCTTTATTCATAATTGCCAAAACTTGGAATTAAACAAGATGCCCTTCAGTAGATGAATGGATAAACTGTGGTACATCTATACAATGGAAAACAACCATCAATAGAAAAAGAATATAATAATTCCAAAAAGAATCAATATAAATAACAATGGCATTTGCAAATGTCTATAAATAGTACAACTGAAAATCATTTTGGAAAACTTTACATCTTATATTCAATTGTCTACATCTTTCATTGGTAGTATGTTTTTAACCCTCTCTAAGAACTCCTCTGTAATCAACTGCATTCCAATCTGGAAACCCTTTAATCTATAATTCATGGCCATGAACACATTCCTCTGTTCCTGACCCTCTATATACTTGATAAGTTCTTAACACACTGCATATAGAGAGTTAATTGGACATTATATCAAAAACCTAAAATCCTTAATATATACTTATGCAAATTAGTTTAAGTGGTTAATGGGGAAAGAATTAAAATAAGTATTAACTTCCTCAACACAAATAATGTAACACGTTTAAATTATCACAATTTAATATCTGTAGTCCACAATCACTGATGTATTTTGAGGGGTCTCACAGAAATTTGGTAGCTCACTGCAGAAGTGTAAAAATGGAGAGCTTGTACTATTAATAGTGATCTAAAGTTCCATTTTTGTGTGTGTGTGAAACTATCTTCTCTGTATGTGTGAACTATTAGGCAGAATCTAAATGATATTCCTTACCAATAATGTAAGAAGCATCTTTCAGAACCATATTTTTAAAAATTACACAATGAAGTAAGGAGAACATTTTACTAAAGAAAATAGTAAAAAGATAAAAGAGAAAATTGTAAATATTTAAAACTAAAAAAGATAACTAGCACTATTTAGATTTTTTTTATAAAGCAGCACTTAAAGTAAGACTTTTATTTTTTCAAATTAGAAAAATTTTAAATTGTTCTTCCTGATACAAACTCATATTTTTGTTTTCTCTTGGTCAGATGCTTTCTCTCTAGCACTGCCACCAAATTCTATTTTCTTTAAAATTTAGAGTGTTCTTGCTTCTTTGAGAGGCAACAAATGTTTCCGCAGAAACCATTATGATGTCACAAACACATTATGACTAATGATTATGAACAGATTATGAACAGATTATGACCTTTAAATAAAAAGGTCAAGTCACAGGAAATCTCTACAAATATATTTCACAATAATATCAGAGCATGAGACAGAAAGGACAGAAAATTAATAAAAAATTCATACATATATATTATTACTGTATTTTAAGTAGACTTTAAGATTAAATGAACACAAGTAATTGATTATACGAACAAGGACTGTAACTCTCTTTGAATACTGAAGCACTTAAAACACTGCCTTGCAAATAATACCCTGTTGAGTGAATGGAACAAATGATAAAGAATCCATTTGTTACCTTCAGAGAATAATCCCCTCATTAGTATTTTTCAAGTTGCTATTTATCACTCATTTAGGGGTTGTGAAATCAACATAGTAGGTTTTTAAAAAATGAAATAGAAAATATCAGAGTACACATCCTTTAAGTTATTTTGTAATTATTTATATATTTTTTTACATATTATTTACAGATATACATTTATTTCTATACTTATCCAACTTGTAAAATGTATTACAGTTGTCCCTCAATATCCATGGAGGATTGGTTCCAAGACCTGTATCAGATACCCAAATCCACAGATACTCATACTCATGTCCTTGATATAAAATGGTATAGTATTTCCATATAACCTATACACATCCTCTCCTATACTTTAAATCCTAGATTACTTCTAATACCTAATACAATATAAACACTGTGCAAATAATTGTTATTCTGTATTGTTTAGGGGATCATGACAAGAAAAAAGTCAGTACATGTTCAGTACAGATGCAATTTTTTTTCCAAATATTTTAAATCTGCGGTTGGTTGAATACATGAATACAGAACCAATGGATATGGGGGGCCATCTGTATTTATTGAGTTAAAGTAAAAAAAAAAGTTTGAAAAATACTCTCTAAGGTACCCTGAGAGCCAAAAAGTTTATTAATTCTCTCAAGAATTCTGAATTGCTTGCAAACAGATTAGGTGCTAACGGAATGGATCTTTAGACATGATAATCACACTAGAAATTTTCTCTTTTCCTCATCTTTCCTGTACTCTTCTTTCTAGTGACTTATTTTTATTTGTTAGATGTACGTGGCATCTTTCTTTTGAAATGAAGTTGCAATTAAATAACAATAATTCATGTTTACAAGAAATTGAGGAGGTTTACTCTGACAGGTCACTCCATTTATCAACATGCCAGGCCACTCTACTAATATCCAGATAGCTCAGAAGGTACTGAACCACATTCATTACACTCATGAAGATATATTTAAGGAAGCTGCTAACGAAAACTCTGTGAAATGAAAATTAAATTTCTTCATAAGAAATGATTACCAAATAGTTACCTGGCTCATAAGATCAAAGCCATTATAAATATCACAGAGTAAGGGCAAGAAAAAAAAGATAATTTATTTTTAAAACAAAGGTTTAAAAAAAAGTATAGCTATCAAAGCGAAAATAATATTTTAGTAAATGTAGTTAATTGTCAATAAAGGGCAGAAAAATTTGTCTGAATAAAAAGAGAAGCAAGATGTTGCATCTATTCAAAATATCTCCTCCTTTGCATTCCTTTACAATCACTTATTACATAAAACATTTTGTTCTTATTTTATATCATTTCCTTAGTCATACCTCTTTTTTTGAAAATATACTCACAGATGTTTAGGTGAGCAGTGTAAGCAGAGAAAAAACAGTAAACAACCTATCTAAATGAAAATATAATCCCAGCTCTCTGTTTTTTACTTATAAATTAGAACTAGTGAGTTAAAGCTAAAAGCTCTTGAGGACCTAATGAATAGGAGTAGACACAGAAAATACAAATTTACCACTAAATAAGTGGCATCCACCATTTTTGCAATATGCCAGCAAAAAGTGAGGTTCCCAATTTTATGCCAATGGGAACACAGGAAGAGGTATTCAGTTTTGCTAAAAAATCAATTTCTAAAAGAGGAATGATTTTACCTAAGCTAATAAAGATGTCTGTGTGTATGTGTGTGTGTGTATTTAAACTCAATTCAAAGCATTAGAAGTTAAAATGTAGAAAATTAAATCATAAGTGTTCAAATTACAAGATTTTATAAAATGATAAAATGCAACTTTCTGTCTTATAGGCATACAATAATGTTTTAAATATTTCTGTCAAAGTGTACTTGCTTACTAGTAGCAATTGAAAAATAATATACAATCTTCTAGTATTGGAACAGTAGGATTTTGCCCTAGTATAGCTATTCATTGCTATTTCTCCCATAATGTTGATATGCTATCTACTAGAAAATTCTAGCAAATAAATTGAAGAGGGGGGAAACATGAGTGTACATATTAATTTATTCCTTTTAAATCTATTTCTAAGACTTTTCAGAGGAGAGGGTATTGTCAGGCCCCTTTCCTTATGAGGTGCTGAGCCATCAGGGGTTAACTTTGTAAAGTAATAAAGTATTTTCTGAAAAGGAAGAGCCTGCAGCAGGTTTATATATAATACCTTAGCCCTTCCATGTTTGTCTCTGACAAATTAAAAAAAAAAACAAAACAAAACACCTCATCCATTCTACTTGTTATTGTTTTCCATCTTTGGTTTCATTCTGTTTAGCAGAACTGGGTATTTTCCCTAGTTCTTATAATTTTGACCCTTAGTAATTCAAACCTTGACTTAGCAAAATCGACTCTTACTTTTATGTCCTTGACTTTATTTCTGTGACTAAATATTCTGTCCCTAGATTCAGTTTTATGCTTCTGGTAACTTGACCTTGATTACGGATGTTGAACTTGATCCTGATTCTGATCATTTGGATGGCCACTCCATTCACCACAATGTATGTTAATGCAAGCAAAAAGGCTTCCCAACATAACCACTATATGAATTAAAATGACTACTTTATTGCCCAAGATGATTTAAAGAGAAAAATATAACAAATATCAAGGGTTTAACAAAGAAAGATTAATTCCTGAAAATATGAGGTGGGCGGATCACAAGGTCAGGAGTTCGAGACCAGCCTGGCCAACATAGTGAAACCCCATCTCTACTTAAAAAATACAAAAATTAGCCAGGCATGGTGGCATGCACCTGTAATCCCAGCTACTTGGGAGGCTGAGGCAGGAGAATTGCTTCAACCCAGGAAGCAGAGGTTGCAGTGAGCTGAGATTACACCACTGCACTCAGCCTGGGTGACAGAGCGAGATTCCATCTCAAAAAAAAAAAAAAAAAAAAAAATCCAGTAAAAATACAAAGGAACGAATGAAAATATTTTGAGAATCAGTTTATGTATTCAAACAATTTGAATAAATTTCTTCAATAAAGGAATGGATATGCCACTTTCATTCAATTCTGATGAAACTGGAAACAGTTATCCAAAGAAGTCAAGAAGACAGAAGACCAAGTACTTCATAATGTATCAAATGACTGCCCTAATGACTGAACTTGGTAACAGAAGAGAGGGACCATGGAGAAGAGAATCTAGAAATCATTTGACTAGGAAAAAAATTAAAAATCAATGTCTTCTTCCCACTCAACTCCATGGACTCTATGAAGACATATGACATTTGGCATTTAAAATATCAATCAACATCTAAACAATTCCTGGATCTCTCTCTTTCTATATTGTTTTGGTTGCCAAATTTGGTTCAATTTTGAGGAAAAGAGAAATGTTCTTTAAGAAAATGACAATTGATCAACACTGCCGAGTTTACTTGTGAAGCAAAGCCTTCAAATACATAGATTTTCGATAGCAGTCTCTTCTGTCCATAGAGATACCTGAATTGTTGGTGATATATAATGAGAATGAAATCTAATATCTGATTCCTTAGTAGAGAAAAGGGGGAAATGCTTCCAAGAAAAAAACCCAAACAAAAGCAAAAAGCAATGCAGCTCTTGAAAACCAACTGGAAGGCTGCAGAGAGCTAAGCTTCCTATGTTCGCTGTGGTATTATTTTCACCCTGTTCTTTTTTCCTCCACAGAGGGAATGTGTGTGTGCACATGTGTATGCATGTGCGAGTGTGTGTGTGTAAGACAGAGAGAGAGAGAGAGAGAGATCTTCCTACTCAGAAAACGTTCTATCTATTCTCCCCCAGCACATAATAACAGAGCCAGCTACTTTAATCTCAGAGAGAACAGAGAAGCACACAGGTCAGAATAAAATATTTTCAATTTGATAATACCTAACATAAGATTAATTTAAGTGACTAACAATTCATTATAAAATTTAGCTGACAAGATTTTTAGTTTTTTTTTTTAACTGGACTCTCTAATAGCAGACGTCCAATGGACTATCCATTGCACCACAGAGCCAACTTGGACCTTCTATTATTAGGAAGTAATCACAACAGAAACTTGAAATTAATAATAACAATTGTTAACATTTTAGCAACTTCACATTAAAAGTCATAGTAATTACTCTGATTGAGAGCTTACTATGTGCCAAGCACTGTTCTCCATACTTCACACAAACTTTAATTTGTTCCTTACATTTTTCCTTTTAGATAGGTACTATTATTATCTCCATTTTACAGATAAGAAAATGGAGAAAGATATTAATAACTTTCCTAGCAGCATATTGATGATAAGAAATAGAAATTCAAACCTAGGCAATTTCATAGACTGAAACTCATAGTAATGCGTACGGTCCAGATGAAACCTTACCAAGAAATGATGGATACAGGGCAAGAGCACAATATCTGCCAGAGTGAAGTAAAGCCCTTCTGCAAACACATGCTCCAGAGGTGGAAGGTCGGAGGCTTTTGCTTTTCTGATGTGAGAAGGCTCTCTGTTGGTAGTAGCTGGTTCTTCCTGTACTGTGAGCTTTGAGAATGCCACTTTCAGTTCCAGACTCTTGAATGAAGAATCCAACTCTTCAGATGTTTCCTGTGTGTGGACCTTGCTCTTTGCCTTTCCCTTAGTAAGGGGAGGCCCAACTCCATCAGCCTTCTGTTGCTTGAGCTTCTGCCTGCGGAGTTTATCATCATTATGCACTCTAACAGGCTCACTAAGCTTTTTCTCTAGCTGTAGTATTTCTATAGGTATAGTTGGGGGCTGGTCAGAAGAGTCTCTGAGAAAATTCTCAATAGCCAAAGGGATGGTGAGTTCACATAGCCTGGTCCACTGACTAACCTACAAAACAAAAACAAAACAAAAAATCAAAGGATTTTGTAATTTCAATATAACTTGAGAAAAAATAACTGTCTTATCGGGAAATAAGTTTTGAGTTCAATCATCCCTGGGCTAGGCTTTTATGTTGGATCAGGAGACACATCACAGTGCTTCAGAAGTAAAAACACTAAGCAAAGGAAGTTTAGCATTCCTGTATTCCCCTTACTAAATAAATCGTTACTTCCCAAAGCCTTTACAATATACCTCCCCTGTCCTACCCTCCTCCCAGCCCCCACAATAAGCAGGGCTTCCAAAGCATTGCTATTTGAGCTCCTATTTATATGTAAACATTCCATTTAAAAATCAACATAACTAAAATAAAGAAAAAAAAGTTATTTTATAAAAATGTCTCCAAACTTTATAAATTAAGACTTAAATTCTTATTTTTCAATACTGCACTGAAATATTGGCACACGTAAAGGGTGTATTAGCCCATTTGCATTGCTGTAAAGGAATAGGTGAGGCTGAATAATTTATAAAGGAAAGAGGTTTATTTGGCTCATGGTTCTGCAGGCTATACAAGAAGTATCTGCTTCTGATCAGGACCTCAGGAAGCTTTTAGTCATGGTAGAAGGCAAAGGGAGAGCAGGCGTGTCACATGGGGAGAGAGGGTGCAAGAGAGAGCAAGGAAGAGGTACCAGGCACTTTTCAACAGCTAGATCTCTCATGAACTAATAGAGCAAGAACTCACTCATTACCCCAGCAAGAGCACCAAGCCATTTATGAGGCATCTGCCCCCATGACCCAAACACCTCCTACCAGGTCCCACCTCCAACAACATTGGGGATCACATTTCAACATGAAATTTGGAGGGGATAAATATTGAAACTATATCAAAGGGTTATTTTATTTCATTGGTTACTGGAGTTTTTTTTAAATAAATAAACTTTTATTCCTAATAGGAAGTTAAAATATTAAATGGTCAAGTAATTACATTATCACTGTGTAGCTTCAAATAACAGAAAAGAGACATTATACTTACTTCAGCACAGGCTTTCAAGCAAGTCTTTTTAAAGCCCAGAAGTTCCAAAAGTTCCTTCTTTAAGGGGTCTGCTTCATAGGATTTCTGGATTATGTGTCTCAATACAACAGCAAGTCCTGCTCTACAAAAATTGTCTGATCGTTCTACTACTGCAGGCAAACAGCAATTCTGGACTATTGGTGGGAGCTCCTGCCTTGAAATAATCTGTATTTCAATATCCTGGATCAGATCATCTCTTAGTAGTGAACTATCTGTACTCACTTCTTTGGTGACAACTAAGCAAATTTTAAAGATTTTACAGTCACAGTAAGATAACAGAAATAAAGTTACAGATGTATGAAGAGGAAAGATGCATCCTTTTGTTTGGTGAGAAAAGTCCAGGTATAGGTATTCTTCTTCTGTAAGACTTTTCTTTATGGCTTTCATTTTCTTCTTTCATTGGGTCACCTAAAGTAAAAATTGAAGTGATTATGGTCTTAGAATATAATCATTTAGAAGCTAAAATAAAAGATGAATGTTTCAAAAGCCTGTTCTAGAAATCAGTAAAAATTTGCAGTAGATAATAATGCTATAAGGCTTGTTTCTGAAGACTGACTAAATGACTTCCAAAAGAAAAAAATGCCACCTTGTGCAGTTAACTAGCATTAGAGGAAAATTTATACCCAGCTTCTTTAAAATGAGCAAACCCCAGTGCTTTGCAATAGAGCCCTCCCAGTCAAGTACTTTCGGGTCTCACTATAGGTGAGAACAGGAGATAAATAGAAGGGGAAATAAATTAACTAAAAATACTGAGAGCTGTCTGGGGATAATATCCTTGAGAAGTTTTGACAGTGCTGGTCCTTCCATACTGCTTCTTTTTTATGACCCTACAAAATAATAGGGAGGGGATATTCGTTCTCTCAGGAGAAGTGGATTCTCCTCAAGTAAGTGATAGCTGCTGAGTGCTGAATGATAATATAAAAATATTTAAATTTCCCCATAACATGGATACTGATAGCTGAGATATCTTAAAGTTAACATGTCCAAAATCCAGTTCCTTATTCTCTCCCACCCCTCAAACCTGCTCCTTATGTGCCTTCCCATCTCAGGTTACACCATTCTGTTCCTTCACACCCCCATAACCAAACCCTCCAAGGTCTTCCCATCCCCCTTAGAAAAAAGCCAAAGTTTCTGCAACAGCCTACGAAAATCTCCTTGATCGAGTCCTCCTTTATGTCTCTGAGTTTGTCTCATTAACTGTCTTCATTGCTCACTGCCCCAGCCAAAGTAGATTGTTATTCCTCTAAAACAGCCATCTCCAACATTCTTGGCACCACGGACCAGTTTCATGAAAGATAATTCTTCCATGGGAGGTTGGTGGGGGGATGGGGATGGTTTCTGGATGAAACTGTTTCACCTCAGATCATCAGGCATTAGATTATCATAAGGAGCGTGCAACCTAGATCCCTCCTACGTGCAGTTAAGAGGGTTGGAGCTCCTATGAGAATCTGATGCCGCTGCTGATCTGACAGGAGGCGCCATTCAGGCAGTAATGCTGGCTCACCTGCCACTCACCTCCCACTTTGAGGTGGGGTTCCTAACAGGCCACAGAAGGGTACCAGTCCTGGGCCCAGGGGTTGGGGACCCTTGCTAAAACACTAGGTACATTCCCACATCAGGGCCTTTGCACTTGGTGTTTCCAGTACCTAGAACACTTCCTCACTTCCTTCAGGTATTTATTTATTCAATGGCAACTTCTTACTGAGATCCTCCCTGACTACTCAATTTAAATCACAAACCCCAATCCCCACACTCCCTGGAAAAAAACCTATCTCCATCTATGTTTTTTCTCCATAGTGCTTATTGCTATGGTGATTTATTATTTGTCTCCTCCAACTAGAATGTTCCATGAGTAAAAATTTTTTGTTCACGGCTTTATAGGCTTATTATATATATAAGCAAGCAGTATTTGACAAATGAAAGCAGAGATAAATATACACACTGGTTAAAGGTGCAAACACACACAGTCTTGAGGTCAGATTCTTCATGGCTATTTTCAAGTCATATTCCTTAAGATTTTTATCGATTGTCCTGTCTTTTTATGTTTATACATTTCCTGGGTCAAAAATTCCCAATGTTCTAATCCATAAATTACAATTCCAAAACTGACACTAGATGGCACTCTTTAAAAGCATTCACCATGGAAATGCGTACCAGAAACATGACATATTAGAAGGAAAATTACTTTAAAGGCTTTTAAAAAGTACACATGCATCTCTTGTAAGTGTATTCAAAATGTTAGTGTACACTTAATTTTAGAAAACCTTCATCATAATAAATTTTAATATTTTAAATTCCTTTTTTAAAAAAATCTGAAACAAGACCTAAACACTTTAAGCTTCTTAGTTCTTCATTTTTTAAAATTAAAGAACTTATAATCCATTATAAAAAATAAATATAGTTAGTAAAGTATTATCTTAGAAAGTTTCTTAATAATACAAATAATCACTACTGCTTTATTTTATATTTCTTCTATTAAAATATAACAGATACATACCATGATTTGTTACTTCTTAAAAGATTATCTGGGGGAAAATTATTTTATATACTGTAAAAGCAACAACTTTTTAACTTACAGATGCCATTTTCTCCCTGAGCTTATTTTTTTTAAATGAGGTTTTGTCACCGAGAGATAATTTTAAAACAAAAAGGTATTTATTAAAGATCAGAGTTCACAGGGTTTTTTTTTTTTTATAAAGCTGAACAGAGCTCTGGAAATATTTTCATTATTAATATAACACCTTTATGCTATAAGTCGTTAAAAACAGTCAAACAAAGTGAGATCTGTAACAACACTAGGGCAAAAAGAACCAACCACACTTTCCAGGAATTAACAGTCTTTTTGAGGAGTTTGCTCTGGACTCACTCTCCTGACAGTAGGAGAGTAAAAAGAAGACTGACCCCTAAGTGTTTCAAGAAAGCAGATTTGAAAGAAAACATGACTGATTTCATCATTTGCCCAACAGTCTAAAAAATAGTAATTATGAGGCTCATCCTAACACTTTTTAAAAACTGGAAACAAAACCATGCTATTTAATAGCTTTTAAGATATGTAGAAATATATTTTTTAAAAGTATGCCGATATTTGCCACGTTGCAAGGCACATAAGAATATGAAAATAGGGTTTCAGACATATTCTATAAACTCTTCTCACTGTTAGCACTTAATAAAATGCTAAATGTCAGCAAAACAGAATAGCAATAACCTGCCCATGGTGATATCTAAAAATTAATGAGATGCCTGAGAGAAAATGCAACAAAGTACTGTTGATTCTTAACGTATATTTTTTAATATAGATGTTGGTTTTTCCCCTGGGAGATTAAAAATGTTACTTAATGATCTTAGAGCAAAAAAAAAAAAAAATTACTCTCCTTGAATAATGTCTCCATATTATGTACTAATGTAATTTTTAAACTAAATATTAAATATTTAGTAAATCTGTACAAATGTGATGTTTTTGGCTTGCACTGTGGCTTTTTAGAGAGTAAAACCAGTATTTGCTCCAAGTATGCAAATATCACAGGCAAAAAAAAAAAAAAAAAATCCTTCCTCTTTTTTCTTTTCTAGCTTGAGAAGGCCTTAGTTCATTAATTTTCTGTCATGAGCTTTAAGAAGGTAGGTACTACAGAATCAACTTCTGTCTCTAGGGCTTCTGGGGCATAGCTCTTGTTACTCCATATTACATTCCTGCCAAACACAGAAATAGAGTAATTTACTCTTTCTCAGCTTTGACAGGTGCCACTCTGCAGAGAGGGAGTGAGAAAGTAGCAGACAAAACCACAAACTTTAGGATATTAAATAGAGTGTGCATCTCTTTCCTGGACGTGCCAATTTGCTTGATAATCTTGCCGAATGAATAAATAGGTAAAAAGAAAAGATTATGTCTTTGATTCTATTACTCATGAATGTTCTAATATATTTTTAAATGGTGGAACTAGTCATAGGTTTAATATTTAGGCATTCAGATCTGTTTTTTTTTTTTTGCACTTTCTTTCTAATGAATGTATCTTAGCCTTGATAAAACACAGAGAATGAGATAAACAGTAAACATATTAAAAACAAGCATACTTCTCCACAGTCCAGAAAAACCAAAGCTTGAAAACTTTGTGATCAAAATTCAAGTCAAGATCTATGGCATTATGTATAACATTATATATTAGATAAATTATATATTATATAATGAAGGCCAAAAAGTGCATAACTGCTGCAAATTATTAACCCGTGTTTTGGTTTTTGTTTTTTCAAATAAGTTATCTTTGTGACTACAATTTGATAGGAGCTCAACAAACGTTAGGCAAATAAAGTTTTAAATATTACACACATTTTATTGTCCACCTACTATGTGCTGAGCACACAGAACATGTGCATCACTTCTAATGCTCACAATCCTTAAAAGTATTTTATTTCCATTATAGAGATGAGAATTGTACATCAGTCCAAAAGTATTACTTAAATTTATAAAAGATCTTATTTAGAGACATTTAAGAATAGGTATTGTTCTAATATAATAGTACTATTTATAAATAAAATTTCATAAATTGAAGCAATTTTACCAAAGTGAAAATCGTCAGATATTATGTTATTCTAAGCAAGTATGCTGGTCTCAGTAATCCTTGATATAAACTTCCATTCCAAAGGCTGGGTTATTTGACAAGTTTCTGCACTGGATTAAATTCTTTGGCAATTCTTTTCTGATTCCTTTCATTGGCCACTCTGCAAATGTCTCAGTCACCCACAGCTCAGTGTTTTGCCCTCTTCTCAATCCACACTCCATCCTTCGAATACTGGCTTTCAAACTTTTGAGCATGCCACACAATTAGGTATATATCTTATAATGTAACACACAATACACTGAATAAAATGGAAACAAAAATGTCATGAAGCAATAGTTATCCTACTATATGGGATAAATCTGATATTTTTTACTCTGTGCTTCTTTTTTTAAATGCTGGTTGTTACTCATGACATTGATTTCCTGACTCATTAATGGGGCACAACTCACAATATGACAGCACTGTTCTGGGTGATCTCCGGTGCCATAGCTTTAAATATGATCTGACTCTTACATGTACATCCCACCCATATATCCCCCCCCTAACTCCAGACTCCTGTATTCTACTTGACATCTCCATGTGGATGTTTTTCTAAACCTGCTCCCCTTCCCTTAGCGTTCTACTTCCTAGTAAAATGGCAACACCAATCACCCAGATGCTCAGGCCAAAAACTCAAAAGTCCCACTCAACTTCTTTTTTTCTCTCTCATTCCCTGCCATCTCTACCTTCGAAGTATATGCTAAATCCAACTCCTCAGCACCTCTACCACTACCACCTTAATCTAAGTCATCGCCAGTGCTTACAAGGACTACTGCAAAAGCCTATTAACTATTTTCCTCCACTCTCCATAAAACAGTCCATTCTCCAACAACAAGGTGATCCTTAAAAACATAAATCAGATGTCTCCTGCTCAAAACCATCCAATGGCTCTTCAGCACACTCAGAATAAAATCCAAATTTCCTATTATGGCCTATAGGCCTACTGTGACCCTAGCTATCGCTTTCTGACCTCATCTCTTATCCTTCTTCACTCCCTTCCAGCCATAGTTGTCCTTGCTGTTTTTGGAAGGTGCCAGAAATGCTCCCACTTGAGAATATTGTACTTGCTATTGCTTTGCCTAGAATGCTTTTCTCCAAGAGATTCACATGGCTTGCTCCCTCATTTCATTGATTTTTCTGCATAAATATTAACTCAGAACAGCCTCTCCTGACTGCCTGAATTGAAAAAGCACTCCCTAGCCTCTTACCTAGCTTCCCTTTTTCTTCATAGCTCTTATCACCTAACACTATAATATCTCCAGTGCTTAATGAACTCAAGCTTTAGTTCAAGGAATGAATGTATATACATGAATGTCAGAAATCACTGTCTGAGAGTATTATTAATAACTTTAGTCTTGGTACAACATGAATCTCATTCTTCATGATACCATTCTTTCTTTTCCAAATTAATAACTCTATTTTAAGGACCAACTAAGCATAAATTAAAATGAAGAAATAAGATCACCTTTGTGAGGTGAACTGGGAAAAGTATAAATGGAATCTAACCAAACTCATAAATAAAGCAAGCACAGAAGTTTTTATGTATACTTATATCCAGGGCAAAGGAACTAAGAATCTTAACTAGATTCCATACATGTGCCTAGCGAGAATATTTATAAAACAAGAATTATAAAGTAATAGATTAGAGCCGAGACTGTTGAGCCAGACTACCTGGGTGCAAATATACTGGTTCTGATTCTTAGTAGCTACAAAAAACTTTTCTGCATATCTGTTTCCTCACTTATATAATAAAATGGAGACAATAATAACTGTACCTACCATGTAGTGTGCTATACAGAACAAAGCTTGTCACATATTAAGTCCTTAAATAAATACTAGCTACTATTATTTCTTTATAATTTATAACCAAATTCCTTACCAATTGGCACTATTAAAATATGCAAACCTTGATGGGCAAAACCCAAATTATGGTTTATATTTTCAAGCTTCTTTCCATGAAAGGTAAAGGATTTATATAGATTGAAAAGCTTTTCCCAACCAAATACTGAAAAAACATATTTGTTATTGAGGCTAAAAGCCAGGGAATCATGAAATGGTAAAATATAAATGTGAAACCCTTAATCCATGTGCATATTAACCTTTTGTACAAAATAAGAAGTTCAACACAGTTTATAAGTATGAAAAATCACAAATACTTTTCTTAAAGATTAAAATCTAAACCTGCTTAAATTCTCTCCTACATCATATGTTCAACATTTTGAATTTTATAACTTAGCTTGTGTTTTATGCTTTTCATAAAACACTATTTGGTTGAAAATTGTACCCTATTTTATTACAATAATATAGATTTAACCAAAACAAAACAAAACAAAAAAAACTTGCCCCTCAATAGATAGATAGCAGCCAATTACCTTAAATATTTAGGGTCAAAAAAGATAAGAAAAAAACTGAGATTTTTTCAAGCTCATTAAATATGTAATATGGGATGCAGTTAAGTCCTAGAGAACAAAAGCCAGTGATTAAAATTAGCTGTTTTCTTATCTGGTAAAGAAGTAGGAAAAGTTTTTAAGTGAAAAGCTTACCGTAACCTTAGCCACAAACGAAGTGTGTAATCTTCTCTCTGGAGAATCAGGGAATCTCTGTTGCCATGGAGTCATAATGCCTTTAGCTAAACCCGACCTCATAATTAACAGTGATTGACAGTGCAAATGGCTAACATGTTACCAACTATGAAATAAAATTACTGAATTTTCACAGCAAACAATACCTGT